>NW_028262369.1:100203934-100803934 GCF_047370975.1 Nipponia nippon
GAGCTGTCAGCAGACCCTCAGCCTCAGGGCTGAGGCTGTGCAGCTCCTCAAACCAAACCCCGTCCTTCACTGCCGCTGCAGAAACCCATCCGGTTCCTTCAATACATTGAAATACCGTTTGCACGAGTGCAGATTTTGTTTTGAAAGGTGCTGGCCCTGAGAATTTTTCTAATAGTCTTATTTTAGGAACATAAGCGCTTATAGTGTAAAGTATTTTAAAAAAATAAACAAACCACAGCAAGCAAGAGACCCCAAACAGAGCGAGCTTTCAAAATCAGGTCTATACTTTCAGATTTTCCATGACCATTTTATTAGTGAATCACAACTAACTGAATATCTGTGAGAACTTCAAGGTTGGTTCCTGTACAAACAAAGAAGAAAAAAAAGGGAGAGAGTGTTTTTGTGTATATATATGTACACAGACGTATAGTTAAAATTTATTTCAGCTCTGTTTAGGCCAAGCCTCACTCCGGAGCCAACTCCGTAACCCCGCGGACGGATGCCCAGCCATCTCGGACGTCGGTAGCATCAAGCCCCAGGCGGGGCAGTGCCGTGGGAAGTCATTTTCAGTGGCAGACCAGCAAGGGCAAACGGAGTTACGTCTGCGGTGAGCACGGCTGTTAGAAATGCCCCAGGCCCGAGGTTTTTGCAGGCGTGTCTCAGTACACCACGAGGCACAGCGGCTCTGCAGGCACGGTGCAGATGCCGTCAGTGCTGTTCACGTCCAGCGGTGCCATAGGCTCAGGCAGAGGCAGCTCTCCCTATACCACCACTTACAGCCAGCTCTCCAAATTCCCACTCCCATATATCTATATTCATATATATGTATTTTTTTTTCTTAAAAAAAAAAAATCATTCTAAAATTTGGATCATAAAAATCCCAGAGATGTTTTTCTCTCTGTACCTGCCTCAGGCACGTACATAACAGGGCTTCCTAAGCCTTGCCTTGATCGTTATTTAACTTTCTGGAGGAGACAGGCACCCCAGCTCGGGGGACCCATCCTGGCCCTGGACCCGTGGCCCCGGCCGTGGGCTGCTGAGACGGTGCCGCCTGCAGCCGCCCGCGGCACAAAAGCTGCCGGCTGCAGAGAGGCTGTTATTGTAATACCCCGACCTGCGTGCCCAGGGGGCAAAAATCCTCCAGGCTAATTAGTCAAACTAACCTCTTGTTCCCAAACCTACTGCCTGGAAATGCTTGGGACTTTAGCAGCTTACGCCTCATCAGTATTCCGCTTCCCTGCCAAAGCGCAAGAGGGGGGAGAAAAGATAACCATAAGGACAAGCGATAAAAAGGAACTCAATAGGAAACAAAAACAAACACTCCTGTGTCTGCGCTCTGGACCTCTCCTGCCATTTAGATAACCTCTGCGCTGGGCCAAATCCCCTCCCCACCGCCCCCGAGGCTGGCAGCGGAGGGCCCTGCGAGCGCGGCCGTGCCCGCTGCTCCCTGCCGTGCCGGTGGGTCTCAGCCTCTGCCGCCGTCCCCGCTGGCGGCCGGGACCCTCGCGCCGGGGCTGCCCTCGGCTCCCTCCTGGCCGGGCTCTGCCCAGGTCAGCTCTACAGGTGTGCGTGGATGGAGAGACAGGGGTTTTCTGTACGGACCAACAGGAGCTGTCTTCTGCAAAGCGGAGACGTTGGGATGAGTGCATCCCCTTGTGCGTAAGAGCAGCTCCCGGGATTCCCAAAGTTTGAATCCGAGAGGCATCGGCCAGCACCGAAACCTGGCAGGCAGGCAGGGCTGCCTTGTCCCAGTCCTGGTCCCGGTCCGGTCCCAGTCCAGCCTTGTGCATGACGGTCACCGGGACCAGATCCTGGGAAAACCAGCATACGGTCCCCGTGCACATCCTCCCAAGACAGGGCAGCGTGGGGCTCGTGCACGCACGTGGACGGGGTGATCTCATCCCTGCACCGCGGGCGCTGCTGCTGGCACACGGGGCGACGGGGCACGGGCCCGGTGTGCGGGCGCCCCGGCATGCTGCGCGTGGCGGTGCGAGCACGGGGACAAGGATCACCCCACTCCAAGCGCTGCCTCTAGCTTACATACATACAGCTATTCTGGCTTTGCCAATTGCAAGCTGTGCTTTTTTTCCTCAGTAGATATTTTAGGACTTAGTTGAAATCAAATACAGGTTTTTTTAATCTAGTCTAAACCTACTAAAACATTCACTACTCTTACTGCCTAATACATTTATTCATGGCCTATATATATTCTCCACTATAACTAACCTCTTTTTTCATGTCTTCATTTTTAATAATATTGCTTATGTGAAAATTGCTGGATAAATTATTCAATTCTCTCCATAATCTAGTATATCTGCAGTAAAACTGCTAACCTGGCTCTGTCAATACATTCATAATAATTTAGATTATTTGTCTGTGTTCCTCTCCTCCACCCGCCTTGGGCCGGGGCTCTGCCCCTTTGCAGAGCGGTACCACAGAGGAGGATTCTGTTCTTACGTGACGAAGAGAAGCTGCCGTGCCGATGCACAAGTCAATTCGCGTTTCACGTGAGATTTCATTAGTGTGTCTAACTGTGGGGTGAGTACGGGTAATTAATTACTCCCCCAATCACGAGTCTGCAAAGCTTAACCACCTGCGGCAAAAATAGCTATTTTAGGGGATACCAGCAAGGGTTTCGGGTGAGCCGCCGGGGCGGGCAGAGCTGCCCGCAGGGGGTGGCCCCGAGGAGGGGGAGCCCTGCGACGGGTGGGAGCCCCACGGCATTGCGCCCGGGTACGGCCCCCTCCGGCCAGCCCGCGGGAGTGCCCTGCAAGCGGGGAGGAAAGCGGGCTCACGCTAGACATCGTCGTCGGGAGGGAAAAGCATCTCCGTGGTGTGGGCAGGACACCCTGCCGGCAGGGAAGCAGCGTGCCCCTTTGCTGGCATAGTGAAAGTGAGGCCACGGAGGGAAGAGCTGATTTGGGCACTCTCAAATAGGAAGATATTTGCGGTGGATGTACAGTGCACGCGGCCCTTGCTCGTTATGCGTGGTGCAAATTAAAAACGGGAGCAAGTGCTCCATGCCCCTTCCCCAGGGCTGGATGCGGCCCCACGGCTGATGCAAGACTCTGCCTCCCTCGCGCCCAGAAACCCGCTTCACCTCTTTCTCAGCATCCTCCATCATTTAAAGATGTCGAACCATAGCAATAGAGCCATTTAAATAAAAAAGGGCAAATAAAATGCTGAGAGTCAGTTTGATCTAACTCAACCTTTTCAAATGACTACACTAATTTTCGACATACGAATTTAACTGTGTGTTTGCCCCCCTATAAACAGGACGAATAAACACTATATCATTTTTACACTTGAACTGTATTATGATTTTAATGCAGGCTCAGGTGAGATGAGGTCAGAGGATACAATTAAATGGATCTGGTACCATCTGGAGATTAGGGTCTCTTTAACCATGCTTGGGTGATTTATCCATCAGCAACTCATGTAGTGCTTCATAAAAACCGGTATCTGTTTAAAAAAAGATATTAAAATACAGCGTATTTTTAAAACTAGAGACTAAAATATTGCGTAGTTGCTGGCAAGCAGTTTATTTCTTAACCACTGAAACAGAAATTCCTGAATAGGAATAAATCTACCGATTTAAATTTACTGTATTTACTGGTATTTACACGGGGCTGCTTTGTGCAAGGCAAAAGAAAAACAGCCCCCAAATCCCAAGCCCTTTTAAGCGAATGCCTAATGAGGCAGGCTTTAAAGGGTTCAAAATTCCCCGCGAGGCAGGCGACTGCTGCCTTCCTGCAGGCAGCCTGCCCTCAGCACGCCCGCCCCTCGCTGCGCCAGCCTGCAGGAGAGGCTGTGCCAGGGGAGCAGCTGTACCGCGGCAAACAAAAGTTGGAAGCCTTCTACTACCGTTTATTGCCAGGCTGCAAGTAATAGTCTATGGCATTAGCCAGAATTTATTTCGTAATAAAACAAAATGGGTGTAAAATCAAATATTTAAACTGTCAACTTTCAAAGCAAATGAGTGGCTAAAACTCAGTTTAATAATTGGTCCATCAATGTGCAGATCAAAAGCTAGGGCCAAAATTAAACAATAATTTTTTCCGAAATTACATTTGATTAAAAATTTCCCAAAAGAAAAACAATTCAGCCCTTCTTCTGGACAGTAATTTATACAGTTTAGTGATCTTGCTGTCAATAATATACAAATAGCGCTAATATATTACTATAATGCTTCATTTTCATTAAGACATCTGCCAAGTTCTCAAAAACCTTTTCCATTTGGGACCTGACTTATAATTGCATAATCCCTTGGGGGAGTTTCAATATTATTTTAATCAATTTTAACCACAATGCACAATATGGATGATTACATTGCAATGTCATTTCCAAAGTTACTTTCCCCCATTACTCATTTGCGAGGGGAGAGGACACTGGAAATGTTTGTGAAAGATGTTCTGCTAGGGAAACAAATGACAGAAATGCAGAATGAATTTCTCCACCTCTCAGAAGAACGGCAAGGCGAATAAATATGAGTTTACATGAACTGAGGCTCTGCAGCGAGCACGGCCGGCGCCCCTGGCTCTCAGGAACGACCGCGGCGGCTGCCCTGTGCCAACCCCCCCGGCCAGGAGCACCCGTTGCCCCTGCAGGAACCAGCGCTGCTGAAACAGAGCTCATTCCTGGTCTTCCTCCGTTCTGCACCGGCACATCGCTGCAGCCCAGAAAGGCAGTAGCACTGGGGTGTTGTTTGCTGGGTTGGTCTACAAAGTTTTTGCCCGTGCCATCTTTATCTCCAGTGACATGATCTGAAAACCGCATTTATTGTCGTCCCTTACCTCCTCCTGCCCCCAGCCCCGTGTTTTCCTACCTTCTCCAGATACCGAACTTGCAAATGACCCACTCCTCCTTTCCGCTCTGTTTGAAGTTCACAGAGGCGGGGGGAGCCACGTCTCCCTTGCCTGTAGCAACTGGCCCGCTAACCTGCAGACCAAAAGCTAAGGCCAAAATTAAACAGTCACTTTTCTGAAATTGCGTTTGATTAAAAGTTTCCTGAAAGCAGAACAATTCAGCCACCATTGTGCCACCAGTGCATCACAGCAGGTTTGCAACTGGGGAAACATGCCATTTAGGGCAAGGAGTGGGTCTGGAGAGGACTAGAGGTCCACAGGGAGGTCCACAAGGGTCTGGGGAGGACTAAGGGTCCACAAGAGTCTGGAGAAGACTAGGGCTCCACAAGGAGGTCCACAAAGGTCTGGGGTGGACTTCGGGTCCACTAAGGTCTGGAGAGGACCAGGGGTCCACAAGGGTCTGGAGAGGACCAGGGGTCCACAAGCCGCGGGGAGGTCGGAGGATGGAGGCAAAGGGACATCGAGGGAAACGTATCAACAGCGTTTAACTCTGGGGTGAAAAAGGAGGGAAGGCAGAGGAGAGGGAGGGTGCTCCAGGTGTGCTGCTCCTGCACATATTTAACATGCCAGCTCCTGCACAGCCCAAACCCGCCTTCAGACATGACCGTGGCAATATTACAGTGGTAATATTTTCACAAGCATGACCTCCTCCGAATCTGGGTCTCCAATATATTCTGAGCAAACATGCTTCCCTCCCTGTCAGGCACTCTGTAGATATCTTCTTTCTCCACCTGGTTTTTCCTGGATGAGCATATTCCTTGGCTGTATGTAGGTCTTCAGCTGAGGCATGTTACGCACACACGGTACGGATGGGGAACTGACAGCTGTATTTGAATTGTTGCCACTAAGGTGAGTGTAGTTTCTTTATAAACGTTGGCGTTAATCTCAGAGTAGATGTAATTTAACGTAACTCCTCGTTACGAGGCTTTTTGCCTTTCCTCCCGTCCTTGGATGGCAGAGGCTGGTGACACCATCGCCGGGAGGGAGGGCCCTCTTGCATGAAAGGATGAACTCTTCTCTGCGTAAACAAAAAACCCCAGCATCCTCTGAGCCGGTTTACTTATGCACTGAATTACTTCTCTAATGCTTTGCAGTAAATGAAGAGTTTGCTATCACAAAGACATAGAGCATGAAACACACTCTCTTCCTCTGGCCCAGCAGAGTCGGTGGTTTGGGTCTCCTGTGTACCCCAGAGAGCTGCTCTATCCCTTGCTGACACAATTGTCACTAGGAGGGAAAAGTACGAAATTTGAACAGGTCTTTAAAATCACTTTAATGTGATTTTTTTCCCCCCAAAAAAATTACCCAAGAGGTCTTCATTTTCACTACATAATTTCCTGGTATATTTTTAAAAAATCTCAGAAGTGTTGTTTGTGGTATAAAGTAAAAACTACAAAGATTCATGCAGTATAAATTCATCCACCGCAACTGTCTGCCAAGCGCCTCAAAAACTGTGAGAAGAAACATAACGGCGAAGTTCTGAATGGACACCAACCCAATCCACCACTTTGAAAGAGCACTGGGTGGGTCATTAAGTGAAATCACTTTTAAAGATACAGACTGCTTGTAAACGTTGCATTGCAGTCTGTAGCCAGTAAAAAGTACGCTTTTGTGCTCCTTATTTTAAAATAATAATATTAGCACTCTGCAGCCAAGGGGTGTTTCCTAGGGGAAAGGGAGATATTCTGTATGGCCCAACACTGAATTCAGATGCCGTCTGTCACCATACAAGAAATACATAGGAATACTTTTCCCATTTTCTTTAAATCGACGAAAGACTCAGGGCAATCTGAAAGTTTGTGTAAGCCAAAGCCATGGTGTGTCACATCGAGGTTCTGCCGCAGCCTGTCTGCAGAGACTGCTGAAATGTACTAAAATGAGACCAAAATGCAGGAATGAAGAATTAGTTCCTGCGGAGCGAGAGAAAGGGATCAGTTTTGTCTTCAGAATTAGTGGAAAAAAGGGATTGAGAAGTTAAAGCAGTCCAAAACGTAGTTGTTTGAGGTTCTGCCAAGTGCTGTTGGTTTCAGTAGCCTTTGGATCGGGTTTGAGATTGTTTTAGGACCTGTTGCCTTTGCTGGTACGGGATGGCTCTCGCCTTCTCCATCCTTTCACCTCGGTGACTGACACCGGGTTGGTCTTTTCAGCGTGCTGGCTGATTTAATGCTTCTTTTGTCCTGACATCAGCCCCAAATCCTGCATATCTCGTAAAAACTTAACTCTTTTCAGTTGGTTTTAAAAAGTGGAATTCTTTTTTTAGCGAGAAGTTCCCCAAATGCGATGAAGTACCTTCTTATTGAAAATGAAAACCCAAAATGAGGAGTTGTGAAATGTCTCTGCAACGGCACAGGTGGTTTGGCTCCATGAAACATTTCATTTTCACAAGAGAGTTTGACTGATAAAATATTTCAGTTTGTTACGACTTTTAAAAAAGGGACTTTAAAAAAGTTATTCTGAAAAATGGAATATTTCAGCCATGGCAAAGTGCTGTGGAGCTGCCCCATCCCTTGGGCACGAGCTCTGCAGGACGGCACGTGTTCCTGGCTCCTGAAGGCCACAAATACACTGAAAAAAATCCCCTTTTCGTGCGTGCTTAGCCAAGGGTTTGAGGCCAGCTCCCCTCTGAAGTGAAGCTTGTCAGACGGGGATGTGCAGCTCAGGGTGCCCATCCGAAGCCCCGCGCCCAGGCTCCCAGAGATGCTCTGCCTCCTCCGGATCAAAGACTTAATGGCACGAAAGGAGAAGTCTCAACTACTTAATAAACATGGAAAAGGCTGCTGTGGCCCAGCGTAACCACAGAGAAAAATCATTAAAAAGTCATTTCCACCAAATGGATGTTTTAAAAAAACATTTCTAAGCCCTACCTATAGCACTTTGCGTAATTCCTCCCTGTTTATGAAAATGAAATCCCCGAGAAGTCTGTGTTCAAGCCCATATGGTGGCTGATGTGATATTTGGCATAATCGCTGAGGAAAATATGGCACTGCTAATTTGCCTATCGGCCCCTGGGACGGGTCCCCCGGCAGCGCCGCTCCACGCTCTGCGCCGCGAGCTCCGCGCCGGAGCCGCGTAAGGGCACGAGCAGCACCAGCCCCGGGCCGCGCCTGGGGAAGGAGCGAAGGGCCCCCGGCTGCACCTCCGGCCATCGGCTCCTGCGCCGGCGACGTCCCGGGCGGCAGTCGCTGCGCCCCGACGGACGTGGCGCTAAAAGGGTTAAAGAAGTTTTGACTGCTTTACTACATGAACACTGTCATCGGAATGCATTTTGAATCCCTGTTTAAAAGACATGTAATTGCCTTAGATTCTTTATATTATCATAACTCTTCAAAATTGATTGGTTTTAGGTTTATGGAAAAATATGCAAATGCACAGAGAACGACACACATTCCTCATTGTGGGTATAAAAGTAGTTCACAGAGAATCCATCTGATTGAGTTTGATTACTGAACAAAATCTAATTATTTTAGATACACGTTCAGGCTTTTCTGGAGAGGCATGCTGAAGAGAAGAAATATTTGGTATACGTGAGTGTTGTTTGCCTGCTCAGATTTGTTTATTCACATATATTTTGACAGTCCAGAATTTTAAATAATTGATATCAACGTTCACTCTTCGGAGGAAAAGAAACCGATGTCATTGCAAAAGGACCGGCGCCGAGGTGCTCGCGCGTGCGTTTGCGCAGCGCACGCGTACCGCAAAGGTGTGCTGGCAGCGCCTTTTGGGTCAAATCATCTTCTGAACTCCTTTCTAGCAGCTTTTGTGCATGGTTTTTTACATCCCCGTGCAAATTTCTGTGCCAAGGCATTTCCACCAGGTTGCGGCTAGCTGGGAGAAGCGGATGGGGATGGCGGGCTGGGCACAGCTACCATGGCCTGGGGCATCCCCCCGTCACCAGCGCTCAGCAGTGCCCTGCACCTTATTCATGAGTTATCATACATGCTCAAACATTAATTCTGGAGAGGTAGGGAAATGATCGAGCCAACGTTTTGGCCCCTCCTGGGCCTTTGTCAAGGAGTATTTATAAGTCTTTTAAAACAGCTTTGAATAATTACTAAATCCCTCCCTCTCATAAACAATTATCATCCTTTCCCAATTATCTACTCAATTATAATCTACAAAGTCTCTTGCATTAAATTAAACCATATGTTCTTCACAGTCACTTCTAGTAGGAATACGCCAGTCTGCCTGGCCCTCCCCAATACACAAACTTTTTCTCCCCAAAATCCCTCCTGAGCAGCCTCCTGTCCCGCAGCGGCTGCAGGGCCAGCATTTACACACCGAGCCCCGCGCCCCGGGCTCCGGCAGGGTGCCAGCCCACCTCAGCTGCACACGTCCAGCTCCCCAGGCCACCAGCCGCCTTTTTCCTCCTTTTTTCAATTGAATTCAGTTGGGTTGAATTGGGCACTGAATTTGGATGTTTTTGCAACTTAATAAGACAGTGTGGCTCTTGGGCTCAGGGAGCATGGAGATGCCGTTGTAGGTCTCCGTCTCTGATCAGACTTTAACAATTACTATTATTAATTAATATTGATGTTCTTCCATCAAAACCTGTGGCCCACGTGGCCGCTGCGGAAGGACAGGCTCTTTCCCAGCCACACCAACATGGACATTGGAGTGCAATATGTTTCTTGGTCACTGCTGTTTGTATTTCCTTGGTAAGGGTAAAGACTTATCACCGACACAAATCGTTTCCCCTTGTCCCTTAAGAGGTGTTTTTCCATGTATTTAAGCGCCTCTATCGGGTGCTGTCAGGAAAGCGGGGCTGCCCACCCTTTAAGGAAATTGGTATGTAATAATTAGGTGTAAAGCCCCTCAAATATACCCTGTTATCAAATACAAAAGAATTACTTATGCATTCTGCTATGAGACCCATCATTAATTAGGAGTTTTACATATTAATCGCAACACGGAAAAAAAACGTTTTTCTCTAGGAACCGCTGAGTGATGCCGAGGGTGTGCAGCTTGGCGTGCTGCTCCGGGAGGTAACCGATGGAAAATTTCTGGACTTGAGGCTCAGTTGCAAGAAAATGGACTCAGGTGAGGAGATATCTGGGCTGATTGCCCCGCAAGTGGGTAAATCCTCCAGCAGCCCTGGTGAGAAGGTGGCCAGCACCCGAGGAGGCAGAGCTGCTCTGGCCAGGCCTTACCGTGCCCGTCCCTTACCGTGCCCGTCCCTTGACATGCCCGTCCCTTGACGTGCCCGTCCCTTGACGTGCCCGTGGGACAGGATGCCTCCCCCAGCACCGGCGTGAGAAAGGCGGGTGGTGGGAACGTGCTTCAGCTGCCTGCTCCGTCCCCGAGCACCTGACGGGCTGGTGCCACGCTCAATGCGGGGGCTCGGAGCCTGGGACCCTCGGGTCGGTATTTCCATCACGTTAGCGGAGAAGGCAGGTTTTGCCTCCTTTTTTTTTTTTTTTTTTATCTGAGAGCAAGCTGGCTTCTCTCTGCCTTTCGACAGGTCCTAGCTCTTGTGAAATGTTTCTTCGCATGACCAAAGCACAGTGCCTTCTCCCTCTGAATATTTTATTTTCTTGCTATTTGATTCCTATTCCCTCCCCAACCCTCTATCCCTTACCTAGCTGAATAAATTTTTATCTATTTGTTTCATTGGGATGAACTAGAAATCTTCCTGTCCACCTTCAGTGGTGGATAGGCTTCGTGAAGCTCCCATCTACACCTCCCACGTGCCTTCCCCTTACACCTCTCTGCTCCACCAGCAGAGAGCCCTGAACGCCCACCTCGAGGCCCGGCAGCACCTTCAGTGCCATCACAACAGGTCGGAGGCTGTTCTCCCCTGCTTTGGAGGTCCCAGGCTCCCCCAGATGAGTGGGATGCTGTAACTCCCCGCTGCTGCTGGGAACCGCTCCCGCTGTCGGGTGTGTCAGCAGGATGTTTGTACCGGTGGGATGTTCATCGTCAGGTCACGGTAACATCACTGTGAAACCTACTCCTAACGAGACCTCTTTCCTACCAAACGTGTTTCTGTTCAACCCCCCACTGAAAACCGGGCCATGATTTTGCAGCACTTTAACCATGTGCTTAATCTCACGCAATAGCAGCTGCTGCTTGGAGTTCAATGGCAAGAGCGGCCACCTGAAATATTGAACACGAGCTGTGATCTTTGAAATTGGTTTACTCTCATACACTCTCATGTGCTCCAGCTAAGTTTTTGTATGCGGTAGCATTAAATACCTGCTAACCTGGCATTTTTTTATCCGTTATTTGTTTTAAAGCTGGAGCTAGTTCAAAAGGTAGCCAAAGAGCTCACCCCACTTACATCCCAGCTGCGCGCCGGCGGTGCCGTATGTAGCACCAAACACGTGGGGCTGCCTGGTGTCCTGCTGCTGTTCTGGGGAGCCCTCCTGCGAAACCGTTCCCTCCTCCGACCCTCAGTGCGCTGTGGCCTTTGCAGAGGTACATCTAGGTACGTCTATGGATGCCTGACGCTCTCCGGGGCCACCCCTCGGTCCCTTTGCAAGGCTCAGTTTCCTGATGTGCGGTCCCGGGGAGGACTGCAAGCACCAGGCTGGGTGGGGGAGCTCCGGACCGGCCGAGCGGTGGGACCGCAGCCAGTGGGGACGGCAGCGGGGCTTGCTCGGCCCCGGCCCCAGCCCCAGCCCCGCAGACGGGAGGTGGGTGCTGTGGGAAGAGGCACATCTTCTCCACATCCCGTGAACTGGTGGGACCACACCACACCAGCGCCACCAGAGGAGGACAGTCCCTCTGAAGGTTTGTCTTAGAAGGAGCTGACGCTATGTTTTCATGGACAAACGAGTGACCGCTCCTGTCCAGAGCGCCCATGTTCTCCAGCACTGTACTAGCCCTGAGGTTCTCTCTCCAAGCAGGGTTTGCTCCTTGGCAGCAGGAGAACAGTACCCATGGTTAGGGCAAGCAGCAATGTCACCACCTCTAACAGCCTTCCCGGCCGCTCTGTGCTAGGCTGGCCAGCGATGCCCTGCTTTGCTGGGCGCCAGTCGCAGCTCAGACCACAGACCACCCCAGTTCACCCGCTCGGCGGCAGAGAGCGGTGGTGGGCAGCAGGTTGGAGGTGCCACACAGAGCTCAGATCTTCTGCAGAGAGAGAGGGGCTCCTCCCGGCTGGAACGGACGCGCCGGGCATGCAGGCGATGGCATCTGGGAAGCCAAAGACTGGTTTTAATATCATTTTCTTCCAAAGGCGATTGCTGGGAAGACAGAACAAAACACCCAGTATGTCAATAAGGATTTGCACTGTATCATCTATGCCAAAAAACTAACTCAATCTTCTCTACTTCAGTACAAATGAGAATTTATATGCAACTCCCCACTTCAGGTGGGCAATCCAAAGAAATTAACCTCAGGAGAAAATTGCTTTTTTCTGGCTTAACACATAGCTTATTATCATGTCAGGCAGAAGAGACAGTGGGAAAAATGCAAAATCACAGACATGATACAACAGTGCATCCATATATTCACAGCTAAGGAACCACTTATTAGGAGAAATGTTTAAATTCAGAAGAGCAGGGTTCGTTCTTTATGGCAACAGACAGAGCCTGACAGAGTCAGTCCTAGGGGCTGATAAGCTGAACTGTGCTACAAAACTTCACCCCACAACAGCAAGTCTAGTAGAGAAGATGTTCTTAATACTGCTGATAGCAAGTTGTGGACACAGTGCTGTTTTGTGCAAATATCCCAAAGCACTTTACAAACTGGGCAAAGATTTCTGTCCAGGGGAAAATAAGAATCAGAGCGCATGAGTGCAGCTCACCCGATTGCACTAGTTGCATTTATTCAATCAATCAGGATATCTATCAAGCTAAGCTTGATCTCATTGCTAACTAGGAGAATGCTACCTAGGAATCAGGCTTGGGAAGGCTGCGGTGTGGGTGTCGGGCAGGGACGCTGGCTCACTGGGGGGGATTCTTGATCGCAGGGTGGAAGGGGATGTGCTTTCTCTCCTGCAGCCAGCCAGGGTTTGTCAGGCAGGCACCCAGCGCCCTGGCAGGCTCCGGCTGAAGGCAAACCCCCTGGTACCACGGTTCTGAGAGCAGCGAGGTACCAGCCATCCCCAGACCCGGGTGGCTTTAGGAGCTGTTGCAGGATTTGGCCAGGAAATTCGGCGGGGGGGGAGCTGGCAAGCACACCAGCCGAAGCAGCGAACCCGTTGTGAGAGCGCGAGCCGGCGGCTGCTGCGGCCCCCGTGCTGTGAGCTAGCTGCACTCCGAGGCTGAGCACACCTGGGCGGGCTGCATTAGCTTCTGGGTGGAACCGAGCCGTGTACCAGCTACCTGTCATTTCGCTGAATTTTGCTGAGTTTGACTTTTCCTCTTTTCTTTGCCTCTTTTGCTTTCCTTCCTTCTTTCTTTTCCCTCCTGCTCAGCTGCAGCACTCAGAAGTTATGGCAGGACTGTGCTAGAAGCTATACAAAAGGAAAAGTAGATCAGGATTTCTCCCCCAGTTACCCCACCTGAATTTAAACCTTCCAACAGAAACAGTTTTTATTGTGTATGTTTGGGAGAGGGACAGAGAAGTTGGTGTAAAGGTATGCGATGCCCTTGGGTGGCGCGGGGAGAGCCTCCTCCCGGGCCAACGCCGCACGCAGCACCTGCGACAGGAGGGGCCGGCCAGCCCTGCCCCGAAGCACCGCCTTGCAAGCGGGGTTCCTCTTGTTTCCTTTGCAAGTAAAATGTCTGTGATAATTCAGCTGCGTGACAATTGCTGATGAACACAAACCCTTGCTAAAGCGGTGCTCTCGGCGGAGGGGTGTACGGTGGCCTGGGCTGCTGGCCCTCTCCCTCGTCACGGTGGCCACTGCACCTACGTGGGTCAGCGTCTTCCTCGCCCGCCGTCCCCCCAGCCCCGGCGGGGCTGCCTGCACACAGCCAGGGCGCGGGGACAGACCCCGGCTCTCACACAGGCCACGGCGAGGGCAAGGACCGCCAGGCGCGAGGGACGCTGCGGTGCCACCCACAGCAGTGGGACAAGCCAGCCTTTGGTACCCGCCACGCCGCAGGGCATTTGCTGCGATGGGGATGCGGATGGAAGTGTCCCCGTGAGAAGTGTCTGAACCCAAACCCCACCAGGCTCCTGCAGTCCTCACTCGGCAGCAATGCAGCTGCTGGGCAGTGCTTACCCTCCTGCTCCTCCCCGCTGCTCCGGCCACCCCTGCCACCGGCATGGGACGTGACCATGGCAGGGGAAAGCAGGTTTTGCCCCTTCCCCGGGCAGCAGAGACAGAGCTGGAGGTTCTGCTGCCCGCGGCCTGCCCCCATCAGGGTTCTGCAGCTGGAGAGGCACTCAGGCCGGGATGCTCAAGCCAGAGGTGACTTTCCTGCTATGCCAGGGATGTCTGAAATCTTTTTTCAGAATGAAGAATAATAAAAAATGGATGGGAAAGCTTGCCCTCCACAGTGCTGGTGGTGCTTGTTTATCTCCGAGCCTATTTACAGGCTGGGCTCTGGCTGCACAAGCCGGCCCCCCGTGGTCCCCACCGGGCACAGCCGCAGGTACACGACTGTTTCTTCCCGGAGGCGCCTCCGCAGCCAAGCGAACAGCTCACCAGAGGAAAGTTGTCACATTCACTGATTCATCAACTCTTCCTCCGGCGACAGCAGTACCTGTGCCATCTGTGTTGAGCACTTACAGGGAAACCTCTCTGCAACTGCCATACAAATCAGGGGCACCGCCAAGGTCACGCTGAAGGGAATTTCGGGACACGGGGAAGATGTTCGGCGGCACGGCAGTAAGCAATAACAGCATCCCTGCACGAGTCCTCCCGCATCCCTGGCTGCTCCGCCCCAGCCTCCAGCAGCCTGGGCCCCGCTGGGAAATGTGTATTATGCCTGGGTTAATTTACTGATTAATCTCTAGTCAGTGGTTTGTGCTTTCCCCAGATGGCCAATTAAAATTTACAACTGGCAGAGCAGTGCCCTGTTGGCAGGCTGCTGCGGGGCCGCGGCTGGAGGCAGCAACAGAAGGCACGGGCCCACTCCTGCCTTATTTCCCTCTGCTGGCTTTAATCAGAGGGCAGAGCAGCCTCTGCCCCACCGCCGGCACAGCCCGGCACAGCCCGGCACAGCCCAGCACAGGGCACGGCCGGCCTCGCGGCGCCGGGGATGGAGAGCCTCCTGCTCCCCACCTGCAGCCCCCGCGGCTGCCCGGTACCCCTCGCTTCCCACAAATGTATAAAACATTTACAGTTGTTGGCATAAATCAAAGTGCTGCCTGTGAAGGGGGCAATAAGTGATTCTGGGATACGTATAAAAGACAACATACGTGCACAGCAATAACGGGGGAAAACCCCCCAGAATTTTGTCTTTTGGCACTGAATACAAACTGTTCTGGTGCATCCCCCCAAATAAAGCACAGCACAGAGGAGAAGCAGGCTTTTGTGCGATTCTTTGTTCTAAAGTTACATGTTCACTTATGCATGGGCGTCATCTAGCTGGAAAACTCCGAAGGAAATTATTCATCATGACCATTGATTTCCTGAAGAGGCCAAACCTATCAATGATGATGTGCAGTACCACGACAATTTGCTGTTTTCAATAACTGTCCTTATAACTCAGGACAACACTCTGAGAAATACATAGTGAAAATATATCGGAAAAAATGCTGCTTTCGCAAGCGCTCCCAGAAGATATTGCAGTTCTCTACTTTAGAGCAAAATTTCCCTGCTGCTGCTTCTTTTTTTTTTAAGAAGACTTCATGAATATTGATGGTAAACATAATAACAGCAATACTCAGGAGTATAGTCAACTCTTGCTGTACAATTCACATAATTCCCCTTAAATTAATGGGAGTTACATGTGTGCCCTGGATACAGACTGCACCCCCACGGCCGCGGCGCTGAGCCGTCAGCTCAGGGTGTGCAGACACAGCAGAGCACCGCCTGCCTTCCCGGGCGGGCAGCCGCAGGATGAGGCCCTTGCAGTTGTTTTGTTTTCCTTTATTTTTAAGGTTGAATTCAGTTGGGTGGGACTGCGTGAACTCGCATGTGTTCCTGCACTGTGTAATCATTGCATTTTGTAACGTAATCTCCGGAGTTAAATCCACTGTCGGTTCAATGTGTAAATTCCCAAGCAACCATCCTCTTCTCGCGCCTCTGCTGCAAAGCTAACCGGCAGGTCCTGCGCAAGCCATGGCAGCCGGCGGGTGCGAGCGCCCCGAAAGGACGGGGCACGGGGTGCGGTGGCCGCCCGGCTCCTTGCCCAGCTCCGCCGGGGGCCACGTCCCTTGCCCTGCTGACGTTCCCGTGCCGCAGGCCCGGCAGCACCTGGGGACGAGACGGGAGCATTCGTGCACATTTCATTTTCCCCAACCTCACCCGCTACGAGCTGCGCGTGTGAGCTGGCCTCCAGGCTGCTCCCGGTCACGGGGATGGTGCTGGGGTCGCAGGGGCTGCTCCCCGCCACGGCTCCGGCAGAGCCCTGTAGCGCAGGGAGGGGGTACAGTCCCCCGGTGTCAGTCGGCGTCTCTCGCTGCCCGCCCCGCTTTGCCCTACACGGCTGATTTCGGTGTCTAACGGCACGAACCCTCCACAGAGCTGGGCAGCTCCTGGGAGCTGGAAGGAGCCACGGCACCGAATGGGGAACTGATGGCGAGGAGCCTTGTTAAAAACACCTCTTCTTTCTGCTGCAAAGTCTTTTGACTTTTTATGAATCTGAATTTTATTTTTTTACTGTCTTAACTTTACGGAATTCCAGTTGGTTGCATCACCTAGTACCATTGCTGATCAGCATAGGCTGAGGGCACGAGCACTTGGACCGAAGGGAGCACACATGAGAGCTTCAGACTCAAAGCTTTCTTCAAAATGAGCCGAGTGACAATATTGTCCGGTGACTTGTGATCACTGGAGCAGCGCTGGGAAGTAACAGAAAGGGATAGGAACATGTTTCCTTTAAACGTTTGGCATAGCATTTCAGAAAACGTTTTGTACCATACTCCCTTTTCCAAAGGTCTCCAAAGAGTAACACTGAGACTATAAAACAGGGATGTCTGCACGCGTAACAGGTGACAAACTCTCAGGCTCTGCAATACCTCTGCTTTTTCCTTCTTAAAATGCAACGCATCTCTCGGAGCAGATGGGAGGTTTCTGGCTGGAAGGTGGATCCACAGGACGGGAGCCTCTGTGGGACGCTGGCGTCGGGGTGAGGCTGAGGTGCCCCACACAGTCATGGTGTGGGATTTGCCACCTTTCAGTCATGCAAGGCACCTGCAAAGATGCAAAAGCATATTTTACTACATCTTAGGGAGTCTCCCTAAATAAATAAAATATTTTATTGAGTTCTTGCCCACAAAGGACTCATCCCGCTGGCTGAGAGACCCAGTCCTGTACTCCTGAATATCCCTGGCATGAACAGCAGCAGAGCAGAGGGGTTTGCTGTCACCTCCTGTGCCCGGCAGCAGGATGCCCTTGCCGCATGGCTGGATGCTGTCCTGGGGACGAGGCGGAGGAGTTTGGGAGCCCGGCCATGCCACCCGACCCCTCCCCGCCCTTGGCGGACCCGCACACAGTGAGAGCCCCACGCTTCCCCGAGCCCCCCCGCCGCCGCAGCCAGCGGCGTGCCCTCAATTAGCCTGTGTAATTGTGCTGCGTGGGGTGAGCAAGCGACCTTCTCCCTGCCAGCCCCGGAGGACCTGCCGCCTGATGAGGCTGCCCGGAGCAGGGCGGCCAGCCCGAGGCGGGGGTCCAGCCGCCGCCGCGCAGGGCTGCTGGGTGGCAGGAGGCAAAGCCCCGGGCTGACCGAGTCCTCCGGGCAGAAGTGGGGTCACCTCTTCAACGCTGGATAGGCGTGAGCATAAAATTTCAAAAAAATCAAGCGAACAAAAACGTTTTGCCCCAGCACACAGCCACCAGTCACATCGGTAGTAATGACATTTTTGGACCTACCTATGTGAAAGAGAGTGAGTTTGGAAAGCTAGCGGCAGGTCTCTGTTACAGCAGCACCCGGGATGTGCAGCAAAGACTCGTCCCTGGCTCTGACCCACGGCTCCGAAGCACTGGCTCGCTGCCGGGACGGGGGGAGCTCTCCCGCACCCTGGCTTCTGCCGGCCTCGGGCACGCTGCAGCTGCAGACCGGGAGGGTCAGCTTACTCGCTTGCCCGCTGTAAGACTGCCATTGGCTTTGATGGCTCTTTGACAGTGGAGGTTTTGAAAGGCAAATGCACCACAGCGGTCAAGTGCAGGGTGGTTCAAGGACACGTTGAATGCCGAGAGGTGGAGTAAAGCAATAAAAAGAGGGTTGAAATTCAAAAGACGTCTTTTTCTCGCGGAGCATCCCTGGTGGTCTCCCATGGGACGTGGTGGAAGCAGCATCACTTGAATAGCTGAAACTCTGCTGAACAAGGCACTCGGTAAACCTCTGGAGAGAACGAACCTGCGTTGGCAAGGGGGACAGATTAGTGGACCTAACAGGTGCAATTTCTGGTGGTGGGAGTTTCTTACTTTGGCTCAGAAAGGAGACAAGGCTCCCTCCATCCCCAGCACGTGCTCGCCTGGAAGCTCCCTGCTCTCAGAAAAAGCACAGCTTTTGCCCACCATAATCGTACCGACACAAAGCGTGGTGGAGGTGGAGGGACGGCTGGACGTGTCCCTCGGCATGCCGGCTGTGATGGATGGGGATGGATGGGGATGATGTGTGCCCGTCACACACAGCCCTGGAATGAGCCACTCCAGCTCCCACAGCCCCAATTCATGTCACCGGGCCTCATCCAGAGCCCTCGGAGGCCTCCGGGAGGATGCCCGTAGGGTTCGGGGTGCTTGGATCCATGCTTTGGCGTCTGGAGGGCGGGCTCTCAGCGCAGGGCAGGCGGGAGGGCAGGGGTCCCGCTCGGTCCCCAGCATCCCCGCAGCACCGAGCCTGCCCCACGCTGCAGGCAGGGCTCTGCCAGGCAGAACAACAGGCAGAAACGGGTGCGCTCCTTGCTGTCAGATCAGCTCGCACCCAGCTCTGAACATGGGGAGAAAGGGAGGTAACGCGATCAAACACAGGCTTGCTGCTGTTCCGCAGTCTGCCTGATAGATCTATTTCTCTTCTAACGCAGTGCAGCTTTCTGGGAGCTGCGAGTGCAGGATTTGTGGGAAATGAAAGTACCAGGGCTGAGCAGAGGTCTCCTGACAGGGCATGAAAATATTCGCATTTCAGAGAGCCTTTCTCAGAAGCGGAAAAAAGCTCTGCATGACAAACCCTGGTTACACTGGAGGAGCAAAGCCGGCTTCAGCACCACGCAGGCTGCGGCTTCACCCATGCCCAGCCCCAGCTCCCCTCCAGTGCCCGCCTTGGTCTGAGTCCCAGCCGGCTTGGGAATCACAGGTTTTTATTTTTTTTCTCTTTTTTATGGTTAAAAAACATCAGCATTTTGGAAAAATCCAACACATGTTAATACCGTGACCTGCACAGTTACTGTCAATAGAGACGGGCTGGTGATCTTTAAAAGGAGATTTTCTCAGGGTGAAGGACAAACATGACATTAGAGTCATCAAACTCCCTATCTGACAAGGACATATAAATTGTAAATGGTCGGGGGCACTAAGATCAGCTTGTCTTTCTTCCAGGCGCTCTTCCATCGGAGTAGTGATCTGCCGGCTACCATCCGCATCTCGCACCACGTGCCGACGGTGGGGACGGGCCCATTAACAGCAAGGCTGCTGCGGGCAGCACCGGGATGCCCACCGGTGTCCGCGTCCACGGGCGCTGAGGGGTCGGGCTGGGCCTGACGGGGGGCAGGGGGCCGGCGAGGACCACGGCTGCAAAGTTGGAAATCTGGTGGCCTGATCCTGTGCCTGCTCATACGTGTTAAGCACTGGTCCCCAGATAAGCCCCCGTCTTGGTCTGGATGCCCCGTGGGTGAACACGTGGGTGATCCCATGGGTGAAGGGGCTCCCCTGCCCAGGGCAGGGCTTGACCCCCCGGCGTCCAGGGGGGCGGTGGCAGGTCCCTTGGGACCCTGGGCCTCTGGGCCACCAGCTCTTGCAGCCAGGGCTGGAGCCTCCCACCATTGCTACTCCTCATCCCGCGGGTCCTGTCCCCGGCCAGCGGGAAAACCGGGGTGCAGGAAGCATCTCCCCTTTGGGGAAGCCAAAGCGATGACCCCAGATGAACAGAAGATCACAAAATGAAAGGAGCGCCAGCAGAGAACCCAGAACAGTTCAGGCCGGTGAAGCGGGACGAGCCCAGCCCTGCCCCCTGTCCCCTTCGGGGAGATGGCTAAGTGCAAAAGCCAAGGCACATGTAAAAAAAAAAAAAAGCCAAGACTAAGTGTAAAAGCCCCCAGCAAGCGCAGGGGGCGTCAGGAAATTAGGCAAAATCCTGCTCTTACTGCACTGCTGTAAATCTGTGGGACCCTCATTGGATTGATCCCACCTAAGCACGAGCATGACTGGGATGGATTCAGTCCTTGAACTGTAATTAAAAATGAGAATGACATGAGCGCGCTCGCAGAGCCGGCGTGTTTATGCAGATGAAGAACGCACTTTCATTCTGCTCCGCCGAGAAGCTGCTGCCCAGCGGGTAGAATATCCCACAACCGGCAGCAATTCGGTCAAAACACTGTTCTTCAGGGGAAACCTTTGCACGTAGCGTTTTCAGGGAACAGTGATGTTCCAAAGTGTTGCTCTAGGAGTCTGATGCTCGGCTCCCATTTCACGTGTGCTCTCCCAGCACCTCAATGCCAGGCTCTCGGTTCTGTGAAGACAACCGAGAGCACCGGGTGATGCTTGCGTGCTGCAGAAGAGATGGTGGGTGACACACGTGAAAAGCAAAGCCCGTTCTTCCCCTTGCACATGATTAATGTGCTCAGCAAACCCAGCAATTTCCCTGGTATAGTGGGTAGGGCAAGCAAATGGAGCTGACTTTCCATTTAGAGGAAAGTTAGAGGCTTTGGGATGAAATCTACATCTTCTTTCTATGCCTCAGTTTCCCCATCTGTAACATCAGTGGATTTAGCAACGTTTGCGGTTCTCAGGGTGTGAAATGGCTAGGCAGAGTATATGGATATGATGATAACAGGTAATTTGCTAAAGAGAGAAAAACATCCTGTTATTTTTGTAACCTGTCCGTTTATGTGCTTATTTAGACATGTTTGGTTATATTCAACTAAGAACATTTCAATTTACCTTTTAAGAGTTTGTTTTCAGAATTGCATAGTTGGAAAATTTTGGATTTTGGTAGTATCCCTGAGCAGCCAGCTTTGCTAGGAACGCCTAACAGCCCCAGTACACCCTGTGGCTCTAGCTGGGCTTGATTCACGTATACAGCATTAAACTGTCCTTGCCTGGAAAAAAAAGGGATCGACTAAGTAGGAAAGAAAGAGGAAGCAGGGAGATCAGAAGTTCTGTTATCCCATTCATACCCAGGGTAAACTGAGGCATCAAGCCCTGTGGCGGCGGGCAGAGCTGAATGACAGAATAAGACCAGAAATCGCCTGGCTCCCACCTCCCGTCGCCCCTGCTCGGGTGCAGCGCCGCAGGGCGCCGGAGCCGCTCACCGGGACCCCAAAAGAGGCGGCAGGGCCAGCTGGCACGGGTCCCCGGGCGGCGAGGGCGATGCCATGGGGCGGCAGCGCCTGGCAGGGCAGGACCCCCTCGCCCCCAGCCTCAGACAGCGACGAGAAAAATGACATCCCAGCAGTGAAAATCGAGTTAGGTGTTGGTGAGGGATTAATCAGGGCTTCCAGCACTCGCAGCAGTGAACCAAACGTCTTTATCTGCCATGTAAATGCAATAAAAGGATATACGTGTAAGATTATGGAATTTATAGCCTCGAAAGGAACAAAACCATATAAAGTGTCACTTCTATATAAAAATGTTGCTGCCGTCTTCAACATATGTAACCCTCCCCACAAAGAAGTATATGTATCATATATGTCTTGTAAACCTCTCATATATATATTTTTATATATATATATATGTATGTATTTTCTAATGAATTACATGGAAGGACATTGTGGTCTACATTTCACCAGATCTGGCACCTTATCAATGCTATTCACATTTAATTAGTAGACATTTCTCCTCCGTGAGCATATTTACTTGAATTCCTTGTTCCTACGGCAACCCAGCCAGCACCACCGCTACTGGAACAGTCTAGACTAACCTAAAAAAGGAATGGAGATTAACGAGCAAGCTCAATATTAAGATTATACCGCAAAGACTGAGCTTGGCGAGAGCAGCATTACAAAGCAGGCTCAGATAAGACTCTTATTTCAAGGAGCCTATTTATAGCATTGCAGATTTGTATTTACTCAAGGGTACCTATAGTATACAGGCTGGGAGAGACGACTCATTTAGCACTAAGTTCTCGGTAATTGGCTATCAACCCAGGTAAAGGGATTTTTTTTTTTTTAATAATTACAGTCCATTTTCATTTTAAAATACCCACCAAGGGAATAGCTAAACAATATCCAAACCATTTCTATTTACAGATGCTTTCCTCGCTGATGCAGTTGTAGTTTTGAAGCACACAAAATATCTAAATTACCTAATGGCGTTGCAGCTGCTCAGAACAGAAAACATTCTTTAAAAGAAGACGCACACATTGCCACTTCTATTTACATTCTCATTTAAGATCTCCTTACCCAGTGTGAACACTGAAGGCAGATGTTAGAAGACTGATTTGAGGTAAATACCCAACAATTCTTCTCCTTTTAGTTTATAAATGTCCCTTTTTTTAGATTGATGAAGGAAAATGCAAAATAAACTAAATAAAGAGGAAAAGGCCATTTATAAGTTACAGAGAGAAACATCTCATTTAAACAGTTTTCAGTGCTTAGGGGATTCTGATCCTTTTGAAGGGAAAAGGACAGTCTAAATATTCTCACGCCTTCTATTTTCAACCTGGGTTGCACATTTTAACTCTGGAGCAGATAGCTCTGTGAAAAGATATGTACCAAATGTTAAATAAAATTTTTACAGATCTCCAAAACGTACGATGGACTTTGGAGGTTAAAATGTGTATATATTTTTACAGGGGAACGTTTCGGGCAGTCCTGGGGGCAAGACCTCTCCAGTCAGCCCATAAGGACAAGGCTGTGGGGAAGCCCCTCAGCGACCTGGGCGGTGGCAGGGAGCCAGCGGCTCCCCGCCAGCCCTCCAGCACCATTTATTAGCCCCGGGCTGCGAGCAACAGTCTCCTGCGAGGGGTCTGCGTGGTGGCTTGCTTTGTCTTCATCTCAGAAAATATCTGGGTGCCGACCCTCTGTTCCGGAGACGTCCGAGCTGGACTTTATTGGGCTTGAGTTCCACTCTGCTCTCCCTTCCGCGACCGTCCCCTCCCGGTGCCAGCGCATCGTGCTGAAGTTGCTCCCTTCGTGGCGATGCCATACGGCACCCACCGAGCTCTGAAGCCGTCAGAAATGCCCCGGTGAACCACCCCTGTGGTAAGCGGGCTTGGGGAGCCGAGTGCCTGTATTTATCCTCCTAATGCCATGAGTTTAGAGCCCCCAAATTATTACTTGTACAAAAATAACTCTCAGGTGCAATCAAGCAATGTAAACACCTTCAGAAGTCCTTTCCCTGCCTTTGGCTTGCAAAGTGAGGGGAGAGAAGAGATTGTATTTTTCATGCATTATTGCCCACTTCCCAAGCTTTAGTTTGCTGGCAAATATTAGCCATCTCATGAATTAATTAATCTCAGCAACCAAACAGTGGGGCACCTGCTGCTGCGGTCCGTGCCCTGAACCCCGCAATCCGGGATGTGCTCCTGGGCTTGTACGGAGTGCCTTTTAATACCAAAGAACACAACAACTTAAATGCCATTCCCTGGTTTTATGAAAAAGCAATATAGGAGAGTAAATAGGGCAAATACCAACAAGGAAGGACACGCGAGTCGAATCGAACAATAAATTCAAATAATATCACTAAATCGAAGAGCAGATGCAGTGTCTGAAAGCTCCTTTCTCTCCGTGACTTTTCTGGAGAGCCGAGCAGCCGAGCACATGTAAGAATAACCTGTTCTCCTTTCCCATTAACAACAACAATCAAGGCTGGATTAAACCTCTTCAAATAATTCTCCAAGTAGAGATAAAGCATAAAAGAGAGAGAGAAAAAAAAAAAAAATCCACGTATTCTTTCGCCACTGGTAATAAGCTTACGCCTGGAACAGACTTGTTAAATAATTAGAGTTAAATTACCTCCTCTCCTACCTCCGCCTTTCTCAGCTTTTCCCTTCTAAGTTGCAGTTTAATGGAGAGGAATTTGTGCAGAAACATATGGGAGAGGACGAGGTGAGCCACCCACCTCGCTCCAGGCAGGTTTGTGCCCCCTTGTTACGCACGTGCGTAGCTGGTTATCGGGTGTTGCCGTCGCCGGTCCCCGGGGAGCCGGAGCAGCCCGACCCCGGCGCCCAGCGCCCGTCCTCCCCACGGCCGGAGGCAGGGGCCGCACTCCCGCTGCGCCCCGGCACCACGCACACGCGTGCAGCCGCACACGCACACGCGTGCAGGCGTGCGCGCACACCCCGGGGCCCGCAGCCTGCCAGAGCCCCAGCCCAGGGCCCCGCTCTTAAACAGAAGGCACAAAAAAAGGAATTGAGATTTGCAGATCTGATAATGAGCCAGTTAATGACATAAATGATACCTCAAGAACCTCACTAAACCATCCAGGTCCTACAATTTAATCTGTAATAAATACTCCTGCATCATTGCGAGATGGCTGCTCATAATGGCAAATGAAATATGCTGGTATGATAGGTACAATAAATCTGGATTTTCCTATGGTTCCCTCAGGCTAGAACAATATGTAACCAGAGTGCGCACTGTCAGGATGAGCAGATCTCAAAGCCATCATAAAATCTAAATGGGGACTAATTAGGAGGCCCTTCCCTTCTAGAGTTACTATTTCTATTGACATTTTCCATGCATGAGCCCCTCCATAACATCATAAGTCACCAAGATAAGAACTCCCTAGATTATAGGGAAAAAGCTTTAATGGAGAAGTTGAACTCAAAGGCGATGCATAAATTTTCCTTCTGATACCCCAGGAAGTCTGTGTTCAGTACTTTCTTTACAAACTTTCCTCCCCGGTGCCGGGTACCGCTCCGTCCGGCCCCGTGCCTGCTCCCACCCTCGCCCACGGACGGGCGCACGGGGGTGCGTCGCGGGGGGACGTGCTGCCTGCGGGGCCCCCGACCGCCCTGAGCCCAGCTCCTGGGAGGGCATCCCCCTCCCTGCACCCCCGATGCCTGTTGCAGGGTGCGGGGGCAGTGAGCTGGCGGGGCCGCGGGGCACAGGGAAGGTAAGCCTGAAGGCACCTATGGGGTCCATAGGTGGCCTCTGTAGCCCTGAGGGACAAGGGCAGCTTGGCATTGGAGGGAGCGCTGGCACTGCTGGGGCTTAGGGGCAAAATATCAGGGGTGAAACGGCAATAAGAGAGCTGGGATGGTCTGTGCTGTGCGATGGTCTGCAGGGGCCATGCCCGGGGCAGCAGGAGAGGGGGAGCAGACCACGCGCCACGTCTTCTCCTAGCTGCAGGACATGGCCCTGGGGGAGCCCAGCACCCCCGACATGAGGGTGGGCACGTACCGGTGCAAGAGCATCCCGCTGCCCCCGTGGGCATCCTCCTCCTCCCCCTTTGGTCGCCCCAAATAGGCTTTGGGCAGCAAGCAGGGTTTCTGCGGAGCCATCTGGGCGTCGCCCACATCGGCAGGGAGCCGCGGGCTGGTGCCAGGAGCGAATCCAGAGGTTTCTTCCTCTGCCCTGGCACGAGCACACAGGGATACCGCGAGTGATGGGTGCTCCGAGGCCGGCAACCCGAGGGACAGGTGATGCACGTGAATGCAATCCAGTCCCCTCCATCCCCTTTCACCACGTGCGTAGCCACGCTCCCACTACCTACACGGGGACCTAAAAACACCTGGGCTCCTCCTCAACTGAGCACAGAAAGCAAGATTTATTGGCTGTTTACAGCAGACTTTACATTCAATTTTCCCTTGTCACATTCGCACAAAGTAATTGCCCTTGTGCGTACGTGCATAGTCCTGTTTGCTGAAGGCACGGGCGCGGAGCCTCTCCTGCCTCGCCTAATGAATCTCCTCAGGCCCAGCCTCCAGCCGCAGGATTTAGGATCACCCTGCTACTACGATGCTGCAGGTCGTCCCCGAGCCCGTATAAATAATGTGTATGGGGTCCTCGTATGGTGCTGCAGCCATGGTGCTCTGCCAGGAGAAAGGTGTGGGAGCAGCCCCAGGCTCCCACGGGCTGGAAAGCCGCAGAAAGATAAAACAGCAGCGGTGGCACAGCCGGGTGCGCCGACCGGGACGGCCATCTCCGCTCGGTGTCCTGCCCCGCCGCCTCCAGCATGGCACTCGCTCTTCCCATACCTTCCCTAGTGCTTCGCTGAAATCCCTGCAGCTTGGCGATAGCAGCCGGATGGACCCTGGACTGGGGGGCCCCGGGGCTCCCACCCCCGGCGCTGCCGGTGCCAGCAGAGCTGGGCCCAGAAAAACCCTGCCATGGAACACGTTATTTTATGCGACAAGCGCACGCACATTTGCATATAAAAACTGAAAGTGGCCCAGCCCGGGGCTGTCTGATTGTTTGGTACCAGCCTCGATGAATCAGCCATACCTGACGTGTCAAAATTTCGTAAGATTGTTCAAAGGGTCAGTTTTAGAGATCTTCTTGGGCTTTGTAGGTTTTTGACTCTTTATCAGTCAGGTTTTTAATCTCTTTGTTTTACTTAAATTTTTAAAAAGAGGCTTCATTGCTGCTGTTACTTTTTTTAATGGGAAGTCCAATTCTCACCCAATGATGTGCCCGTAGCAGCCGGAGCTGTATACAATTATCAGCATAATGCATCAGTGCCCTTATTGAGCATCCAGCTGGGACAGATTCCTTAAAAAACCCTCAAAATCTGGGTGCCGGGCAGCTCGGGGCTCCTCGGAGGGCGGCCGGGGGGGCGGGGAGGTGCGGCAGGACCCCCGGCACAGCCCTGGCACAGCCCGGCCAGCGGTGCCGGCAGCATCCCAGGGAGGCTGGGACGGGGGTGTCACCTTCTGCCTTGCCACCGGCTGTACATGTGTAAGACGACGCATTTTTGGCACTCGGGAACCAGAGCTGTGATTTTCTTTCCAAGGTTGTCCATTTCTGCAAACTGGGGAAAAAGATAGGAGAATGTGATGCATGCCAAGCATGTCATCAATGGCTTATTCTTTTGGAGTCTTAAAAAATACATTAAAAAATAATTTTTATGAGCTTGTACAAATATTTTCCCCCTTGCATACATAAACCAACAGGAAAATGCACCGAGAAAAGAGTGTAGCGAGGTAACTTGCATTGTATAGAATGCATAATGGCTCCTACCTTTGATGACATTTATCTTTACTCATGAGGGAAGACCTAATAACATGAATTATCAGGTCCCTCCTCACTCATGAAGAATAATGTCATAAAGGACCCACGCCACCAGCCATCGGAGGGGTTCGGTATTAATTCTCCCATTGTTAGAGCCAGCGGATCCCTCGCCTTTCCATTGTTGTCATGATATAAGGCAAGCCTGCACGGCGCGGCGGCGAAAATGCAGTTCTGCAGGAGTTTCGACCTGATCGAAATGCTGGAGTTTTCACACATGATTATCTTTGATCTTCAGATGCACATTATATTTTTGAAAATTACTGACGTAGGTAAACAAGCATTTTCTCAAAAACAGCATTCCTGAAGGATGAGTCTAAATACCCTTTCCTCAACTTTGTGTTTACACAGAGTTATACAGGGGAAATGAGCCTTCAGAGAATTATTAGAGGGCAAACGAGAAGCAGCCAAGTTTATGAAAAAATAGCACAAAAATGACTGAGAGGATAGAGATCTATATCCTAAGTCAACTCCAGCTCCATTTCATTTTTTTTGAAGGAAAAGCACTGGCAGGTGCGATTTACTCTGTATTTTCTAGCAGGGTTTTGGTGAGGAGGGGTGCCGCTCCTCCGTTCCCCAAAAGCAACCCGCGAGGCGCCCTTGCTGCTCCGATTCTGCCTGCCCGGCGGGATGGCGCGGGGTGGGAGCGTGGCTCTCCATCGGGAGGAGAGGCCATCGCTGGCTGCGGTGCAGGAGGGGTCCCGGTGCAGCCAGACCCCACCGCCCGCCACGCCATACCCACCCCTTGCTCCTGCATCCTGCGCTTCGGGGCAGGACAGGCAGACCCGGGGCAGGACAGGCAGACCCAGGCCAGCCCTCACAGCCCTGCGCTGCGCCCCCCTGCAGTTTAACCATCTCTTTTCCCCCTTCTTCATCACCAGCCGTGTGGTGGTATATAGGTTCACGTATAAAATTTGCTATAAAGTTTGCATGCTGCTTGCACACACCCCATGCGCGCTGCAGCCAGGAGGGCCCGCCCGAGAGAGAGAGCCCATCACCCTCCTCCTGGCTCTGGTCACCCAGCTCCCACGGAGTGCCGCGGCACCCAGCCAGCGCAGCATCCCGTTACAGACACGGCCATAAATGCTATAGTTCTACCTCACACTTCTCATCTGAGGGTTTTGAAGAGGCTCTCCAAGAGCGGCGTTTGCAATTGCAGATGAGATTTCTGTGGCAGAGCTATTTTCCCAAAGTTATGCTCAGATACTTTGTAATGACAGTGTATAAATATCAAAGACAAACACCCACTGGCTTTCCACTGGAAGGATGGGAATTCAAGGAAATGGAAAATAAATATATTTAGGATTTAATGCAACACAAATTCTTGGTCAAATAGCTGTTGGGTTTAAATGGATCTGGAAACTGCTCACTTGAAGATACACGGACAAGAAGCAACACTTTGCTCTCACATGTTCAACAGAATCCCTGGTGTTGTAGCAGGGCTGCTCGGGCCTTTTATTTTAAATATTACCATCGTCGACTCACGCGATGCAAATGAGGATGGGTGGGTTTGTTCAGTGGAGGAAAGTAATTCAAAACCCAGCAAAATAAATAGGAAAATTCATGAGCAATCTCTCCCTCCATAAATTTTCTTCTGCTTTTTACGTTGTTGCTCCCAAGGTAAATGACGGGCCATGGGTGCGATGCCCTGGGACCCGCGCCCGGCACCGCTGCCCCCCAGGGGTGGGTGCCCAGGCTTTGCGCCCGGAGAGCACCGACTGCGAGGCTGAAAAAAAACCCCCAAATCTCTGATAACAGCAGCAACAGTAAAACACTGGCGAAGCGTCTTCTTGCTACTGTCGAGCATGCGTGATGTTTGCAGAGAAGCCCTGGCGATTGCCGAGGGTGCCTGCCGCAGTCCCCTGGAGCCGGCTGCCAGAGCATCCTCCCGGCTTGCCCTGCGCTTCGAGGAAGCACCCTCTCCTCCCGACTGAATCCCAGCTGGACACCGCTAAGGAAGAATGATTTATCAACAGATATAAATCAAAATGACTGTTAGGCAGCGCTGATTAGCTCGAAATGAGTACTTCTGGAAACACAACTGCATCTAAACATGACACATCTGTCTCCGCTATCGCGGCATGGCATATCTCATTTAGTCACTGCACCCATTTGTATGTGCCCTTTAGTCCCTCCAAAGATTTAGAAATTGGGAAGAAAAGAATTTTATCTCCTATTAAGGATAATCCTATTTCATATGCAACAAATCTATAATCCAGCCAGTGTAATTCAGGATCACATCATTCGTTCCTGCGGACGCAGGCAATACATCATCGCGGTGCCCAAGGCGCGGGGAAGCCAGCACACACCACAGTGGGTGCAGGGGCATCGCCAGCCTTTGCGGTGTTACCGCAAGAGCCACGGCATCCTTCTCCATCCTTCCTGAAAGCAAATAAATAAATGAGCTAGGTGTACAGTGGCAGTGAAAAAGAGGAAAGCACGAATCCTGAAGGCATGGAGCAGAAATAGAGAGACCATTGCTTTAAAAACGTCGCTGCTTTTGAGTGACCACCACGGAGCTGGCACCCAGCTCTCGGTTTGGGTGCTCGGGTCCCCGGTCGCTATTACCTGATCACCTGGCGCTTTGCAGCACCTGGAGCAGCAGCTGCTCGATCCCGGAGCACCAGGACCCCTCCGTGCTTTGGGCCAGCGTGTTCAGCACAAGCCCACCCTGGGGCGCGGCGCAGCGGCGAGCAGCGGGCTGCCCCTCGGGGCAGGAGGCCGCGCGGGGCCCCGGTAATGCACCGCACAATTGCAAACAAGTGGGGAAATCGGTGTTGCTTAGCAATTTGCTGCAGCACACTCCAGGACTGTGGAATGGGCAAAAGCTTTGTCAGGAGCTACAACATTATTATTATTATTACTATTTAAAGAGCATCCCAGATGTGCATGGCACTTTACAGACAAAAATAATTGATGGTCCTTGCCCCCTGAAGCTGAAATAGCACAAACCCAGCCCCAGACAACAATGAGCACGGCTGCGGAAAGCCGGAGCGTGGCGGCAGCGACAGCACTTGCGAAAGAGCAGGGGCTGCACCCATTATCACATCTGCTCTTGCACTTGACCTGCACCGAATGCAGTCACGGCAAGTTTTTTTCTCTGATTTTCACTGAACGCCCAATGGCAAGGACAGGATACTGGTTTAAATTATTTTATGTCTATCTCTCTAGAGCTGAAGACGGCACCTGGGCAGGAGCCATCACAATGCTGGACGCATCAGCGGCGTGCACGGAAAAGCTTCCCCAGGTGGGGCTGCGGCAGCGCTGGTGGGGCAGGCAGGGTGAGGGCAGCCGCGCTGCCCGCTCGGCCCGGGCGCGGAGGCAAGGGTGCTGGTGCACCCCATCGCCCGTGTAGCCAGCAACCCCAGCCATTCACCTAACGACTGTTACCGGAGCAGTTGGTAAGTTTTGCAGCTGCCCGTGGAGTCATGCCATATTCCCAAGGACTGATTAACTGCTTGCGCATTTTGGGATCACTGTCGTGCGAGGGCGTCCGTCTGCAGCCCCGGCCAGGGTGTTGCTTACCATGCCTGCTGCTCTTTGCAACAGATGGATTGTTTGCGTTCTCACATGGACTAGAATTATTTTAACAGTGGTTTAGTATTTACAGTACAAAAATGGTCTTGAATGTTAATGACACACTGCATTTTTAAATACAGGCCATTAGAGGCAAACCAGGCACCACTACCTGCGGGCCTCGTCGCTGTCAAGGTGGGCTCCAGAGCCCCTCGGATCAGCGGGAAGGCACTCACTCACTTCAACGAGGATTTGCTTGGCCTTTGCCAAGCATCCCCGAGCCTCCCAACCCTCCCCAAGGGCATCAACGGCGTTAACCGCTGCACGCCGCTCAGCAAACCCAACCCCGTCACCCGCCCGCAGGGGCGAGGGCAGGCGCCCCGGTGGGGACGGGAACGAGCAGAGGCAAGAGCTAAATGAGCCTGCCCAGGCTGCAATACGGCTAACGACGCAAAGGCAACATCCGAAAATATTTTGAGTTCACATACTGCCTTTCCAGCTGTTTGAGGCTATACAGTGTGCATACTGGTACTTCTCCACAAAAGGAACAAACACACCTGCTATTGCACTGGAGCAGCCTGGGCCGTAAAGCGCTATGCTGCTCTGCGTAGCTCCAGGATTGCGACCCAAAAACATAACGCAAGCCTGATGCAGAGCACATGCACGGCAGGAGAAAGCTGCCTACAGCTTTTAATGAGTTCTGGATCGGGTCCCAGGTCATTCTGGTGCTGTTTTGTGAAATTACTTAGATTTATGTCCAGCTATTTAATATCAGCCTGGAAAAAAAAAAAAAAAAAAAAAAAAAAAAAGACCTGCTTTTCTCAGCTCTCTGTTTGACTACTGCTGCTCCCATCCAAAGATGTTAAATTTTTATCTTGTTCATTTTTTTCCCCTTTGCACCGATATTTTTTTGTAATTTGGTGATCTCAGCAAGATGTTTGGGATGCACTTGACAGAGCATAATACATCACCTGTCGAGAGATCCCGGTTTTTTAAAAAGTTGGAAAATTACTGGTATAATTGCAGAGTAAACACTTGTCCGGGGAAGGGGAACTCCTGCGTGCCGCGGGGCGGCCCGGGAGCCTTCCCCCCGGCGCCGCGAGTCCGGCCGGCGCTGGGCGCTGATGGGAGCCTGACAAGGAGTTGATAAACCCGGGCTGCCCCGCTGCTCGGAGCCGCGTTATAACTGATTGTTTTAATACCAAAGTGACACCAAAGGGGGGTCAAGTAAATAAATATGCATGCCTCACCAGTTCAAAATAATAAAATTCCAATGTGTGCAAGCCTGCTTGTTGAACATATGTTTGCGGCACGGCTAAGCCATCTGGCTCAATGTCAAGCATTTACACCAACTGCAGTCTTACACTACCTGACAGCAGAAAAGCTTTATTCCCTTGGTGTTTGGGCACAAATGGAGAAATATTATTGAAATGATTATCTGCATCAAGACTCAGATTTGGTTTGACATTTAGCTGGCTCTGTTTAATCCAAAGGGTTGTCTGAATGAATAAAGAGAAGGGTTCCTCCAGAAGATGCTGCAAGCAGCCAGGGAAAGCCAAATGATTAATGAGACTGAAAGGCTGGGTGGACCCTGCCCACCTCCACCCAGACCTCAGTGCCAAGAACTGCATATGAAATTAGTCTGAGGCTTTTGGAGCTTGTCAGGAGGATGCTCACAACCGAAGGGGCTCTATTTTTGGACCTTAAGAAAACAAAAGAAATCACCACGTTGCCTCCAGCCGAGAAGGAAAGCTCTGTGTCCTAATTAAAACCAATCTCTTAAAAGTCGCAGGTCACGGTCGCAGCTCGGTTAGAGCGAGATGCGTTTGGGACCGCGTCCCTCCGCCGCTGAGGCCAGGGGCGACGGGAGATGCCTGGCGCGGGGCGGGGGAGCCCTGCAGGGGCTGCCGGCGGCCCGGCCCGCGCGAGGGCGATTTCATCCCAAAGCAGGTGGCCCGCTCCCTCTTCTTAGAAAAGCCTTCTGTAACAGAGGAGCGACGGAAAATAAAACCCCAGTGAAGTTTGGAGCGAGTTAATAAGAAAGGAGTGGGAGCAGGATTTATTTGAACTCACAGGGTTGTTGAAGGCTCAGTCTGACAAAGACAAATTTATCTGAGAAATCAGACATACTATATTTTAAAATAAAATAGGATGGGACTGCAAGGCACAAGGCTCTGATCGGCGTTATGGTCCAGAAAATCATTCTCTTTGGGAGTACTAAGGCGCAACCTCCTTCCCACTTCCCACAGGAGACCAGACCATACTGGTTTTTTTCCTTTTTCTTTATATCTCCACTTCTGATTGTTGATTTGGATTTAAAATTAATTTGGTGATTTGAGTTTAATAAGAATGTTAGACATGATTTCCTTCTCACTCTTACTTTTAATTAACTTTTTAATTGAGATTTAAATGAATTCTAATGAAGAGAATTGGTAGCCTAATTGATTTGTTGCAGCAGCGTAGTGAGGGATCCGTATGCTGGCAGCATTTTGATATATTACTCCATGATGTCAAACAGTTTACAGGTTAATTTTTTGGCAGAGGTTACTTAATGTCAGCAGAAAACAATAATTTACTTTTGATTTATTAGTAAACAGTTCCTCATAAGTATATGGTCCACGATGTTTAAACAAACTCCTGTTTATGCGCAGCCCTTTGCCAGCTATTAATGTCTCACGAGGAACTCGTCCCGGGCGCTTGTACGGGAAGGAGCGGGCTTTGCCCAGATGTGTCCAGAGGCAAGCATCCTTCCAAGGGATGGACCGGGTACGGAGGGCAGGAGGCTGCCATCCGCCGCTCCGCTCGCCCGACCGTAGTAATGTCCTAAAACCCCTTGTCCCACACACGGCTTGCTGAGCACTTTGTTTCTGAGCAGATAACCCTTTCGCGGTTTTCCTAAATAAATCCATAATAAATTTATTTCCATAAATAAATGGGAAAATACACTCTTTTTTCACGTGAAGAACAATGAGCAGATGAGGAACGACGTTATGACAGAGCTGAACGCGGGCTCTGATTTCTGGCCGCACAAACTGCAGTTTGCCCGTTATGGCCCAGACAGCCCAACTGCACGGTTCTGAAAGAAAAGGACCAGCCTGTGATTAATTGCGAGCTCACGGATTTTGCAGCTTCGAGAGTAAATCAACTGCTAAGAAGTGCTAACTTGCTACAATATAAACTAATTTTAGTCTCTAGATATTAAAATAGAATCCATCTTCCTCCTCCATGGGGAAAGCTCGTTAGAAGCTGTGGCTGGCGTGAGGGGTCGCAGCGGAGAAAGCCAGGATCGGGCCCCCTGCGTGGCCCCCAGGCTGGGGACACCCTGCCCGCCGCCGTCTGCCCATCCCAAAGCATCTGCCGGCCCTTCCTGGCAGAAACTGCCGGTGTTTGGCTCCAAGGGCTTGGTTTTCTTCCCGTGCTGGGTGTAAATCAGAGCGACGTTGGACCTGTGTGGGTGTAAATGCAAAGCTTTAGAGACATTACTGCAGTCAGAAGGTAAAGCAGGATGGATAGAAAAGGAGAACAGGGACAGCGCGGGAAAATAGGATGAGAGAGAGAAATACTGCCGGCAACATCCAAAATGCCTTGAAATACAGGGTGCTACCAAATTTAAAGGAACCAGGTTTAAAAGTTTCATTTTATGACTTGTAAGGAATTTATGTGAAAATAACGTTCAAAGACTGGCCCGGTTTTTTTTTGCAAAAGGCCAAGCTGTTAGCCAGGAGGAGAGGCCCATGGGAAACCTTACGGCCCCCGCTCCCCTGGGCAGAGGCGGCCGCCGCTGCTCCTGGGGGCTGGCGGGGGCCATAGCTCGACGGTGGCGTGGTGGCCGCAGCCTGCCGACGCTGCAGCGTCCAGCCTGCGCGGAAACCCCTTCCCCGGTCTGCACACGCAGCAACCTCGCCTCTGACTTCGGAGAGGCTCTTTCCCAGTCAACTGGTATAATTTGTAGGGGAATTAATCAGCAAATTAACAATTTTCGAAACATCTCTGGTGATCTAGAGCCGCGAGGTGACTCCGGCCCAGCGTGTCGTTACAGCAGAGGATGGTTTGATGACATTGATGTTCTAGAGGACAGAAAATCTGTCAATTCAGTGCTTTCAATATATGAACAAAGTACAACAAATGGCAGACAGCACGTGGTACCCCCGGGTGCGGCGCTGCGCATCCGAGTGAGGGGGATCAGCGCCGCTCCTGGGGACGGACTCTGTCTCCATCCCGCTGCCTCTCCCTCTGGAAGCGGAGGGGCTCACCCCTGGCCAGCCCTGGGCTCCGCGGCGGCCTCGCTGAGGGCTGCCGCAGCTCGGACCCCCGGGGCGGTGGGGAGGGGAATCGACACCACGTGTGGCCCCACGCTCCGTCCGCAACTCGAGCCTCGCGGTACCAGAAAAGAACAAGCTGGCAAGTGGAAGCGGAATGAAAATTGGTGATATCCCTTCTCATTCCTCTCCAGATACAGTGGCTTTTCAAATATAAAATAATGACATTCATAATTTGCTTCAATATGCTCCATTTAGAGTATTTTGTACATCACAAACTTGAGATTAAAGAGAGAGCCTTTCTCAAATGCAGCTTAATTTTGTTTTTCAACTTCTTAAGCTTCTGTTAACACCTTTTCTGCAATCAGTACAGTATCTTTTAAGTTAATTAGTTCTGGAAAAGAATTACCAGTGTAATTTGTGATGAGACCTCCCTCCCTTTCATTCACCAGACAGAGAAGCATCTGATGTAGATAAAAAGGACCACTGGAGGCTCCTCTAGTGAAGAGAGATGGTTAGAGATGAACTCAGATAACATCTTCAAACCATTTTTCCCCCCTTCAGCTCTGTACGTGGGGAGAGCTAGGGTTTTAGCAGGCATGAAGCGTACGTTTCCATAACCTCTGGAGAGTTTCCTCCTGGATTACGTGGATTCCTGAGCGCCGCGCGTCCCTCGCGGGGAAGCACCTCACGCAGCCGCTGGTGCCCATTTTTCTTGTGCTGGCGGGTCCTCCGTGGCTTGGGCCAGCTCTTCCGTCTTATTGTCAGCTTGTAGACGGTGGGAAGCGCAGGGTTTCTGCCTGCCCCCTCCCGCCTCCAGCGGCCTCACCCCAAGTTTCGGCCGGCTGCTGAATAATTCTCCATGGCTCATTAGCCATCGCAAACTCCCAACTCCAAGTTCTGTGTGGTTTCCAGCTGGAACCACAGGTTAGCGCAGTTCTGCTTGGAAACTATCCAGCGGCACCAGACAACGCAAGCCACATTTGTGGGATGAACGATGCTGCAGTGAAGCCTTTTATGAAGCCGAGCTGAATTTTGGGTTCTACACAGACTGGCGTGGGGCTTAAACGTTTAAAATTAATTATGCGTATCATTGCTTTGCTGAAGAAGGCTGGATGTTAGCAAAGCTAGAGCTCCCACACCGCAGCCCCACTTCTAGCTTTGTCTGAAGGGCTGAGGAATTGGCCTTGAGTGAATGACATCCACCGATCTTATCAAGTTCCCCGCGTGTTTATGTATGCTGCTGTATTCTAACATACAGGAACTATCACATTGAACTTTCACAACATCTCTTTGACTCACTGTCAAGCTCAATAACGTCAGAAATCAATTGGTAGTGCATAAATTTACCTTCAAAGAAGCCCAAAAGCTGACATGTAAGATGATCGGTGTCCTCCTCTGGAGCAGTGTTTTATCCTCTAACAGAGAAGAGGAGTGACAGTGGAGATCTCCTGCGCTTCCCATCCTGGTGAAAGCCCAGAGACAAAACCGGTTTTAGGTGCAGATTAGCGACAGCCGGGTGCGGCCACCGCCTGTGAAGAGGGGCTTAGGGTCGGGAGAAGGCAGCAGCAGCGGCACGTCTTGGCCAGCTCCCGGTAGCATCCAGGGGCTTCCCTGACTCTTCGGGATACTGTATTTCTTTTAGGGAAGCTAATCCTGTTAGAAACGTACATAACAGTAACTTGACGATATTGGCTTCCAGTACTAATACTTTGCATTAACATTGGCTAATTAAATTCAAATAGAAAGCATTTATGTAAAAAAAAAATTCATTCAAGTCTGTTTTTTTCCTTATAAACCTCAAGCATAGTAGTGCTCAATCTGTCCCTTTCTACAGAGTTTGCATTTATAAGTGCTATTACTATCAGCTTCTCTGCTTGGAATGGAAGGAGGTTTAGTCATAATTTGCAATGGGAAAAGCCTGGGCTATTTGGCAAGATACCTTACTTAGCTGATTCTGACTTAGTTCCACCGCTATGCTAAATTAGCAAATAAGCTAGGAGAAACTTTGCAACAACTGAAAAAAAAAAGTTGAGTGGAAACTGGCTACTAGCTGTTTTAATGAAAATAAAAGTTCTGTTAACCCGTAACTGAAAGCAACAATCTAACATTGTCTTACACTGTTATCCAACTTTTCAGCGTGCTTATCATCCCTTAAATGCTATTGTCAATGAAGAATGGACTGTATCGATCAGAGCTGGACTCAGTTTTCTGCCAGTTAAGAATTCAACCCCAATCCCTGGTACTTTCTTAACCTGCAAGGGTCAGGGCCCTATTGACGTTCACGGTGTAGGGTCGAAGCCAAGAAAGCGATGAGCAAAAGGGGAAAAATCCTCTGAATTCCTGCTGCCATTGAGGCAATTGTGTCTGTTAGACAGAAAGCAGCTGCGAGAGGCTGCCCTGTCCCTGCGCTCTGCAGCCCGGGACACCGCCTGCAGTGGGGTACAGCCTGCGGGTACAGCCTGCGGGTACAGCCTGAGTGAGGGTACAGCCTGAGTGGGGGTACAGCCTGCGGGTACAGCCTGCAGGTACAGCCTGAGTGAGGGTACAGCCTGCAGGTACAGCGTGGGTACAGCCTGCGAGTACAGTCTGAGTGAGGGTACAGCCTGCGGGTGCAGCACGGGTACAGCCTGCAGGTGCAACGCGGGTACAGCCTGCGGGTACAGCACAGGTACAGCCTGCGGGTACAGCCTGCGAGTACAGCACAGGTACAGCCTGCGGGTACAGCCTGCGAGTACAGCACAGGTACAGCCTGCCCGAGGCCCCCTCCTCTGCCCGCCCGCGCCCGGTGCCCTGCGCTCCCGCCGCCTCGCTGGCCTCACGCTGCGGCCGGCCGCCTGCTTCTCACCCCATCCCCTGACGCACCGCAGCTCCACCTCTGGGCACACAATACTTTATTTTTTATTTTTAACTGGAATCTAGCTGGTATGTTTTTGCTGTCTGTTCCTCTATTTTTTTTAAGCTGCCTTTAGGGCTGAATTATTTTGTAGGACCGGTTGGGGCTTTTTATATAGCCGATCTTGTTTAATTTTAAAATAGGCAGGACTGAATTTCTGGGTGCTGCTGCAGCTCACTGCTTCATTAATGAAAACGTCTCTTCTGTGACTGCATCCTTGCCATCACCACCTGAAGTCTGTGCAACAAGGGCCCTTGCAATTTAACTACCAGCTTTTGAACGGTCCTGCAACCATCGTCTTCCATGGTCCAAGTCCACCAATAGATGCATCAGTAGAGCATTTAAAAATGAAGGAGAGCCTGTGAGAGAGCCTTTTTGTTTTCAGCTAAGCCCCAGCCCAGCTGGCAAATAGCTGCAGAAGAGCGCTTGCAGCAGGCAGGCGACTTGCCCAGCGTTCCTGCCAGCTCCCCGAAACCCAGGCTGACGGGCTGCCCAAGCCTCTCCCCAGAGCGGCTACGGAGGGTCTCGTTACCCTCCGCCCTGATGTCCCACTGCTTGTGGACCCCGCGCTGGCACTGAGCAATGGGCTGCCGGCCCCCCGGCCACCAGCCGAGCCGCGGCAGCAGCCAGCACCTAGGTGACCTGCCCTATTAACCCATCCAACTCCGCGTGGCGTTTGATCATTTGAGAGGTGTTATTTAATTTATTTTTTGCATACTGCAGTTAATTACACCGTCTCTGATTGCACTGATCATTTTTGCTCCTCCTCAGCCCAGTAATCAACAACTACGTGCAGGTCCTGTGGCAGTGCCAACACGCAGGACACCATGACTTGATTTGTTCTTGGTGTGAAGCCAATTCAGACAGCTTCTTCAGGGGTTTTCTCCTGGATTCCCTTCCCCAACAAGGGGATGTGGCGTTTCCATTTGCCCCTGGAGATACCCGGTGTTGGATAGCAGAGGGCTGAGAGGTGGCCGAGTCCCTGCCAGGCTGCTGGTGCCGCCAGCGCTGCACGGAGGCGATGCTGCTCCCGCGCCGTCGGCATCTGCCAAGGCTGGAGCCGCTGGTGCGCGCCTGCGGCGGCCACGTGCCCGCAAGGTGCAGGGTGGGTGCGTGGCACCCTCGGCGCGGGCTCAGCCCAAGGGCGGGCACTTAGCCAGGCTGGAGGGTGGAAGCCTGCGCGTTCAACGTTCTGCACCGCTCCGCACCTCGCCGCAAGCACAGCCTCAGATCCTGTTCTGGAAGTCCGGAACATCTTTTTTACAGGCCTTTGCCAAGGCATGAGAGCTAGAAACTGTGGAAAATGCCAGGAAAAAGTGAGGCTGGAAAATGAGCAGAGTCAAAAAGACTGTATCTAGGTGCCCATTTTTTCCTTCAGCAACACAGAAATGAGTATATGCCTCCAAATTATGCCAGCTCGCCGCAGTGACAGGAGTTTGCTTACCGGGAGGGTTTCCTCCTGTACTCATTGCTTCTTTTTTTTGTTTCTTTTAAATGATGCTCTGAGTAACTACTTCTATGGTATCATCTGCCAAGGTCTTTTGAATTTCTGCTTTGCATTAAAGACAAAGAATTCTTCACAATTAATGTGCTTTGAGGGTTTCCTGTCACAGGAACATAATTAACTCTTTGCTGGCCTAACTAATTTCTGCATTTTAAAAAGTAGCCTGATAATGACAAAAGTGGAGCACTCAATCCACAGGATAGCCATTAACTGCACTCAGTTATTGTGCAGTCTCAATTCAGACCACAATTACTGTCAGAGAATTGCACTGGAAGCTACTTCTTGTACGCAAACAAGAATACTATTCATTAAAGGCCACTTTCAATAAAATACAATCTATATTTTTAATGAATAATTGAGAAAGAAACTACAATCCTGGATTCAGGAACCTGCAATACAGTTATTATTCTTTTAATAACAGACTTTCTCAGGTACGGCGGCTGGCAGATGTTGGGGAGGCAGCAGGAATGAGATGGCTGGTGTAAGAGCTCCCACTCCAGAAATGAAAAGCAGAGCTCACGGTAAACCAAGTCCACGTTGAACAAGGCTTTCCTGGAGCCGCCTACAGCAGGCGCAGCCCCCGCCGTCACTGGTGGCCCCGGGCCAGCGCTCGCCGCAACCCTTCACGCCGCGGGACGCGGGGCCGGGGGAGCCGCGAGGCCGCCGCCCCCGCGGGTTCACCCCCCGCCCCGCGCGGCCCCGGGGGCGCTGCGCCGGACGCGGGCCTTTGGCTTCCCCTCGTAGAGGAGTAAAAACCTGGTTTATCCGCGTATAAGCCCGTATTGTCCCTGGGAAGCACGGGCGCTGCCGCGGCTGAACGGCCGGCGCCCTGCCAGGACGCGACCCTGGGAGAGCCGTGCGCCGGCGGCATCTGCTCAGCGCGGCCCGGGCTGCCGCGCCCGGCCCTGCTCCGAGGAGCGCCGCGCTCCCCGCCGCCGCGCCGCGGGACGGGGCCGGCCCTGCCCCGGGGGCTCCCGGGCCGCCGCGGCCGAGCCTCGGCAGCGACACCGGCGGCTGGGCCGGGCGCGGGCTGCGGGGGAGCCGCCGCGGCCGCCGGCCGCTTCCGCACGCCAACATTGCCCTCTTTCGGCGGAGCGGCGGCCGGCGGGGCCCCTCCGCCCGCCGGGGCCCCTCCGCCCGCCGGGGCCCCTCCGCCCGCCGGGGCCCCTCCGCCCGCCCCGGCCCCGCTCCGGCCCGGCCGCCGCGGCGCCGCGCCGGCCCCTGCCCCGCTCGCCCCGCCGGGCCCGAGAGCGGCGCCGAGCGCCCGGAGGCGCGGCCCCGCCTCGCCTCGCCTCTCGCCGCCCTGCCCCGCAGAGAAGCGGCGGTTCCTGGCCCCGCTGAATTTTTAAGCGGCTGGAGAGCTGCCCGGGGGAAAAGGGCCTGGGGGTGCTGGCCGACAGCCGCTGAACATGAGCCAGCAGTGTGCCCAGGTGGCCAAGAAGGCCAAAGGCATCCTGGCCTGTATCAGGAACAGTGTGGCCAGCAGGAGCAGGGAGGTGATGGTGCCCCTGTGCTGGGCACTGGTGAGGCCGCCCCTCGAATGCTGTGCTCAGCGCTGGGCCCCTCACCCCAAGGCGGCCATGGAGGGGCTGGAGCGTGGCCAGAGCAGGGCAGCGAGGCTGGGGCAGGGGCTGGAGCCCAAGGCTGGGGAGGAGCGGCTGGGGGAGCTGGGGGGGCTCAGCCTGGAGAAGAGGAGGCTGAGGGGAGCCCTCATCGCTCTCTGCAGCTGCCTGAAAGGAGGCTGGAGCCGGGGGGGTCGGTCTCTTCTCCCCAGGAACAAGCGATGGGACGAGAGGGAACGGCCTCAAGCTGCGCCAGGGCAGGGTTAGGTTGGATATTAGGAAAAGTTCTTTCCCTGAAAGGGCTGTCAGGCCCTGGCCCAGGCTGCCCAGGGCAGGGGCTGGGTCCCCATCCCTGGAGGGATGTAAAAGCTGGGTGGATGTGGTGCCTAGGGACATGGTTTAGTGGCAGACTTGGCAGTGCTGGGTTAACGGTTGGACTCGATGATCTTAAGGGTCTTTTCCAACCTAAATGATTCTGTGATTCTATGATTCTCCTCTTTGCCCCTCGCTGCCAGGCGATGCAGCACAGCACCAGCGCTGGCCAGCCTGGACGGGGCTCTGAACACCCTGATCTGGTTGGAGATGTCCCTGCCCATGGCAGGGGGATGCACTGGATGGCCTGGAAAGGGCCCTTCCACCCCAAACCATTCTGTGATTCTGTTCTATGATTCTGTGATCTTTAAGGTCCCTTCCAACCCAAACCGTTCTGTGGTTCTGTGTGCCCGTGGGCTCTGGGTCGCGGCCCTGCCCAGGCCGTGGGTGCAGCCGAGCGGGGGGCACCAGCGGTCGGTCTCCCCAGGGCAGCGGGCAGCTTTCCTGCATGGGTGTGCCGGCACCCTCGGCCCCATAACGCAGCCCACAGACCGAGGGGATGCTGCACGTCCGGGCTCGATTTCTGTTTGTAACCCTAGAGAAATTCACGTGTTATAGGTTTCTTTAAAGACTGAATTTGGGAAAAGGTTTTGGGAAAACAGCTGATTCATCGTGACATTTACTGCGAAGTCAGACTCAGCTCTCTTGGTCCTGAGGTTTTCAGTTCATGCACAAGAAATTTCAAAGAAACTCCAAATTTTAAGGAAAACATTGCTTTTAAAGGGAAGCAGAAGAGATCCCTTAACTGAGAAGTCAAAGCATTTTGCATGAGTATTCATCAACAATGCCTTCTCTCTACCCTTTCTGTTGTGTTTTACAGGTAGGCAAACACAGCCAGAAATCAGCAGTGCCCCAGCATTATTCTCTATGGTTTTCTTCTTAAATGTGTAGGCACAGGTAAGCAATATAAAATTACCACATAACAAAAATATTTACTGACTGTAATACCTGAGTTTAAATACATTGCAATAGGAAACCTGCTCTTATTTAACTCAATCTATTACTTTTAAACATAAGTATTTTGTGCAGCATCTCCTGCCTTCTTTCAGTGCGCTGCCGTTCTGAATCCAGGGACAATTACCATCGGCTCTTTCAGGTTTGTCAAAATATCATCTCTTCTTCCCTATCAGCAATTCTGGACTGCCACAGACCTCTCTCCAGCTGGGACTGCCGTGAGATCCAGGCTCCCGCCGTCAAAAGGAGCAGTGAAGGCTCCCCAGCATTGCTTTGCAAATCTATTGATACAGAGCGGGCTCTTTTCTTCTCTTTGTGCATCTCAGACTTTTAGCCACAAGACTTTCAAAAAAAGGTAAGGCAGGCAAAGTAAAATATACCAGACGTGGATGAGGAAAGGAGCACATCGGGAGAAAACTAAGCACAACACCTGTGCACTCATTTTTTAAGGCCCTGGGTCAAAGACTCAGTTTACTTGTGCGCGGTGCCAGGCAGAACGGGGACCTGAGGCAGGGCCCTGGGCATGCAGCATCAGGTGTTGTTTTTAAAAGACACGAATATACGTATTTGATAGGATATATTTTAGAAGATGCTGCTGCTTGTGTGTAAGTGTATTCAGGCATTAGCAGGACCAAATGGTTGCTTCTCTTCTCATCCTGGGGCCCGCTCTTAGGCGTGCAGCTTTCCCAGCCCCCTGCCAGTCCGTGCCAGGCACCACCGCCTCGCGTCACGTACAGAGACCTGCATCCGATATTTCAGTGGGCTTCCAAGGCAATTGCACCGTGCCTTATACCGGCATAAACGCAGCTGTTACGTGGCCTTCCTGATAACTGTCTTCTCTTAAACATTATTTTCTCTGGGTTGTCCCCAGGTCCAAAGGAATTTGCTTACCGCTACCCGCCTGGGACTCAGGCCTGGGGCACGTTCCTCATGACAGCCATACGCAAACTGGCGGTAAGCTACAAGAGCACGGTTCCACCCGCCCCCGTGCCACGCCGCGTGCCGATGTGCTCGCCGACCGGAGCGGAGCCGCGGCGGTGCTCTGTCCTTCGGGGTGCGCTGGCCCTGGAGCTGCTGCTCCGACAGCACAGCCTCTTCCGCAGCAGATGCACGTGTACCCCGCCAAGAGGCAGGGAGAGCTGTGAGGACCTGGTTTTGTGTAAAACAGCCTCGGTTATGCTCTGGACAGCGTGGGTTTTTATCCTTTTGGATAAAGTTATAAATTGGTTTAGAATTTGTTTCACCAAGGCTTTCCTCCAAAGGATAACCAGTCCCTGCGCGTGGCAGCAGGACCCTCCCTGCCCGAGCGCTGGCCTCGGGTGGGCTGCGGGGGTCCGCGCCGTGGGCGCCGGCCGACAGGAGCGCGCCCAAAGCCTCGCCAGGCGGGAACAGCAGCGGACTTGTTCCGTCCTCCCTCCAGGATCCCGGCTTTCCCTTTGCCCAAGGTGGGCCTGATGTGAGCCAGGAGAAGGCAGCCCGCAGTCCGGCATCTTTGCCCAGGCCGAAAAGTAATTAAAGCTGAACATATAAAAAATTTTAATTATGAGGTGGGATTGCATGGTAGTGTTTCTACTGCACAAGTAAGAGTTGACCAAATTACAAAAGAAGTCGGTAACAATGCCCGTGCGGCCGTTTGTAGGCCTGGATATGCAGAATGGCCAAAGAGGGAAATTTCTGAGACTGCAGAGAAATTACGTCCCAGGGAGGTAAATAGTAAGGTGGAGGGAGGAGGGCCTGAGGGATGGAGTAGCTTTCTCTGCTAAAGTAGTCATTCCCAAAATAACTTTTGTTTCTCCAATACCAAAACTATATTTAGTTAAGATTTTACAAATGAAAATCTTAATAATCATGAAAAAGAGAAATAAAAATATTGCTGACAGTGTTAAATACTAACGTGGCTATTTAACTTACTGGCACCGCACATGCCGATAAATCCTAAAGGATCCCTCCCCCTTTCTCCCTAGTGGGATAAACACGGTTTGTCACATTGAGAGGATATTCTGTAGTGCAGGAATAATCAGAACATATTGTTGGTTCCAATTTTCTATCATTTACTTTTTGATGTCAAACAAAAGTAAAGCTCAGTACACAATTTAGTCATGGGTGGAAGGAGAATTAGCCATATAATGCGAACTACTTTTGGAGGTAAAAGTTGAGGGAAATGCAGCTTGCATTAATTCACATTGTTTGCTGCCCTTACTGATGCGATGAAAGGATTTTGATTTTCATTATTATGTACTTTGCATGTTGCTTGTATTAAATCAATGGGCTACTTACCTCCTTGTTTTTCCTGCAGCTGATCTAAAAGGCTTTTTGAAAGAAAACTGAACTGGCGCAGACAAAGACTGATTCTTCATCCGTCTGACATGTCACGCCAACAAATGGGGTTTTGTGCACTCTGTCAGTGTCTTAATCAGAGTGTCACGCCAGCCCGCAGCACCTTCCCGGCTCCGAGACCTCTTCCAGCACTTAATCCTTCAACTTGTGTACCTTGTACAGACATTCAGATGAGGGCCGATAATACCAGAGATTTACATGTTTCTGTCATCGCCTGGATTTGTCACACGTCGCAACCCGGCGGCCTCCCGCCCCGGCCCGGGGAGCCGGTGGTTGGGGAAGGGGAGGGAGCAGCTTCGGTTTGGCCTGGCTGGGGCGTTCTGCTGGGGCGAAGCATCCCGCCGGGTGGGCTTCCCACGCTGGCGGCACGGGCCGACACACGGGGATGGATGGGGCTCAGCCGGTTAACGGGAAGGAGGGACCCGCGGCTCATGCCAGGACGGAAAACAAGCAGCGAGCAATCCTACAACCGGCCAGGGAGGGATGTCCGTGCCAGTGCCGACCCCCGGAGCCCACGGCCCCCCCTGCCCCTGGGCTCTGCACCCAGGGAGCAGCACCCCAATGTGCCTCCAAACACAGGGAGAGTTGGCAAACGCGTGAAACTAACCCAGAGCTGGAGAAAATGCACCTTTGGGGCGCCCTTCGGACACCCCTCATGTATCTCCTGGGTTGCACTCAGTGACCCTGCTCCTTAGCCCGCCGCGGCGCCCTGCTCCCAGGAGTGAGCGCCCTGCTCGCTGCAGCCAGGCTGCGGCACGGGCTGGGGGCAGCCGCAGGAGCACCCCGCCTTCCTTAGGCTCACCTTGCAGCCTCCGAGCCTGAGCGGAGACAAGCCCTCGGCTGAGTTTCTGACAGAGCTCAGCACTTTTTTTCCTCCTTCAGGAACAGAACACTTCCAACCACAACCTGACGTCACCTGCCCCGCTGCCCTCCCTGGCCCGAGCGTGGGGCTGGGGACTTTACAAAACCAGGTGCTAATTCACACCCGTCGTTAAAACACCCACACCTGCCAGGAACTGCGCCCGCAGATTTTATTTATGGCATCCTGATTTCACTTCGAACAAACCCACTGCTGACGGCTCCCCACGGCGTTTCCGTACCGGAGCTGCCCCGAGGGCCGCTGGGTCGGTCACGTCTGCAGTGGAGGGGCGTCAGGGTAACGCCGCGGCGCGCTTCGTTACTAATTGCAGCGCAGCAGAGCTACGTCGAGTGGCTGTCCGTGTAATTCAATGGCACCGGCAAAGGAGCCAGCACAGCCGAACACAAATGACTGCTGCAGTTCTGGCATTCTTCAAAGAAATAAATCATAAATGCCTCGCAGTAGAGGAAGTGTTTTTTTAAACGAGAAACTGGCTTTTGCACACCGCTTGCAATAGCTGGCTGCTCGTGCTCGCCCTGGCACCAGGGTCGTCTCTCCCTGGAAACCGCCTCACGTGCCGCTGGTGCTGGAGCTGTGCAGAGCCCCCCTTTCACCCGCCCCAGAGCCCGTCATCAGGAGAGCCACACCACAGCGAAGCCCCCGGGCTGCTGCCCCGTCACACACAGGCACCCGGCGGGCACGGCTCCCCACGCTGCCGCACCCGGGCTCCTTTGGCTGGGACGAGCTTGGCCGAGGGGCACCGCGCACCTTGGCGCTGGAAAGCCGGGACCGCCACGTGTGCGCGGCAGCCGAAGCCCGCTCGGTGCGTGCCGTCGCTGGCAGCACAGCGGCCGCCCGCGCTGAGGTGCAGGCAAAGCGCATCGGAGAGGGGATGTGACCGTCCTGGCTGCAAATTCACAGTCTGCAAGCCCATTCCTGCTTTGCAGGGCTGTACATTAGCTGATATCCTTTTTGTGTGCGTATCTGCTTGGGAAAATGGAATTTAAACTCTTGTTGAAATTCATTTTTGCTAAAAAAGAAACAACACAGCCACTGCACCTCCTACCAACACAGGCTGAACCGTGCCGCCTGCCCCCGGCCCGGGTTGCAGCCAGCCGCGCTGCTGAGGCCGAGGTTAGCCCGATGCTTCCAGCTGCCTGAGGGCTTCTTGCTGCCCCTCGCATTCTGCTCTGTTTTCTCTACAGTTGTAAGGTCGGTGAAGATACATTTCTGTCTGAAAATTAAACTGTAGAGATAATTAGTAGGCAGCTACGGTAGCAACCTGCAAATACCTTAAAGATGCTGCAGGCAAAGGCCGGGCGCGGGTCTAAGTTACACCAGCAGAAATAGGAGATCGTTCGGCGCAAAGGAGCGGCCCAGCTTTGCTTCCAGCGTTGTCTCTGCGCTCACCCAGGCGACCAGGACGTGCCCGGGGCCGGCGGTCACAGCAGACAGCCAGGGCTTTCCAGCCACCTTGGTTCTGCCTATGGTCTCGCTCACGGCAAGTCCCGGGTTATTTTTAGATGTTGGTTAACTTTGGCGATGGCCCCACCTTTTCGGGTAGGCTGCTACATTTCAGACTTGGGTTTTTGGTATTTTGGAAAAGGGAAAGGGAAAAGGAAAAGGAGAAGATGGGCTAGGGACAAGCCTTAAACCTAGCAGTCTCAGCCTCTGCTACTCAGACGTGGCCCTGAAGCCGCACACCGCGCTGTGCTGGCACCTCGTGCTGGGGACCCTGGCTGCCGAGGGGTACCGCTCACCGGGTGTTGCTGGCACCACCAGGAAAACTGCTTTTGGTCCAAAAAACACAGAAATTGTGACACAAGGGGGTTTTTGGCAAAACGGAGGTAAAGCCACTTTTCTCCCTGTCCCTAAATGCCATTTGGATCAACCTGAAACATTTTGTTCAGCCAAAAATAAAAGGCAGTGCTTGGTGCCAGGGTGTGCGTTTTCCTGCCTGACCATCGCAGAGGAATCCCAGCTCCGGGTTCTTACATTTCAGAAGCTTGACTGTAAAATCCACCATGTCCCATTTCATAGCGCTTCTCAAATTCAGCCTGAGCTTAGGAATAGTTTCAGCCCCCTTTCCCCAGCGCAGCCGGGTTTGGCGACGCTCCCACCCAGCAGCGTCCCGGCCGTCCCGCGGGGCCACCGGCCACGGGGGGCTTGCTCGGGGGCGCGGGGCCTCTCACCCCCACCAGCACGTGCGTGCGTGCTTCTGGCAGCAATTCCAGCCCTTCTGGAGAAAAATCCCCATAGATTCATAAAGCTTAAGTTAAGCACCGAGAGTTCAAGAAATGCCAGGGAAAATGTCACCCTGAGGTGGCCCAGTGCTAGTGTGTGGCATCCGTGTGAGACCGGCACCCCCGAGTGCGGATTGCCAGGTCGGATGGACACAAACATCCACTAGGAATGGAAACATAAAAACACCGGGGGGAAAATCCTCATGGATGAGCACATCAGATGCATTTTGCAGCACTTTTAATAAGACTCTGGGCGCTCGGTAGGGAAAACAACCATCCGTCGGGAACGCATTTGACTCAGCTTTTATTTCTTTTACAAGAACCCCACCAAACTAGCCGTTAGGCCCCGCTTCGCCCGTCCCGTGGGTGAGTACCCCCCCCAGCCTTTCAGCACCTCCTGGACCACTGCCTCCCGAAACGCGGGCACGCAGCCAGCTCTGCGCCCCACACAATGCTGAGATCGCGCTGCTCTTTGTCCGACATCCAGTTTGTCTGGCATCTGACATTAGCATTGCTAAGTACCGAATTGCCGAGGGCTTACCGGTCCCGATATTGTACCGGCACATCACTCATCCCGACCAGCAGCCAAGAAAACTAACAGGGAAAGCCAAGAGGGGCGAAAGACTTCATAGCCAATGGGATGCTGCCCGGAGAAATAAAATATGCTAATTTGAAGGCTTCAGAAACTGGAATGCTAAGAAAAAAATATTCTGTGGAGGATAAGATATAAAGTAGAAGATTTCAGCCTTATCCCAGCCCGACTCCCAAATGCCAGAGTGTCAGCAGTGCGGACTTTGCGCTGGGTACAATAAAAAAGTTATAATTCATGGCAGAATAAAGAGTAGCATCTATTCTGTGCAACTGTAATGCTTACATATAATCACTCCGACACATATTTTAAAGTACATTATGCAATACATAAAAAATAATGATTTTGAGACAAATTAAGCCATAACAGCCTCAAATCAGTTTGCCTACACAGTTAATATGTTGATTAATGTCCTGTTAGGACTGAGACACTCATTTTTATCTCATTATTCAACTCAGTGTTTTCCCATAGCTATTGAATAAAAATGTAATTATTGCTCTAAATTATGTTATTATTAACTTTCACATGGTGTTTCTTGATAAACAGCAGCACAAACAGAGGGCTGCTGGTGGTGAGGAGACAGGAATAAAAAATACTTAAATAAGTAGAACTGTTTATTAGCACGACTTCTCGTGTTAGTGTCACAAAACCATGGGCTATGCAAATAAGAAGTGGACGTTGTTTTGCACAGCACACAAGCACAACAGCGGAACGGAGAGCCTCCGGTGCCGGGGGTGGGCTGCACAGGACGCGTTTTTCCGTCGAAGCGCTGTCGATGTGAGGACGGTGCCAGCCCAGCGCGGGCTGCGGCGGGGTCTCCTGCGCCGCAGGCTTTCGCCCCGGCCCTGGGGGATCGCTCAGCCCCTCTCGGGGCCTTTACAGGGTCCTGGGGGCACCGACCCCCCCAGGGCCAAAAGCTGAAGGCTTGGGCCAGCAAGGCTTTTGGCGGAGGCACAGGACGGACGGATGGACTTCGCTGGGGCTCCTCTCCCTTGGACCAGACTCACTGAGGAATCCGTTACCTTCTCCGTGCCCCAGTTCTTCTTCTGTAAGTATAGGTCGCACACACTTGTCCCTGGTTTTATTTCCTTTATTCACTGAAATTGTAATTGGGCTCTAAAATATAGCGTTGTTATTCAGACACAATAGATATTGATCTTAAAAATAACATGACTGTCTGTTTCAAGATTCATTATCTCCTTAGAGTTGCCAAAGTGCAATTTAGTTGGTAAGCTGAGAGGTAGAAACCCTTGAAAACAAAATGAAAGAAAATCTTTTAAGCATTTAGATTTTGTATGGAAGGAAAGCTAAGGTGTTTTCAGTTTTTTGATTGATTCCAGAATATTTTTTCAAGGTTAGTTTGTTTAATCAAACAAAGTAAAATGAAAAATAAAATATCGGCCCTGGTCCTTTCTGATGTCTCACTCCAGACAGATTTTTTTAATAATGAATTGCATGAAGAGTGCAGATTCAAACCCACCTGCAGGAGCATCTTTGTCTGGATGCTCATTTGAAGGACCATAAAAAAGGGAAAAAAATTGCATTCCCCAAAGAGAAGCATATCTACTGGGAGACCTAAACTCTTCGAGAACTTCCCAGGCATCCCGACCTTTCCCAGCACTTTCCTGACTCTGCCAGACTCCTCTGCCGGAGAGCAGCTTTCCAGGGCGCAGGGCGTCCCCGGCGTGGCCCCGCAGCGGTGGGGAGAGCGGGGGGTACCCGGTGCCCCCTCCCGCCGCGCTCGGGGCCGAACCCCGGGGCAGGGACCTGCGGCTGCCCGGCCACGCTCCCGCCGTGGCGCGGGGCTGGGACCGGTGCTCCGCAGCACCGGCATCGGCACCGGCATCGGCATCGGCCCAGCCGCGCTGCAGGGAAGAAGCAGCCCTGCAAACTGACGCCTGCCTCTCATCCCCGCGAAGGAAGAGGCGTGGGTGCACAGCCGTTGTGGAGGAGGTATAAGGGATGCTTAGCTTGATTGAGAAAGGTTAATTACATGTGAAATGAGACTGGGATTCAGACTATGTTTGCTCTAGATTTTGTGTAATGTTATATCAACATTGGGATTCTCTGTTATTCTATTAACAAAATAAACTCATTTTGTTTGGTTTCATTTTACTGTTGTTTTAATCCCACTGAACATTTATACTGTTATTTAATTTTACTAAACATGTGTGGATAGTAAAATACCTACAGAATTAAACTACCCAAGGATATTAAAGTGATCCAGTTCTCATAGAGATTTGATCTGCTAATTAGCCACACCAATTTTATGGATCATTGCAGCGCACTTAAAATGTATTGTTATATGTTCATAATCTTTTCTTAATGAGCTTTTATTGAGAGCACAGGCCAGCCTCGGTGCAATGTTCAACAGAGGGGTTTTTTCAAAACCTATGTGCCTGTGCCTGGTTAATCACAGCGCAACACTGCAAGAGAAACCACCGGTGAAGAGTTATTAAAATGCAGCCTTGCCCGCAGCCCCTCGGGTGATTTGGGGTCAGCGGAGTGGGGACGGGGGGGTCCCCCGGCCCTCGGGGCGAAGGGGGCTGCCCAGCCAGGGCAGAGGGGCAGCACCCCTGGAGCCGCACAGGTCCCAGGGCAGCCCCGCTTCCTGCTGTGCTTATGGGAGGGAGAAAAACACATTTAAACCCAGCAAAACGCAAGCACCCAGGAAGAACCAGAACTCAGGCCCCTTCTCGCCATCCCAGCCCAGCACTGGAGCACAGCCCTGGGGCTGGCTCACAGCAGCCGCAGGATACGGCCCCGCCTGGGCTCTGAGCACCCCTCCTCGGTCTGCGTCGGGGCCCCGCAGCACCCCAGATGGAGGGACGTCTCCAAAAGTGGGGTGAATCCACATGCAAACCTGCTTATGCTTAGTACTGCAGCTCTGAAGCTCTCCTTACGCAACGGGATGGCTGGGGCTCGCCAGAGAGCTGGGGATGCTTGGAGGACCACGGATCTGCACACCAGGGTTTGGGCCCCTCTTTGTGTTCAGGTCCCTCAGCCTTCAGCAGCGGAGCAGAAATCCAGCACCAGCCCCTCAGCAGGAAGAACTAAAACCAGATTTAAGCTTTGTTACCATCAAGTGTTATCTTTGGCCGAAATTTAGGAGAATGATGAAGGTTTGTTTTCCCTCACTACGGAGGGTGTTGAATGAATGGCGTGTCCCAGCACCGGGTTAATTTTGGCCAAGCTCGGAGCTGCCACAGGCAGGCACAACTTGCAGCTCCCCTCTCCTGGAGCGGGCCGAGTGGTGAGCCGTGGGGTGTCCGACCCCACTTCGGGCACCCGATACCTTCGTGCAGCCCCAGGCGTCCGTAGGGCCCCCTCCGGCTGGCGCAGCGCCCGAAGCAGGAGGTCAGCGCCCGTTATCTCCAGCCCAGTGTGGCCACAGCTAATACCTCCTGCCTATCGCAGGAATCAGAGATGATTTCCTAAAAACCAGAGGTAATTGGGTCACTTTTTGATACATGGGATTCTGAGCAAATGTAGGGATCCTGAGAAAGCCGAGGCAAGCGTCCCCAGTCCAACAAATGGTTGATGTGTCCGATGAATATGCTCCCCGTGGGTCTGCCTAGTTTGGGTGGTCTCCAGCTTTCCTCCAGGACGGCAGGGACTGGGGGAAGCAGTGCCCTGGCAGGAGACGTGGTGGCACATGCCGGTCTGGGGTCCACGGTGATGCCCAGGGCTGAGTTTTGTGCCGGGGTGGACACGGCTCTGGCACAGCCACCCCGGGGATGGGAGCGCGAGGGAGAGCTGCGACGACGTCGGGGCGAGCGCAGCCCAGAGCGGCTCCCGGGGGTCCCCGCTGTCCCACCCCTGCCCCAGCCCCGGGGGCTTCCGAGGTCCTCGTCCCCCTTGCTGTTGAGGGGTTGCTGCTTAATTAATTAGAAACCAAAGAATCAAGAGCTGAGGAGTGAATCGTAGATCACGGAGTGTGCTGTACGGCACTGGCATGGGCTCATTTAACAATTCAAGGGTCACTACCTGCAAAAGTGAGGACACAGCTTACAAGCGCGCGGATCCAGCCAGTTACAATGTGCGCATCGGGATAATGAACTTAAAACAATCGTAATTAGCAGGCCGAGACAAAGGATTAAAATTAAAAATGAATGGTGCGGTGCATGCAGCTTGCTTGTAAAACAGCACTAAGCCAACTTAATCCATTTTAATTCAGCACGGGACCCGCAGTGCGAGCGCGGCGGCACGGGGTCAGGTTCAGCTGCTGGGGAGGCGCGATACATCCGCCGGCCGCGGTCCTCCCGGTGCGATAACGCCCGGGACGTCTCCGGGGAAGGCGCCCGGCGCCGGGTGTCCCCGGGGAGCGGGTGTCAGCCGTGTCCATCAGATGCCGGGGTGGCGGGGGGCGCGGGGGGAGCGGGGCTCCCTGCTATTGTGCCACAGTTGTCATTGACTGATCAGGCCTTTTAAGCGTGCTTTCAGAGTCAATGAAACCACCTGAATAGATGAAAGGCAGACAGCTCCTGACAAACAAGGGGCTGCGGAATATTCATTGTGCATCTGCGAGGGAAAGATTAATGTATTAGAAATTAAAATGGGCCTGGGACGTATGATCTTGCTCTAACACTTGGCCAGACCTGTGTCACCCACCGCGAGCGCCTGAAGTCGGCAGACAATCCTGCCAAGGTAGCGGGGAATCATTAAGCATCCGGCTATTGTGCGCGGTGAATAATAAAACTTTCCCCCTATTCTTTGCCCAGAGCTGACAATGAATAATTCTGGAGCTATTTGCAATGTTAACAGCACCTATCTTGCCCATCCATTCCTTTACGATAAGGATGGAAATATGCATTTCAACAGTCTGCACAGATAGTGATTCACAGGCGCTTCAAAGGACACCTGCCACTCAAGGAAAGGGCTGTCAGTCTCCCACCGCTGACGCTGCCAGGAAAATGGCGAAAAAGATTATCTACACTTTATTTCTTTTTTCCTCCGATTATAACACTGTTACATTTGCCATCAACTGACAAGTGATTTACACTCGCAACTGTAATGTGTTTAAGCTAGAAAAAGCTATTCTCTTAGGCAGCCCTTATTCTTTCAAGGTTTACAACTGTATCAAATATACTATCGCAAATGTGATCTCGACCATACAGAATGCCATTATGGGAGATATTAGAAGCGTTTAATCTGTTTGCTAACATAAAGGTGACATTGATAAAGCCCTATCTTTGACGTCAGGACCCAGCCAGCTCAGCCTATTTTTAAAATCCAGCAGGCCAGCTGCAGTTCTTAGGGGTGTGCCTGGAGGGTCTCCAAACTTCACCAAACCAGGCACTGGAATGGATACCGCTCGCTGGGAGCCTTTGTTTCTGGAAGAGGGGTGAGCCGGGAGCGTGCCCCCATGGTCGCCTGCAAGCAAGCAGGTGGAAGGCAGCTGAGGGTGTGCATTGGCTCCGAGCATCCGTGTTGAGCTGGAAGATGCATCCTGGTGCAGCGATCTCGGGAGAAGGCTGTGAGCCCCTCCAGTGGGTGAGCTCCCAGCGGTGGGCACTCCTCCTGGACAAGCATCTAGGTACCAAACGGCCCATGGTTCCCCCAGGAGCGAGGGGCCCCACGGGTCTGCTGTGTGAGCGGAGGTGTCGGAGCTGTCCCTGTGTCCCACTTGTGCCCTGGGAGCCCCTGGGCAGCGGGCGAGCTTTCGGACACGTACCCTTGGGCAGGGCCAAAAGCAGAGGCAGATGGTCCCTGAGTCCTGCTCCTGCACCCAGGTCCGGCCGTGAGGGCAACGCGCGCGTTGGAAACGGGCCGAGCTGCCGGGATGTTCATTCACAGGGGCTCAGCTGTGGGATCTCCAGCACCACTGGTCCTGCAGGACACGGCCTCACCCCACAGCCCCGTTATCTGAAAAGCAGCCGGAGGGATCAGTCCTGACACCCAGCACAGCCGATCCCTGCAGCGATACCTGCCTGGCTAGCCGAGCGGCAGAAAGGGAGAGCAAGTGGTGAAACGGTACGGGGAGGCTTGGAACCCCCAAAGGCTTCAGTGCAACCTGGGAAACAACCATGGGCATCTCGCACCTCAGTCAGCTCTCAAAAACGGGGGTCAATGAGGTGAGTCGGGCTGTGAGGCTTAGCGGACAAAGTCTTGTTCAGAAGTGACAACGCATGTGCTGCTGCTCCTCTTCTGCACCCTCCGTTGTGCTCCTCACTGAGCAGCCCCACGCCGCTGCCCTCCCGGCAGCCTTCCCCCCCGGGCCGCAAAGCCGTCCCGGTCACCCCAAGGATGGACGCGGGGATGGCCACGGGGTCGCTGCCCACCCACCTGCTCTCCTGGAGGCTAAACACAGTCAAATGCCACCATGACAGAGGGTGCATCTGTAACAGTCGCAGCCCCTCAAATACACACATACACAAGCATAATTGTACACTTATATATTTATATATTTATAAAATAATCTTTTTTTCCCGAGCTTTGACAGCCAACTGCTTGGTACCTTGCCCCTTCGCCCCCGGCCCAGGCAGCCTGAAGGCAGCTCTCCCAGGCAGAGCCTGCCCGGGATTCCTCCTCCTCGGAGGCGCGCGGCTCCCTGGGCAGCCACGGGCCCTTCCAGCAGTTCAGTAGCTGCTCTTGCTCTGCTCTGGGTTCTCCCAGGGAAAAAACAAACAAGCAAAAAACCCCACCACTCTGTTCGCATTTATCTTAAATATTTTCCAGATTATTTACTTCGAGTTCTTTCTCCACAATCTTCCTATTGTGGTGTTTAAGCAGACTCCCCAAAGAGGGAGGCTCTGCTTCGTGAATGTTCACTTTCTTTCGGCACCAGTCGGTAGAAATACCGGGGGGTGACTCAGAGCCGCTGCGGCTGCGCTCAAGTTCTTTCCATTGCAGAAATAATTTCAGTTTGAGAGGAACAAACGCCGATGTGTTGTGCGCCCCGTCCAGCACAATTCCCCACCGCGCCCACGGTGACCAGCCACACCGAGTGCTGGACGAGGGCTTGGGGACGGGCAGCACCTCGCCACAAAACACCCCCAAGACCTGCCCTGGTCCCTGCGCTTGCAGCGGGCCCGTGTCGGCAGAGGCAGGGCGGGCGGGAGCCTCGGCGTGCACCCGGCGGTGCCGAGCAGGGACGGCTCCTGTGGTGCCAACGCCGAAGCATCGCCAGAGCAGCACTGAGCACTGTGGCCTGGGCAGGGTCCCGGGTCCCACTGCTGCCACCTGGGTGTATTGGTGAAATTCAGCTGTGGCTGACCGGGACCCGTGCACCCAGGGATAATGAAACCATCTAGTCTGATCCCAGCAAATGGGACAATTTGGACACAGGCTCCTGCACGACCTCTGCAGCTTGTGAGAGCTGAAGTTGTGCAGGGGCCATGCCAGTGCCCTCGGGAGCCCTGCCAGGGCTGCTGGAGGCAGGGCAGGGGCTGGGGCTGGGACTGGGGCTGGTGGGGGCCACCCAGCGTGTCCCACAGACCGCTCCTCTCTGCAAGAGGCACCATCCTCCTGCAAGACCCAGATGACTCCTGTGCCGGACAAAGCGGGTATTTTCTGCCTTGCTCTGCAGCACGGCACTGTTGACGATGCCAATGTGGGAAATACTGACTCACAGGGTTTAATTCGCAGGCCGCGTTCGTGCCTTGCCGCCCCCGCTGGGCGCTGGTGTCCCCCGCCAGCAGCCCCTGGGCACAGCCCTGCAGCCCCCGTCTTCTCCAAGTGCACCCCGGCCACAGCCAAGCCCCGGTGAACATCCTGCCTTTTCCCAACAGCTCCACATACGGATTTTCCCAAGTTTCCTCAGTGTCAAATCCAGCCCTCCCCATCATTAATGCAGGGCTGCTGCCTGCCCTCTGGCACCTCGCATCTCCAGTTGAGTCCATTCTCCATTTTGCCACAAAAAGTGGTAAACTTCTTATTTTGCAGAGCCAGCTGAAGCAGAGAGAAGATCAGGTTTAGCCACTACTGACTCCCTCGTGAATGTATGGCCACTCTTCGTTTACACAGTAAACTTCTAAAGTCAAATAAGGGGAGGAGAAATACTCTGAAACGAAGAACAGGCAGGGTCTTTACAAACAGGCAACAAGAAAATCCTCCCTGCAGTCAGTGGGTCACTTTCTGGCTGATGACAAGGCAAAAATGCGCGTGACAGCGGCGACAGCATCGGTGGCAGTGGCACGAGTAGCTAAACGACACAGTTTTCTCGTGCTGACTGCTGGCTCCCTGGTGGCCGGGCTCCGAGTCCCAGGTGGGATTTACACCCCGCACACGATTTCCACGAGCCCCCCGAGGTCATTTACATTAGTGGTGGGCAGGGCAGAGTTGCCCTCGGAGCAGAACAAAGATGGTTTTAAAATGCCAGTGCTCAGGGGAAAAAGGCCAACGTGGGAGAGAGGGAGTGGGAGAGGATCTCCTGAGCTGGAGGGTGCAGCCAGATAGGGTGGAAATCTCTCCCAGGAGAAAAATGCTAATACTGACCTGACTCCCTTCCCTCTTGCACCTCGGTTTTCAGATGCACTGGGAACATATTTGCTGTGAAATGGTCTCACGCAGTTTGTAGCAGGCTGTTCTCTTTGCTGATGGTAGTTATTGCTGGTGTAGCCAAATGAACCAGAGGGGAACTATTAAGATATTAAAAATCCAGTGAAAACACCGTGTCTGCTACACATTTTTTAAGAGCACAGGTCAACCCTCAAACTTGCAATCTATCTGCAAGCAACATCTGCACTGAAGTCGGAGCCCACTTGTGTGCGTTGCAGGGATGCGGGATCAGGGTCGTGCTTGCAGGGATGGTAAATGACATCTTAACGTTTCATATTTATTCTCTCTCAGTGACTCCCATATAAAATTTGCTCAGAGTAAAAGTCAGAGCCAAAGTTTTATGACTACGAATGCTGCAAACTTGACCTCATACCTGAAGAATCATGCGGCGGTCCTTCTGCTTTGTACATTGCCAGCAGTAAAGATTTGAGAATCGGGACCGGGCAACTTCATTCCTAATTCATGAGAAGGAAGGAAATGCAATTTACTCTCCTCCATCACAGCCAGATTTTGCTTTGGTGACTGCAGTCCGCGAGGGATGACGCGTTTCCCTGCTGAAGTCAGCATGTAGGGAATGTCACGGCAATTCCTGCCACCCCGTGCCAGAGGGACAGTGCAGGTCCGGGGCGAGCGTCCCTGCTCCCAGCCAGGGGAAGGGGGAGCGGGAGTGGACCCGGCACAGCTCCCAGTTGCGCGGCTGAAGATGAGAAGCCTTCTGGGATCCAAAGCAGGACGGGCACAGAGTGCCAGGAATTTCTTCTTCATGTCTCTTTTCTGAATATTCCTCAATTTAACAGGAAACCTCAGTGCTCTCTGTGTTAGATATCTCGCACTTGTCTCTAGTGCAAGGTTCTAAGTTTTGATTGAGATTTTCAGTTTTTCCCAAAGAAGTTCCTGGAACATTTTCAATTTTTTCGGCGCTAAAGCTGAACGCAGAGAGCAGCGTAGGACCAAAGGCCTCAGGGCGACGGAGAACATTGTTCTGAACGTCCCAAAACTGCGCTTCACGGGGTCCTCTGGGAAGCCAGTGCCTAATGCGTGCATTTTCCCAGCACCCGGTCACACTCTTGCTCCACAAGAAGAAATATTTCTATTTCTACTTACTGGTGTGAGTGACCAATAGTCATCAAAATACTTTGGTTTTTATTTTTGTTGTCACATTTGATGGAAGTCCTGGCAGAAGGGGCGGCATTGCCTGGCTGCGTCCCCACACCCCGGGGCGCGCGTTCCCCTCCCTCCTGTTCCTGCGCGCGGTCCCCGCTGGTGCGGAGCCACAGAAGGCGAAGCAGATCACTCTCCACCCCAACGCCGTCCCCCCTCTCCGCGGCAGGGGCGCGAGTTGCCGGAGGCACGTCCATGGTCACCACCGAGAGGTCACCCAGCCGGCGCAGCTCTGCTCTGACCGCTTGCCGCAGGAACTGCGCTTTGTTGCAAATGCTGCACAAAATTTTTGTGATGTCAGAATTTAATTTTTTCCTAAAGTTCCATTGTCCAATTTTCTTGTCTGAAGACAAGTTGTGAAAGTTTTACTTTCAAAATAAGGCATTTTCAAAACAGTTACTTTTCATCCCATGGGATGAGAGGGTTGAATTTTCTGTTGCAAGTGATATTTTGAAACAAACAACTTTTTTATCTTTGAAAATTCTCAGTGAAATAAGAAACTAACAGTAGTTACGGTGTACACCTTTGTGTTTCAGTGTATGTGCCCATTATTTACCAGGGCCAAAATAGGTTCTCCACTCCCAGTTCACTTTTGGATGCTGTTGGGGATGGCCCTGGCCCTCACTGAGGCCGACAGGTTCCCTCTCTGTCCCCACCACCTTTCCATCCCTTTCACAACTAGCACGTGTGTCCCCCCCACCAGCGGCTCCCCGAATGAGCAGATGTTCCAGCTCTCCTCGCTGCCCTCCGCGCTGGCGTGGGCGCCGTCCCTGCTCGCCAGCAGCGCCCCATGCCGTGCCTGCTGCCGGACCCCGCACCTTCCTCTCGCCCCTGGGCCCTGGGTTTCACGGGACGGGGTTGCTGGTGGTGGCATGCACGCAAGCGCGGGCTGGGGATCTCCAGCCCCGCACTTCCCCGCAGTGCTTTCCTTCAACGGGAATGGGTTTTCACTGCAGAAAACTCTGCCGTGTGGAATGAGACACCTGCATCATGCGAACATGGGGTGCCATTGCCAAACCAGAAAACCAGAAGGTGCAAAAAGGTCCTGGTTTCCTTCCCTCTTCCTTCCTTCCAAAACCAGGATCCTGACACAGCCACGGCAGATCAGCCTGAAAAGAGCTTTGGCTCAGTTCTGCAGTGGTGGATCCGTCCTCGTGGAAGTGATGGAAGCTGGCAGGGAGGCCGGGACGCAGATGTTCCCGTGCTCCCAGCAGTTCCCCAGCCCTCAGAGCTTACCCGCTCTTGCAGTTAGGACCGTAGGCTTGTTCTGACCCCTCTTTTTTGGGAACGGTGCCCTGTAATTGCCACTGCAGAGTTTAACCGGCTCGGTGAGGCCCCATCAATAAAAGGCACGTTGGTCGCCTGGATCTTGGGGTTGGGTCCCTCCCAAAAAGCAGCGTATAATCGATCCCGTTATGCAGCAGAACCAAAAAGGAAGAAACTACGAATCAGGGTGGAGCCGTGCTGATGGCTGTGAATAAAGTGGATTTTGTTCTGAGGAAGCTATATTTTTAAGACCATCTCTTTGACCTGTAAACAGAGGTTATGGTCCCCATGCAGAGCCGGGTTTTTGCAGACCCCCTTCCCCAGCGGGGTCCCTGCGGGACGTGGAAGGTTTCTGCATCCACCCGCTGCTCTCCCGCGACCCCCAGCGCGGGTCCCTGCGGATGCTGCGCCGGACCGGCGTCCGCGGCTGACCCTTGGCAGCATCTGGTTGTATACAAACGTTTAGAGCAACATGTGTTGTAGGTTACAAAAACACGCAGGGATCCCCTTTCCAGCCAATTTATTCTCCTGGATGAGGGTGGAAAGCAATCTGTTTTATGTCCGTAGGTCTTAAGCTTAATAGAAGAGTGAATTCAGCCTCCATCCCACTAAATTATCTGGCAAGGGCTGAACCCTATTTTTCTTTTGAAGAAGAACAAGGGCGCTGAAATAATTTGTGGATCTGGGTTCCTAATATTAAATAATTCTTACCATTTAAAACAGTTTTTGTAGGAAATATTTTATAGTTAGAGAAATAGTTTTTGACATTTTGGGGGGGAAAAGAACAATGGACCGTTTACAGGTCTACACAGTAGATTAATGAATCTAATTGAGTCTGTAGGGAAATGCTTCAGTTTAACTACTGGAACTAATTTATACATTCACTACATCGTAATAAGTCAATTTAAGTTTCTGGAAATAAAACTGGATATCCTGGGTATAGATTTGAACTATAAATTTCTGCAAGAAAGGCGTCTGTGTGTTCATTATACATTGTAAAATTACCATATGGACCTGTCAACACTTCTTAGCACAGCTTTGTAATAATGTCATTTAGTTTAACATTGTAATGTGCCAACTGAATTAATGCATATGACACAATGAATGCCTCCCAACCGCTGGTTCTGGGGAGGTTTGCAGCTTTAAAAAGATGTTTCTTATGCAAAAGAGTTTTGCCTTTATTTGCACAGCTAATATCTGGCCTTTGATCGGGTATTATCAGCATTAATGAGCGTCAAAGAATTGTTCAACTCCCAGCAACTACTTCTGAGCGTTCAGGAATGGGGGTCGGCGTGTTGCAAACGCAACAAATCCTCATGCCCGTTAGCGGGACACGGTGCCGGTGCCCCTCTTGCCAAGCTGCATCTGAAATTACGTATTTTTCCTCTTGCTGCCACTGCCGAATTTCTCCTCCCTTCCACTGGTATTTATGGCTCCGCAGCCGCGCTGCTGCTCCTCTGTTGGCCGCACTGACCACATGAAAGACGCCCGTTGTTCTCGATTATTTTATGCTTGCTACACTTCTCATTCCCCACTTTCTGTAACTGGCTCATAATACCCTTTTCATTCATCCAGTCAAAAAATAAAAGTCCTCAGCAGTAAATGGAGTCAGAGACAACAGCAGCGCACTCCCATTCCCTCCTTCTGACGCGTTACATCGGGTGCTGGTGCTGCTGCCTGCAGGGGAAAGCGCAGACATGCATTTCACAGACCTGGGACGTGTTGGCCAGGCCGGCATCCAGCTCACAGCCAACCCGGAGGGGAGCTCCGACACCCACTGTGAAGCTGTGCCCACACGGTTGGGTGCCTGCCGGCATTTTGGGGAGGCAGCGCAGCCCACGGGGCTGCAGCCCCCCGTGGTGCTCCTGCTCCTTGCCCAAGCTGGCGGGTGCCCACTTGCCCGCACATGCTCCCGATCCGGACAGCGAGGGACAGCGAGGGTGCCCAGGCCACATCCCCACAGCAGAGCAGCTGGGTTAGCCCCCTTTCTGTCTCCCCAGTTGCTACCTATCCCTTGTTCCCAGTAAGAGCCCCCAGCTCAGCCCAGCGGGGCGCAGGATGAGCTCAGCTCTGCAGGGGCCCCAGCGGCGCAGCTCACCCGCATGCGGCGGTGGGTGCAGTACGGGCATCCCCCTGCACAGCAGGGCACGTCTCCCACTTTTTCTCCTTTAGGAGACCCCAGGACCACACTCGGCTCCTGGAGGCTCGAGAAGAGCAGCAATCAGCCCGCACGGTGTGTACCAGCTGGGGCTCACGCAGGACAAACTGGCGCAGGGGAAAGGCTGAAATTTCCTATTATGTCCAAGACCTGAGTCCTACCTCCAGCCTGGGCAGAGTTCCCGTGGCGGGAGATGTACTGGAAACGCACACACAGCCCTAATTACCAAAGATCCCTGAAGGCTGCAGCGAGGCGGGGATCGAAGGGAAACTCCTTCTGCAAATCTGAGGACCGATCCCGCAGCACTGACCTCTTACTGCTGCTGGAGCAGAGGGGAGTTTCTCCTGAGGATGTTCTACATAAATCAAGCAGCATTTTGCCCTTTGTCCTTTATTTGTCTACTTCTCTTATTTCATTCCCTCCTCCCTGCGTCTATCAGCAGCCTTGCTGAAGTGACACTAGAGATTTCATAAAATATTATGGCATTTGGCTGGATGTGGGGAGGGAAGGTGGGCTGCTACTTAAAGGTGTAAAAAATAAACTTGCTAATCTCCCTGTAATTGGGCTATAGGTATCAAAGTGTGAAAGCTTTCCACTCGCGGGCACGGCTGCTGTTTGCCTGAGCAGCTCAGCCCCAGCTCCCGGTGCAGTAACAGCATCGCTTACCCGCCAGCGGAGCCGGCCGCGTGGGCTGGCTGCCGGTGTGTACAAGCTGGAGAGATGCAGCCTGATCTCCCTCAGAATGCAGTCTGAAAGACTAGTGCAATAACTAAAAATCCTACCTCGGTGAATTAGTTGAACAGGCTAATCCCCACAAACGGAGAGGATTTGATCCTTGGGTTCTTATCCAATTGCACAAATCTGTGCAGACCCAGCCACACCAGAGCTCCCAGCTGTGCGAGGACGTCGCAAAATGCCAGGTAAGCGCTCAGCACCAGCGGCTCTGCGTGCCTCAGATGCACCCGAGTGCTCCGGCTTGGAACAAGGGCGGTGAAACATACCCATTTTTTGTAATTAAATATTGTAACTAAGGTTTTGCATCACTAATTACGTATTAAAATCCAGTAGTTATTTACATTTCTGCACTCTGATTTCTACTTAAAGCTATAACAGTTAATGTCACTATTTATGCAAACCTGATGGCATCTGCCTATAAAAGGATGATTATAAAAGATTAGCGCCTTACCTATAAATTCATCTCACTAATAAGCAACATGCTCATGATTGAAAGTCAAAGAGACTTTTGAAAGTAGTTAGATGTTTTATTTCCTTTGAAAAAAGATTATCTGATGACAATGAAACAAGTGGTTGAGAACAAGCGTGTGTCAAAAGTATTAGTGCTGTGTGTTTGATAGTTCTGGAAAGAGTGGTAAATAGCGGATCCTCAATTACATCTTTGCTTTATTCCCCAAGTGACTTGTATTTTGGTTGATATACAGTCAATGTGATTGCAGTTGTTTCCCAATGCAAGGAAAATGCCCTTCATGAAAACATTATTAATTACACGGAGCTGTAATTGTGGGGAATGCTGGAGGAGAGGCAGGCGGCTGGCGGGGCAAGAAGCACCGTGTGCGCAGAGCGAGGCTGTGCCGGCTGCCGCGGCCGGGGCTCCCTCCGCCCGCGCCCGGCGCTTGCCGTTCCCTGCCGTCGCAGAAGCAGACGGTACCACGAGAGAAGCAGCAAGCGCCTCATCAGCAGGGACCAGAGGGGTTACGGGGGGGACAGTTGTGCCCGGCATTTCCCACGGTGTTTGCAAATAAAGTGGTTCCCGTATCGCCCCAGTGTTTTGTCCCCAGGTGCTTTCTGTGGTTTGTGGCATTGGTCAGGAGCAACAGCAGTGGCAAAGGTTTTGGGTGGTTCCTGCATGGAGGACGAGTTCAGCCCACGGTAACCCATGGGTGCTGCTGTGGGCACCGCAGGAGCAGAGCTGTCGGTGGGCAGGGGCAGGGCAGAGCATGGCGGGAGCCGGGGCTGCAGGGCCACGCGCGGCCGATGCAGCACGGGCGCTGCAGGGCCACGCACGGCTGATGCAGCACGGGGGCTGCAGGGCCACGTGTGGCCGACGCAGCACGGGGGCTGCATGGCCATGCACAGCTGATGCAGCACGGGCGCTGCAGGGCCACACACGGCTGATGCAGCACGGGCGCTGCAGGGCCACGCACGGCCGACGCAGCACAGGGGCTGCAGGGCCACGCACGGCTGATGCAGCACAGGGGCTGCAGGGCCAGGCAGGGGCGTGGATGTGCCCACGCGTCTGCTCCCGTCCTCGCAGTCTCAGAGACCCACCCACAGGCAGGCATAAATGCAAGAGGAATGCTGTTTGGGAACCCCCTGTAGTCCTCTAGCCCTGGTAGCTGTACTGGGATGAAAGCCTTGATGGACAAGTCCCAGTCTGTGCTGGCTTTGAGCTGGTCCGCATAAGCCAGTTCTGACAAGGCAGCCCTTTCTCTCCCCAGACGCTTCCCCAGGCAGACTTTTAATGCATTCCTCACCCACTATTTCATCCTCCGCTGTGCCCAGGTGAAACATCTCCCGTGCTGGCAGGAACAAACGGCAGCAGAGCTGTTCCGCACCTTCGTCCCCGCTGGGACAGCTTGGCTGGAGCTCGGGGGCACAGCCCCTACTGAAACCAGTTTGGCTCTTTGTGAAAACACCTGCTCACTGTGTCCATAAACCAGGTTTTTCCATTTATTGTATGGTCCTTGTTTCCCTTTAATAAACCTGTAATTGTACATGCTCACGGATATTTGCTATGCTTCACGCTTTGACATCTCCTGCATGAACCTTATCCAGGTTAAGAGAGGTCACTAGTCAGTAATGATTTCCCAAGAGCCCAAAACCGGAATCCATTTTTTTATTTGGAATATCTTTTATGTAATTAACCGCCGAATCTGGCAGACGGTGTTCTCTGCATAACCTACCAGTATAGGAAATATTTCAGTGAATTTCCAACAGGACAATTTCTCCCTCCTGCAGCGAAGCCGCCCGCTGTGTGCTCACGGGCAGTGCCCACAGCACCAGGCTGTGGGCTCCTGCTTCCTTTCCCCCTTCTTTTCCTCTCTCTCTTTTTAATTATGAAAATCAAGGAACCCATAATTCCCATGACAGCTGTGACTACATTCAGACTTAACCATAAACTATGCAGCAAATGCTTGGTTTGTAGAAAATCATGTTCTATAACATATGTTTCTCATTATGGGGTAAATTTGCAAAAGAATAAGGCTCATTTCTCCTGCAGGTGCAAAGCGAAGCCATGCATCTCCTGCTACCTGCTTTGCACCTGCAGCCCAGCATTTGGAGGCACAAGGACTGAGACTCGCCTTTGCAATGCAAGTGGAGGAGCAGTGTCCGCGGCACGCGCGCCCCGAGGGGGTGTCTGCGTGACGGGCCGGTGGTGGCACTTGCAGTGCTGAACACACCAGCGCTAAAGCAGCACCATGACTTTTTGGTGACAGAGAAGATATTGGACGGGAACACTGTGGTGGAAACACCGGGGTTACTGGGAGATGGGGGTTTCTGTGCTTCCCCAGAGCTGACCTGCACCCGCTCGGCAGGTCCCTGCCTGTGTGAGCCGGCGGCACGGCTGCCTCTGCAAGGACAGGGACGGGGAGCGGCCCCCGAGTTCTCCCTTCGAACCAAACCCTCCGAGGAGGAGGCACTACTTTGCAGGTATTTCAGTGCCAGGTGTTTGCCCCAAAGCTCTTCCTAAAGTTACCAGGTCAAAGCCTGCCTTGGCTTCAGCAGCCCCTTTGCCTGGCTGCCCTGCTGCTGGTGGCACCGACCAGACCACTCTGCACCCCAGCACCTTCATCCTTGGGCTTGCTGGTCACACATATTTGTGCACGACGTACAGCTTTGTCTAACCGTCCTGCTCAGCAGGCACGTGCCCTCAGCACTGCTGCTGCCTGGGACGGCTTGCGCTGCTCTTTGCACGATCCGGGCATTGCCCACAGGCACACGACCCCAGCGTGCCATACAAACCAGCACAGAGGTGCAGCTGGTCCCGGTGGGTGCCCGGAGCCTCCCTGTCCCCTGCCCCGTCCCCTCGCACCATGGCTGCATGTTTACAGGCTGCACTGTCTCCAGGTTCGACTGTCCACGTCTGAAACGGGCACGGGAGAAAGGGATGGCTTTGCCCTCGCACAAAACTGCCTGGGTTGCCCAGAGTCTCCCTGAAGTCCCAGGACTGTACAGCAGGATTTGGACTGTTGCAATGGGAACTGTCTCTCGACACGGCCCCAAAACCTCCGGCAGTCCCCTGTGCTCAGAAACAAGGGCTGCAGCAGTGGCAAACCTGCAGTGGCGGAAATAGGAGTTCAGAAGGTAAATGTGGGGCCAGAGGGAGGTTCGTTTTCCTGTCAGCCGTCAGAGACTGACGGCCCCATGGAGCTGACGAGGGCGTCCGTGCCCTCGCCTTGCCGAGCCTGGGCCCTGAGCAGAGAGCGGCACCAGGGCAGCAAGCCGCCCATGCACCCCCGGCCCCCCAGCAGCTCCCGCTGCACTCGCACCAGGCTCATGTGCAGCTACGCAGGCCTCAGCTTTAAAGTGCTCCTCCATCTCTGTCCCCAAGTAAAGAACACTTCCTCCCCCTCCTGGCTGCTCTGATTTCATCCTTCCATGGTATTAACCACGTATTCCTGCTCTCCCATGATCAAATCTTTTCATTTCAATTCCCTCCCCACATCCATTGTCTCCACCTGTCTCCATCCAAAATGCCTCGCTTCATAAAAAGTTTGAAAAATTTAGCAGAAGCACATTGCAAACGGAAAAGAGAATTTCATGTTAATCAAAATGGGTGTTGGCAAATTTACCAGCAAGAAAAATGAAATCAAAGTTTCTGCTTCATCTGGAACCATCAATCCCACCTGAATGCAAACACTGCCCAGAGAGTTATTTCATGGCTCAGCCCAGCCGAGCGCTCTGCGGGAGCTGCAGGCCTGCATTCCCCATCCCCTGCCTTGGTCTCTGGCCGTCGTCTTCCTCATGCCCTTGTCCCACGCTGACGCCGCTTACGCTGCAGCATGGCGGCGCTCGGTTCCCACGGGCGGGCAGGGGGGCATCAGCTGCGCTGCAGCCACCACCGGGCATCGCCTGGGGCTGCACCTTCCTTGTGTCCAGAAGCAGAGCACCCAGACGCCTGAGCGTCGCTGCAACAGACGTTCCTCTTTATGAAGGGTGCTTTCACTTACGTGGTGCTTTCACTGAGTGGCTTTCGGCCACATGAAAATCTTGGCTTCCCTTTCAGTTTTAGGGGAAGCGTTTTGCTGCAGATAATTCTGTGGAGAAATGTGTTGCAAAAAAATTTTAGTCGTGGCGGTCCCTCTAAGATATTGCGAAATGAGATGGCCCTCTGTCTCCCGCAGCACCTGCAGAATAAGTCCAACCTCAGCCTACCTTGCAAGAGCCTCTTCGGATAGCGTATTTGATCCTCATCACTCCATTTTTTCAGTTGAAATCTATGCAAATTGGGATTAGAAATAAAGAAAATGTATTAGATGTACAGAAGTATGTTTTCCTACATACATTATAAAATTGCTTCATTGGCTATAAGAGCAGAGTTGCCATTAAGTATTAACTAGACAGGTATTAGCAATAGCCCATGTCACTGTTTTAAAGGAAATCAATATACAACATAAATGCAAAATCAAAAGGTTCTTCCCCGATGGTATCATCTTACTAGCACCGAACAAATAAACCCCGCTTCACCTTTTACTGCTCCCCAGCCCCTTAACCTTACTTGAATTGCCCAGATGATCCAAGACACGTCAGAGATCAGGGCGGAGAATGGGCGGCTCGCCATGAAGAGTGACCGGCGGTCCGTACCTGGATGGGCTCCGGCAGATGTGCTCCAGCCTTGGGCAGAGCCAGCCCGCGCCCCCGCTGGAGCCGGCCGTGCCCGAGGGCCGTGGGCTTTGGGCACGTGGAGGAGCACGAACACCTCAGTCCGGTCATCACGGCACAGCCCTGCACGGCCACAGGTATGCTTTGTAAGGAGAAGTGGCTTTCCCAGTCTTACAGGGCAAACAGGAGCAGGACATTTATTTCTGTACTTCTCAGATGGGTGATGCTGTAATCCCAGTGTCCTGAAAAGCAAAGCGCTTTATCTGCTGTATCTCTACAGGCTGCTACAGGCACGGGAGGGCAGGGCCGCCCCTTGCCGCCCCGTGGGAGCACATCCGTGTGGAGCATCGCCGAGGACCAGCCTCTGCTCCCGCGGACGCCAGCCCGAACAGGGGACAGCGGGGGCAAGGCCAAACGCCGACCATTACCTGCGTCCACCACCAAGCTGAGTTAAAGCAGGTCTGTTGGATAGATATGTAATCTGGCTTTAATGACTAAGCCACGGGGGTGTGCTCCCTCCCCTGGTAACTGCTCCATATGTTTAATTATGCTCGCTGCTAGGAAATTACATTTTCTTTCAAGGATGAATTTGTCTAACCTCAACTTCCAAGCATAACTTTAAGTGAAGAATGAAAATTATATTTTTAGGATGTGTGATCATTTGCTGGGAGAAAGCATACAGAACACATAACATATCAAGAGAAGTTGCCTCATTAGATTAATTAACTTGTGCAGGCGAAGCCTTACACGCCAGCTCTGGAAGGAGCGAGAGCCCTCAGCTGCCATCGTTTCCCAGGGAGGGGGAATGCCCAGTGCTGCAGGAATATTCAGCCTCTCGCAGGCTTGCAAGGGCAAAGTCTGAAAGCTGTGGCCCTTGTTTGCAGTATAAATGAATGTATAGCTTTTCCTTCAGTCCACCTGGAATGTATATAGAAAACACGTGCTCTTAATGCATAAAGAAAGGGACCCATCTGTGGGAAAGCATCCCCCGGCCAGCGCATCGGGTGCACCCTGCAATGCCCGGTGCTGCCCCACAGCAAACCCTGACGGCTGGAGGAGCCCCGCGGCCCCTCGGGGAGCACCGCTGCTCGGAGAGCAGGGGGTGCCAGCATCGCCGGTGCCATCGGCTGCCAGGGTGGCAGCCCGCTCCCCCGGCTCTGTCCCGCCTTCCCGCGCCGCGCAGCCCGCCCCCTTCCCATCCCCAAGTCTTATAATTCAATGTCAAGGGGGCTTATGTAATATTTAGGCGTGCATTACACTAAATTAATCTTAACATGAAAAATCTTTTGATTACATAGTACGTTTTTGTCATTGATTGATTAATTCATTTATTCATATAGTAATGCTATGTCCAACTTCTATTTATATTCAGTTGTAAGAGAAAGTTCCTATTCATGTCAGAGGAGATGAATTAAAATAGTTATCACTGGTATTTGCTAGCCTACTTTTTGTAAGGTCCCTTTACAATATGTACTTTCTTTCCCGTACAAGCTGCCTGCCATGAGTCCGTACAATTCTCATCCTCCCTACAGCAGCCGAAGGGTCTGGACCCGAGTGGAGGTGCCGATCCCTTCCAGCACGGAGGGCCAGGGAGCGCAGGGGTCAAGGGCAGCCCCCACGGCCAAGGGGGCCCGGGGCTGCGGCATCCCCAGGGAGCCGTCCGCCGCACACCCTGGCAGCAGAGGTGAAGACTGAAGCCAGTGCGACGCCGGGTGGCCCACGGGACTGCGCCACCGGCACCCCGGCATCTCCATGCCGCCTGCTGTCAGCACTGCAATATTCATTCCCGGGAAGAAATATTGCAGGGTTGAGCAATGAGAAAGGCTTGGTTGCCATGGCATGAGGCTGCCCTGATGCAGGAGAGATTTTTCTTAATTTAAAAATAATGCTTAATTAATTGTAATTCTTTCATGGGCTCAATCATGCCATTAAGGCAGAGCCTCCGAGGACCCCACAGGGCAGTAACAGCAAAATCCCCCCACCCCACGTCCCCTCGCCACCCTTCCCGATGGTGGCGAGTGTGGAGGGAGCGACCGCAACGCTTGGCTCCGGGGAGGTGTCTCCTGCCCTCCATCAGCAGCGAAGCTGGGGGAGCCCAGCCCCAGCCCCTGTCCCTTGTCCCTGTGCCCGCACAGGGCTGAGGATCAGCATATCTAGCAGCGCTTGCCTTGTTCGCTAACAATAAAACAGGCTAAAATTATCATCAATATGTTATTTTAATTTCATGCACAATAATGAAGCCATTGGAAAAGTGGTTGTGTACACATGAAATATACCTTCTGCTATTTATATGTGTTTCTCTAAATTAAAGGGAATATAAAACCGGTGAGAAATCAACTTGGAAACATTCCCCTTTTGGGTAGAACAAACAAGCCAAGCAATATTAGCAAGGAAAGGAGAAGCCACCACGGAGCAGATTCACCCGTCTGGTCACCGCTGGCGACAGCAGCAGGGCAGCCAGGGGGGCAGCAGCCGGAGCCCCCGGGTGCCCGGCAGGCAGCGCGACGGCAGCACCGGCCTCGTGGGTTCCTGGCACATGGGGTTCACAGCAACCCGCCGGGCATGGGAGCATCCTGGAAAGCTGTGCCCGGCTCTGCCGGTGCTCGGCAGGAACGCTGGAAAGGAGCAGAGGTTATGGAGGGCTGGGCTGGAAACCTCACGTCAGAGGGCTGGCGGGTTTAAGGAGCTCAGAATACCTTGGCAAGCATCAGAGAATTCAGAGGAGACTTTAGCATCTCTAGAAGTAAAAATTTTCTTTCCTCCATCAGACTAAGATACCTGGACTGGCAGCTGAAGCCGGGCCAGGTAGATTGCAAATGCACGAGTTTCTTACGTGGAGATAATTAACGACTGGAACAACATCCCTGATGGGATGAACAAGCCTCCATTGGGAAGGGCCGGGTGTTTCTCCAAGGCGATCCCGTCCCTGCAGCAGACACTACAGCCTGCTGCCAGGCAAAAGCTCCACCGCGGTTCCTCGCGGGGAGCAGCCGTGGTGGGGCGGTGGCAGGCAGCGGTGGTCCCTGCGTGCCCTCCCAGCTGCGCGGCCCTGGGGCAGATGGGCACACGGCGGGGTACTCAGTAGTTGGGGGACCCCTTGCTGCTGGAAATGGGACCCTGCAGGGACATGGGCCACAGCCACGGCAAGCAAAGCGCCTGCTCCATGCAGGGCACCAGGTGACACAAGGGTCTCTGATTGGCACCTGCTGATTAGCACCTGTAATTAGAGCCTCCCAGATAAGGACGGCCCAAGGGGAGGCTTTCCTGGCTGCAGGGCTGCTCTCTGTGCTCTCCCGCACCGCTCCTCCTCCAGCTCCCAGGTCTGTGGGGTTCAGACCCCGCTTCTCCACCCCGAGTCCGGCTCCAGGCGCTACAGGCTGGTGCCCAGCCACGCACTGGGACCAGCGGCTGGAGGCACCGGTGAGTACGGGCAGGGTGTGGCGTGTGCAGAGTCTGATTTTAACAGCATTGCACTTTGCCCCCCTCCTCTCTGCCCTCTCTCCCTGTATTTGTACCCCTTACACAGATGCACAAATGAAATGTGCCTGTATGCATGAGAGACCTTAGCGACTGCTGCAGCCCAGGCTTGGAAGGGTTCCCGGTGCTTGGGCCATTGCTCTGTGACCTGCAGTGGCCACCTGGCACCTGAGCACGCAGGGATGCGATCAAGGCGCTGCGTGGGATGCAGCCTTGCTCCGGGATTTCCCATGCTGCCCTGCTGCAGTTACCTGCTCTGGGTATCCTGCTCCTCAGCCCTCCCGTAACTGAAGCCTTTTGGATGCAGAAGATAAGCAGCAATTAGTGCACTTACTAGCCTAATCTTGAACCGACTGACAGACATGAGCTGTTGCAACTTCCCAGTGGATTTCTGTGCCAGGAAATCGAATCAGCTAATGAGGACCTGGCTGCCAGCTTCTCCTCTCGCTCTTCTCCCACAGAGGGGACACGGGTTTGAAACAGCTCTGCAGTGCTTTATCTGAAAGCTAGTGTTGTGGGTTTTATGTACATACAAACACTCGGTTCTGTTCATCAATATTTTACATACACAGGTGTATGTAATCTTCATTTTTATGCAAATCTCTCTGCAGCCAGACAGGTGCATTGCCTGATCTCTATTCATCATCAAGAAATCCAATAACTTGGCTGTGTACTTACATCTGGTTAGGGGTTGACCCAATGTGCACTTAAGCATGGATTTCAAATATGGGCAGCAGGGAAATAGCTTATTTCCCCCCTGGCCTTTATAAAATTAAATGCAAAACCCCCCAGTGTTAATGCAATGTTAATGTTGCAAGATCAAGCGTTTAAAAGCCAGGGAATTCCATAACTTGAGGTGGCTCCAGCGATGCTGAGTTGATACATTGCCCATCCTATATATTTTCTGGTATACTTTAATGATAAATACTAATCAATAATTAAGCAATTAAACAAGCGATGTTACTAAGCAATTGCTAGTACTTCAGCAATACTGAAGTAAAGGGAAGTCTAGTGGAAAATACCTTGTGTCTATTAGGACACCCTTCAAGATGTCCTTATTAGTACAGATAACAGTCTGACAAAAAGGTTTTGAAAAGGTACATCGGAATTTTGACAAAGCAGCATGTTTGGGGACCGAGAGGTGTCTGTTCATCATAGTAATTTTGCATTTTTATTGCAGGAAAACAGCTCAAATGCAGAAGCCTTGGGAAGGCGCCGAGGGCCTCCTGGCCTCTGCCGTCCCCTGGCTGAGCTGCCCCCGCCTCCCCTCAGACGGGGACACCAGCCGCAGAGGTGTTTCCAAATAGAATAACTGTGTTTTCTCCTTTTAACACAAAAAAAACCCACCACCAACTGAACTTTTCCCTAGGGTAAAAGCCCTGGGCTGTTTTCCCGCTGCCATCAGAGCCGCTGAAGCTTAGTGCCGGCAGCCGGCGACGGGGAGAGCGTCCCCTCCCTGGCTCAGCGCCCGTTCGTCACGCTGTAACGCAGTTGTTGAACCAAGTCTGGTCATGGTCAGGGAAGGGAGTCTGCCAGCCTCCCCACGTCGTGATGCTGCTGCTCCAGAGCCGTGGCCTTCTGGTTTTGGTTCGCTTGTTTCAAGCGGGAAGAGTATTTGTTTCCTTCATTATCTTGGAAATAGATGAAAAAGATTAATTCTTTTTTTTTTTTTTTTTTTTTTTTGAAAACAGAGGAGCAAAAGGACATGTGGCCTTTGGAATGGGCCAAAAATTAATTCCTTTGACCTAAAAGGGGAGTATTTCCTACAGACAGGCTTCCAGGACTGCGCTGGGCTGGCTCAGCCCTCTGCTGGGAGCTGGGACTGCACAACTCCTCTGCAGACCCTGCGGTTTATTTGGGTACCGAGACCTGGAGCAATGCACACAGTATCAAAGGTGGAAAGTAATTTTTAAAGTTACGGGTAGGCTCCCAAGTCACGTAGGTGCTTTGCAGAGCCATTGAGAGACTGTTTCTAGGCTCACGCTGGAAAACAGGAGCTTTGTGCGCCCTGCTCGCCTTTGCTGGGGCAGCAGAGGCAGTGTCTGCTGATGGCCTGGGTGCTTCACACAATGATTTTGTCATCATGACAAAGTCACGTTATGTTTTGACCGTGTCTTTACTTAAAGTTTGCATTTGTCTCGAATATAGGTGGATTTCAGGCACATGGTATTTTGTCCCTGCGCTGTTTCGGGCAGTGTCCCCTTGCCAGCGCTGGCCGAGGAGTCTGCAGTCCCGGTGCTTCCCGCGGAACGCAGCCGAACGGCTCTGACCGCAGCTGGCCTCGGGGAGGGCCGGGTGAGGCTTTTGGGTTTCCTTTCATTGCACTCGCGTACCAGTCGCAGTCCCTACCAGAGCGCACATACGAAGCACAGGTTACATTTTGGGGCTCCTTGATATCCTATTAACTTTTTGCAGGCTCCTCTGACTGACCAAGACAGAACCGTGCTTGTTTCTGGCCAGTCACTGACTCCTCCCCGCAAGGAAAGAAGCAGGGACATCCCCTTCTAAGGATACATGGCTGTCCTGTTCGGATTAATTCACTTCCCCAGAACAGGGGCAGCTGCCCCCAGCCTCCCGCGGCCAGGGAAACGGCTGCCTTGCTGGGGACCCGCGCTGCCCAGCCGGAGATGCTGAGGATGCAGACCCCATGCTTAAATCCCAGTGCAGAGGCAGAAGCGTGGCCCTCGCGTTGTTCCTGCCTGGCTGCTGCAGCTGCTACGCCTTCATTCCAAAATAATATTTTTTCAAATGAAGTAGCAGAAAACAGCTTTACATTTTTGTTATCCCTTCCAGCACAAAATAAAAAATGCCTGTGCTGCCGCTACCCGATTCAATCAAGTGGAGTACATTGGATACCCACAGGCTACAAGTACTGGAAAAAGCTGACTTGTATTTTAATTAATAATGCGATACAGTGTCTCAACAACCAGGCCTCTGGCAATATGCTTTGCTTTGTTCATTATTTGCTGTAAACAATTTTCAAGCAATGTGTAGACAACCCTATTTTTTAATTTCTGCTAATTCATAACGTTAACGGAACGCAGGATTTTTCTTGTGCAATAAAGCAAGTGATTAAACCTCCTTTCTAGCTCAGGAAAGATTTCAGATTGGTTCTGATTTCAGACCAAAAAAGCCTCCACAGCTGTTCAGCAAGGTTTCCACTGGGGCTGGCAGGATGGCCGGGTGATGCTGGCAGGAGGTGGCGTGGGGGATGAGGGACAGCCCTGGCTTGAGGTGCAGGGAGTCGCTCCCCTCTCCCGGGGCAGGTTCAGGCTCCAAGGTGGAAAGGGAACAGGATTCAAAGGGCCCTGCTGTGTTTGCCAGGTTGTCCAAAGTCTGTAACATCGGCTGCAACACCGGTTAGCGATTGCTTAGAAAGAGCAAGCCAGAGGGGCTGTGGATAGCAGTGAATGCTTGGCAGTGATGCCTTCAGCCCCCAACTGTTTCCCAGCGAAAGCAGAGCCTCCTCCACATCTACCCTGGCTGGTGCTATTTTTCCGCTACCTGTTGAAGCCCCCTCGGTGTGTTCAGTGGGTCCTGGCGTTCTCGTGCTGGGGTGCAGAATGCAACTGCACCAGCCCCCAGCCCGGTCCCAGGCATGGGAGCCCCAAACCTCAGCCGTTGACTCCTGGTGCCTCCTCCATCATTTCCATGGGCATCTCCACTCTCTGCCCCAGCTCCGTAGGGACTGTGCACAGACACAGCAAGCGGTGGGCTCAGGGAAAGAGCTGCTCAGCCACAGTGACATTTTTCTTGTGGAGAATAACTTGTATTTGGAAACAGCCAAGATCCAGGCTGCACGCCTCCTAGTCTGCTTTTGCTGCTATTTGGCAGGCAAGGAAGGCCCCTCCAGCTTTTGCTGTTCTGCAAATCCTCCTCATGAGCACAAATAGCAGGCTCCCGCGCGCAGCAGAGCCCCGCTCTTAATTAATGTCTCTTCCCTGGGCCATCTGCTCAGCCAAGATCAGGCTCAGCCCTCCCGCCAGCCATGCACGCCCCAGCCGCAGCCCTCCGGGCAGGGAGAGCGCTGCTCCCTGGGGACGCGGGGCAAGCGAAGCGGCTGGCCCCAGGTCACCGCCTCGGCCGGTGCCGGTGCCCGCCCAGTGCGCTCCTTGCCTCTGCGCATCCGGAGACGCGCTCCCGGAGGCAGTGCGGATGAAGCCCGAACCTGCACCCCACCTCCTCGCCGAGCCCCGTGGGCGCCTGGCGCGGTCCCCTCGGAGCAGGGCACGTACCACCACGCATGCACCCTCCCCAGGGGGAATCGCCTTTTCTCCAGGCTCCCTCCTAACGACTTGGCAGCCGACTCGCTGTTTGATGCTACCAGGTAAGAGGCAATTGGTCAGAGCACAAAGTAAAATGTCACCCAAATGTCACAGCAATTTCCTAAGTGTCCACAAAATGGCAGATGCTCCTTTTCAATGGCACATCGGCTTCTTCTTGGAACAGCAGCACCTCGCTCCTATCCGCTGTCCCCCTTGTCATCACTCTGTGCGAGCGCAGGGTGCTGAGGGACACGGCTGCCATCACGCTGGAAGAAGAGACGTTATCGCATTAAGAGAAGAGACCTTTCCTGGTCATCGAAGCAGGCACGTTCATCACAGCCTTCGCCTTTTCCAGCTCAGCTGGGGAGGAGCTGGTGCCCACTCGGCGGCCGAGGTGGACCGTTCCTGCCAGCCTGGCTCTTCCTCCCTTTGATGTTGAGCCCCATGGCCAGAAGGAAGTCAAGCGCTTTCCAGGGTGGGGACACACTTCACCCAGGGCTGGATGAAGAAACAATCTAATCTATGTTTCTTCTAATTTTAGAAGGGCAGAGCTGAGGCATAGCACCCTGGAACCATCGGTAAACACGTACAAACAAGTGCCCACACGTGCCTCCTCTGGGCTGGGGACCCTTCACACTCACGCTGCCCACGTACTCTCATGGCTGTGAACCTCTCAGCTCCTCATCCATTAACTGTTGGATTAAACCGTGTGATCACAAAATTACCCTGGGCCATCCTAAGCACTTTGCATGCTTCCTCGAGGATGGTTGCTCCACATCTGCCTCACGTGTGGAGATGCTCTCCAAGGTGCATCAGACTTCAGAGCCATCTGAAGTCCTTCCTGGAGGTTTCCGGACTCTGTTCATGTTTAAGGACCAAGCTGCTATTTGCAGCACTTGCAGAACCACTGCACGCCACTCTCTGTGGACACCTGAGGTTGCCTGGACTGCACCAGGTGGAGAAGATGCCTCCAGCCCATCCCATTCCCAAACCCTCCCAAGGTCTGAGAAAGCCCCCACCCCACTCCTCGGACATGGGCAATGTTTTTGCACTTCTGATTCCTGCAGGACTGGCTTCCAACAAAGACAGCTAGGCACGCCCTGTTATCACCAGGGCTGGGCTCCTGATGGTGGGATAGCTCTTCCTGGTGCTGCTGCTCCGACTGGCAGGTTTTCCACAGCAGCAGCAGATGGTGACCTGGAGCAAGGCTCCAGTTTGGTCTCACCTTCTCCTGTGCCAGGTCATCTTCATGCTATACACATTGCTGGTACTGCACTTGCTTCAAAGGAGTGGAAGATGCCCTCTAACAAACATGGCCATGATGGCACGCTGGCAAGGTGGATTCATCTTTGTAACTCTGCTGTGTGCGCGGTGCCTTGCTGTGCCTAGCACTCCCGGTACCACGTGCACCGCTGAAGCCTGAGCTGGAACACTTCGGAAGAGGCTGGCAGAGCCGCGCAGCCTGCTCCCTCCTGGCAGCACGCTTTCTTGGACATGACCTCATGCGACTGAAAAGACGTTGCAGCAGGAACATCTCTCCTGCTCAGCATCAGCGCGTATGCAATACAACACAACAGTGATACGTACTCACAACGTAAGACAAGTGTCAGAAACAGCGAGCTCTGACTGCTCTGATGAATATGTAAAAATATCACCAAGAGCCACAGAGGAAAATGGACCAGAAATAAGAATACATATTCTGAAATAGCACACCATCTGCTGCATAAAAAAATCTTATACAACCACAGCCAACCCATTGGTACGTGGTGTATGGAGACAGATCTCCCCTTCCCAAACTTCTTCAGCAGTCTAATTCTTTACAAACCTGGAGGCGAGCCGCATCCTCTGCAAGAGCAGCAGACCCAGCAGAGGGTCCTGCCATACGTGCTTTCTTCTTTCAGTTGAGTCCTGTTGCTCATCCGACAGCGACCCCCTGGCATCCCACCGCGGCACCAGCACACAACCTACTGACTTAGTGGAGGTGAAACCCTGGCCCTGTCTAAATCGCAGCAAAAATCCCATTTATGTGGCTACGGGGATGCAAATTCTCCAGCTGAGCTTGAGGGCGGTATGTAAAGCTGCACATTGACAGCTACACACGGCTGCTGTGCTGTCGGGATAGTTTTGCCTGTGATCACCCTGTTATTTTGCGACATTAATTCATCTGATCCCTTCGCGCTTGTATGTGCATTTAGTTCTCGCAACTTCAGGACTGGTTTTCTAGATATCTATATAAATATATGCATAAATAGCTCTACTTTCTATTTTGCCTGCTTAGTGCATTAAGGACTCTAGACGTTGCTTTAAATGACTTGTCAGACACCTACGAAATATGCATTAAGATCATAGCTGGTTTGATGAGCTGCAGTTTGATAGCTTGCTGCTGATGAAAGCCCCCGCCACTGCAAATACAGGAAATTACGGTGGTACCGAATGCGCAGCCCCTGCGTGGCAGTGCTGTAATTATACAACTTCTAACAATTAAGTGCTTACTGATTATGTGTTGAAAGGAAGCTGAACACCACCAGATCATATAATTGCTGATTTATTGAGTTATTATTGGCCACATCCTGAAGCTCTGACTGTCCTTCCTTGATCAAAACTCCTCATTTACCTGAATAAAGATGAAGAATTTTGCCCTGTAGTATTTCAGGCTATAGTGTGTAATCTCAAAACCTTTTCAAATGCTATTTATAATCCTGAAGCATATTGTTTTATGCTTGTTGAGTTTTATAAACAACTATTCTTCCTGCAAGGATAAAAATAAAGTCAACCAATGGCTTCTGCATTTAAGTCAGGTCACCACAAAGTGCAATAGGCAGGATTTTAAAAGGTCTGGTTTTACAATTTATTGAAGACAAAAGAAAGAAGACTCTTGAAAGCTTCCCGATTTTGTGTGCGCTACAGTACGTTATGTTTAAAATAAGGTCATATAATGCATTATCTTTGTGCTAGACATTAGGCATGAAATGAAACAAAGCTGAGAAGCAGTTTACTGCCTGTTTTTTGTTGATATCACAAACTGAATTCAGCCGCGAGAAGACCCTTTGCATAGAGCGTGTCAGCCACAAAAAGGTACTAGACAATCGTAAAGAGAACAAGGTAAGTCATCTTCATCATCATCATTATTATTATTATTATTATTTATTCCATCTCTTCCCTTTTCCCCCATTAAGCATTTCATTTGGAAATTCACTGGGGAAAAAGAATGGGAGGAAACGCGTTCTGCTTTCCCATCTGAATATCCTTAAGTCACATATGTTATAATATATTTGCATTTTTAAATAAATACCCCTCGCAAAAACAAATTAGAAATGGTTATTTATGTCTTGCGAAGCTCTGTTACCCCGCGGTGCTGTCAAAAGGTCAACCATTGCCTCTAACTTTGCTGTGCACACAACGACCTGGAAGTACCATCGATAATGACCCTATGGCTGCGAGTCTTGAAGACTTAATCATCTGACATACAAGGAGCCCTACGGCGTTCGTACTTGGCATTTGCCTTATTGAAATGTACACAGACAATATGCATTTTAAACAATTCCAAACTGCGTGCCTAAAATAGTCATCGGGCCACAGATCCCTTTCTGAAACAGGCTTCTCGCTATTTCAGCTCTCTCGCCTTGATGAGCAAGTCAGCTAACGAAACAATCTGATGCATCTGGAGCTAGAAACTAGCTGCATTTATTATTGGCATTTGCTCCATATTGCAAGGGAAAGTTATCATCTGCGTCATCTGGAACTTAATTACTATCTGCCACCAGCCAAATTTGATTTTAAGCCTCTCTTAGAGAGATTTCATAAAACACAACAACAAAAAGGGGTGGTGGAAATTCTGCATTAAAAAAGAAATCTAAGCAAAACTCAGTTCCACTGCAGAAGCAGCTGCACCTGGAAGGCCCACGTAGCTTTGGTGCTCGGTCAGCGGGGTCTGCCTGCCGAGCCACTGCCCTGCTCCGAGTCTTAAAATGGTCCGAAAAAGCCAATTACTGCAAGTCTTCCTTTGGTCTGATAGAACAAACCCAAACGTGTGAAAGCCAAAGTCAACGTTAACTATTGCGATCACGAAGTATGTTATTTAACGATCCCCTGCTTAGGAACACTTTTGCAAGACCACCATATGTTGCAGACTGAAACGGGCCTAGCAGGAACAATTTCTGACGTATAGCCATCGGCAGGCTTTGCTGGAGCATATGCTCTCACCTTGAGCATCCGCGGACATACAGACGGAGAAGTGCCTGCTCATCTGTTGCCGTGGCTGTCACGCTCCTTCCAGCTAATTAAAAGCTTCTCTTGCAGAAGTCAAACTCTCAGAGACCTGCAGCCATCTCTGGGTCCGTGATAAGCCAGCAGTCCTCTAGTAACGTCCATATGGTCTCCCTGAAATGGTGTCCTGTGCCCCCAGCCCCGGAGAGCGGTTCTGCTCCAAGGGGGAATTTTTGAGGACTTTGAAGATCCTGGAGCACTCGCTGCCGACCGGGCAGAAGAGGCAGATGGTTTTGAGATGGCGTCCACCTGGTGATGGGTAGGTCGGACAAGGTGGGATGTCACCACATCGCCCGGCGTGACCCCCGTTGATGGGAGAAGCCCGTGCGAGGGCTGCGGGTACCTGTGGTCCCCCCAGTCTGCTTCAGCAGTTCTGTAGGGGTTTGCTGGGTGCTCCCGGCCGGCAGTGCGCACCTACAAGTTCACATGGGCAGTAAAGGCCGTACCAAGGGGAGAAGCTGGAGGTACCTGGGCCCCATGGCGGTGGCAGCGGCGGCGGCGGTGGGGCATTGCGGTGCCAGCAGCCAAGCCCACCCCGGGCAGCCCCCGGCCCCAGCGCTCGGTCCCTCACGCTGCTGCAGGAGAGCATGGAGACATGGTGGCTGCTTGGGCAACATATGTTAGGGCAGTCGTAGCTGTTTTCTCTTGCGTGTTTACCCTCCTACGTATCTTCTCGGAGGCTTGAAGGAATTATGCTTGATACAGAAAAAAGAAAAAACTCAGAAAAAAAATCTTCCCTTTTCTACCCACCCTTGAAAAATATGCCCAAGTGATGTCTCTTTCTGGTATTTCACATTGCTGGGAGTCAGGAAAACTAGCCCGTGCACTTTCCATGTCTTCTGTTTTAATAAACTGCACATTAGTTTCATTCAGCAGCTCCAGCCTCTGGCTATCCGTCGCGCTGTATATTAGTTTTAAATACACATTGCTTGCAATAACACTGGAGCAGGAAGCTGTGCCTCAAGTTAAGAAATGGTTAGGATTGCTTTACATTTGCAGTCTCATTGAAAACATTTATTCAATCAAAGGGAAAAATAAATGTGGTCCCTCCGCTCTGTCAAGTATAAACTGTTATTGATCCCCTAAATGAAATTTGTCCATGCTGATCGATCAAACACATTATCTTTTTTCCCCAGTCTATTACCAGCAATTGGAAACTCTCAAGCATCAATAGCAGCTTGACCACACACAACTGTAAATTTAGCCTATCAGCTCCCAAAATCCAAATTATTCCATTCCCCCTCCTTTCTCTGCAAACAGAGGGACCTCTGCATTATGACTATATTTTTCCTGAGCTGAAGGTTAGAAAAAGTTACATTTCATAAAATGCTGGGAATCGTTCGTGTCGTGTTAGACTCCATCTGTGTGGTAATGGCCGTGTGACAGCGCAGGGACGTCACCGGCGCCCGCCCGGGCTCTCCGGCAGGCTCCTGGGGACGCGCCTGCACACCAGCCCGCAGCTTCTCGGCCGGCCACGTCCACCGGAGCAAACCGGCGGATTTTAGCGTTTCATTTTTGACAAACCCAATATTTATTATGAACGCTCCTGGCATAGAAGCCGCCTTGCCTACTCCCCACTCTGGAGCTGGCCCCACGGCACTAAGCCACAAGCCTGAGCGAGGCGTTCTCCGCTCACCGGCACTGCTGGCACTGGGCCCCGCTGCTCTCCGCGTTCCCGGCTTTGGGCTATCGTGCCTTCCTGTGGGCTGCCCCACTTTGGCACAGCCCCGGCCACCGCTCAGGCCCAGGCAGGATCTGGCCATTTGTCCCCATCCCTGCCCTTGCGCCACTCTCTTGGAGAGACGTGTCTGCCAGGGGCCAGCCCACCATGTCCTGGCTGAAAGCGCAGACAGCACAGACTATACACGGGGCTTTGATGGGCCATCATGTCACCGGTCCTGTTTGTGGTATTCCTCATCTTCACACACTAGCAAGAGCTGGGGAAGAGGGGAAGGTTTACGCATCCTTTTCGGACTATCAGGATTTTTATATAAGGGTGTGGAAATGCTGCGTCACGTGAACCCAGCTAATGAGAAAGCCCAGTGGATCGGTAATCACAAAATCTTCACCATCCCCAGGGCCCAGCTACGCTCGCGGAGCTCTCAGCACGGGAAGATGAGGGATTCTTCCCTATGAGGTTGGTGGGACACTGGAGCAGGTTGCCCAGAGGAGCTGTGGACGCCCCATCCCCGGCAGTGTTCGAGGCCAGGCTGGATGGGGCTTTGAGCAGCCTGGTCTGGTGGTGGGTGTCCCTGCCCGTGGCAGGGGGTGGGAACCAGATGATCTTTAAGGTCCCTTCCAACCCAAACCATTCTAGGGTTCTCTAAGACGCTCCAGGGAGAGGACAGCGTACGCAGGTGCTGCGGGCAACCCAGGGCTTCCCGTGGGTGTGGGAGCGGACCGGGGCCCGGCGGGGTTCACACCTGCCCAGGGACCTTGCACAGCCACCTGCCTCGCGGGCACGCCGAGGTTGTCTGACCTGGACTCCCCGGGCTCAGCAGAGCCCCCATCTTCAAAAAGAACTTAATTTCAGGTAGGCTGTGGAAAAAAAAAGTAATGCTTGTCTCTTAATAGCCATCATGAGGGGCTTACTCTCCGCTGCTGTCAATAGCTCATATGTTTGTCTTCTGTCTTGCTGATAGGTAATAATTTTCCAAGCAAGCTTAGGGAGCAGTGACTCTTTATTAAAACTAATAAGGGAGGGAGTCACGGGTTTTTAAAAATCACTCAGGAAATTATTACTGACACGTCTTTCTTGCCTCACTCCACAGAAGGAAAGCAATGAGAAGTTAAGATGCCTTGCATGATGTTAGCTCGTGGTTTTGCTGCCACAAACACTCAGAACATACGGGCTTTATCATGCAATGTCTGTGGCTTACGCTGCAAATAAAACAGTCCTGAAACTCCACCTGGAGTAATAGAAGCTTCAAGTGTAGGTTGTTACAAATGTCTAATTTTGGCTAAATATGGCAGAAATTACATTTTAAGGAAATAACTAACTGGGAAACATTTTGGGTGCTTTTTAGCGCCTGCTTAGGTACTGAAAATTCAAATCCCGAGAAAAAGTAGCAAAAGACAGCAGTGAAAAGCAGCCTCGCTCGCAGACCCGTCACCCAGAGCCTCCGCAGAGTCCATCTTCTTCCCAGGTGTAAGGCAAGGGCAAAGCCCGGCACAGTAAAGCCGACCCCACTGCCTGGCTTACCTGGGCAAACCCCTCCAGCCGGCCCTCTGCCCCGGGGAGCCGCGCCGCACCGCAGAGCAACCGCCAGCGGGCTCGTGGGTTTTCGGGGACCGTGATATAACATAGCCAGAGCTTTCTTGCAACCAGACCAAAAACTTCACCCATCTGTATCAAGATTGTATCTCCTGATTTCACATCTCTCAAAAAAACCTTATCTTGGCATAGCACAGAACCAACCCTCTCCCTAGACAGGTTGTTCTGGCGGTTCATTGCCTGCACAAATCTGGACCATATTTCAGTCTGAATTAATCCAGCTTCTGCTTCCCGCTGCCTCTCTTCGTGCCGCCTTGCCTTCCTGCAGCTGGAGCCGCGGGCCTCCTCCGCCGGGCAGCCCGCCGAGCATGGCAGGTTCGTCTGGGTAAATGAGACCGACTTTCTGAGCGTGTGCCTCCAGGCAGGTTTGCTGCAGCTCTAGTTACCCTCGCGGCTGTTTTCTGGACACTTGCTGACTTCTAAATCTCCTTCCCGAGGAGCAGACACCAGGCCTGGATGCAGCATTCCCGTGACGCTCCGCTGGTCCTGCAGGGCTCACTTCACCTTTCCTGGCCGTTTCTCCTTCCCTTCCAGCCACCCAGCAGTTTTTCCCCACCTCGCCTTTGGCGCAGCGGCAGGGACCCTGGCTTGGCCGTCTGCCGGGCAGCCCCGTCGGTGCCACGCTGCACGGCTGGGCACGCTCTGGCCGCACGGGCACGGGCGCGCTTGGAGCCTGCCAGCGTATCGCTGCCTGCGAACTTGTTCCCCTCGTTATTTAACATTTTCCATTGCTTTACCCACAGCGTTTATGGCGTGTGTGTGACATCTTTCCCCTCCTAAGCCCCAGGCTGGTATTTCCCCCGCCCCATCCCACCGGGCTGGCCGGGTCCTGCTCCCTCACTGATCCCCAGCTCCCCCGGTGGGAACGGCCGCGCTGGGTGCTCGTTTTGGGAGATATTTAGCCCAAAGTTTGCTGCTTCTGTTCCAGACCTCAGGAACAGCCCATGCACCCACAGCCTTGTCCGTTTTGCAGCCACACAAGTGGGTCTAATAACAGCGATGACCTCTGCCTGTGCTTCAGCTGAGAATATGATCTCAATTAAGTTACTTTTATCAATCACGCTTTTAACCTAATAAAAAAGATGACGGGGGAAATGACATAAAGACCAGTTTCTTGCCAATATTGTTGCATTTCATACTATTATAACAATCTTCTGTGAAAAAAAGAATATGACCGTGTGTGGCCACATCCATTTTCGTCTTGAGAAATGTCGGCAGAAGCGCTGCCTTATTACCCGCCGGGATTTGTCCCGCCGCGGGGAGCAATCCTTCTCCCTTACTGGCGGGGGTTTGCCTCGGTCGTCTGCACAGCTCCTCCTGATTTTCCCCATTGTGGGATTTTCCTCCTGTGCTGTTTCACAGCTGGACTATCACAAAGATAGCGATGTGATTTCTACTTCATCACCCACGAAAAGGGAAAGATAGGGCCATTTTTTGTGGAAAATTTTGCAATATTGACAGTATTGTCAGAACAGCAGACGAGGAGGTCAGAAACCAGCCTTGGCTAAGGCTCGGCGTGGGCATCGCCGAGAAGCGGTGCCACCCGCCACGGCCCGCGCGAGGCTCCCTCCCAGCGCTGCCGCCACATCGGCAGAGCCTCCCGCGCCCCGAGATGCCCCTGCACGCCAGACGTGGGGTGGGTGGCGCCAAGCCGTCTCTAAAGCCGAACACCAAGCGCGGCTGTGGGAAGCTCCCGCAGGCTGCCGCAGCCGACCCTTCGCCCCAGCCGCGCATCTCCCGGTTCGGCTCAGTCTCGCGCAGCCGTGTCCAAAGGCTAGGCAGGGCCGCTGGCACCCTGCGCGAAAAGCACTTTGTCTGCCCTGCGTACTGCCAGGCATGGCCGTTACAGAACTGCACAGGCGGCTCCTGATTTTCTGTTTTTTGCGTGCCTTCGTCTGCTCCCTTGGGAAAGGCGGGAGGGCGTCCCTGCCGTCGCGTGGCCGCGGCGGCCCTTCCAGAGGGCACTGCCCCACGCCAGCTCCGTTGCGCTGGGACCGACTGGGGGATTCTCCAGCGGCACATTTACAGGAGGGAGGAGGAAAATGGAGACGAGGGGTGGGATGCCCTCCCTGCTTTGCACTGGGATTTTCCTGCACGCGTAAGCAACCTGCCAGTTCAATCAGAGCGTATTAGCAGTACCAGCCCCACGATACTGTCACAGCTTTGCATTAGTATTTCACTTCTTCACTCTCTTTGTGTTTAACTTCCAGGCTACAGGAACATAAGTTCCTGGGCCAGAGCGAGTGCCAACACCAGACCCAAAGGGGAGAGGCGGAGAGCGGGGCGAGTGCAGGAGATCCCAGGCGGGGACCCGCGCCCGGGTGCCTGCCCTGCGGGCAGGGTGAGGGGAGAGCTGGGGTCCCGCAGGGCACCCGCTGCCCGCACCCCCTGCTCAGAGAGCGGTAACTCCAGCAATCCCTCTGCATTCATCTGGTACCAAAAAAAGTTAGGTTTTTTGCAAAGCAATCTGAATTTTGAGGCTCAAAATTAATAGCAATTGAAAAATATAAGTTTTTAAGTGTGAAATGATACCGGATTGGCAGGGGGTGGTTTCTGCTGCTCTGCCACAGGTCTCCAGAGGGCAAAGGAAAGTGCTCTGTGGTCTGGGATGAGCATGGATATTTGGGATGGGACCCCACAGCTGGGTTTGGTTCCAGGTAGGTTTGGGGGGCACCTTGTAACAAAGTCCTCCAAGTCCTAAGGGTGGCCTGAGCTTCTACAAACAAAATTAAAAGGCAAACAAAACTCAAAGAATAAAGTGGCACAAAGCGCCCTCAGTGTGAGACCTGCCTTTGCCCCTTGGGCTGCGCTGGAAGGAGGAGGGCTCCCGCCGCGATGGTGACCTCGGTTACAGGGGGCTCCCGAGCCCCGGCCTGCCTCTGGGCCTGTGGCGTCACACCGCACGGACACGAGTTGCGGCAGGTCTCAGCCTGCCTCAGGTCCCACCTTCCCATCGGGATGGCAGTTGGCTGTGTTCTCAACTACCAAAGCCAAAGTGGCATCAACAAATGGAATAGAATAGCATAAGAATAAGAATAAGAATAAGAATAAGAATAAGAATAAGAATAAGAATAAGAATAAGAATAAGAATAAGAATAAGAATAGCATAGCATAGCATAGCATAGCATAGCATAGCATAGCATAGAATAGAATAGAATAGAATAGAATAGAATAGAATAGAATAGAATAGAATAGAATAGAAACTAAGATATAGAATAAAAACTAAGAAATAGAATAGAACTAAGGGCTCTTAGTCCTGAACTTAGACTTAAAAACAAAAAGTTAACTATTAATATGCCTCTTTTTTCTTCCAGTTTGTCCGTCTAGATAAAACCAACTGATTTAATTATGCTCTGGTGCCTGTTCTCCCGTGACCCCTTTGGCTCTTTAAGAAATTGCACCAAAATGTGGATGTTCTTGCCCAAAACGTCCCTTTTCTCCTTTGCTTCCATTTTTTTGGCCATGTGCCTATTCCATTTTCCATGTGAGTGATAAATTCTCTTACTCTAAAGAACCAGACGGAAAAAGCAATCCCCTTTACGCGAGGCTTTCTGGAAGGGCCACGCAGCTTCAGCAGCCGCAGATGCTGCTGCATCCTCCTGCCGCGCTCGGCCGCAGGCAGCCGGGGGCGAAGGGCCGGCGGTGCTGCTGGCACTGGCAGGCTGACGGCAAAGCACTCGCAGCGCCGTGCAGGCCCTGAAATTTCAGCAACCTGGCGGTCTTAGTTTGCAGAGGAAATAAGTTTAAACTTTTTTTTTTTAATTCTAAGCGTGGAGAAATATGGAGTGCGCCACGAACTGCCGTAACGCTGCCAGCTTTATCCTCCGGAGCGTGCACCGTGCGCTAACGGCGGGAGACACACCAGCTTTCTGCATGATCCCGCCTGCCCTTCCTCTGACACCTCGGACTCAGCGGCAGCCGCAGAGCACTGGAAAATAAAACTCACCCAAAAGAGAGGTGGCTTTATTAGGTTCCCAGCATCTCCTAGGTCAATAAGTTGTAATTATAGAAGGCAAATTTTCTCTTTAATCATGGGGTGAGCTTTTAAAAGGAAAACAGCCAAGTCAGTCAGGTCGTACATATGATATTTGCTGGTAGATAATTCAATTATTGTAGAAAATTATTTTAAACATTAAGATGCACAAAGTTCAGTTTTCCCCCGTTTCTGCTACTATCACACAAGCTATTGATAAGATGTCTAAATTTATTGCAGAATAATTCTGCAGGAAAAGAGATAAAAGGTTCCTGAATAAAATATGAGGCGAGAGCTGTAAATTGTAGCAATGCATATCATTTCATTCAAATGTAGGAAGCAATTACCATCTGCTATACTCATCAGTTCCCTCCTTTATGACTTAATTATATGTTTAATGCTATCAGATCAAGGAAAGGGCACAATAGATGAATGAGTGAAAGAAATAGAAAAGATTCAGCAACAAGACAAAAGGCAGATGAAAAGTAACCCAAGAACAGAATTGATTTCATTTGTTGGGAGAGAAGTTAATTTAAATAGTATATTCTATCATCTCCTGTGCTGTGCTGAGATAATATAAATCATGTGTTTGTGAATTTGCTTCATACAATTTTAACAAAAGCATTCAAGTTTCTGAAAACCTAGGGTCTGCAGGTTTTGATTTATTTATGAAATGAGTAACATTTACAAAGAAAGAGCAGTGACTGACAACCAAAGCATTTAAATTATTATTAACAGTACTTTGCTGTACAAGTACAAGATGACAGAAGGAAAGCTGACGAGCTCCTCTCATTCCCCTCCTATCTGGGTTTCACTATCTGCCAGGATCACCTCACCGCGGCCTCGCCAGGGCCGACAGCGCAGGGCGGCGAAGGGACCCGGCCACCGCAGCCCCCTCCACCGCGCTGCCTCCTCGCCGGCTGGGCCGGAGGCACCGGGAGGATGCGCTGGGCTGGCAGCCCCGGGACCGCTCAGCATCCCTCCGCAGGGTGCGACCAGCCGCCCTCGCACCAGCCAGCCCCAGGTTTGCCGGCTCCGGCTGCGGCCTGACAGGGCTGCCCATGCCGTGCACCCTATAGCCTGTACCCTGCATCCTGCACCCCTGCATCCTGCACCTCTGCATCCTGCATCCTACAGCCCTGCATCCTGCACCCCTGCATCCTGCACCCCTGCATCCTGCACCCTGCATCCTGCATCCTACAGCCCTGCATCCTGCACCCCTGCATCCTGCACCCTGCATCCTGCATCCTACAGCCCTGCATCCTGCACCCCTCCATTCTGCACCTCTGCACCCTGCATCCTACACTCACCCCTGCATCCTGCACCTCTGCACCCTGCATCCTGCATCCTACAGCCCTGCATCCTGCACACCTGCATCCTGCATCCTACACCCTGCATCCTGCACCCCTGCATCCTGCACCCTGCACCCCTGCATCCTGCACCCTGCATCCTGCATCCTACACCCTACATCCTGCACCTCTGCATCCTGCATCCTACACCCTGCATCCTGCATCCTGCACCCTGCATCCGACACCCCTGAATCCTACACCCTGCATCCTGCACCCCTGCATCCTGCACTCTGCATCCTGCATCCGGCACCCTGGCACCCTACACCCTGCGCCCTGCACCCTACGCCCTGCACCCCTGCCCTAGAGCTGTCTGTGCCCGCAGAAAGCTGGAAAAGCGCCTGTCTGATATTACAGCCTGTGTCCTGCTGGCGTTTCCCCTCGAGCAGCTCCCCCGCGCCCCTGTGCTGTGTCACAGTCCCGCTTTCCGCAGTCTGAGGCAGATCACATCTCTTACCATTAGCAGTGACATACCAACTCATACGCTGCTGAAACCCTTAGTGCCAAATATTTTCCTGCATTTGAAGGTCCTGCTGCTTAAAATATTTCTCGGTTAAGTTTGACAACACACCTACTACCTGCTAAATACCGGTTTTACATCGAGGGGACTCCTCACAACAGAGGAGTCCCTCCTCGGCCTCGGGGGTGCTGGCGGGAGCGGTAAGGCAAGCGGGGGTGAGCGGGGGCCCCACCCACACAGCCCAGGTCACACATTGCCTCAGAAAGCCAAAACTGCCTTTTCTTGACATTTAGAAAGGATAAGCGCTCGATTTAAACTAATCCACTTTAGCTAGCCCTCGTTTGTCAGGAATTGTTTTGACAAAACAGTGTGATACCCACCAAAACGCTGGGAACCTGGTAGAAGAGCGAGTGCCTGGTTCTGAACGCTCCCCTGCTGCCTTCGCTGGGGCCTCCCCGGTCCTGCCTGCCCCCGAAGCCAGAACCAGGGCCTGTGCCCAGGCTGCGCGGGGAGGCAGCGGCCGGTGGGCAGCAGAGCCAGCCCGCAGAGCTGGCAGCCCAGGGCAGCAGCCGGCAACCCAGACCCGCCTGTCCGGAGCCCGGCCGAGCCGGGCAGCAGCCGGTGGAGCCGCCCAGGACGCTGGGAGAAGGGAACTGAGCAGCTGCAGGCGGTGCGCGGGAGGCAGCCCGATCTGTGCCCATGGACTCGAGACAGCTCTGCTGCTTTTGCTGAAGTCCATACGGAGTACAAGTAGACAGACTCAGGCTCAGCGGCTTTCCAGAGCAGCCCCGTTGGACGGGCCATATCCACCCCCTGCAAGAGTGGTGCGGGACCGCTGGACCCAACCAGGCACCTGCATGACATTGCAGGTGAGACAGACCCTGGCCGGGTCCCCAAGCCTGGGACAGAGAGGAGAAACAGCTCCACAGCCCCAGCGGGGCTCCCGCAGGCGATGCCGGCCACGTGCCGCACTCCATGTTAGCCTCGAGGACAGCAGCGCGGCTACGCGTCCGACATGCGTTGCCTCGGCAGAGTGCTCCAGTGGAAAAACGCCCGGCTCCAGCGTGCGGGCAGGCATCCAGCCTGCGGGAGCCAGGAGGGTCCTCCTGCTCTTCACCATCGGGAAGGCCACGGCCGGGCTGGGGTGACCAGACTGGGCCACGGCATTTCAGAAAAGACACGGGCAGGCAGAAAGGGGAGCATGGTGGTGGGAAAAGCCATGGTGCAGGACGCCTGCCTGCAGAGGGGAATCACTCTGGCACGGCGAGGAGCAACGATGAGGCCGGGGGGAGACCGCAGCCTGCGTGGCGGCCGCAGCCATGGCGCACATTGCAGAAGAGGCCGGCGGCGGGGGCTGTCACTGCGGCGAGGGGGTCAGGATGGGTGTGGAAAACACTTTCGGGCGGCGGGGAAGTCTGGCAGTGGAAGAGGCGCGGAGGGGAGGAGGAGGGAGCTGCCTCACGCGGGACCTCGAAGTTAACCGCACATCTGCCCAGGAGGAGACGTGGCCTCCCAGGGAGCAGGTGGCCTCGGGAGGTCCCTTCAAGCCCATCCTTCAGGGGCTGCGTCATGTCTGGACTCCCCCACCCCCGTCCTCAACAAGATCAGGGTTGTAACCTGAAAAGTGGACTCAGCAAATAATCACGAAGTCCTGCTTTCATTCCTAATGTCCAGAAAACTGGCCTTCGCTTTCAGACACCCAATTGCTGGAGGCTTCCCACAGCTGACAGAGCAACGGCCACAAAGACAAAGGCGTTGCTTGCTGTGGATAACCAGCTAGGAAATAAGAAACCCCAGAATAATCCTGGCAGCAAACATCCATAGTTCATCCAAGGGCTCAGACTTTCTTTACTTGCTTAGCTATTTATTTTTTCCTTTCCTTTTTCTTCCCTCCCCGTCCCCCAGGGCTCCCGGCGCAGTCAGTCACGGGAGGGAGCTCAGGATGTCCGAGGACAACCCGGGACTGTGCTGAGCTGTGGACAGGGGGGCTGGGGCCTCCGGGCTGGAGCGCGGCCAAGTCTGAGTTGCCGTGAAGAGTTTCCATGTGATGTAAGAGATAAATCATGAACTGAACCTGCTTGTGCTTTTGGGGTGGTGAAGGCAAGCTCCAGCTGCGTTTTCCTGCGCTAGCTGGGTTGCAAGGGGAAGAGGGGAATGCTGCCATAGCCGCTAACTGTGCCTCCTCGCCACCGCCCCTGCCCTGGCACCGCACACCGGCCAGGCTCTGGGGTGCCCCGGACGAGCCGCGGCGGGCCGAGCACTTGCCACCCACGCGTGTCCCCATCGCCCAGAGGGGCCACCATGTCTATAACAGGGCACAAGGGGCACTTGACACGTGCTTTGCAGCCTGGCATGTTAACATCAGCAGAAGCTGATTTCACAAATTGGGCCTGTTGCCTTGCCCCAGTGTGAAGGCAGAGCCAGGGACTGTTTGAGATACTGGGAGAGGGGTGGGAACGTGGGAAACGCGTGGGAAATGCATGGGAAACCAAAGCCATCCCTGCTGTCCAGTGAAGGCCGCGGCAGGGATCCTGCCGGGGAACCCACCCGCAGACGCCGGAGATCAGCACACAGGTCTGATGTTCTCCCCGCATGGTGCTGCTCCTAGTAGGGAAGCGGCTGCTCCCTGCACTAACTTCATTTCCCAAATGGTTTTAAGGTAAAGCCCCATGTTGAGTCTATTGCATTAATCTGTCCTTAATGGCATTGCATGTGCAGGCACTTCATTAAGTGCCTTGCCTTTATCTACATCCTCTCACCCATGTTGATGGGCCTGAGAAACTTGCCATTGATTCCAGTGGGAACTGTCTGGTCTCCTCCATGGGAAAGGCAGCCTATTTTCCAGCACCTATTGGAAGTGAAAATTAAGGCACAGGCTCTCCCTTTCCACATTGCTCAGCGTTTCCAGAGCCGGGCTGGGTTCAGCAGTGAGCTCAGCGCCAGAGGGGACGTGAGGGCGCGGGGGGATTTTCAAGGGGGCAGAGGGGACGAGCAGAGGACGGTGCAGGGCTAAGGGCTGTGAGGTGGCCTGGGCTGCTGGCAGGGGACAGGGAAGCCGCCTGCTGCTCAGCTCCAGCCTCTGCCCACCCGGCCTCTCCCCTGGGCTTGCTCTGCAGCCGCAGCCGCAAGCCTCCATCGTGTCCATCCCCACGGCTGGGACCCCCGGGGCTCCTGCAGCCGAGCTCTGCGCTGGAGCAAGCGAGGGGCTTGTACAGCGCTGCAACCTTCCTGACCACATGAGTCCAGAGAGGAAAATAATAACGGAATAATGCAATTTGCTTAAATATCACATGGTGGGGTTAGAACACAAAATAGTATGTCATCTTTTAACATACCTTCTGATGCTTTTAATTTCCCCTACTGGTTTCAGTAATGTGCATGAGGCAATCATATTGCAGTCAGAAATTATGGGGTTGTAGGAAATAAAGCAGGATGCCTTTTCAGAAGACCCAAGCAAAACTGGAGTTAGAGACTCGCTAGGCAGTTACAGACGCAGTAACATCCCCACAGGCGGTATCTAGAAGTACTCATCCCAAGAGTTAAACACGATGGGCACCGAGTGTTCCTTTAAAAGAGTAAAACAAATGAAGCTTTAATACTTCTTACTTGAAGTCTGAATCCAGGTTACATTCAGATCGCAGCACCACAGTTCCTTGCAAGCTTAATCGGTATAGCTTGTTTGTCTACAAATCATTTTCTCACTTGCATGCATGGAGCACAACTTCTTCTAGTGGCTGATGGCACCAAGAGGGCTTCAGTCAGCCACTGGACACCTTCCTGAATTAAAATAAATATCTGGTTTGAGTCCCCAGGCAGCACTGAACGTGCTGAGGAGCAATTGTGGCAGGTCAGGGCAGTGTGCCGGAGCCAGCGCTGCCGAGTCCCGCTGCAGAGCGCCAGGGGAAACGCCCGGTCCTGCTCTGATGTGGGAGCGCTCGGGGTGCAGGCAGTCAGTAGGGCCCAGGGCACACAAAGCAGGGAGGAGAAAGCAAATGGAGTTTTTACCTGAGGCTGCCCACGCGGTGCGGGGAGCAGGCAGGAGCCCGGCAGCGCAGCAGACTTTACACCGCACGCCAACCTGGTGCAAGGGCTCAAAATGGAACCTGGGCGGCCAGCTGCCGCTCCGGCCCCTCCAGGGGCTCCGAGCACCCGACGGGCGCGTTGGCAGTGCGCCGAGCATAGGCTTTGCAGGCAGGCCCTGCGCTCCACACCCAGCAGCAACCCTGCTGGCACCCGGTGAGAGCGTTAGGGCTGCTTTCCCGGGCCCAAGCCAGCTGCATGGCGGGGCACGAAATCCCAGCGGGGATGCTTTGGCTCCAGAGTTGGGGCAGAGCCTGCAGAACCGGAGGAAGGAGGTGGGATGTGGTGAAGGGGTCCCAGTTTTGGGCCATCCCCCTGCGACGGCCACTTTACACTGCCGCACTCCCGCAGCACAGCGGGGTACTCACCCACAGGCTTTGCCCCCACGAAGGATGTGCACAGGTACTGAGAAGAGCTGAGGAGACACCGCCCCGCGCCGCGCTTTCAGCGGCGGAGCTGCCCTAGGGCCGTACCCTCACTCCTTCGTGGACACGCAGACACCGTTGCCTTTACACAGGCTACCCTCACCAAATGAACGTGCAGGCAGATATGGGCTGAGAAGCTGCAAAGCAAGAACGCGTTTTTACACTAATTCCCTTAATTTATTCACATCAAATGTCAGTGCAGTGTCATATAAAAATCTTTAATGATTTTAAAACAAATGGTCCCTGAGGCAGGAAAATAGTTATAGTGCCATTTCTAAAATTAATTTAATTCCTGTGGAATAGAAATAAAAAAAAGTGCCTGCTCAGTTGCATATGCATTACAAATAGCATTAGAAAATACCTGAAGAGTCTTTTCAGCTGAAGTCGCACAGGGTTTCCCAGCCTTTCTGCCAGCTCCCTCCGCACGCCGGTGCTGGGAGCACCTCGCTTTGCTCCCTTGCGCCTTGGCAGCGTGCTGAGGGCAGTCCCTGCCTGCAGCACCCCTCCCCGCTGCTCCCCTGCGCCACAGAGAGCACCCAGATTCATTAGTACCTGTTATTTTCTTTACACAGTAGCAGAACCTATTTTTGTTTCATTTCTCAATGACTCATAATAGTGTATCTTCTCTGCCATATGCGCACAAGCTCAAGACAGCATTGCACTGATATTCTGGGCCTGGAATCCTTCCTCTCGCGAGCTCATGGGATGATCATATATGGTCCCGCCTCGCTGCCCACCGCCCCGCTCAGATGCTGTCATACCTACTCACCATATGGTACGTTGGTTTCACACTGGGACGCTGCTGGCAGCGGCTCCGATGGGCAGCCAGCGCCGTCTTCGTGCCACCGGTTCCCCCGTCCTTCTGGCAGGGGGGGCACGCTGCCATCACAACCCGCTCGGCTCTGCCCGGCGAGCCCGGCCATCTCCCGACAGAGGTGTTGCGGAGCTGGCAGAGGGCAGCCGAAAAGCCACTCTGCTCCGGCGGCTCTGGGCGCGATGTGCCAAACTCAGGGAGACGGAGAAGCGGCGTGAGCATGGCTGGGCTTGGTGCGGGGCTGCCGCGGGGTCTGCCCGCATGTCCTCCGGAGCAGGGAGCTGGGCGCCCGCAGAGAGCCCGGCCAGCGGCGGGCGGCACGGGGGGGTCTCAGGCCGTTTGCGTCGGGGACCCATGTGCTTTCCAGAAGAAACCAGGTCAACAGAGCAAAGATGGGCTTAAGCAAATGTTAAAATTAAGCTCAGCCCAAGAAATGAGTAGCAAGAGGCAGTCCCTCGGCTAGAGCTGCTGCAGAACAGAGGTTTGCCTGGCTTTTGCGTGACAGCTCCCCCTGACCGCTCGACCTCTGGGGACGCCAGCAATAAATTTAGTGTAAGCACCAAACGTTCAAGTCAGTCACCGCCCCCAACCCATGAGTTTATGTCAGAAATCAAGCGCTGTTATTTTAAAGATGATACTGTGATACTGAATTTTCATCTGCATTTTTAGATCATTTGTGTACCCCACCAAGTCTGAATTTGCTGCCAGACCTCCTAAGTGCCCTGAATGGGATTAATTTGGAGCTAATTATCCTCCATGCTGCCTATTTGTACAAATTTCCTAGTCTCTCCCCAGACTTCCAGCTCGTAAGTAATGATTTTTCCCCTTCCCCCAGCCCTGAAATGATATGTCTTGGTGGTCCCCCACCAAGAGGCAAAGTAACTCTGATATTTCCGAAGTTTAAAGTGTTTGACTTTGCCATCTAAAAGAATTAATCTTCTGGCTTTTTTAATGATGTTTTTTTTAAGGCAAGCATCATCCATCCTCTGCAGCTCAGCGCCTCTAAAGCCAGGAGTCATTCTGCCTTGCCACTGTGGAAGCTGCTGGTTTCCTCCACGGCTTCCACTGGTTCCCCGCCTCAGCGAAAGGGTTAACTGCAAAGCTAGGCAAAGGAGAAGCGCGTCTTGCCAGATTTCTCAGTAGAAGCCGAGAAGGGACAGCATCAGATGGCGCTGCAGAAATTGGCAGCCCCTTCCCCACTGGAGCCGGAGGGCAGCTCTGCCTGTGGGGCAGGGATTGTCCCCGCAGGCCCTCCCGGGGCAGATGGGGCCCTGCCAGAGCGCAGGGCCGTGGGTCCCTGCCGGCGCGGCACGGATGGTCCTGCAGCAGTTCGGACATTGGTCTGCACTCTTTGTGCTGAAGTTGAAAAGGGATTTCCAGAATTTATGGACTAAGTTTTGGCTCGTGAAGCGGCAGAGAATGTACAGAAAAGAAGCATCCAGCAAGCTGCCCCGCAACGAGAGGGGCTGTCGGGAAGCTGCTGGTGCACCCACCTCCCGCTTCCCTGGCTGATGGATCTCTCAGCGCGAGATCCAGTCCTTGCACGACTAAGGAGAGGCTGGTGCATTAGGGAAAGCAAAGGGAAGAGTTGGCCATAATAATTTTCAGCACCCTGAATGAAAAAATGTGTCTGCTGTTTGTAAAGCATTTTTGCTGAAAGGGTTCCTCCGTAATTCTGTGACACCTGTAACCAAAGACATTGCTGGGATGTCGCTGTCTGTAGCTGGGATGGCACAAACATGCAGTGCTTTCTTCCAGGTTCAGAACAGCACCCGTATCCATCCTTTTATCTCTTGGACACCGAAGTCTTCACTGCACGTTCTGCATGCACAGTTGCAGCATAACACCACACCACCTGTAACGGCAGACTAATAATAAATACAGCAGCCTTTTTATGGAAAGGTGCCTGTGATTAATGCATCAGCCATTCGTTCCGTGATTTCACCTTCTGAGTAAATCTCTGGGACGGCACAGGGACGAGTCTCTTCCCCAGCCTTGCCGTCACGGCTGCGCTCAGCCCGTCTCTCGGGCCAGCAGAGGAGGCGGGTCGCTGGCTCCGTGCTGTGAACGCAGGCTGGCAGGAGCAGCGATGTTAACCCGTGCCTCCCATTGACGCCGGCGACGGTGCTGGTACCCAGAGGGGAGAGCTGGGAGGAGCACAACGGTGGGAGATTTCCTGAAAACTGGCCGTGTGGATAATTAAAATAAAACCCAAACACATGAAATTATGTTCAGTGACTCAGTCCACACACTCCCACTCCCCTCCCACACGCCTTCTGATGCTCGGGGAGAAATTAAGCACTTGCGGTTTTTTCATGCTTTGTACTTACAGCTTCACATTTTCTCTCTCCCTCTGCCCATCTGAGGCCACCTCCAGCGTGAGGGCGGGTTTGCAAACCTACCGGAGATGCCTCCAGCCATCCTGGCGAACCTGGAACCCTTCTGGAGAGAAAACTCACGGCAGCGCAGCTGCATTTTTAAGATAATTATTTTACATTACTTATGGTATTATTTAAAGTACCCAATGGGCATAGGCTTCTTTAAAAAACTGAGAGATCATTTAATTACTGGGTTCAGGGTTCAGAGCAGAGCTGGAATTTATTGTGAATTATGCTCATTATGATTTTGATGGACTTCTTGGAATAATTGTGCATTCATTTTCCAGCGCTTCTCCCAGCCGCGTGGTGGAAGCAGTTCACAAATCCCTCAGGGTCGTGCCGAGTCGTTGGTTGGTGGAGCTGTTCACCAGAAGCCTGCTCTTGGTTCTCCTGGAAAACCCGAGAAAAGCAGATGCAGCGACGTGCCGCGGGGATCCTCCGGCCGGCACGCAGACCGGCCGTCTCCTCTGCTTCCAGTGCCTGCTCTGGGAGAGCGGCTCTGCTAAAAGTCAGGAACCCAGAGCAAGAGAAAAAGAGAAAAATGCTCTTAAATACTTCGGTTTCGTTTCAATTCTACTAAATCAATTACCATATAGGCAGTCTCTATTACGGAGCTAACACTATGTTTAAAGGAAAACATGTCTAAAGGCTTAAAAGGAAGCTAGGTGCCTAAATCACATTTGCTTTAATTAAAGAAGAGGTCAACAAATTTGTTTAACTGTATATAAAAGATCTGCTGTCAACAATTCAGTGCCCTTATTTCCAGCACTGCTGTGAAGTAAGCTAAACACCATGACTTCGAATTAGTGGCTGCGCTTAAGCTGAGGTGCCAGGTTCTAATTATTAACAGATTCGATAGCATCCGCGTGACAGTAGATTACATTTCAAACGCAGATGTGACATGTTAATTTCAGCTGTGCCTTTAAATTTATTCAGGTGGAAAATAGAGCAAATGACCATCTCCAAATACATCGTTAAGCCATAAGTTCTTAGCCTGACTCTCCTTTCCTTTTAGCTTAAAAACTGAGCTAAAATGCACATGTAGTCCGAAAAAGCTCCAGTCCCAACCAGCTGAAATGCTTGATTTCACCCAGGGCGGCTGCTCTGCCCGGCTCCTCACCAACGGACGCGGATTTCTGAGTTTTCCAGAAGCCTGGGGAGAGGAGAGAGGTGTTGGAATGTGGCAGCCCACTGCGTACGGTGGGCAGGTGGGACACGGGCAGCTGCGGAGCCGGCAGCCGTGCGTCTCCCGTGCACCCGGCACCGCGCGCGTCTCCTGCCCGCCGTCGCCGTGCTCGCCGGCCCCGAGCACCAAGGATGGCGACAGCACGAGCAACGCCTGCGCAAATGAATTTCCAAGTCACTTACAGATCAAATCACTTTCAGATCTTTAAGAAACCTGTCCGTGTCGGACAGGGCTTGCCAAGGGCCATACGGCTAAGGGCCACAAACTCTTCTGACTCCTGAAATTCCGTTGTGGTACCTGCTTATACTCCTCGCAACAGGTCTTGTCTTCCAAGATCTTGTCAAGCCTGTTAAAAAATCTGTCCTCAGGGTCATCAGCTTCCTCCACGCTGGCCAGCCTCTGGAGGATGGGAATCATTCTTTGGACGTGAACATCCGGAAGATTTGAACAAAGAGCAGAAACCCTCAGCGTCCTGGACAGATGACGGAGCGTCATTTCCAAAGCCACCAGTTCCACCTGCAGGATGTGCAACTCAGGAAAACAATGGGGGGATAAGGAGTCAGGGCACTGAGCGCTGGTGGTGCATTAGCTGGTGACGCGTGGAGGGCCAGTGACAGATGTCAGCATTGTTTGTGCGTGGAAATAAGCTGCTGCGGCTCCACACGCGGAGTCGCACCCAGCTTTAGTGCTCAGATCTCTCTTGAAAGTAACTTTTGCAAAAACGGTGTGACCCACTTTAGCCCAACTACTGAGAAGTGGCACCAGCCAGCCATCACCTGGGAGAGCCCACAAATCCGCCTCCTGCCAGAGCCAGAGCCTTCGTCAAATGCAAATGAAATTGTATTAAACCCTTAGAAAAACACTGTGAAGATCGCTCAACTTGGGACAAGGGAGAAGAGGAAAGTACATCATTTCCACTCTGTTTAACATTTCTGGACAGAGCAAGCCAAACGGCGGAAGCCCGCCGGGCCGACGGCCGGGTACGGCGGGCTCTGCTCCCCCATCGCCCCCACCGAGCCCCAGCGGGGCAGGCGCGGGGTCAGCGCGGTGCTCGGGATGGTGGCGGGGGTGGGACGCTCCCATGGGGACTTCGGAGGGGCCAAGCTCTGGCGGGGCGCGTGACGAGCCCTGCATCCCCAGGCCGGGCGAGTCCCCGCGGCCGCTGCCTGGCGGGGCTGGAAGGGGACGGAAGCAGCTCCCGCTCCGGCACGGCGTGGCGCAGCGTGCCTCTGCGCCGGGCCGGGGCAGGGGACTTGCCCTGGGGGGTAAGGCACGCCCGAGGCGGCGCACCTAGCGCCGAACAGGGAACCGCCGCACTTAAAAGCCTCCTGCAGAACGCAGCCGGGCAAGCCCGCCTCTGCTGCGGAACTCCCTGACGCAGCTAATGAAACATATGGAAACGGGTTTTATTTCGGGATGCGCAGAGCACGGCTCCCTTGGCTCGGTCCCCGTGAAACCCCGACAGACCCTGCCCCGGGGGGCTGCGAGGGGCTCGGGCCGCTTCATCCGCGGCAGCCCCGGCCCCGCGGCGAGGCCCGGCCGGCGGCCATGCGGCGGGCAGCGGCTCCCCCCGGCGGCGGGCAGCGGCCTGACCGCACCGCGCCCGCCGCTGGCTGCAGCCGCGCCTCCCCGGCCGGGGCCGGGCCGGGGCCGGGCCCCGAAGTCCGCCCCGAATTCACAGAGTCACAGAATCGTTAAGGTTGGAAAAGACCCTTAAGATCATCGAGTCCAACCGTTAACCCAGCACTGCCAAGCCCACCACTAAACCATGTCCCCAAGCACCACATCTCCCTGGCTTTTAAATACCTCCAGGGATGGAGACTCAACCCCTGCCCTGGGCAGCCTGGGCCAGGGCCTGACAGCCCTTTCGGTGAAGTAGTTTTTCCTAATATCCAACCCAAACCTGCCCTGGCGCAGCTTGAGGCCGTTCCCTCTCGTCCCATCGCTTGTTCCTGGGGAGAAGAGACCGACCCCCCCGGCTCCAGCCTCCTTTCAGGCAGTTGCAGAGAGCGATGAGGGCTCCCCTCAGCCTCCTCTTCTCCAGGCTGAGCCCCCCCAGCTCCCCCAGCCGCTCCTCCCCAGCCTCGGGCTCCAGCCCCTGCCCCAGCCTCGCTGCCCTGCTCTGGCCACGCTCCAGCCCCTCCATGGCCGCCTTGGGGTGAGGGGCCCAGCGCTGAGCACAGCATTCGAGGGGCGGCCTCCCCAGTGCCCAGCACAGGGGCACCATCACCTCCCTGCTCCTGCTGGCCACACTGTTCCTGATGCAAAGTCCTTCCCAGATCTTGCGAGGGAAACCGGGTAAATGCATCATGTAGGAGAAACGGTATTTTCAGCCCAAGCCCTTGAGTTAGGGCGATACTAGCCCACCCGCGCTGGTGCCCAGGGACAGCCCGGGGCCCGGCAGAGCCCAGCAGAGCCCGGCACGCTGGCCTGGCCAGCTGCCACGTCTGACCCTGAAGGAGAACTTGTGGTGGTGGTGGGTTTGCTTCAGTTTCCCTGAATCTGCAGTTGTTTTTTTTTTCCTCCATGAAAGGCAGGGAGGCAGCCTGCCCTCGCGCCCCGCTGCCTCCCCATACCATCCAAAAAAATCCCCCCGCATTATGTCCATAGCCTGCAATGCCAGATCTAGTCCCAGCCTCGGTGGGAGGGCTCCGTTTCTCAATTTGTTATCACTGCTATGATGAAGAACAAATTCAAAATACCAATTCCTGGTTATTTGCTTCTTCCTGTCTAAGCAGCAGGGGCGGCAGCAGCAGCGGGAGCCTGATGTGCCCGTCCGTTCCCACGGGCACCGGTGCGTGATGGGGACTCTTGGGACTTGATTTTGGACACACCCGGAACAAGACCAGGAGTTCATTTTTAAATAACCTATGGACTTTTGAAGTCGCGTAGGAAACCGTTTTGATTGGCAAGTCCAAGGAGAGTACATTACATATTACTGATTACTTTCCCCCGCTTGCAATAGATTACTGATTATTTTTACTTTCTTATGCATCATGCATGTGAATTGCTCGGCAAGACAATGACAGACTGCCTTATGGCGATCGTGCTGACTGTCTTTACATGACATATCGTTTCATGGCCATCAAACTACCAAAACATCGTCACTCATTCTCAGGACAGGACTGTCAAGCCCAATGACCGCCTGGTTACCGTGGATGTCACGGGAGGTTTTCTTAGATTAATCCATGTCTGTGATCACTCATGTTAAAATATTGTATAAGGAATATGCATTTGCTGCTATCAGTTCCTTTACCAATCACAGTGCTTTTTAAATATTAACGCGTTGCATGAGCAGTTGAGGATCCAGAGCGCACGCTGCTTAGTGTCTTCCAGGAGAGGTGAAACAAGTAACTCAAGGGGAAGAGTTAAGGCACTTGGAGGAGCTGGGGTCAGGTTCAGGCAGAGCAGCACTTTCTGTGCCCGTGCAGGGGGGTCCTGCCCTGCCCGGCCCTGCCCGGCCCTGCCCGCAGCGCTCAGGACAGCATCTCCTCCATGGGGGAGGATGCTCGCAGCGCGGGTAGCTCCGATGCGGGGCTCTAGCATATCAGAGAGGGTTTTCAAACCTTTGCTCAGCACCAGAGAGAGGGAAGTACTGAGGAGAAAACATCCAAACCAAATCCTTTTGGTTTTGTTAACTAACCCTTTTGAACTCCCTGCTAGTTTTAGTTTCTGCCAATGTCCTAGATGAAGGGATTAGCAAGATCAATGACCAAAACATTTCAAGAGCATTTCCCAGAGATATGCACAGTAAAAAAATTACAAGTTCCTAAATATTTACTTTGCACTAGAAAAGCAGTGCTGCGCAGAGAGGAGGAGAAACCAGGTGCACGCACCCACCTGCTTCACCCGGGAACGGGGAGCTGCTCCTGCCACCCTGCGACACAGGAGCTGGGATCAAACACGCACCTGCATGCGGAGAACGTGCCCCTCTTCTCTTAAAAGACTGTGTACAGAAAATAATACAAGAGGGATTCATTTTAATATATTTACCCAGCAGCTTTAGTCCCCAAACAGTAAAACATTATCCCTCAAAGAGAGATGGAGTAAGCTGAGACTCTTATCTTTGATTTTACATCGATAAGCAACGCTACAAGCTTTTTTTACCAACTTCTGGCAATGCGCTGCCCATCCTGGGGCAACAACCAGGCCTTTCTCCCGCAGGAGCTGCCCCAGACTTGACGTCCTGCCTTACTCACACGCCTTGCAAGCCTCAGCCAACATCACTCGGATGCCAGCGAAAAGATCAAAGGGTGGGCAAAGAGTCTCTGCACACCAGAACTGCGGGTCCCCGGCTCGCTGGCAGCGGGGAGCGGGCAGGAGAGCCCCCGCCAAGGCTCCCCGCATCGCTCCAGGCGCTGCGCTGGGCAGGGGCTGCAGGAACACCCGAGAGGGTGGAGCGTGCCGGCAGCCCGCCAGCCATCCCCAGACCAGCGTGCGGAGACGTTTGGCTCAATTCCCGCTGGCGACGTAGGGCAGCCACGTCCCGGTCCCCTCCTGTTTGCTGTTCATGAACGCATGTGTGCCCGGTCCTGCTCATGCAAATATTAGAGGAAAGTTGCCTTTGGTGCTAATGTCCACCGTCACCGGCAAAGCAAGGTGTACATGATTGCACACCTGTAACTCATTCTGTAGAACCAGCACTTGCGATATCTTTATTAACGGTTTTAGCCTTTCAGGCAGGAGACAGAGGAAATAATGCACAGCTGAGGTGAGCTGTCAAGTACCTCAAATATTAAATAATTATTTTGAACAGGCTTCAACCCCCCTGCCCTGTGAGCTGAGCACATACAGAAGTATATATTTACAAAAATCTGGATCCGTCCATGCATTAATCAGACTGAGAATGAAAGGTTGAACTCTCCTGCTAATGCATTTGTGGCGGGGCATGCAGAAGGAGCAGCCACCTCAAGAAAACGGCCGGGATCTGTCCCGCCGGCAGGGCTGGGCCCCCCGCCCCGCAGCCACCCCGCCGGTGGGGCTGCAAACCCTGCTTCGGGGTATGCCCTGCGGCTGGAGCATCGGGAAGGAGAGCGGGATGCGCAGGGGGCAGCGGGTGGCCGCAGGGGTGCACGGGGGGTCCTGGGCAAAGGGGGGAGGTTCCCCCCCGGGGAGACCAACAGAGGGCTGCTGGAAGGGTTGGGGCGAGGCCGGCTTTCCCTGACCGGTGGGCCGGGGTGGGAATGGCCCAGGAAGGTGTTGCAGGGGGTGGGATGGAGAGGTGGGGAGCAGGGCCCACCCCGTCCTCCGGGAGATGTGCACGTTTGCTAAAATTTAGTGTAAAGACAAAAGAAAAAAAGGGTCCTATCAGAATTCACACGCTTGTGTCCTTGTTCTTGCAACATTGTTTCTTTTCTAAATTTCCTCCATTAATAATTCTGAAATTTATGTTCTGTTGTATGAAATACCCTATTTTGAAGTGAGTCTAAGTGATTATTTTTTTCTGGAATTTTCTTGCAAATTTGGACACCTTTGATAATAATTTGAGCTCAGAGTTGCTGAGCTGTCAGAACTCCCTGCAGAAGGTAACGTCCCCTCTAGGAAGCTCTGCTGGTCGGGAGGAGGAACGGCCAGCCCCGACACAGGAGCCACACGGACCCTTAGGCCCTGGGTAACGCTTCAGCTGGGGCAGGAGGAAAGGCCCCCTCCTAGGGGTGTGACCCCGAGAAAGGCAGCCGGACTGCAAGGACACAGGGAGGTTACGTGCTTCGTATTTCTTTGGATTTAGTCAGGCGTAAAGGGGAAGAATTCAGGAAGCTTAAACAAAACACTGCTGTAAGTCTGTTCGCACCAGCAGAAATGCACTGAGTAAGTGTACTTGGTGCCTGGGACCTACAGGAACCACATATATTTGGTGCATTAATGCCATGCTTGGGATTCCTCACTTCTCCTTACTCTCGCAGCAGTACATATAACCTATTTATACAAATTTCTGCATGACGGGCGGTCAGTGAAGCTTTCTAGCTCACAGCAAACACTAATGCAGGTACATGTCCTGTCTGAGTTCATGGCTCAAGGCTTTCACTTCACGTACCCCAGCAGACCTAGGCACTGTTTCTCTAGCCCTTGGTTTTGTTTTCATCTTCCAAACTTTCTTTCATGGCTCCTGGTCCAAAAAAAGGAAACTCAGGGTTGTGTCAAGAAAAGGAGGACGCCCAGCAGCGTGCCGTGGGCTGGACAAAGAGGCTGCAAACCCATTTTGCATTGGTACCTCCAGGCACTGCAAAAGCTGCTTTCGCTTCACCGCAGTGTTTCTGCTGCCCTCCGGACGGATCCCCTCCTCGCCGCAGAGGAGCCAGCTGGAAAGCTGGAGTCCTTCCTTCTGAAGCTCAGAACCAGCAAATCACCCCGCCAGGGCTGCTGCTGTCAAAGCAGCTTTGACTGGCGGAGCACTGTCAATCGAGGCTGGTTTTCTTCGGAGGGAGGCACGAAGAACACAAATGACCTCTGCCATCGCCGCCCGGCACGGGTAGCACCACTTCTCTAGCAGGCGTGTCCGTCTCTTCCCGCCGAGCTGAGCTGGGTGTCCCCATACCCATCCCCTGCTGCTCACCATCCCTGACCCAGTGAACAAACCCCACCAGAGCTGCCCACCCCAGACCCGTCCCCGCGCAGTCCTGGGGACACGCGCCCAGGCACGGCGAGGCTGCCCAGGAAAGGCGCGGGAAGGGACGCTCTTCGGGGCCATGGCGGGGAGGAGGAGGAGGCCGACCTGGGATGCGGGTGAGCAGCGAGGGTGGCGAGGTCCGAGGGCTGCCGGCAGGTCCCGGCAGGGCGCGGGGGCGTTGGAGCCAGTGGAGGACGGCCGGAGGGTCCCTGTGCCCCACGGGGAGGTGGGGCCCGGGGGCGATCGCCGCACCGTGGCGGCGGCTCCAAACATCCCAGCACTTTGCCGACAACTTGACAAATTTAGTTTAACTATTTTGATGTAATAATGTAATTAGGTAAAAGGGTTCAGCAACTGATTGCGTTTCACTAATTTCAACCATCTGCTTCAACATTTGTTCTTATGCGTACCAGATTTCAGAGTGTCTTTGCTCTAATAGTAATTAATGAAACTGTTAATAAGCTACATATATCATATTATGCTGCAATAATTTATCAAGGGATAATGTTATGAGACAAATTATATATAACAATTATAGAAAATGGCTTACATTACTAAATGTTGCACACTGCTAACTAGTTTCTTTACTCTTCTCTTCTTAATGAATTCCCTAATTAATGTAATGCATACTTTATGCATAATTTGAAATTTAAAAACATTGCTGGGTCAGGTTTTAACCATCCTCTTTTACATGCTGTCTGCTTCTACAAGACACATATTAGGAAAACATGACCTCTATGCAAATTACCGAGCCCCGCTGCTATTTCCATTCCCATTCCCATGCTGCCCGGCACGTTCCCCCCCGTGCGCAGGTGCCCCGGCCGCCCTCGCCGCCAGCCGCGCGCCCCTCCCGCGGCACAGCGCACGTAACGGCGGCGGGTGTCACCGAACAGCGGCGTGCTTCGCCAGAGCCACGGGGAATCTGGGTCACTATTTATAACAAAAAATAAACATAAATGGCTATTCTAATCTCGTTACGCAACCAGCCCCATTTGGGGGAAAGCTGCTCTCAATCCTACTTGCTGCAAACAGCCATCTAAATAGAGAGCTTTGCCGCCATCGTACACTGAAAACCACCCCGCCCCCAGAATAATGAGGTCAGCCTAAAAATCCAGAAACCTTTCAAAATAGAAACTTTAGTTTCTTAATCTTCAGATTTTTAAGCATCCAACACACAATTGCCTGATATTTCCCAGTTTTCTACATCTACAGCTTTGCGGTTTTCCTGCGGAACACTACCATAAACTTTTCTTTCAAAGCCAAAGTTTCCGTTCTCGTCTGACTGTATAATTGCTGCACGTGGAGACTTAAACCACCGATTGCCCCAGCAGTACAGATCAGCTGCCAGGGCACTCGAAGTTCTGTGTTTCCTAACTTTTTGCTGACTGAATTTCCGTAGTAAGAGAAATAAGTTATCCCACCACGGAGGTTGCAGTTAGTACCTTACGGACCGGGCTGTCCACGCAATGCACAGTGAAGGTGAAACTCCTCTCTCTTGACAGTTACAGGAGAACCGAGTCTTAATTCAAGTCTTGAGGCTTAGCTGTGATTTGCCAGCACGCTGTAGGGCACATCTGTTTATGTAGTGCACATACCTACTGCCTCATTACAGTAACAACCTCTATCTGGACAGTGATTTAATGGAAATCTGTGGCTTGCGCTGAGGAGCAGGCTCTGGGCTCCGCGGATGGCAGCCGTTTGTCTCTGCAGCACAAACATTTGCTGGCACACAAGTAACCGACTGCCCCTCGCTGCAGCGCCAGCCTTTGCCAAGGCTCCCCTGGAAAACGGCAGAGGCTCAGGTTTCTGGCACCTGCGGTGCATTATGGAACTTAATACCTCAACGAACAAATCATTCACAAATAATCCACCACTATTCTAGTAGTTTGTTAACATTTGGTAGGTACGAATGTATTTCAGAAACGAAAACATGATTTCATAACTGGGAACGTGTACAAAGACATGATGTGGACTGGATGGAAAGAGCCAGGGCGCTCAGGCAGCGGTGACGCTGGAGATGCGCGGGGTCCTGGGAGGCAGGCGGGCAGCGCCTGTCTCGGGGACCCGCTGAGAGGCTCCCACAGCTCTGGCAGTGCCAACCGGGCACAGCCCTGCCCGCGAGGAGTCAAGCACCTCGTCGGGAAAGTCGCAGCCGAGACCAGTGTTTTGCGGGCAGAAGTCCTCTCCTAACTCCTGCCACAGCCACAAACTGTCCCAGCTGGAGGGCAACGGGCCCGACGACATTTTAACCACCTCGATACGACGATGCCTGCAGCGCGCGGAGGCATCCTGGACTGATGACTGGCAAGAGCCCATGCAGATGTTCTCTGTGCAAGTCTCTCCTCCCCTCCCCGCTTGTTTTTCCATCAGGATTTCCCAGTCTGTATCTTTTGCTTTCATTAAGGATCATTTGCCAGATTTCGCCTGAACATCGTGCCAGGCTGCAGAAAGCTTGGCTTTTTTGTGCTCAGGAGGGAAGCATTAAAGTTAGTGAAAAGTCCTACAAGGAAGATCTAAACTGCTGAGATGCATTTCATTTGCAATAGCTCCGGTTACTGTGGGCAGCCCTCAAGCGCTCCATGACGGAGCAGCCCGAGCTACCGCAGCCCGTCGGGACAGCAGGCGTCACGCTGCTGAAAGCTGCCCCCGTCCCGGGCGGGCCACAGGGCCACGGCTCGGCTCTCAGACCTGGCACCACGGGGACGTCCCCTCTCTGGGGTCACCAAACGGAGCCGTCACACCCAACCAGTCCGTACGGCCGTTCCCCCAGCGGAATGTGGCCATGTGTGTGGCTGTGATGACAGCAAAGAAAGGCATCCCGGTCTTTTGGCAGGTCACGACAAGTCAAATATATATATCTATTCTAGTGTCACCTTTGCTATTAAATTTTATACACATACACATCTGAGTAGAAACTTGCTACAGTTGTCCGTACTTAGTATATTGGGAGGAGATGGCAAGGTCGTATACCAATTTCTGAGCAAGATCCTTAATTGTTAGGTCTTTCCTTCTTCCGCTTGCATTCGTGCTTAAATATGTCTGGTTTGCTGCTGTCCTCTTCCACGCACAGAGCAGGTTTCTTTAAACAAATGTCTTTTTCAACATGACTTGCTTAATGCCGTGCCTGTGTCCATATCCGTGTCGGTTGCCTATGGTGCTCTATGATGGAGAAGTCATTAAGTAATCAAGCAATTAAGATATAGCAGATCCTGCCCTGTGGCAAGAGGAAGAGCTCGATGGCTTTTTGCACTACCCGCTTGCACTATTTTATGCTATTTTCAGCCAAAAGGGCCCTTGTATTCTGCATAGCAGGATCAACCCCACGTGTCTGACCTTGCCCTTTGTAGACCACTGCGTTGTCTGACTCTGCACAGTCTCCTGTGCTGCAGAGAAGAAATACAATTTATGAAGGCAGCTAGGCTTTAGTAAGAGGTCATTCCTTCCCAACTTTTCTTTGGATGATTTTTTTTTTTACATTAATAAAACATTATATAGAGACCCAGAGTGACTTATTATGATGTTACCCCATCTTCTGGGACACTTCTGGCTGGCAAAAATGTTGAGTTTTCATCTTCAAGTTAGCTTGCTTCTGTGCTTTGCCATCTGACGCTTCAGATTATTTTAATGATGGAGTAGCCTTGATTAAATTAATTCCTCCCTACAAAAGCAGCTGTCTTGTGTCAAGGAATCTGTTCAACTCTCTGGAACACTTATACTTGCCAAGGAGGAGAGCCAAAGCACAGCGTTAGCCGAGGGAATGCCTGACCATACCAAAACAGCGACGACTTTGTCATAACTCGTAAGCATGAAGCCCAAGCTCAGAGGAACGTCGCAGGTCTCCCTCCCTGCCCCGCGCAGGGATGGACCTTGCCGGTGATGGGCCCGGCTCTTAGGAAAAAGGCTGGCTGGCCTTTCCCGTCGGCAGAGGAACGCGCTTCCCCGCAGCTCCTGGGGACCGAGGTCCCGGGGGGGCTCAGCGCTCACCAGCACACACTGCCGGGTCCCCCCACCTGGCCGCGGCTGAGCCGCGCCGTGCCCCTGGGCTGGCTGCTGGGGGCTTTGCACGGCCCGAGCGCCCGAAGCGCGGCCCTCGGGCCCGGCGGCTGAGTCCCAAGCAGTGGGGACGCCGGCCACGCCGGGACGTCACGCTGGAGCGGGACCCTGAGCGCTCCCGCTGCGGGGCGAGACGGTCAGGAACGGCAAGGGGAGAAACCAAAATAAAAATGAAAACACAGTGTCAGCGTGGTGAATGAACCCACAGTCCGCGGTTTATCTTCAATTTTATTCCTACACCAAAGGTATTATTTCAGTTAAGTTTAAACTTGACTCCCAGCTTCCTTGCTCTCAAACAGCTACTCATTTTTTTCCCCTTTTAACAGTCCTTTTGCAATCTTGTCCTTCGCTCCCTCCTACTGAAAGTCCTTAAGCATGCACCATCCACACACGCAACTCCTGCTGAAATCAGAACTGCCTGCCACGTCTGAGGGAAGTTTGCTTTACAAAGAGCCTCGGAAAAACAGCAGAATTGCCATTTCTTTTAAAAAGAGATGGCTTTGATCTCACAATATAACCGTAGGCTGGACTTCCAAATTACTATTTTTTTAAAGTATGAATATGAATGTAATCTTCTCCCCTCGTTTCTTTTCCTTTCAATACTCACATGCACTGCAGTGGGTTGGACCCCTTTATTTAAAAAAATCTCCTGCTTTGTGATTTGGGACATCGTGCTTTGCTTTTAAATTCATTAATACCAGAGTTTAAGAGAGCTGCAAAACACTGACCAGCCCGGGCTTTTTCCTCTTTCACTTCAGTGCCCCTACCCCGAGCTTTCGCAGCTGATGCCCCCACATCACAACTGACCTCGCAGCTCTCTGACCTGGCTGTGCCGCCAGGTGCCACGGGTGCCACACCGACTGAGGTGTCACGGGTGCCACGCCGACCATGCAACGCTGTTCCCGCTTGCGGGCTGCACGGCGCTCATTAACAGAGGGAAACTGCTTGACGGGGACCGTGGCACAGGGGATCGAGCATCCCGGACAGGGCAGTGGGCCGGTGCCCGGTGGTGACCGTGTCTCCGCTGCGTGCCTCCTGGCAGCGGCGCGATGGCAGAGACTCCCCAAGCTCTGGTTTTGCTCAGCTGGTGCAATCCAGTCGTGGGGGTCTTGCGCGACCACCCCAGCCCGTGGAGCTCACGGCGACGGGCACACCTTCCCCCAGCGCAGAACCTCTCCTGAAGACCCCAACCCCGCGCAGGCCGCCCTACGCGACCACGTCTGCAGGAGCAGCTTCTACGGACCATTCACCGGGTTCTACCCTTGCGCAGCTTGGCACCCCGACACCGGGGGGACCGGGGGGCGCGGGGGGACGTGGGGGGATGCTGTGGGGCCCCGCACCCAGGTGTTAATCCCCAGCCAGAGCCACGCAGACCCGACCGGGCGCAGCGGGGCTCCCCGCGGGTGTTTCGGGGGCTCCCTGCGCGCCCACCCGCGCCCTCCCCGGCGGGGGCCGGCGCTGCCGCGTCCCTGCGGGCAGCCCCCGCCCCGGCCCTGCCCGCCACGTCCCCGCCTGGGAGCCCGGGCAGGAGCGGGAGAGGGGGCTGGCGCCCCGGCGCTTTTTTTAACCCGGCTTTGCTCAGCCCCGCCTCGCCCGCGGCTCCCCTGCCCTGTAATTGAAGCGGGTACGGGAAAAACAGCCACGTCCGCGGCCGAGCCCACGGGCGTCCGCGGCAGCTGCCACGTACAGCACAGGCACAGGCACTGCCCGGCTCCGCGCCGTCCCTCTGCGCCGCAGCCCGTTCGCAGCCCCGTTCCCGGCCCGGGCGGGCACTCCGCACCCCGGAGCCCGCGGCAGCCCGGGGCGGCCGGGACGCGGGGGAGCGCGGCGCCGGCCCGAGGGTCAGGGCCCGGGCGGCGGCGGGGGTGCGCGGCGGCCGCAGCGCCGGGCCGGGCCGGGCCGGGCGGCTCTGCCCCGGTGTTGGGTTACAGCGCGGGCCGCCGGCGCGGGGTGGGGCGAGCGGAGCCCCGGCCCCCGCCTCCCCGCTCCCTCCGGGCACGGCGTGCGGCGGCCCGGCTGCTCTCTGCGGCCCGCCCGGGGCGGCCTCGGGGATGAGCGGGCTGCGGCGGCTCTTCCGCGGCAGCGGGCGAGCGCTGGCCTTCGTCTTCGCCGCCTCCGTCCTCTGGCTGCTGCTCGACATGGCCGCGCTCCGGCTCTCCCTCGGCGAGGCCGGCGGGCGGCTGCTGAAGGAGGCGGCGGGGCGCGGGCAGGGGCGCGGGCAGGAGCGGGCGGCGCGGCCGTGGCGCGGCCCCGAGGCGCCGGCGGGCAGCCCCCGGCCCGACCCCGCCGGGCTCCGCCGCGGGCGGCGCAGGGGCGCGGGGACCCCGGCCCGCCGGGAGCCCCCCCGGGAGCCCCCCCGCCCGCCGAGCCCCCCGCCCTCCGCGCCCGGGGGCGGCCCGGAGCTCAGGCCGGCGGTCGGCTGGCGGGGCGGCGCGGGGGCTGCGGCGGCACCGGCAGCGAGCCAAGCCCTGGCGAGGCCGGCGGCGGAGTTGGTAACCGGCCCCGCCGGAAAGCGGGCTGGGCTGCGGGAGCCGTCCCCGTCCCCGTCCCCGTCCCGGGCGGGCGCCCCGCGGCCTCCCAGCGAGGCCCCTTCCCCGGCCCCGCCGGCGCCCGGGCGCGGCGAGCCCCCGCGGCGAGCTGGGGCTGGGGCTGGGGCTGGGGCTGGGGCGGCGGGGGCCCCGCGGCACGCCGCCGGCCCGCCGGGGAGAGGCGGCCTGCCTCCCCGGGCAGCGGGCGAGAAGGGGGCTTCCCCCGAGAGCCGCTTATTCCTTATTAGCAAAGAGGGGGCGAAACCCGGCCGCCCAGCGCTCCCGCGCCCTGGACCCGACTCTGCGGGCAACTCCACAGAGAGCCCAGAAAAGCAGCAAGAGCGGCGGCTCGCTAACGAAACAGGCGACAGCACCCACGCTGCGACCGCCGTCAGCGGGGCTGCGGTGCCCGACGGCCGGAGCCGGACGCTGGGTGCGGGGCCCAGGGCACCTGTCGCCGGGCAGGAGGAGGCAGGCAGGAGCAGCCCGGGAACGCACCGGGTCTTGTCCGTGGACGCAACGCTTGCCCCGAGAGACCCCCAAGCTCCCGGCCAGTTTGGGCACCCTGTTGCAGTCCCTGACGATAAACAAGAAGAAGCAAAGAGTAGATGGAAAGAAGGAAACTTTAATGTCTACCTCAGCGATCTGATCCCCATAGACCGAGCCATAGCGGACACCAGGCCTGCCGGGTAAGACCTGCTTCCCCTGCACAAATACCTGCGCCGCGTCCCTGGGAACCCGCTCGGTGGCTCCCGGGGAGGGCTGCTGGGCACACCGAGGCCTTCGCTTCGTGCATGCTAGCCGTGAGATGGCTTTTGCCTTTCCAGGTAAGAGTAGCTTGTTATTAAATGTAAAACTGGGTGAAATTTGCAGATCATCTTAACCTGCCAAGCTCTGCTGTCCGAAGAGGCTGGGGCACACGAGGCAGGCGACGGGGCTCATTTTACCTGGTTTGTCAGGTGCGGCACCGAGCGCTGTTTGGTTTCGATATTCATGCGTTTTGTTCCCGGACCACTCCTGCACCCCCTCGATTTGTCTCGGCAGCAGAGGCCCTCCCTGCCCCAGAGGTGCTCTGACACCGGCAAGCTGCCGCTGCCCTTCCCTGGAGGCAGAGGCACCCCGGCGGCCTCCCCTGCCCGAAGGGCGCGCTGGGGCTGCGACAGCCTCTGCGGGAGGCAAAGCCACGCACTGAGCGCTGACGTGATTAAAGAGCGCACGGCAGCCTGCCGTCGAGGCAGTCCTGCAGGTGCCCGAGGCAGTCCTGCAGGTGCCCCTGGGAGCGCCTTCTGCAGACCAGTGGCACCGCTGCCCTTGTGCTGCAGAGCACTGCGGCCGGTACCCGCTCTGCGGGGGCGGCTCGGGGGGCTCGCGTCTGTGGGTGCATGTGGGGAGCTGGAAAACTCTGGTTCGGTTACAGCTGTCCCTGCGCAATGTGCAGCCGATTCTGCAAATCTCAGTATTGCACTTCAAAAAGGACACCCCACCCGCCCCGTACTCCCCACAGAAGGTGCAGGGTAAGGTGTGGGCAGCGCCTTGCCGAAGGAAGGGGGAAGGGGCTGGAGGGGCTCCCGCTCCCGAGCTGCTGTGCCTGGATGGCTGCAGGGGGGGTCCAGGGAAGGTGCCAGTTCTGGTGAACGGCAGGTTCGTCTTACACTTGGCTTTTCCTGCTGCAGACGTCTCTCAGCCCCACGGCAGGTGAGAGGCCTGCCTCATGCAGAGACCCCCCCGTGTCCCTCTTCCCACGCTCGCAGACCACGGGGGCGGTGGGATGGGAGTTGTGCTGTGAGTCATCCCCCGTCCCTCGGGACAGTACGCAGACGTTCCCGCGGCGCTGTCGGTGCTCGCCCGTGAGCCGAGGTGAGGTCCCGCATGGGAAGGAATAGGGCAGGGAAGGAGGGAGACAACTAGGACTGCTTGCCGGCAGACGGAAGATGCCAGCTGCAGAAGCCACCTGTGCACAGAAAAAGAGGCATGGCGGCTCAAAGCCAGCACTGTGTTTTGGTCTTTGCCAGCAAAGCCCTGGAGCTGTGGAGCAGAAACCCACCTCCCAGGAGCTCTCGGTGATCAAACCGCACGTTACTTTTTTGCTGGATGCTTCTAGTCTCTCCCAGCTTAGACCACAGCTTCTCTCTTGATCCTTGCCGGAGGGCTGGACGAGACCACTGGACTTGGGCCAACAGGAAGGTTGTCCCGCTGCAGCCTTCAGGATGCTGGCTGCTTTCTGAGCTTTGCTTACCGTGCTGGTGCTGCCGAGCAGCCCGCCTGCCTCCGGTGAATCACACACCTGCCCGGGAGCAGTCGGCATTGCTGGCTGAGCGTCACGGGGAACGCCTTGGCCAAACAGGGGCACGTCCCTGACGGTGCTGCCTGGGTACGTGTGCTGCCACACCGGGGCATGGGGCTGCAGGGAGCTCCCCTGGGCACCCCGGCACTGGCAGGAGCCTGGGTGGGCTCTGCCCTCAGCCTGTTGGCACGGCAGAAATTAAGGTGTAAGGGCCAGCTCACAGCAATGGCTGTTGGCAGCTCTCGGTGATCAAATGACACGTTACTTTTTTGCTGGATGCTTCTAGTCTCTCCCAGCTTAGACCACAGCTTCTCTCTTGATCCTTGCCGGAGGGCTGGACTAGACCACTGAACTTGGGCCAAGAGGAAGCTTGTCCTGCTGCAGCCTTCAGGATGCTGGCTGCTTTCTGAGCTTTGCTTACCGTGCTGGTGCTGCCGAGCACCGTGCCTCTGCAGAAATGCGTGCAGGAGGAGTTCCGCCAAGGAGGAGCAAGATGCACAAGCCGCACAGCTGAAGGCCAGGGGTTGCCAGGAGGCTTGCAGGGAACGCTCCCTGCAGAGCCCGGCGCAGGAGCCCTGGACCCCATCTCAGCCCAACACTGCAGCACTGGCAGCGAAGGTCCCTGCGTGCCTCTGACCTCTCCCCAGGCCACCGTCGTAGCTTCTCTGGGACAATCAAGTTATCCAGGTTTAGACAGGGACACAGATTTCCTGGCCTGGCAAAAAAAATGTCGCGTGCTGCATGGCAGGGTGCAGTCTGGGTAAGTTAGCACCGGTGCGGGCAGGCGTGGGGAGGGACCGCAGCTGCATCTTGCCAGCTGGGAGAGGATGGGGCTGGGCTCCCTGCGGCTCAGGTCTTCGGTCTTCGGTGCCGGGCTGCTTCGAAACTCAGGGGCAGCAGATCTAAGGTGATGTTTTCCCAAAGCAACTTCAGCAACTTAAGAGCCTGGCAGCACCTCTGAATTTTCTTCTTTGAGCTGTGCAGTGCCCTGGTGTCAGCATCTGAGCCAGCACCAGCCGAATCCAAGGGCCCATTCATTGAGACAGAAGAACAAGCAGTCAATTTTCCATATGCTCCCATATACCTGTCCCTGATTTCTATCCGTTGTTGACAGCAGAGTGAACAGTGTTTTCATTGCCGAGAAACTAATTTTCTGCACCAGCAGATAGACTGGTGCCTGTCCTGCCTGCAGGAGGTCTGCTCTGGAAGGGCAAGAGAGAAAACCTGCGATCAAACCGCAGCTTATTGACAAGAGAGAGGAAGTACACCCCAGCGGTTTGTGGGTGTTCTGGGATAAAGCAGCTGCTCTGGGGCAGAGGAGCGCTCTGCCAGGCGCTCTGCAGGCCTGGAGATCCACTCGGAGACCGCAGAGCTGAGGGAGCCCCGCTCCCCAAGGCAGGCAGCGAAGCGGTGCTTGAACTGCAAACAGAAGATGAGAAAAGCTGCTCATCGACCTTTTGTTCAGACACTGAAGAGACAGGCCTGACCCAGCCACTGCATTTTTGGCTGTCACAGAAGAAAATGACAAACTCATAGACACGGGAGAAATTTTATCACCCCCTTGGATCTGCCGATGCTTATCGCTGGCTGCTTGCGAGGGAAGCAGGCGCCGCTCGGAGCCCCTGCACGGGGCTCGGGGCACGGCTGGCCGGGCAGGGCCGTCCTTGGGGAGGCGTGGGTGCTCCGGGTGTGAGATACGGGGTGCTCAGGGAGTGGACCCGCCAGTGCCCTCGTACATGAAATTTGGATGCTTGAACGTTGTCCCATCCTCCACGGTCCCCTGAGTGAGGTGCAGAAGTTGGACCGGGCGACTCTTCCTCACTGCCTGCATGTTTGACAAGTCACTGTGCCGAGTAGCCCTTCATGGAAAAGGCCATTTCTCTGCATTTTGAACATAATACTGATTCTGTTTTTCCAGCGAGGCTATCTTACGCAGCCCGGGATCCCAAGCCCTGCGGGTGCTCGGAGCGTCGCAGGAGGGCACCCAGCGCACGGGGATCCTTTCCCCGCAGGAGTCCCCGAGGCCAGTGGTGCAGAGCTGGGCTTGGCCTTGCCCCCCGGGGCCTTTGCACTGTTTGCTCACAGAAAGGAGATATCATCACCTGGGGGTAGGGAGGAAAAAAGAGGTCCCTGTTAGAAAGGAGCGAGTGCGTCCTATCCCCTGCGGCTGTGAGGGGGGTTCCCAGCTCACCCCTCTGCTCCCTCTCCCGACAAAATCCCATTGCAGGGGTTTGCCTCTGTATTTCACATTTGGGAATTCCTCCCTCCCTGTGCGTTTTCCCAGGAATGCCTAAGCCTGGAGATTTCCAGGAGTGTGACCGGCCGTCACCTGTGGGCCCGTGTTGCCGTTGCAGGTGCTCCGAGCAGCGGGTTCACGACGACCTCCCGACCACCACCATCATCATGTGCTTCGTGGATGAAGTGTGGTCCACCCTCCTCCGCTCTGTTCACAGCGTCCTCAGCAGATCTCCTCCGCACCTGATTGAAGAAGTCATTTTGGTGGACGACTTCAGCACTAAAGGTGGGTGAAGCTTCTTCTACCTTTATGAAACTAATATAACTTGAGGCCAAAATACAATTTCTTCTCTGTAATTCAATTCTGAATAGTAGAAAGAAATCGCATTTTCTCCTTTCGCTGTATTGAAGTGCGTCCCCAGCCTGCGCTGTTATCTTTCCAGATGCAGGGACCAGAGGCAGATGGGCACTGGGGATGGCTGCGGCGGGTCGAGCTGCGGCTCTCGCCCGACACCCTCCCAGACTTCATCACTCCAGTCTCTCCCGTCCCAGCTCACTCACTTAAACAGCCGCCACGTTTACAGCTGCGCATTGCTAAGTTTACACTCGTGCCCTGCTTTGCGCGTGTGCCGGAGGCCGGAGCAGGCACTGCGGTCCAGGAGCACCAGGGAGCTCGGTCCCCCTGACCCGCACGTCTTCAGGGTGTCCTGGCTCCAGGGCTCATGCATTTATAAAATAGACACTGTCACCCTTCTCTCCGCCATTTCCAGATGAGTGCCCCCGTGTTTTCAGTGCTGGCAGCAAGGGAGGAACAGTGCGCACCTCCGAGGGTGCTCAGAGAATGGGATAGTTGCAGTAAAAGCAGTGGTGAGCCGGGCATCTGCACGTGCACAGGGGCTTTGCATGCGTGCTTACAGGCATTTCAGATGACATCCAACCTCTGCTTTGTAATGCTTTGGCTCTCTGCTGGGTTCAGCCCTTAAAAATTTGGGAATGATGTAATTTTCCAACTGCTGATTCTTCAGGGAAAGTGCTGTCTCAGGGAAACTTCAGAGCTCATGCCACGAATACAAAGAGCCTACAATGCAACAAGACAATAGGTGCAAAAAAGACCTAGTTTGCTCATTTTTAAAGTAATCATTAAAACATGCTCATACCATTTCCCCTCAAAACATCTTTTCAAGTTTCCTCTTCAGTTTCTCCCCATGACTTCCCTTTGTATCTGCTCGTTAGCCAGCGAACGTCTGAAACGCTGGGTTTGCAACCAAAACCTCGCGAGTGTGGGTGAATTATGGAGAGCTGTGCTCTGCCTTGCTGTAATCCAAGTAGCAGCAGCAGCAATTACCTATGGCGAACGTGTCCACAAATGTCTCACTTTTGGAGCCTTTCAAAGCTTTGAACTGGCTTTTGAAATGCAAACAGTTGCGTTCTCCTGAAGAAAACCAAGGAGCACCAGTGAAGCCCGTCGGTGAGGGAGGTCGGGGGTCCTCCCGCAGGCCCAACCAGGTACGTGGGTGGCTGGCCCCAAGCGAAGCCCTTGGAGCAGCGGCAGCCGCAGCACCGCAGCAGAGGCTCCCGGGCTCCTCTGCCGCCGGAGGGAAACCTCCCGCAAACAGGACTGACCGGCGCTCGACTCCCCCGACCCACCTTCCTCACACCCTCTTTTTCCTGAGGGCTACCAGCAGCTGCCTCCACAGCCAGAGGAAACCATGACAAAAGCAACCTGAAGAGTAGAGATGTGCCACAGCAAACCTTTGTGCAGTTTAAACCCGGGCTGAGTCTTTAAATGCAGTGCTTGATACTGAGAAATTGGTAGAGCACAAAAAAATATTTTTTTAGGCAAGGAAAAAAAATTTACAACCAGATTTTAATTGCAATTATAGTGTAATGAAGAAAAGAAACCTCATTTTGGAGTCTTTGAACAACCGTTCGATACCTGGTTTGGATCATGAACTACCCAAGCGAGGCCACCGGGATTTCGCTCATGGCTTGTTGCCGAAAGCCCTGCACTTGTTGCTCTCCGCTTTCCATGTCTCCTGCGTGCGGCAAGTCACTGCGCTCGCCCAGCACCGGGTACGGGTCTGCCTTTGCTGCGTCCGCTGGGGAGCAGGAGACGATACCACCAGCCGCAGCCCTGTCCTTTGGAGGGGCAGAGCCAGGGCAGCCGGGCAGCCCGTGGCCAGCCCCCAGGACACCCGTCACAGAGTACCGGGAGACGCGTCTCCAACAGAGGTTTATAAACTCATCAGCCTGAGCCTAAACCTGCTGGCACTGACGCGGTTGGGAGTTTCACTGGAGAGCAGGCTCGGACCGCGACGCCGTGCACCAGAAGCCCTGCAGCTGTGCCCAGATGTTCACACCCCAGACCCAAGGACCCTGCTGTGGCCGGAGATGCTTCCAGGGAAAATCTGCCCGCTGCTTTTCACCCTGGAAGTGGGTGTGAAATGGGTAAGTCAGCCTCACCCTCTCCTTCTCCTCCTCTGCAGAGTACCTCAAGGAGAAACTGGACAAATACATGTCGCAGTTCCCGAAAGTGAAGATCCTCCATCTCAAGGAGAGGCACGGGCTAATACGGGCCAGACTGGCGGGAGCAGAGATCGCCAAAGGTAGGACGAAAGCCGTTTTACAGCCCTGTCTGGACGCCCTTGTCTGTGCTGATAAGCCACCTCCAGCACTGAGCTTCAGTCCCCTCCTAATGAACTAAGGGCAACTTTTCCATCTGCAAAGCGCAAGGGTCTGAGGAGGGGACGAGCTGCTGCTGGTCCGGCACCTCAGCACGGCCCTGGCAAGTGGCAGTCAGGGTCCCCAGCCGCCTGCGCAGGCCGGGCTGTGTTGGCACCGAAATGGCCATTTCTGCCGGGAGCCGCCCCGCTTCGCTCTGCAGGCCGCGATGGCCGAGCAATGAAAAACATGCTCTGGGCTACGGCTGGGAGGGTTTGGGGAGCTGTGGAGGGTCGTGGCCCCGTCAGCAGCACCCTGAGCCCACGGGGCGCCCGGGGAGGCTGGCCAGCACGGGACAGGGATGGGGCACCTGAGGGCTGACGCTGCCCGGCCTCTGCCGCAGGCGCCGTCCTGACGTTCCTGGACTCGCACGTGGAGTGCAACGTGGGGTGGCTGGAGCCGCTGCTGGAGAGGGTCCGCCTGAGCCGGACCAAGGTTGCCTGCCCCGTCATCGAGGTCATCAGCGACAAGGACATGAGGTAAGGCAGCTCACGCCCCTGGGAAACCCAAAATCCACACCAGCAGCACGAGCAAAAACCTCTTAGTGGGACCACCCACATATTAATGACAGGAAGACACAGGTCCAGACCTCCTCACTGGCCTTCAGCAGCATTTCACAAGGGATATGTAACGTTGCGGTGCACCAGAAATCAACGTTAGCAGTGGACGTGGTCCCTTCATTTATCGCACACACCTTTTCCCTTTTTCGTGACTTTTAGTACATGAAGAGGATTCCTGATGAAATTTGTTAAAATACTGTTTTAATTATGTACAGATATTCATCTTCACTCATTAAGGGTGACATTTCAATCAGGAATGTGACTCAGAATTAGTCATCCCGATCTTCCCTCTGTTTAGTTACATGACCGTGGACAACTTTCAGCGTGGGATTTTCACTTGGCCAATGAATTTTGGATGGAAGCAGATTCCACAAGAGGTCATCGAGAAAAATAAAATCAAGGAAACTGATATAATAAGGTAAAAAAAGGCAAATGTGAGAGCTTTGTGAACCAACCTGTTCCTCTGTTAATAATGTAGCAACAAAGGCTCCTTCGAGGCCACATGTTGTCCTTACGAGCAAAGGAACGACAGAGGCAATGGTGCACTGTGGGCAGCCGCACCATCGGACACGGGCAAAGCCCAGCAAGCCTTTCTCACCTCCTGCGGCACTGCTGGCGTTTCGCCGCCGGGGCCGGGGGAACATACCATTCCATGCCCCATTACGGCTTTCAGACAGGGTAAAGCCACCTAAATATCATCTATTTTAACACTGCATGTGTCAGCCTGCACCGAAGTGACAAATCGGGTGGTCCTTGCTGTCTCTGTAAGCACAGGCTCAGACACCGTCCCCGAGCATCTCGTAGCCCGCGGCTTCTCAATGATTCCCTTGCCAAAGGAAGGGGAAGGGGACAGGCGCTTCCCGACCCCCTGACGTGCCGTGTGGCTTCTCTGTTCCCAGGTGCCCGGTCATGGCGGGTGGCCTGTTTTCCATCGATAAGAAGTATTTCTTTGAGCTGGGAATGTACGACCCAGGACTGGATGTCTGGGGAGGTGAAAATATGGAGCTATCATTCAAGGTATGTCCTCCCACACACCTGCATCCCCGCCAGCCTGGCTTGGGTGCTGGGGGCTCGGCCAGGGCCTCCCTGGGGCAGCCCCGTGCTGGAGACCCCGTCCCTCCCGGCGGTTTTCTTACTTCTCTGCTTCTGTTCTGGCTTGCACAAAGCCAGCACCGGACATTTGCCCGTGTTTCTGTCAAAGCAACCTCTGTTTCTCAGGTCTGGATGTGCGGGGGAGAGATCGAGATTGTTCCGTGCTCCAGAGTTGGGCACATTTTCAGGAACGACAATCCTTATTCCTTCCCGAAAGATCGGGTGAGGACGGTGGAGAGGAACTTGGCCCGCGTTGCGGAGGTCTGGCTGGATGAGTACAAGGAGTTATTCTACGGCCACGCTTACCACTTGGTTTTGAAAAACCTGGACGTCGGCGACCTGACTCAACAAATCCAACTGCGAAAGAAGCTTCAGTGCCAAAGCTTCAGGTGGTACCTGGAGAACGTCTACCCGGACCTGGAAGCTCCTCTGGTGAAAGCCAGCGGGCTGGTACGTACCCTGATGAGTTGCTTTGTGTTTCGGTGTTTTCAGTGGCTGGCTAGGGACGTGGTAGCATCCCAGCGTGCCTGTCTCTGAATTGCTTCCCTGGCGTTCGGTAACATTTTTGAGCATTTAATACGTCGCGGTGGTCTGGATTCCCCGGTACTTCTATGAGGGAACGGGCCACGATGCCAAGAGAGTTTCCGTCGCAGAGCGTTGGGCGCTTGGAGCGGGGGGAGCTGCGCTGCCGCCGTGCCGGGGCCTTGCGGCGGGGCCGGGCCCCCGGGGGCGGCAGCGCGGGCAGCGCGGGCAGCGCGGGCAGCGCGGGCAGCGCGGGCAGCGCGGGCAGCGCGGGCAGCGCGGGGCAGGAGGCCGTCCGCGGCGCGGGCAGGGTTTGCAGCGGGGCCGGGCCGCCAGCAGAGCGCAGCAGCAACCTGCTGCTCTCGGCGCTGCCCGCAGCCCGGCGGGCCGCAGCCCCGAGGCGTCCCGGCGTTTCTCGGGGCGGGCGGGGGCCGCGCCTCGGCGGGGCTCCGCGGGCAGAAGACGCCCGGAGGCGCGTTTCGGCCGAAGGCCTCCCTCCGGCCTCCGCCGGCCTCCGCCGGCCGGGTGGCTGGGGAGCACGGCCGGGCCGGGCCCCCTTTCTCCCCCGCCGTCCCTCCAGCTCCGCGCTGGCGCTCCCTGGCGCTGGGTCCTACCCGTGTGGCTCCTCCACGGGTCTTCGGTGTCGCTTCACCAGCATTAAAAGGTGAATTAAACAAGAATAAAACGTGGGTTCTGAATTTGGCCCAGCCCTGAGCCTCAGCAGACTATCGGCCGCTGCTTTGAATGTTCAGAAACCTCAAATATTCTGCCCAGAAAAGATACAGCATTGATTGGGATCGAGTTATAATTGCAATAACAAAAGCAAAATATCTGGTTTGTCAGAAAAATTACAGCGATGCCAGGAATGAAAACGAAAGGGTTTGCTGCCCTCCCCACCATCCCCGCCTCCCAGTGCCGCCGCAGGAGCAGCACTTGCCGAGAGGAGGTGGCCAGGAGCCGGTGACCACAGGGTTGGCACGGCCGGGGGGAGCGAGAACAAGAACTGCCTGTCCCCTCCGGCCCTGCCAAGGCCTCCAGTTACTGCACCGGCCCTGCTGGGAGCCAGGAAAAAGCACAGCAACCCTTTGGCCACATTTCAGGCTTGTCTGCGGGCCAAGGGCGTAACGTGAAGGCTCCCCGTCACAGGGATCCCTACGGATCAGGTCAGGCTCTCTGCCAGCCGCAGCCAGCGCGTCACTTTTGTGATCGAGCTGCGAAGGTGCGGGAGGGTGGCTCTGCAGAGAGCACGGGGAGGGACGCCGTGCTTGCTCTGGGTGGCCTCTGCTGGAAAAGCTACAGAGACTGCTGGCTTCGGGCGCTTGAGTGGATTTAGAGCTGTGCGTCCGTTCGGACGCGTCTGTCGATCTCGGCGTGGCGGCCGCGGCCGTTCATGCTCGGGGCAGCTGCAGGCACACGGACTGAGGGCTGCCTGCCGGGGCAGCCGCTCCGGAACTGTGTATGGCTGGAAGCCGCGTCCCTGCATCGCCTTCTGGAAAGCACCCTTTGGATTAGACTGAAGGCTTCAGTGAAACATCGGCTTAAGTGATGTTTTTTTAAGAAGAATTAGCAGTAATAGTCTTGAGAACATCAAAAAATGGAACTTGCTTGAAAAATATTCGCTTTTTCAGCTCTTTTGTCTCAATCAGAGCAATAGAACTTAATGTCAAATTCAGTGCGAAGCAGTTAGACCCTATAGAGAGACCTCTGTTTCAACCGAACCAAAACCTCAGCTTTTCAGAGGTGTTTGTGAAAATTTTCAAGATGTTGCCTTGCTTTGTCCTGATTCAGGCCACCTGAATCACTCCTTTATCTTCATTGTCAAAATTTAATAGGGCAGAAAATCTGTTTTTCAGCTAGCTCTGCAAATTCTAGCTGTGCTGAACAGTATCCAAAGTTACATGAGAACTCTTCTCTGAATAGCCTATTTATTCACTGGGATTAATTCGTAAGTTCTTTGGAAATTTTGGAAGAAGGGGAAGGAACGGCATTTGCAAGGAATCGGAGAGGTGAGCAGCCCCGACTGAAGCACCGCTGGGGTTGTCTGAGGAGCCGGCACCGGTGCCTGCGGACTGCGGCTGAGCAAGCCCGCTGCGGCCGTGAGTCCCTGCAGCGCCGTGGGCTTCAGCCCAGGCACCGGAGCGGGCTGGCAGAGCTCAGTCCAGTGTTTGCAGCTTTCCCATATAACCTCCCGTACTCCTGAGCGACCCCTGAACGCGCCAGATGAAGAGCGTTAAGGAATCGCCTCTTGCAGAGCACGCTCTGTGCGGGCGCCGGTGCCGGCCAGGCAGCGGGGTGTTGGCACACCGGTGGAGAACGGTGCAGGGAGGAAGAGCAAAGAGCAGCCGAGCGAAGGAGCAGAGCCTGATGCAAGCTGGGGGCTGCATACCCACGCTCAAGAGAAACATCTGGTCTGCGCTACCCAGGCTGCAGTGCTCACTCGTCCTCTCTCGCTCCCCACCCGTGCGAGGTAATGGCAGTTCAATTAAAAACAGCTTAATGATGGTGTTCCTGCCGGGGTTCCCCGCTTTGGGAGACCACGTCTGCGTTTCCCCATTGATGACAGGTACCAAGACAACCAACCTGGATGGAAAACAGGAAGAGTTACCTCAGGGTGAGGCACCGAGCGCATTGCGTGTACTGATGGAGTCGTTCCTGGGGCCGGCCGTGGGGCGCGTGGCAGGCTGCTGGAGCCAGGGGTCCATGGCGGGCTGACGGAGCCCGGGCCCCGTGCCCCAGCTGCGAGGGGACCAGCTGGAGTCGGGATGGGACCACCAAGCGCTTGCATCAGCTGCGCACGGTGGCTGCTCACCTCCTTCACAGTGTAGCAACGGGAAGGGATTCTGCAGTTGTTATTGTTGGGAGCTGTTGTTTTGGGGATTTGCAGAACAGGAACATTAGCTACGTCCAAAAAAAACCCAAAAAAGAACGTGCCTCATCCAGCCTTGAACGTTTCTGGAACGAGCTAGTTTCAAGCTTCTCTCAGTAGAAGAACATATGTAGTGAACGACACGTGCCTTTACACACCCCTCCCAGGCCTATGACATGTCATCTCTGCTTCACGGTTAAGTGGACAGTATTAATCAGTGTCCTGTGAATTCAGCAGCTTAACTGCAGTGTAGCAACCTCTCCTCTTTCTTGAGAATTTATGTCTAAATTTGCATTTCGGTGCTGTTTTCCAGCTTGTTAACGTAGCCATGGCAAGATGCGTCACTGTGGAAAACGCTACTCTAGCTTTTGAGGCGTGCGATGTTAACAACAAGGTAAGGATACCCTGCATACTGAGTATGTGGTGCTATTTTTAGTGCGCGGCATAGAGCTCCTGGACCTCCCCGTGGTGACCTGCCCTCTCCCCGGGAGCTAGTGCAGTCCTTCCCACCGGGGGGCACGGCCAGCGGTGCTGGGAGCAGCGAGGGGCAGGAATTGCCTCTGTGTGCAAAGCCTGTAACCAAGCAACAACCCCAGAGCCAGCAAATTCATCTGGAATAGGAAAGTTCGATAACGCCATGAGCCTGAATGTGAAAACGGGGAGAAATATTTAAGTACAAGCCAGTGTTCTGTGCTGCGCTGCTGCAAAGCGTCCAGCAGCACTCTCACTAGATGGGAAGCAGCTGCTGTGGACAACCTCTCCCTTCTTCTACAGGCAGCCTTTCCTAGGCAGCTCCCCGCTAATTGCTCACCGCTGGCCCAGGCCAGCGTGCGGGTCGGGGCCCTGTGGTGTACGGGGCTTTATCCGCTTGCACCCCAGCACCAGAGTGCGGCCAGGGAGGTGGCAGCGCAGAGGAGCGCGCAGCAGTCGGGTGTGGGGTCTGGGCTGCTGCGGCGGGAGTCGCTCCCAGAGCCTGCGCTGGGGCTGTCCTGAGCTTTTTAGCTCTGCAAATCCATAGGAAAGGTCTTGCCAGGGATCATGGCTTTCCTCATCCCCTGGTCCTGGGTGAGGGCAGGAGGAAGATGAGGAGAGCCTCTGCCAGCTGCTTGCCAGCCCTGAGCAGCCAGCCCCACCGGGGGAAGGCAAGTGGGGTCACAGCTCTCCCCATTCTCTCCCCACAGAACCAAAAGTTCAACTACACCTGGCTGAGGCTGATCCAGCACGGAGAGCTCTGCGTCGCCCCGGCCGGCACTACGGGAGCGCTGGGCCTGCGCCGCTGCGAGGGCAGGAGCCGCAGCCTGACCTGGCTGCACAGGTCGCTGGCCGCCTTCCAGCCGGAGCTGGTAAGTGAAGCGCTGGCGAGGGCAGCCCCCGCCACGGCCCGTGATCCCTGGTTTGGGTTAGCGTGCCAGCGTGCAAACCGATGGGCAGCTGCAGCCCGGTGCAAGGTGTGGGGTGTACCCCGGCCCTCTGGTCCGGGCTTTGCCAAAGCCGTCTTTTCACCTGAAGTTAAGCGTTGGTCCCCCGGCACCACTGCCTTTCCTCCGGGGAGCGGCCATGCGCACCCTGCCCTTGGGTTGCATCGGTCCAAGCGATGTGCAGCCCGGCACCGCCTGCCCGGGGGCTGCGGACATGCCGGTCATGCCGAGGCATTTGCTCCGGCAGGGCTCTGCTGCTGCCTGCACGGCAGTAACAAAACATCCCGGTTTTACATAGAAACCATGGATAGCACTTACATGGAGATGACTTGATATTGATTGCCGTTCAGCTCACAGTGGGGTTTTTAACAGAAAGTATGTATGAAAAGGAAAAGAATGGATACTTACAGTTATTACCTGCATTACAAAAAGCAAGAATCCCGACTATATCTCTGTCACCCTGCTGTAAGTAGTTGTCCAAAATGCTATGAAATGGCATACTTTATATTTAAGAAAGAAAAAATGTAGCTAAGTGATACGCTCATCATATCGACAAGCTTCCATTCCTCTTTAGTCTGAAAAAATAAAACTTGCAAAGCCAGAATGCTGCAGTGCCAAGGCTCACAAAGGCCAGGGTATTTTGTGAAAAATACATGAAAATTGTCATCCACTTAGGAGTCCCAACCACATTATCAGTGCACGGGCAGTTTTTGTCACCTGTTCCAGCCTGAGCTGGCCTCCAGCTGGGAGTTGGATGCATTTGGTGGTCCCCGCCGGCACAGGGGACTGGGCTGCCGCTCCCGGCCGCCGCAGGGGACAGGGTCTGGCCGCCCGAGGGCATGGGCACCCACACGCTCCCTGGGACCGGCGGCCCCGGGCAGCGTGGTTGCATCGGCCGTTGCTGGTGCCAGCAGGGCAGCTCAGCGGGTGGTGAATGCTGACCCAAGGAATGGCAGTCCTTTACCTTCCTCTGCTGTCACCGTCATTGGGTCATATTAATGATGTGAAGTGTATTTACTGTATGCACAAAGGTCCAACTTTTGCCCAGACAACACTCTACATGTCAGTTCAGGAGCATTTCACCTAGGTGTTAACCAAACGATCATAAGAAATGCTGCAGTGCTAGGCGGTGACACAGAAATGTCCCATCCCCTTGGCAGCACTTGAGCATCGCCTTGCTGGCCACATGGGTCAAGTAGATAAAGCTGAGTAGATGTGAAAAGCAAAAGGATGGAGATCAGACTCTTCATTCTTTCCTAATCCAATTTACTGCCCCAGCATTTGAACTTCAGTGCTGAATTACCTAACATCCTCTTCAGCGCAGTCAATGTGCTTTGAGTTCATCAGCCGAGAAACTCAAAAATACAAAAACCAGTCTCCTGCCGTACATTCCCCTATATTGCAAATACCATCTGGAGTGATTTCCTCTGCATGGCGGCTACCTCTTGGACAGCCAGAGAACTAACCTTCCCAGTGCCAGTGAAGGAGAAGCCGCGAAGCACAGGAGGTCTGGTCTGCTCCTGGCTCAGCAGCCGGTGCAGGCTTTGGCTCCCACCCGAGAGTCCCTGTAAGTCAGTGAAGAGATCTCGCGTATCGGGGACGTGCAAAAAAAGGGCACACCGTGAAGAATCACACTTCCTCAGTGGAGAAATAGAGCACCTTACAGCAGCTGCTGCCCGCGTCCCGCTGCCTAAAGCCCTCTCTCTCTCCCCTGCAGACGGACCACATCGTCTCGGAGCACCTCCAGCAGCCGGTGTGCTTGGAAGTGGATCCTGCTCACAAAGCCCTGAGGGTAAATGCCTGTGACTCCGCAAATCCTTATCAAAAGTGGCAGTTTGGCAATTACTATGCAGACTGAAGGGAACGCAGTTGAACCAGAAAGGCTGTGTTTTCATCTTGTGAATTCAGCAAGGACATCTGTGCAACTTACGACAGCAATTACAAAACTGGAAGTTCATTTCCAAATGATAATTGAAATCCGTAATTTAAACCAGCATACTGAGAGATCAGAATACCAAGAGCAGCACATGGGGTTTAACTATATCTGAAACAGATAGGCGTGTTTTTCCCTCGCTGTGGGAGACTTCGGCAAAAACTCAAATAATTTTCTGTATTATTAAATGGAAATATTTTCTGAAGTCCCCCATCATACCGTAAGCAAACCTTCGTCAGTTCCCCCCGGACAACAGCATAAGCTACAGAAATACTTCCAGAGCTCTGTAGTCTGTAAACAGCAAATTGGGCTGCTTATTCTTCCACAGCCTGAGAAGATGGAACTTTATTGACCAATGCATTAAAAAAATCCATCCGACATGCCCGTGCTGCGTCTGGCTGCGGGATCCTGCCTTGTGGGACCCGTTGCCTCTGACAGATGAGTATCACGGTTCCGTTAGGAATCGATCGCTTATCGAAAAAGCCTTCTTTTAATAATGGGAGGCAAATGTGGGTCGATAAGCCGCCCAGCAGACGAGGTAAAGCGGGCGCTGTGAAGAAGCAACGAGCATGCCTTGCCTGCGCCCTGTGGACAGCCAGGACACGTGTGCCTTGCTTTCCTTGGAGGTGAGAGGAGCCACCGGGGGCTTATCCCGCTTCTTGCCGGCAGCACGCACCAGGAGCCAGCTGGGGAGCACCTCGTCCCAGGGCAGCCGGGCTGTCCCTGCCCTGGGGCTGCCAGGGCCCAGCCGTGTCCCCGAGCCCCCATGGCTTTTTCGGGGCTCCTCCAGGACCACTGCTGCTTTCCTGGGCCCCCGGCTGGCCGTGCCGGTGCCTGTGCCAGAGCCTGGTGATGCTCGGTACAGCCCCAAGCAGGGGCTTTCCCAAGGGAAGCGTTACCCGCTGTCAGCGCAGTCCGGGCAGCTCTCCCCATCGCAGCATCCCCCCACCATGGGCGGAGGGAGGGCAGAGACCTCTGGCAGGGCGTCTCACAACCCAAAACTTCTACCCGCTGGTGCTCAGGATGGATGAAAACACCCGCTGAGGTCAGTGAGGGCTTTACCTCAAAAAGGGCTGCAGAACACAAGTGTGTGTGCATGCACACGTGTGTGTACACACATTTCACAGGGACTGAGGTGAATGCAGCGCGATGAGACCTTGCCCGGCACCAGCCACCGCACAGCCCAGGCTGCTCCGCACACCAAAAGTCCCTCTGAACTTACCCTCACAGGCATGTTTTTTTCTTACTGTGAAATGTTTTATCTCTAAAAGCCATCACCAGGTTTTGAAGGGACAGATTTGATAGGAGACTAAATTGAGCTGTGACAAGACAGTGAGATCCAGGGTGTGTAACCCCCGTGCATCCCAGGCAGGATTGCTTCCCCCGCTCCTGTTGGGAGGTTCCCGCGGCGGGAGGCTGCTCCCCGTACAGCTGCGGTGTCGCTGGGGAAGGCAGCGCTTCTCCGCCTGCCCCACTGCCCTGCGCCAGGGCCAGGGGCTTCTCCAGCACAGGGCGCTGGGGGTACGCGGGGCTGGGCATCGCACCCGGTTCTCACGCCGCTGTTGACCACAGCTGAGCCTCCACCATCACAAAATGCCTCGTACCTCTCCTTTGATGTTTCAGAAGGCCCTGGCATAACCTTACCTCTCACGTGGCGGATCAACGCTCACAGGGTCTGACAGGCTGAGTCTGCCAAAATAGTGACTGGCCCAACAGATTTTCCCAGTCGGCTCCTATTCCAGCTGTCTTGACGATTTTCTCTCCCTCCTTTAGTGCAGCTAGCCTGCAGTCACTATCAGAAAAATGACACAGACGTTGTTTGTGCAGTCATCTTTTATCAGGAGCATGAATTTCATCAAATTCTGTTTGCTGACATTCAATCACTTGTCACGGAGTAGGCACCAAGGGGTCGGCATCACGGTCACATCCCCGTGCCAGGCTTGTCACTTGCACTCTGCTTCCCCTTTGTGTAAATGCTCACTTCCACGTTGGTATCCTTTGCTCAAAGACTGGAGCGTGCCTTCGGGGCTGCTGGCAGCGAGCTGCAGCCCTGCTGTTACACAATATTGCGAAGCGTTCAGATCGTACCAGTCAGCCTAGCCTGCCAGAAACGAGAGCTTTTTTCCGGCACGCTCGGCAGACGTGGCGATAGGCGCCTGGCCCTGCCCGGCGAGCTGCCCGCTCCTTTTGCCGTCCCCGCTGACGGCGCCCGGGGCTGCATGGCACCGCGGGGCCCTAGGAGGTGTGGGGCCGTGCAGGCTCTGTGCACGTTAAGGCACCACGGGTGGGAAGGACCGACGCTCCGTCTGGCGACGGGAGCCGCCGTCGTCCCCCGTGTCGGTGATGGGAAACAGGCGCGGCTTTTCCAAACAGCCTGTGCTGTGTCAGGGAGGGACCGGGCACGTCGTGCTGTGCTTCCTTCAATAAGTACCCTGAATTGAAGTGGCCACAGTTGGAGGCCCCATTTGGTTTGTTTTTTTTTAAAAAAAAGCTTAAAAAAAGGGACTAAATGACAATAGATGAAGCTTCTTCCTCTGAGCCCTGTGTGTTAACCCTGTTTCTGACGGACTTGGACCCTTTCTAGGGGCTCTCCTGCCCGAGTTACTGCCAGGCTGAACCGCAAAACATCACCCTGGGAAGAACCTTTAAACCACCAATTTCCCCTGATTTATGGCTGTGCTTTGGATTCTCATTTAGTGCGCTATTAGCACAGGCGATGGCAATAGCCGGAGCTGGCTGCTGAGCCCCACAGCTGCTGCAGATGTTGTGGCAACTGGCAAGTTTCCCCCGAAGTGGTTTAATTCACGTTCAAGTTCAGCGTACAGCGCTGCTAGAAACAGCTCCCAGAGGTGAGCCAGCGCCACGCGGCACTGCCCAGGGAGGGTGGAAAGGTGTCACCACCCTCCAGAAGGGTCCCCCCTTACTTACCTGCCAGCAGCCCTCATCTGGCACTGGGGAAACGGAGAGAAATCATTTTCAGGCGAAGGCCGGGTCTGTAGTTACCATGTCCTAGAGCTGCGCGTCTTAATCAGCATCCCCATCCTCTTTTCTGCCTGAAAATGCCTCTGCTCCAAGGGGCAAATTTTCAGGTCTTCGGGTGTCCTTTCCCCTCGCGCGCCGAGCAGACAGCTCCCTGCCCGGCTTCTCCGTGCGCCCCGTCTGACCCCCAGCTGCGGTTTCGGCCAGAGGCAGACCCTGCCCTGTCCTCCTGCCGTGCCTGGCCGCGGCTCCCCAGCCCAGGCAGTGCCAGCGGCGCTGCCTGCGAGCTGCCTGCGCGCTGCCTGCAGCGCAGAGGAGGAGCACGCCATGGGAGAGTGCAAGCTGCAGTTTCTGCCTGTTTATTGCCTGTACACCCCTTGATTTCCATATTGCACCCACCCACCCTGAGGGTTAGGCAAGGGTGTGTTTGTAGGAGAGGCCCTCAGGCCCCTAGAGCATCCCAGGACTTCTATTTTTCCAGCTACCAAGGAAAGCAAGAGAGGGAGTTGCGGGTCTCAGCTGATCAAACACTGCTTTCCAAGGAAGGGAAAAACTCGTCCAAGTTTCGGTGAGACTCCACGCTTAGCTGGAACCCAAGCCCACAGTCAGTACACCAAGCATCTCATCCCTGCACTTGCCCAAAAAGCCTGGAAACCGTATTTTTAACTGTCACCTAGGGTATAAGCCAACTGTTAAAAACTCTTAGAGACACATATGATAAAAAGAGAAAAAAAAACAAAAAAATCTGCCTTTTGCTAAAGCGAGCACGGGGCCCAGCCAGCCCGTGCAGCCATGTGAGAGAGCAGGAGGGTGCCCGGCTGGCCAGCAAAAGGGTTGATCCTCGCGCTGAGGGCTCGGCCAGACGGTTCCCCGGAGGAGATGGTAATCATGATGGCAAACGGCTGGGCCGCAAAACGCTGCTGCCTTTCCTGCTTCCACTCTCCTCACGCCAGGAGAGCACGGGAGAGTATTTGAACGCTGGCTGTCCGTCTCATCGGGTGCCTGCGCTGCTCTGGGACCTTCCCTCGCTCAGCCCCGTGCTGACCCCTCTGCCCGCGTCAAAGGCTGCCCGCTACAGCAGCCCCTGCCCTTGGCTGCGGCACGGGCGCCCTTTCCTGCTGAAAGCCACCTGCGCCATCAGCACGAGCCGGGTGTTCGCATCCCGCCTGTCCGGCCTCAGTGGCTCTTCCAGAGCCGGGCACCAGCACCCGCGTGTCCTATTGACCCCGACGGGCACGGGCAGACACTGCCCGTCAGCCCCTGGCCTTACCGCAATATAGTGCCTTAAAAACGCCAGCTTCTCAGCAATGCACAAAGTCGCTCACTTTAGCTCTGACTATTTCACTTTGGGGTTTTGGTGTTTTCTTCCCTACTGCATTTTTTGATTGCAGTAAAGCAAAAATTTGTTACTGACGTTCTGGAGGGCAAAGCGGGCCGGACGGCGTGGCGGGGAGGCGGTGGTCACCAGCCCCACCTCGGCGGGCGTGCAGATACCCAAAGCCGAGGCTGCTCAGCCTGGAGCAGCGCTTTGCCGCCCACAGCCTCAGCAAGTCGCCGAAAGCCCAGGCAAGGGTCCCGTCTTTAGGAGAAATGTGCTGCTCTTACGGGAACCACTGCGAGAGGAGCGGTGGGGGCAGCTGTCAGCAGGCAAACAAGCCCACTGTATAAATTCATACAAGCAAACCTCTGAACTTCCACAAACCAAAGAGCAAATAAACAAGTCTGAATAGCACAATGAGGGCTGTGTCTGGTTTGTACAATACAGAATTGCCATTTATTATTTTCACGTTGCCAATAAATAATTGCCTTTATGTAGCACAAGAAAAGTCAAAACTATATTCAGTGCTGCTGGATATGTAAAACTAACCCTTAAAAAAGCACTTAGAGCTGAAGGAGGCCACTGCAGCCAAAGTCGGAGTCTTTGTTCTTACCTCTTCTCCCTTTGTCAGCTGCCCTCAGCTTTCCCAGATGCTTTCTGGGATGACATTTGCAAAGCTTAGTCCCAACTCAAGACAAATCTGTCTGTAAAATAGTTTAAAAAAAAAGACTGCATCAACAATACTGTAGTTACGCAAAGGTTTTTAAAAATGGAGAAGGGTTGTGTTCAGATGACACAAAAACAAATTATGCATAAAACTTGCCTGGCTTTGACAAAAAAAATCTTTAAAATTTTGCATCTAAACTTGGCATGAAAATCCAGAAGACATGCAAGAGAGTCTAAACTGGTGGCATTTGGAAAATACAGGTTTCTGGCAGCAGCCGGTTTTGCCGGGTGGGCACCGAAGCACGCACAGGCGCACGTGGTGCACTGCACGGACTGCACGGGCCGCTGCCCTCCAGGCTGCCCCAGGCCCCGGCCATGCCGCTGTGGACGGCACCAGCCACCGGTGCCACCTTCCCGAGGGTGCCTCTGCCCCAGGCTGGCAGGGCCGGGCACCGTGGCTGGCCACCACCGGCAGCGCTGCCCGCGGCCACGCGGGACGGCTGCCCTGGCGGGTGGGGGTCTCCAGCGGTGGGGCTGGGGGAGGAGGGTGGTGGGGGAGAGGAGCTGCCTTGTTGCCGGCAGTGGTTTGGGCTGCCCGCACCCGTGGTTTCATGCCAGCGCCCAGAACAGGCAGGCTGCAAGCAGCGCCGCGTCGGCCCGGCGGTGCCGTGGTGCCGACTGCAGCAGGCAGGCGACGTGTCTAAAGACGTCCATGCCGACACCTCCCACCCCAACGGGCAGGGCCAGCGGATGGTACCAATCCTGTCTGGTGCTGACGACAGTGCTGCGTAAGGAATCCAGCTTCCCATGGGAGGTGTTAGGGATGGCAGTGCGGGAACAGGGCCTTGATGCCTTCCCATCATTTTCAATTCCTGCACATCAGCATCTACCCACGAATGCAAATATCCCTCATCCTACCAGCACAAGGTGGAAATGGACGGTCGCTAGCAAGAGGCGGCCGTCAGTGCACCGTGAGACGCCAGCACGGATGGACAGCAAAACGGAGCGCGCTGCGGTTGCAAACAGTCGTCTCTTTTATTATTCACACTGCCCTGGCCAGTGTTACTGCAGCTGCTGCGCTGCCAACTCATGCCCAGCACGGCTGACGGCATGGACCACGTGTGTGTCGGCAGCCAGAGAAGCCCCAGCCAGTTCAAGACATCCTATTGTTTGAATATGGTTACAAAAGTTGGATAGAAAATAAGAGGATAAACTTTAAATCAAATGGTATTACATTTAGCAAACTGATTATTTATTTTCCTGCGCTATGGCCATCTCTGCTCGCTGTCAAAGCCAAGATGTTAAGTTTTCACAGTGAATTATGAAATCATATACAAAAAGGAAAAAAGCAGTGACCTCACGTTGTGTGAAGAGACACGTCTTGGGGGAAACAAAAAAAGAAAAACAAAACCAGAGTGAACGCTTGGCTCATTAAGCAATTCTCCACCTCAGTTTATAAGTGCATCATGGATTCAAATTCATCGATTCGCTGTTTGGTGTTTCCTTTTCTAATCCTCCGGTAGGAGATTGTGTTGTATCTGGAATAGCTGTGTCTGGAGATATCATTTTTTTTCCCCAGGCTGGGCTGCTCCCCTGGTTTCTCCACCTGGGAGTTGCAGCCGGGGCTGGTTGGGGGAGATGCCTCCTTACCGCTGTCCTGCTGCTTTAGAGGGGATGCCTCGCCGTTCTCCTTCTTGATTTCAATCACCTGAACTTCATCCTCTTCAGTGTCCCCCTCCTCCTCCTCATCCTCCTCCTCCTCCTCCTCCTCCTCCTCCTCCTCAGCGGCATCCCCTCTCCCATCAGCGCTGGCTGCGAGGGTCTCTGCCGCCTCCCCGCCGGGGCTGGCCACCGTCCCCAGCGCTCGCTCCCCGCTGCCCGCAGGCGTCCCCTCGCTGCCCGGCCCTGCGGCAACACAGAGGGAGCGTGGGTGAGGAGGGGCTCAGCACCACCTCCGTGCCCCCGTCATACATGCTTTTGATGTAGCATCGCTCTTGGTGACTTGCCAGCTCCTGCCACCAAAGCACCCGCCCTCCAGAGGCTCCTGGTGAGGGGTGCCCCATGGCTGCAGGCTGACCCCCATCGCTACTGATGCTAGCAGGTGCTTTAGAAAGGCTCCGTACATTCTCCAGCTCACTGCTTAAGGCCACCTGCCCTTGCATTTTTAATGCCCATCTCTTTTGTACCCCCTTTCCCACGGAGCCCTCCCCACTACCCTCCTTTAAAAGGAGAGGCGATGCAGATGCCAGTGGCCGAGCCTGGAGGAGGGAGGAGCGGCACAGCATCCCCGCTGCGCCCCAGCACCAGGGGCACTGCCTCCCTGCGTGCCCCAGCTCTGCTCCCGCCCTCTGGGACCCACGGCTGGCAAACGTCCTACTGCAGGGCCCTGCTGCGGTGCCTTTCCAACGGCGTACCAAAGCTCTCTGGCCGTCGCCTTGGGCAGGCGCTGGACTCAATTAGCCAAACTCCCTGTTCTGGAGTTGCTGCCTCCTCCCTGCGGGGCAGACCCTGCCACGGGACCAGGGGTCCCCTCTCCGTGCTGCTCAGTGCCGGCTCTGCGGAAGGGAAGGGAAAGGGGAAAGGGGAAAGGAGAAGGGGAAAGGGGAAGGGGAGGGGAAGGGGAAGGGAGCCATTCTGCACGCAGCGCCCAGCTGTGCCGGCGCGGCGATGCAGCGGGACCCGGGCACAGCCCTCCTGGGACACGTCCCTCCTTCAGCGGTGGCTGCCCAGGCCAAGATGGCTATCTCCTGTTTGTCCTGTTTGGCACCTCTCTGCATTAAATGATCCTTTAGTGACGCAACAAATGGTCTATTCAACATTTTGCCTGTGGGGTCCTGAGTATTAATTAGACTAAATTGGTTAGGTACTAAAAAGCTGCCTGCAATTTAGAGATAAAGTGCTTGTGGCTGGGCAGGGTGGGAGGGAGTGCGGGGAGGCTGTGCAAGATCGTTTAATAGGTATTCTTGTGCGCTCATAAAGCAACACAGCTGGAATATGGATGTCGGCTCTGAGTGGGAAAGCCTCCACCGTGATTCACCTCCTCAAAGACCTTTGCAGCTGCTATGAAATATTATTTTGCCCATGACAAATGTTCATCTATTTTTTTCCTTTTTGCAATCAAAGTAAAGTTTCTGTTTACAAGGCATGGCCCATACATCTTTTAGAGCTACATTCAATGATGCTAGCTTTGCCAGCACCGTGACAGCTACTCTGGGTTGTTAATATCTGCTCTTCTCTGAGGAGGGGTTTCATATTTATGTGGCAGCTGACATACAGAAAATACCGGTTTATTGCAGCCAGGGGGATGTGTAAATGATGCGAGGGACCCAGCACAGCCGGGTGCCGGGGAGCCGGGGCAGAGCCGCCAGCCCTGCACCCCAGCCACTGCCAGGGTCGCTGCGGGGGGTGGCCTCAGCAGCCCACGGCCCAGCCGTCCCTCGGCCCGCAGTTGCCAAAACCAACGAGCCGGGCAAGGAAATGTGGGTAGGAAATGTGAAAGGGCGGCAGCAATGCCGAAAGCCCACCCATGGAGAGACGCAGCTTTCCTGCTTTAATAATATTCAATAACACTCCTTTTTGGAGGAGGGGCTGCATTTTGCATAGTATCATTAAATACGTTCAGCTATGTGTATATCCATTCAGTGCATTTTGACGTGCCGCCGGGAGCGGGCAGCGAGCACCCCGCAGCCCTTCTCTCCGCCGCGGGCAGGCGCGAGGTCCAGCCTGGGCGCCCACTGATTTTTACCATTCTCACCTAGGAGCGAGTCAAGAGGCCCAGGAGCAGATGTTTAGGAGAGCAGACAATTTTCTGCTGGATACTTGGGCGCCGGGGGCATTTAGACACTTGGGGAATCAGGCAGGAAAAGAGTTTGGGTTTGGAGGCTGCACATTTTTGACTGACAGCCTCCCGAGGTTATCCTCTGAGCTCCCTGCATGGAGCAGAAGATAGAGCATCTCCCAGCCTCACGGGGCTGTTGGAGATCTCCTGGTCGAAGACCCCGCGGTGCTGCGATAGCCCATGGTAATGGAGATAGGTGCAAACCTCAGGAAGAGAGGTACGAGCCGTGTTTTCTAAGATGCGGCAGCTCTACTGATGAGAAATGAGTCACTGCTCTCCAGAATCTAAGGGTCCGACCGAATTAGAAAAAAATGACAACCACCTGTATGTCATTGTCTTTGAAGGCTACTCATTGCTATGCTTCAGGAAAACCTCCCATCACACAGCATTTTCCATTACCTTCCTCCGATTCCTGGCCATCGGTCCCCGTGTCCTGGATATCAGCTGATCCCTGCTGTAGCATCCCATCGCTTTCCTCCCGCTTTTCTTTAGGAAACACAAAGCACAAGAAATGGACTGATGGAGCAGTTAGTGACGATAATTAGGTTTTAATGGTTGCAGATTGGCAGCAGATTTTCAGAGCAGATAAAAAAATTGCTCATTTATTTAGTCACATACTTTTCATTGTATCCTGTGTAACTGCTAGCTCAAATTTGTCCCTCAACTCTGAATTACTCTGAGTCATCGTTAAAACCACCATAGGTTAGGATTTTCGACTAACACACATAGTACATCCCATTATTCATAAGGCTAAACATAAAACAGAGCTTTTCTTTCTAAACACTTCAAGAAAGGCAGCCTTGTACTTTACCTTTGCATTGCTTCTCTCCATCAAAATCCCCACGTACTATGTCCTCTGCCAAAGAATTTCTATTTTCCTCCTGATTTTCTTTCGCAGGTGGAGCATCAGGGCTCATTTCTGCATTCGCGTAAGGAACCGTCCCGACAGAGTTTGCTATTTCATCGATGACACCCATGAGCTGGAGTGGGCCCTTCTCGGCAGGTACGCTCCCATTGCACTCGGGCATGCTGGATGGCGCCGGGACTTCTTCTGTCATGCTTAGGGCCGTGCCGTGCCCGCCGACCAGGGCCGTGCACCTCCAGGGGCCCCGCTCCTACACCCCGGGGTGGGGAGCGCTGCGCCTCACCCCTTCCCCGGGGGTTTTGTTCCCCTGCTCAGATGGTCAACGCGCGCCTCCTCTCCTGCGGGCGCTGCAGCGGAGCAGGGTCGGCGGTCGCACCATCAGATGTGCCGAGGGCTTGCCAGCGGGCTCTGGCCACGGGGCGATCCAATCAGCACCTCGCTTGTTGCTGAGGCTCATCCCGTTGCATAATTAAATGCACCATTTTAATTTACATAAACAAACAATCTGAAGCAAGGAAGCTTTTGTGCTGGCATGGAGAGCGGGTCTTTCAGCATGTCAGCCCCGTGGTAATAAACAGAGGTTTTGTACTCCCGGCACAATGGCTCCTTGTGTCCCCGCCTGGTCACAGGGACGAGGATTGTTCTGACCCCTAATCCCCGGAGGGTGACCACCTTCCCTAGCGCGCCGCCACCTAACCCGCTTAACATTCCCCATCGGGTTTGTGTGCCGATAAACCTCGCCGTGCCGCTGGCCGGACAATGGACGCTTTCTGTACTTGTCAGGGAACAAACCGGCGGGTCGGAAGGGCACATGCCCCGCACACGGCGCAACGCCGCACTCCTCTGCCGGCCCGGCCACGCGTGTTGTACAGGCAGGGCCACGGCCTGCCAGACGCCGAGCATCTGCAATTGCCTGCTGAGTGAAATGCATCCCAAGGGCTCGGCCCTCAGGGACAGAACTAGATGAAAAACAAAAGCACAAGCCAAAGTGATGTTTTGTGCCGAGATGTGAAGTGAGGCGGCAGGTCCCTGAGGCCGAGGCCGGCAGGTGCCGGGAGGCTTGGTGCCCACCGACGCCCCGGCCGGAGCCCCGCAGCACCCGGGCAGGGCAGCGCCGCGCTTCCCCTCCCACGCCCACGGCACAACCCCCGGGTGCAGAAGCAGCTTCTGGCCATGGCAGTGGAAACTCTCCTTAAAGGAATATAAAAGGGGCGAAGGATGAGATTAGCACTTGCATTGGTGATTATCAGTCGGACCTATAGCTAGCAGGAGCAAGAGGGGAACGTTTCACCGAGGGAAGCAGGAGGATCGCCCGAGCAGCACCGGGGCATTTACTGACCACAGCTGAACTCGTCTCAGCCCCGGTGCCCAAAGCCAGGTTTACGTAAGAGTGTAATCTCCTGCTGTGAAGGACTTTTTGTGTTCGTACAATACAACATTTTTGACATCTTTGGGCTTTAGGATTTGGAAATCCTCTTGTCGAGCTCAGACCTTGATTAGAAATGGACCCAAAGCCTTTCCACTGGTTTTGTTCACCTGTGAGTTTGCATCTTTAAATCAACAACTTTTCATCATTGCTATGAAAATGAGTGAGTTTGGTGTAATTGATTTATAAAATCAATCCTATGCTGGAAAAATTTGTCCAAGAAAAATGGATGATGAGGTTTGAAAGTGAGTCAACACCAAGCAGCGGTAGGTGCCCTCAGGAGGAGAGGCTGGGTACCCGGCACGGGCTGGTGGCTGGAGAGGAGGAGGTTACTTTCTATTCTTATCAAGCTATTTTTCCATATCCCTGAGATAATCCGAAGGGCCCTGCAGGCGATGTCTCATTTGGCAGGTCCTGTCCTGAAAAAGGTTTCATGGCTGGGACTCACCTGAGCACCCCTGCTGCAGCGCCAGCTCGGGGCTGTGCCATTAAGGTACCCGTGAGACCAGTAAGCCGTGGGTGATGGAGGCAGCGCCGACCCGGGGCGCATCAGCCAAGAGGCAGCCAAAGGCCCGCACTGCCCGTCCGTGCCGTCACACCTCGCTTTGCGCAGCCCCGCAGCCCCGGGCAGGGGAGCCATGGGGACGTCCCCCACCGCCCCGCACGGGCCAGTCCGGCTCATCACTGACCCGGCAGCGGGCGCGAGGGCAGAGCGGGGATGCGGCCATCGCACGGAGGCGAGGGGCCACGGCCACCCCGGGACAAACTCCCAGCCAGGCTTCAAATTTGAAATAACCCAAAGCTGAAAACATGGCACCAGGCCTGACAAGTGGGGAGCCTTGCTGAGCGGGGAGCCACATCGGCTCCCACGGGGACGGGGACGGGGACAGGTCCTGTCCCCATCTCCCCAGGAACCTGCCTGCCTGACTTCTTGATTGCAAAAAGATATTGAAACAATTTCAGGTATTTCCTGGTGCCATCTATTGGTTACACAACCAATTCTCAACAATTCACTTTTTCCCAAATGAGCGCCTCGCGGTTGAAGCACGATTTGCATGAATCTATTATAAATCATTTTCCGTGTGACCTTTAATGCAGGAAGTTTCCATTCAAGCTACCCTTTGCTAAAAATTTTTCAGAAATAGCACCTGGGATTTCAGAGGCGTTGGGGCACAACAGGGATTTGAAAGTCGGTGAGGTGGATCATTAGAGCCACAGCAATTCCAATTCATTCCAGAAATAGGAAGAGGCCGCCATGGCAGGGCGTTGGCAGGCTGTTTGCAGAGCTCTGTAGGCTCCTCTGTCCTTAACTCTCTGCTCCCCAATTTCTGCTCCAGCCACAGGTTTCCAAGAGCAGCCCGTGCACGCGCCTGGCTGCCCAGGGGAGCACGTGCACCGTGCACGGGCACTGGAGGGCTCCAGAGCAGAAGCCACGTAACCCAGGGTCACCGTGGGAGATGCAATGCCACCCAAAAGCTGGGGCAGGATGACAGGCACGGTGGCACCGGAGGCAAACGTTCCCACTGCCGCACACAGCCAGGAGGGATTACATTTCACTTGAACGCCCAGAGAAAAACTCCTGTGGATCATGTCAACAAACTACAATCAAGCATTTCCATTTTGTCAGCACAAGATAAATACCTTATGTTTATGAAAAAACGTACCTGGGGATTCCTCTTCTATAGAAAATGTCAGAATTTTATCTTTTCACCCAGCAGAGGAATGAAAGGAAAGGTGGAGACATCGGCGTCCCCCCTGGCAGAGCTACGTCAGGCACCAGCCAGCCCTTGCGTGTCCTCAGGGCCGGGATGCTGCTGCTGCTGCTGCCCCGGTTCTCCCGCTGCTGCCCGATGCTCCCGCTGCTGCCCGATGCTCCCGCTGCTGCCCCGGTGCTCCCGCTGCTGCCCCGGTGCTCCCGCTGCTGCCCCGGTGCTCCCGCTGCTGCCCTGATGCTCCTGCTGGCCATGCTTGGCTTCCGAGGGGAGCTGCAGGAGGAGCAGCGTGTTTCCTCTGGAAAACAGGAACACATGCCAGAGCGATGCAGCAAGGGCACACTAGTTACAAACCATGGGCACATGCAGAGTAATTCAAGTTTTGACAGTGTTAAAAATAGGCAGCTGCTGCTTTCTTCCTGGCAAACGCTGCACAAGGAGCCCAAAGGGATCGCTGGTGAGGGGAGAGCGGCTCCTGCCTGTTTGAAGGCATTTGCCCGCACAGGTTGCTGTCCCCGGACCATCCCCAGGAGCTGAGGGGCTGCCGTCACCCCCAAATCATCACGGTGACTGAGAGTCTTGAAGCTGCTCGGATGCTGCAGCATCCCCAGCAGTGTTTCTAAGCAGGCAGAGTTCACAGCTGGACTTGGAAAAAGGAAAAAGTAGCTGCGGGTTCCTCCCACCACAGGCAGCTATTTATAAACAGAGCTGGGCAAAACCACCTCTCGAGGCTAGGAAAACGTTTCATTTGCACAAACCTGAGGTGGTGTGATTTCTGCCTCTTTAAGCTTTTAAAAAAAAGAAAAAGGCTGTACTGAAAGAGCAAAACTTTACGGAAGCAATTCAGGCTGCGGCGCTTTCCCAGAGCAGAGCGTCGCCAGAACAGCCCTGCTCTCCGCTCTCCCGGACACTGCCACCTGCGCTGGAGAAGCTCCTGTCCCCACCCGCCCGCCCACGCCACCGGGGCATCTCTCAGCCATGCAGCCTGGCAGTGCCAATGGCAGCGGTGCGGCAGTGCCAATGGCAGAAATGCAGCAGTGCCAATGGCAGCGGTGCGGCAGTGCCAACGGCAGCGGTGCGGCAGTGCCAACGGCAGCAGTGCGGCAGTGCCAGCCACTGTCACAGGCCATCAGCTCCGCACCAAGTTCGCAAGGCCTCAGCGATGGGCTCTGTCTGGGCTTTGCTGGCTTGGTCTCGCTGTGACAGTGATTTCTGTGACCGACCGGGTGCCCGCGGTGAGGTTGCTTTCCTTTTGCTTGTCTGTCTGTGACACAACCACAGGTTTATGCAGCCAGCAGGAATGAGCAGCTGGTCTGTGCTAGGAGCACAGCAACAAACTCTTGGCTGTATGCACAGAAGGTGTGCTTCCCTTTCGCCCTGCAGCAGCAGGCAGGACGAACTCAGTCACCCGCGATAACGACATTTTGTGATCTTCTGTTCAATGCTACGAAAGCTGGGTGCAGCCAGCTGTTACACACAAAAACTTCTAAAACAGCGGCATGAGAAAGGAAATGTCGGGTACGAAAGCAGAAATCAGCAGAGCAGAACTGCACGCAGGAAGGCAGAAATGCAGCCATCCCTGAAAAGCATGCAGAAAAGTGGTCGCTGAAGGGATAGCCACTGGCTCCGACCGCAACTGAAACACAGCAAAACCCAGGACACGCAGAAACAGGGGTCAGACACAGAAACACAGGACCTCCTCACGTATTTCAGCAGCTTCCAGGGCTAGACCTTTAATCTGCCAGGGGAGAGTTTTTGCAGGAGAGTACAGCATTGAAGCCAGAATCATTTTCCACTGGATCTGAAATGATCCCAGCAGAAGCCACAACTTCTTTCACGGTTTTGTGGAAAAAAACCTTCTGCAGTAGAAATTACAGGCCAAGAGAGCCCAGCAAAAAAAACCCTGAGATACTGCAAAGGTCATAAAAAAAGGGCAAGGCTGGCTGGAGAGCTGCAAGCCAGCATGAACGAGGTGCACAGGTCTCAGGGCAGCAGCAGAGGCACTTCTAGGCCCTTGGAAAACACGGCTGCGATGCCCCATGGTCAGTGCTGGAGCCGCAGGAACCAGCGCGTTGAGCAGAGGGGCCATGGCTGCGCCCCAGGAGCGGCCGAGCATCCCCCGGCACCGCTCCTGCGCCGGTGCGGAGCCAGCACCCTCAGGCTGTGCTGCGAAAGCAAATAGGGTTTGCCAGCTCTCGCTCTGGAGATGCCTCAGCTCACTCTGTGCTGTGCTAAATCGAGCCAAAAGATTTAGGACCCAAATGTTTCCCTCACCTCAAGTGGGTGTTCTGCCTGTTTGCTGCTAACCCAGGGGCTGAGTGCCGTGGCTGTGTCTTGCCTGTATTTGATGCAGGGTCTTGAGTTCAGGGAGGGCTTGCCTAGATCTGGGCACCAGGTTAAGCGGTTAAGAACCCCTACAAGGTTAGGCTCAGTAGCATTCACCAAATTAATTAAGTTTTAAGTTTAAAAAGGAATTGCATTCTTCAGAGCAGCCACAATTCTTTTTGCAGTAAACTCGCACTGCCCCCTTTATCCACGGGGGATAAGAAGAGACAAGGTAATCCCTCGGCTGTTAGGAAATCAAGCAAACCCTTCAACAACCCCAAGATCGGTGGGCACACCTCCTCTGCTGAAGGTCCAGAGCACCTTCCACACACGCCGCTCGGAGCCCCAGCCCCCTGAACCACGGCCTCACCACGCAGCATCGCCCGTACGCCCACCCTCCTCCCGCCCCGGCTCCCGGGAGGCAGAGCAGGGATCCTTCCGGATTGCCCTCTGCAAGGAGAAACGTCATTTTAAAAGAGCTTTTTGCTCTCTGAGCTATTTGGTTTGCCTGTGAGCTCCTTCCTCCCCTCGGAAGGCTGGGGCACCCTAGATCTCGACGCTCGCTGCAGCGGCCCCGCGGAGCCCGCCTGTCACCCACATCCTGTTTTTGATCGTGACTGTGAAACATGTCACGTTGTCGTCTTGCAGCAGCCAAAGCATGCTCTCGCCGCCACTGGAAGAGCATCATTTATTTGGTCCTTCTTAATGCCTTTCTCAAGCTTGTTTGGTGTCCAGGCTCATTCAGCCTTTCCACACTAAGAGCAAGCACGTATCTCCCAAGGTCTGTCAAATTAACTTTCCACACCAAAAGGAATCACTGCTTTGGACCATAAAGCTGCACTAATTTCCACCAGAGATGCAGCCTTAGGGAGCACAGTTCATACAGTGTTTTAAATACCTTTCTTTTCCCCTCTATAAAACAAGGTGGAGGATGTAGGCCGCGGCCAAGGCACCCTGTCCAGCCCCACCTCTGCCACTGGGTCTGTATAAACCAGCTGCAACACAGGCAAAAGGAGACTTTAATTCAGCAGCTGTAGGGGGAAAAGCAAAGGCGGCCCCGGTCAGGCTGACGCGTTTTTATCGGTCTCTGCAGATCAGTCAGCCCACACTCTCCTAGGCAAAGAGCTCTGGCCTGGCTTTGGGCGTACACTGATTTTCACCCAAGTGAAAGAGTCCGCAGCACCAGTGGGCTAAGCTTCAAGCCTCTGGTCAGATATGTCGGGCTAGGAATATTTAGTCTTCTGACACAAATGCATGCAAGTCGTGGGTCCAAATACTCCTTGGTCAGGTGGAGAGAGCAGTGCTCCCGCTCCCGTGGAGCAAGGCACCGCCGGCCGCCCGCACCCACGTGCAGCAGCGCGCCAGACCCAGACTGGCTGGAAACGTCCACGTTTCGGCAGGTGAGCAGGCGACGGGCACCGCTCCTCCCCGGCTGTCAGTCTGGCGTCTGGAGCCAAGCGGCCTCACCACAACGTGTGACTGAGTTCAGGGTCCCTTCCTGAGTGCTGAGCTGCTTGGGGCACTACGACAACCTTCACCAGATTTTCTGGCTATTGTGCCCACAGTTGCTTTCGGACATCCATACATCTGCCTTTAACTCCACAGTTTGTCCAAATAGAAGTAACCTCTACTTTTTTTTCTCCTCTCTGCTGGTGTTATTGGCAAAGAAAAGTAAAACTCTATCTTGAGACAGCAAATCAGAGGCAAAAAACTTGATGTCTAGCAATAAGCTCAGGAGCCCAGACCAGCACCTGAAATGCCCCAGCCCGGGCTGACGGATAGGCTTTGGCTCCGTGCAGGTGCCAGACCAAAGCCCCCCTCCAGGCCCAGGGGCTGGGGGATGAACCGACGGCAGAGGGGCTCCTGGGCCGAACTGCAGGTGTTCGGTTCGGCAGCGCGGACAGAACATCGTTCCCACACGTAAAAACCCCCTGAGCTGCTCTCCTGATTGCCCTCCAGCTCTCCCGGAGACTTGCCGTACCACCATCTACTTAATCCTTTTAAGGGAAATTACAGACACCAGTACAGATTCTGCTGGCTTAGAAACATTCATTAATTAGAGAAGTATTGGGAACAGGTTGTTTTTATTTGGGGTTCATCTCGGAGGGAAGCTATTGGGTTTGTTTAGCCTGAGGTTTCTGAAAAGACCAGGAAATCCTGCCACAGCAGTACCTGAATGGTAAACAACCGCACCGTCTGCTCGGTCAAAAGATGAATGAGTCACACAAGGTATTTAAATTATATTTAAAATTCTTCCAATTGTATTTGAAAAACATAATCAGATTGCTTGGGCTGAACAAACAGCCTATTTCTGTGTTGCCTGAGAGGGAAATAAAATTTCTCTTTTTCTTCACATCTATGTCCATATTTATGAAATCACTTCATATAAGCTATCAAGTTAATCTTACTGCCTGAGGTCTCTGCTGCTGAAGAAACATGAACAGCCAATGATCTTCCCACCAGCGAGCAGTAGGAACACAGCCCACGGGCACCTCCTGCAGCCCCCGGGGCGTAGAGGGACCGGGTCCCGGGCACAGCCCTCTGAGGAGGTCCCCAGAGCGCGACCTGCAACCTGCCGCCGTGGCCAGGCGCAGAACAACCCCGCTCGTCCCTGCAGGACAATCCTCCACCTTTACTTCTCTTGCCTGCAAGAGGTCAAATCAATCTGAGCCATGTAGTTAGATAACCGTAAGGGGACGAGTATTTTCTCAAATCTGGTAAAATTCCAGCCAGGCGACTTAAGCGCCGTGCCCGCCGGGGGTGCGGTGGGACCCCGGCACTCCAGTGACTCTTGCCAAGCTGACGCCATGCAGAAAACGCTGTTTCTAGCAAACTGGCAGACACTGCGGAGAAGAGCACCGCAACTTCGGCAGGGCACCACAGAGCCGTGCTGGGAAGCAGGAGACGCACAGAGACCCACCGCCCTTTGCTGGCTCCCTGCTGCCCGCCGCCTGCACCTCCCCATGGCAGCCGCTGCCACCCTTGCCTCCCTCCCAAACCACGCAGACCTACGCTCCTCACCCCTCTTCCCTGGGGAGCACTCTCTCGACAGGGGCTCCCACCTGTTTGCACCTCCGCCCAACGCTGCTGGTGCTCTCCACCGCGCACGGGTGCACGGTGACCAGCGCACCCTGCTCCGGGCACGCGGAGCTGCTCAGGGCAGCGAGTGCACGGGCACCACCGGCTTCCCGTGCACTGCCACAGCAGAAGAGCCCAGGGCTGCGTGCGTGCTCAGGAGGGTCCCTTCTACTCCAAATCCCCTGGAACAAGACAGGCTTGGCAAGACACAGGATATTGGCTACTGGCAGAGATTGCAGCTGGTCAGATCATAACAGATAAACCAGGTTATACCAACGGCTGCTAAGAGATGCAAAAGCGATGGCAGCCAATGTTTGCTTTGTAAATCTGTCTATCAATGCTGTCTGCACGGCTGACCAGGGGAACCGATTCCTGCTTTGGAGACTGGGAAGCGGGTTGTGGAGTTCACCCTTTCTTTTTCTGGCACGCATATCGAGCGTGCACGTCCTCAAGCAGCAGCAGCATCTCAGGGCAATGGCCTTGCACAGGCAGCGGGAGCCACAGCAGGCAGCCCCGCAGTGAAACGGCTGGCACGGGTCCTGACAGCCACACACGTGCCGGGGGAGGCGGCAAGTGTGCTCCTGGCCCACTCCAGCACACCCACGTAAATCAGCCACTGCAAACCACGGGTAAATCTCTGCCCTTCGTTTCAAAACATCACTGCCCAAGATCTCTCTCTGTTGTGTGCTCTGGGCTCCATCCTCTTTCTAATGGGACTCTGTCACTGGTTTTCGTAGAAGCACTTACTTTATTAAAGATCTTTGGAAGACTATGACTTTGGTAACAGGAAATAAATAAATAGCTATCAATTTTGCGTTCAATTAAAAACTGTTATTAACACTAAAGTATGCTGAGGAAGTTCTGCAAAGGTTCTCCACATTTCAGAGTTAGTCATTTTTCACGTTAATGAAGAGGTCCACGGTGTGCTCTGATTAAAAATTAAAATAATTAAAGAACCCAGAGCTTTTTAAATATCATCAGTACTGTTGTCTGGAGGACTGCCATGCAGTGCCACCATGCTTCACTCACTGCGTGCTCCTGGCTGAGCTGCTGCCCTCTCTCCCAGGCCACGCAGCGGTCCCACGCGCAGAGCCCCAGACATCAGGGGTGACGCCTGCAATGTCAGACCCGACTTTCTTCCTCTTCCACCGCCCGGTGAAGGCCTGGAATGAATTTCAAAAGCTGCTTTCGGACGCTGGATCTCCTGCTTTTCCGTGGGAGAGTCCCAAAACTACTGGTGCAGCTGCTCCCCTCCCAGAGTGGGGACATGGAGCCGCTGCTGGCCAGGCTGATGCTGCGGTTTCTCCGCAGGGAGGACCTCCCGGCAGCGCCGTCCCCGTCCCTGGGGAAGAAGCAGTCGTCATCCACGCTCGACTGGCGGCTCAGGCTCTCTGCAGCTGAATCCTCGAAGGCACCACTCTGGTAGAAGCTGTCCTCGCTGTCCACGGTCATCGAGCTCAGCCGGCTGCGGGAGCTGCTCTCGCTGGAGAAGCGAGGCTTCATCAGAAAGAGAGGTCCCGGTGTGCTGCAGCCACCAAGCAAGCCGGACTCTTCCAGCTCCAGCGCGCCCAGCAGAGCGTTATCGTTCACCTCCCCTGGAAGCAGAAGCCGAAGAGGAGCGTTATTTACCGGTGTCTGCTCAAGGCTGGAAAGCAGGACGCCTGTGCCGCGGTGGCACGGGGAAACGTCGTGCCCAGCATCTCAGTGCGGGGAGCAGCCCCCTTCCCTCGTGGGAAGCTGTGTCCCGGCTGTGGGGTGCTCTCTGCCCCTTCCCTCCCCACCACGCAGAATCAAAGCTGCTCCCTGGGCAACCCATTAAAAAAACAAACAAACAAAATCTCCCCTGATAAGTCCAAAATAAGAATGGAAAAAAACTTTGCAACCCACATCATCTCCTTTCCTAGAACTCGTGCAAAGGGCCTTTGGTCTGCATTAGGCAAGCAGCATACAAATTGCCCGGAAGAAAAAGCTTTCCCAGGGGCCAGCCCCATGCCTTCATTAACAGGGGAGAAAGAAAGCAAACGAAAATCAGATTAAAGAGTTGCTTTTTACTGATCAGACAGCGTTTCCGCAGAAGGACTCAGCAGCGCTGTGGTTTCCTACCCGGAAACGAGGACGTACCGTGCAGCAAGCGCTGTTCCCGTAAGAGCAAGGAGCGCAACTCCACCCATTTCTGCTGCAGAGTTTGCTGAGGAGGAGAAAGAGGGCTCTGTCATTCACACGCTTTTGCAGAAGCATAAAACACTCGTAAAGAAAACAGTGTATTCAGAAAGTACAGGTCACCTGCAGGATGCGCTTGTATGTCCCTCTTTTTACTGAGACAATTTTCCCAGAGTTTAGCAAGGTTCTTCCAGAAAGCACAATCCTGCTCATGTCCTGGGTGCTTCGGCTGAGGTACTGCACATGTGTGATTTGAGAAGCAGAAGCCTGGAATCTGGAGGGCGTGCTGCTGGCCCTCTGCTACAAAGGGAGCCACCAGCTCTGCACAGCCGCCTGCCAGCCGCCGTCCTCCAGAGCCCCCAGCCGGGCAGGGGCACCCGCTCCTCGGCCCGGGGTCCAGCAGCGCAGCGCGGGCACGGCACAGCTAACCATCCCTGACCCCCAGTAAAGGGCCTTACAACCTCTAAGCGCTGCTATGCCGGCCAACGGGGAGCAACATTTTTCTTTCCCTCTGTCGCAGGTCAGCTCTTGGTGGAAAAATAAACCATTGCATAGTTGATTCAAAAAAAAAAATAAAAAAAAAAGACAGGTGAACCTCCGGCGGCAGACAGTTGCAATAGGCACTTCCCCAGTAATCTGCATGAACCCGGTGCACCGCAGACACACAGCCCGGCAGGCTGGCAAATCACACGTTTCTACAGCCAAACTGACCAGACTAAGCTTGTGTGGGCAATCCTGTTATCGCATTCACATTTTTTTTCTCTTTTCCACATTTCGGAAACATCAATCGCAAAATGAAAACTGCGGCCTGGCTGCAGGGTGGTGAGGCACCGGGCTCACGACAAGCCCCGGCAGCCCGCAGAGGCCAGGCAGCCCCCCAGCAGCGGGAGCAGGGGCGGCACGGGGGCTCCTCCTGGGGCTCCCTCAATGTAAAGCTGGGAAACAAGCCTTTTCCCAGCTGCTCTCCTCACCGAATCACTTCCTAGCGGATTTGGACATGATCTGGCAGGTAGCTGGTGCATCGGGTCAGCTGGGCAGCCTTTGCCAAATCAGAGCTACGCGATGGCTCCAGCTTCCCCACAAGTGCATTCCTACAAGACTGAAACAGGCTCACCTGCAAAATGGGAGCAATGACTGCTTTTAAGTAGAATTAGCCTGGAGAAGTTTGCTCTTACAGTCTCTACACAACGTTGAATAAAGTAGTTTTTAGAAGTTTATAATTCAACTAAACCTAGGAAGTTGTATGCAAGAGATGCTGTGGAGTTGTCCAAAGATTTTCTTTATTCCCATCTGGACCCAACCAAAAGAGCAACCACCTCCTAGTCCTGGTTTCTCCCATCTAATTAAACCATAATAGCACTGGGACAACTGACGCAGGGAGCGGGTATCCGCTCGCGGCTGCCGGGGCGCCCGTTCCACCGGCACGGCGGCGGTGGCACGGAGGGGCGCGCGTCCCCGCGGCAGGGCCTTGCGTGGGCTGCGCTGCTGGCTGCTGCGTCCCGAGGGCAGGACACGCTTCTGCAACCGCACGTCCGAACCTGTGGTGCTTAGCACTTGCAGGCACGGCACCGCCTCGCTGCGGTTACAGGGGTTTGCAGCCACAAAGCACACCCTTCAGTAAGGCATCAGAGACAGTTATAAACAGAATTAGGTTCTTTCCGCTGCAGCCACCCTGACATGAGAGCGCAGGGCGCGGCACACGCCCATATTTTACTCTGTAACGACGCTTGTCGCAGGGGTTTGACACTTCTGGGAAACAGCTGCTATCTAAAAGCTCCCCACTTGAAACAGAACATTTCACAGCAGATTTTTGAGATTTTTGGCTTTATAATTTCCCTGGAAAGGGGCGGGGTGGGTCAGTGGCACATTTCTGGTAACTTTACTGGTTATTTCATCCAGATTTCTAAGGGACCAGACCAAGCGGCTTGCCACGGAGCGCTGCCCGTGGCCGGGATGGAAGCATCCTGCTGCTGTGTTCTCATGAACACAGAGATGAACTCCCTGACTCTGGGGTCTGGCTGGTTTCTCGCCATGTCCGGACTAGCTGGCCGGCCAGGCACTCCCAGCATCCCCAACCACCGCCCCGGCTCCCGCTGGCCTCAGGCGCAGGGACGCGGTCACGAGCAGCTCCACGCAAGACCGGCGCAGCCCCTGCTCTCGCACCGGTCTCCCAACACCTCCCGCCCCACCAGACCACGCTGGGCATGCAGGGGTTTGCCCCAGCCCCAAGGGAGCACCAGCGCTGCGTCCGGGCTTGGCTCTCCCTGCTGTTCCCACACCCGAGAGCCCCCACCACCTGACGGTCAGTTTTACATCCTTCGAAGAGAAAATAACAGCTGGCTGCGGGGGAGCAATGCCTAAAACCACCCCAGCTATTTCCAAAAGCATCCTCCATAGCCCCCGTCAGTTTAACGAGCCTTGGAAGGGAAACCGAGCTCATGGAGGTCTCGCCCTGGTCTCCTCGCCCCTGCCCATTACCTAGGCTGAGGTGACGGTGGCCAAGATATCGCCCGTACAGCCAGGCACTGCCCGCGGCACCCCGCAGCCACAGACCGGTGGAGGCTGGGGGGGGAGCCCTCCTTTCTCACCCTCCAGCCCCCAAGGCTGCCGTTCACATCATCTACAGCATCAGCGTCGTGCAGCAAATTACAACACCCGGTGCTGTACTCTCGTAAACGCAGCGCAAACCAAGTTAAATAAACATTGTTTTAAACATGCTAAATACTAAACATGAAATCACCCCCGTGGCAGGACTTGTATTTTATAGGCAATGGCACATATGGCAAACCCTGTCCCTGCTGCTCAGCTCTGGCAAGCCACACCCATTTGGCATGAGGTTTATTCTAGCCAGATTAATTTTTAATGCATTTTTTAAAGTACCACACTCCTGTGCAGAGGGTTTTGGCATAGAGTTGCCATAAGGAAAAACCCCACACTCAGGCTGACTGACTCCCGGCTTTGCAAAGCCCTGGCCCTTGCGGTGCCTGCAGCTGCAGCGGGGCGAGCGGAGAGGCACGCCGGGGCGCCGGCACCCGAAAACCTGCTGCCAGCCTGGCTGCCTCGGACTCGGCTGCGGGAACAGAAGTTCTACAAGTTTGAGGTGCCGTCAGCGTGCCGTCCCTAATGAGCCTGAGCTCCGCTTGTGAAAGCTTGCCTTCCCTTTTTGCTAAATACAGGGTACAGGAAAATTTACTGTTCTGTTCTTACAGGGGAGGATTGCCTGCCAGCTGGGCACAGCTGAGAGACAGACAGAAATTGAAATATTTAGGGAGTTACAGAAATTATTGTGGGCGAAAATATTACCAAAAAACAATGCAGAAAATATTACAGGGACCGTGGCTGGGGGTGCTGGTGGCAGGGGACCCCCGGGTGTCTGCCCCCTGCCAGGACACCCAGCCCCACGGACCACCACCTACCCCCATTAGCAATGAATCCACAACAGCCCTCTGCATTCGACAACGGATTAACTAATGAATTATATTACCTTCAGTAACTGCAGCTTGGTCTCGAGCTCCATTTTCCGCAGAAACATGGCCCCGTTGACAGTCTCTAACCTGCGAAGAGCAGGCGATGTTGGCAGGGAAGTGGAGAGGAGCGCCGAGCGCTGCCAGGGCCGCCAGACCCCGCACCGCAGCTCACCGCATCGCAGCGCACCGCATCGCAGCGCGCTGCAGCGCGTGGTGCCGCGGGGCCCCTGGGGGGCGGCCGCAGGCGGGGACGGGGAGCCCCTCACCCTGCCAAACCCTCTCACCCGCAGTTCTCTGCAGCGGCGGCGGTGCCGGTGCACGACAAGCAAACACATGGCGGGGCAGGAGAGAAAGGGCAGGGGGAACACTGGGGCAGCTTCCCAAAGCTCCTCTCTCCCTCCCCAACCCTCACCTGCAGTAAGAGCGTGGCTCTGCACAGCCAGGCCCACGGGGAGCTCTGCCTCTGAGACAGCACAGGACTGCAGGGTAGCACGAGAAGCTTTCTTGGCTTCCAGCGGGAGAAACCATTAAGCTAAAAACCATTTGAAGGAGGGATGCCTACCTTAAATAGTTGCCTGAAGACTTTATCAAGTCTACTATTTGCTTGTGACTAAAACCATCGGTGTTCACACCGTTGATACTGGTGAGGATATCGCCTGTTAGAGATACACAGAGGTGAAAATTAGCATCTCCAGTGCACGCATGACTTCCACATGGTCTGCAATAAAAGTAACTGGGAGAAAAGCAAGATAAGACCACTCACAGCGGGGAAAAAACATGAATAGTTACCAGTTTGAAGGCCAGAAAGATAGGCAGGACTTTCTTCTTGAATTTTGCAGACGCAAGTGCATACCTCCAGGGAGTAATCATTTTGGTGCGGAAATCTGATAGTCTGTTAATACCAAAGTGACAGTGTTACCAATATTAATGCCATGAAAACAATTTAAAAATTAATAGTTTTTTTACACATTTTTTTAAATAAGAAGGCTGTGATGAGCAGGGTGTACTATCATGCAAGTGAGAACACCCAAAGGTTATAACCTCACAATTAGAAATTGCACTCTTATGATAGAGAACAGCAGCCACCTGACAGATGCCTGGACGTTCTTTTTGCAAAAAAACTAGGTTTAAAGCAAGCTGGTTATTCATTATCAAAAACTCAGTAACTTCAGTCAAGAATATCTGTTAGCATGGATGCTGATTGCTCTCTGGAAGGATATTTCATGTTCCCAGCCACAGCATAGCAGGGTGTGAGTCGAGCTTTTCAAGTGATTGTCACCTACTCGTGAATGCCACGTGAAGCCGGCTGGTGCTGCCAGACAGGTCAGTTCGCAAGGAGAACAGGAGAGCAAGAAGAGTTGAACCTACTTTTGCTCTTTTGGCCTCTTAAACTCATTAGCCACACATGTCCCCACACTCTCTCAGAAGTGCTTTTTATTCTTGACTTATACATTTAAATGTATATTAAGTAATTCTACGTATAAATCCGTCATGTGATTATCAGTGCTGACATGTATCTAGAAAAATGCAAAAGTAGGCGATGCAACCTGACCAGATCTTGCAATGACAGGAAATGTCTTCTTGGTTACATGCAAATACCAGTATTTAGCCACATCTTCCTACCAAAATTTAAGACTGAAGCTAAACTTCCTGAAAACCTATGACAGCCACATCTAACCCAGATACAAGAAGTCGTGTTAGAGTCCCAAATTTCTCAGTCCGCGTGGAACAAATAGGGATGAACATGGGGTGAGTTCAAGCTTATCTGGCCACATGACACCAATGCAGTGATTTCGCCCTTAGACCAACAGTGAAACTTTTGGCTAAACTAAAAGCACCGAGTGAAACATGAGGGTCTTGGAGAACATGCCACTGCAGGTCACACTTGCCTTTTTTTGGTTTTGACCTATTTCAGAGCGGTAGGTCTCACCTACCAACCGGAAAGATTGGGCCAGCTTGAGCGATACAAGCTGGGCAAGCAGGATGGGATTCGTCACACCTAACTGGAGCCATCTGGACAGAGGTGTCTCGACGTCCCCACCAGAGCCACCAAGCGAGGCGGACATCCCCCAGAGAAGCACTCCAACCAGGAGGGTGGCGTTCCCTCTCGCGTGCCGCCTTCTCCTCACGGGCTGCGGAGGACGGCTGGGCCATGGTTTTGCAGGGGACACCTCGTTTTTAGGTGGCTGCAGTGAGGGGAGACACGTGCTACCAGAGCATCTGCTCTGCAAACACTAGGCACTTTGGGAGCCGCACAGTGTCCATCTTGGCCCCTCAGCTCTGGTCCGCAAGTGGGAAGCAGGAGAAGAAGCAGTAACACGCAAGAAGCTCTGACGTTCGGCCATTACTGCAGTTCTCCTGAGCTCCCTGCAGATGGTAGACCTAGAGTTTCCCATCATCTTATTCTGCTTTGCCTAAATTTAACTTGTAGTAATGAAATTACAGCTTCTAAATACTGGCTTATCCCTAGTATCAGACAGATGCTGCCTTCCCATAGCCCGGACTTTCTAGTGAAGTGCTCACACTGAATGTACGTTCAGGAAGAAAATGTGCCAAGAACAATTATTTTTAATCAGAATGTCACATATAATGAAAATCTGCCCTGACAATTTATATAAAAGCCCAGTAATTGACTCAATTATCCTCCCTTCTGAAAGCTTTCCACTGTTCGCGAGCTGAACGCTTACCCACTCATTAGTCACAGAACCAAATTTTTAAAAGTTAAGCTTTTCCTAATACACTAATTTCACTGAAAATACTATTTTCCCTTTGCGCAGAGATAGAGGCGAGCGCTTTGGAGATGCCCTGGCGCCGCAGCAAGCGAAGCAGAGGGGCGAGGTGGGAGCCTCGTGGGCGCTGGCTGACGAACAGGCTGCTGCCTGCAGGTCCCGCCAGCGGGCAGAGCCCTGCGGCACTGCCACAACCCACTGCCCCAGAACGACACCTCTTTGCTCCTGCGATTATTTTTTATTTATAACTGGGATTTTGGCAGGCCTACTGATCCACAAATTACCTTTCTCACAAAAATCTACAGAACAAAAATCTCCCATTTAGCAGTACTCCTGATATTCTGGTTTTCCTGTTTGATGATTTACTGACTTCTACATCTAACAGAATTTCTTCCTATGTGATTTAGCTCCCAAAAAGTCATGCTTAGCAGTTATTTATTAAAAAAAACACCAATACTGTACATCTACTTCAAAAATACATATGTCTCTATATATGTTAAAGGAGGTAGTAAAATGATAGTATAAGGTATTTTTTGGAGAGAGAGTTTTTTGATCTCTTTTTATATGAAAATATTCTCATATACAGTTCTCCCCAAAAATATTCACTTGTGGAGGTAAGGAGGCATTGCCATTGCTTCATATCTGGATTTGGATGAGATTTCTCCTACATTCAATGCTCTGACTTGTGAAAATTCTCATCTGTGACCTTCGCTATGAAAAAACCCTTGGAAATGCATCCTCTTTCTGTATCATTACTGTAAGCTCTTCAAATTTCACGAGGAACTGACAGATATCTTTCTCTGCTTTATGCGGTCTTAACCTAATTTTGAGGATGGGACACTTAAGAGATTGCACCATATTTTATTTTTAAATGAATCGACTTGTCATTTAAGTCTTACCTGGATTTCAAACCCAAATGTCTCTTTATCTTCTTTTAATATAGCAACGAGGTGTCTGCAGGAAGAGCACACAGAATTCCATATGAACGCTTCATGCGCTCTATTTCTAACCAAGCAACCGTGTCCCCGTCGGTGCCCCTCCCGGCGCTAGCGGGGTGTCGGCACGCCTTCCCTCAGGCGCTGCAGCGGCGGTGCTTGCTCCTTCTGTGCCCAAACTAAATGTCACCATTTCACCTGCAGGTCCCAGGTGTTGGGTACCACCCGCTGCCTTCCACCCTTATCCCACTAAGGCTGCTAAACAGGAAGGTTCCCAGGACGCACACTTCATGCAGAATAAGTAATTAACAGTGATTATAGAAGAATATCTTCATACCTTTGTGGCCTGGAGGAGTCGCCCAAGGAGCTGGATCTGGCTAAGGCAAGCTGCAACCAGAAATTGGAGTGGAAAAGGGTCAGTAGGTTCACGGTTCTTTGAGGTACGTGGCTAAAATCAGCAGTCTAGAGAAAAACTAAAACAGCTGGCGGCATCCCACCACCAACGCACCAACGCAGCCTCTCCCTCAGTCAAATGAGAACTTAAACTTTCAGAAAAAGAGGAAATGCAGCTAGGTCCAGGACGCAAGACAACTCATCGTCACGTTCAAAGCCGCCTGTTAGATGCCGACGGCGAGCTGAGCCGGGCACAGGCAGAGTCAGCAGCCAACAGCAGCGACCTCCGGGCGCACTGACCGCTCCCTGCAAAGCCTGGAAACGGTGCTCCCTCCTGCCCACGAAGGCGTCCTCCACCCTACGGTTCCTTTCCAAGTGAGTTAGAGAGTAATTTGACACAGTACCAGGTCTGATATCAGCACCCGTGGAGGACGTTAACTGGCATTGCTGCAAGACGAAGTATCAACTGCGACGCATTCTGGTGTGAAGGATGGCATTAACCTGCAAGCGGCAGTTGTTGAAGGAATTCATGTTTATTTTTATTATGTTGGAAATTAAGCCCTGGAAAAATGGCTATACGTCAGCTCTTTCATTTTTCCAAACCTTTTAAATATAAAGTTGAATATTTCCAAAATAAAAAAAACATGGGTACCCTTAGCACATCATAATATTGTTTTAGTTGTTCACCTCCAGAAAACATCTGGGCATCCTCGCTGGGAGACGGTAATGCAGCACCCATTCCAACTTCTTTAGAAAAAATTGGCCACCCGCTAGCTATCCAATCTTCCCTGCAGTAAGTTAAAATTGAGAGCTGAGCTACCACTAGCCAATATACCGTGAAGCAACGTAAGGCTTTTTTTGCGCAGGAGTGATAATTTGATGTCTTCACGATTAGCTTTCAGAAAGGCACAAACACCTACTTGGGAGGGGGAGAGGGGCCTGGAACCAAAAGCGAGTTGGCTGGGCGGCCCCTGTAGCGATGCCAGCTGGAAGACCCTGCGGCAGCAACGTGCTATTTAGGGTGATAAGAAGTTGCTGCGAAAAAGCATGAGAACAAGTGGGAAAATTCAGGTTGAATCCCAAGGAAGATTTTCTGATGGCAAAAGGATGGTGCAGGGAACTCTTCCCAAAAACTGCTGGAGGTGTAATTTCTGAGGACAGTAGAAATGGGAAAGACAAGAGGCATGATGGCTCAAGAAAACCCCTGCATCTGACAGGGCATCGGAGATGGACCTCCCACTGGTCCTTCCAATGTCCACAACCCCGTTGGCTTATTTTGCATGATTTAAAAAAAAAAACAAACCCTACACAGCAGCCCGATGTTTTCAAATAAGAGAAGGAATATTCCTTCTTTATGGATCGCCTTGCTTTACTGCGGTGCGCTGTGGGGAGTGAGGGGCCGGGCAGGGCCGCGGCTCGGCGTGCGGCAGCGCCGTGCCACGGGCTGCGGCTGGGCTGCTCTGTCCTCGGGCTGCGCAGGCACTTGTGCTCTTGTGGAAGGACGGGGGGCTGATGGGCACACAGCACTGGGGCATCTCTCCAACAGTGGGGACCCTTCAAAATGCTAAAACGGGTGAGGCTCCAAGATTTTGAAGGCCAGGGACTGCCGTCATTCCCATTAACGCTGTAACTATTATCGACAGTGCCCAAATCACGTCTCTGTTATGCCGAGACCGCACCTTTCTTTTGTACCTTTCCCCTAAAAATCTGGGGGCATTTATAAACTTAACACCTATCAGAAAAGGCAGAAAGCACACATAAATTAAGGCAATTGCAGACAGTTATCTCTGCAGTTCCTTGTGGCGGCTGCCTAGCACTTCTGAGCTGATGCGTGCATGGGGATGGCCCTGAGCATCCACCATCACTGCGTCAGGCTAGGGAGACCTGTGCCTGAAGAGCTCGCTGGAGAAAGCCAGGATCAGTGTTAAACATTGATTCTTCCCATAAAAGTGAATCACAAATAAGGAATTACATTATCACTAAAATGTTTACAGAGTTTAGTCAATACAACCAAATGTCTCAGGCTTCAGCAGTATAAAGTGATGCCGCAGTGTGACGCCTACAGAAACACCCTGCTTTATTAACACACACTTACTTGGGGAGAGAAAGGAGAGGAGGGAGAGGCTACACGTATAATAACGAACCGCACACCAGGTGAAAGAGCTAATGGCAGGCGCACAGCGGGGCCCCTGCAGCACGCCAGCATTAGGTACGGTCCGCGCAGAGCGGTCCTCAGGCCCGATGCCCCTGTTGTAATTCATCTTTAACGGCCACGGCCACCTCACGGCCATGACCGCCAAGCCTCCCCCTGCGCCGGCAGCAACAGCCACGCAAAGGGCTGCTCCGTCGCAGCCGCGGGAGCTGGATGCCACCCAGCAGCAGCGCTCCCACGGTTAGTCTGGCTCTGGCCTTCCTTTATCTCCCCACCCTTGTACAAAGAAAAGGATTAAGCGTGCTTCCACTACTGAACAAAGCAATGCCTCGAGTGCACAGATATTATGCACCGGTTTTCTGATAATACTTTCAGATTATAACGTGTCTCAAACATTTTCTATTTAGGCTTCTTCATGCTAGACAACTAGACCAAGGCTGGAATTGCTCTGCCGGCAATTTACAGCAACAGCAAGACAGTGTTTTGTGGCAATCCAGTTGCAAACAGCAGAAATGTGCACAAATGCGCTGTTCGGTTCTGGGGGAAAAGCCCAGACGAGACAGACAGCCCAACCAGCCCCAAGAGTTGTAGCAAAATACTCCAAAATCCGGATCGAAATAACTCGTGGTAGGTGCTTTCTGTCAGCATTGCAGAACAAAGAACAGTCCAGCTAGGCCGCTATGCTGAAGTAAATGCAAGTTTAAGGGAACACCCAGACAGCAAGAGCCTCTTTTGACTAGCAGCACTGCTGCAAATAGAGAAGAAATGCAGACAGGGCAGGAGGGCAGGATCTCGGCTGCAAAAGCACTTCATGCGCCCAAGCCCCCGCAGGCAGAACGCTTCTCTGCTTGCTCCTCTCGGGAGCTTCCCACGCTGCCGGTGTTGCAAAGATTTCATTGCAATCCCAAAACTGGCTAGGCTAAAGGCGCCCAGCGGTAATCCATCTAGCACCCCAAGATCAGGAGCCGTGCGGCTCCGCAGGGGACCTGTGCAGTCACTTGGGGAAACTCGGCCGTTCCCACTCACACCTGCAAACGCGGGCAGAAGCGGCTCCCCGGGCAGAAAGGAGCCGCCAGCCTCCCGGAGCACAGCAGCCACCCCGTACCTGCTTGCGCCCGCGGGGCAGCGTCCCCACCGTGTTGGCCAGGTGCTGGATCCTCCTGCTGTCCATCGGCAGAGCCTGCTCCGCGCCGGCGGCGCAGGTGGGGCTGGCACCGAAGCCTATGAAGTTGGCGTTCTGGTTCTGCTGAATGAGCCGCCTTAGAGCCATGTCGGGTGGAAGGGCACTTAAAGCGGCATTGCTAAATGCTGCAGCATGGCTGAGGAAACTAAAATAAGCTCACCCCTCCGAGCGATCAAAAAGTACAAGACCGGAAAGCCGGCCACGTGACCTGTGGTTTAGGTGCACGTTACATAAATCTCTTCGAGCAAATCACCAGGGCACTCGGTATGTGTTCTGTTGTGCTCATAGGAGAGTTAAGAATTAGGCTTGGCAATTAAAGAAATCTGCTTAATTTTTCCATTCCTGCACACAACAATTCTCATGGAACAGCTGCTTCTCTCTGCCATCATTTGTGCTTAAACCACTACTTGCTTCAGGCACTTGCCTGAATTCAACTTGTTCACTCTCTCACTTGCTCGGCATCCCTTGCGTTGCTCAAATTACCTTTTGGCAAAGATGGGAAAATGATGCGTTCTTTGGCTAACGGTGTCAGTGCGGGACTTCCCAGCCACAGCGAGGAGAGCAAAAACCAAAGGCCACAGCCTGAGAGTAGGAGCTGGGAAGATCACAAAGCAAGGGCAGAGCAAGGTGTCTGAAACACACTCGCTTTCAGTTGAGATAGTTGGACAAATACTGGGGACAAGAACTTTATGAAGGAACCAGAGTTTGTCACAACTAACCCCGGCTGGCATTTGAACCTTCACGAGGGAAAAGCAAGGCTATCGCTCTCAAAACAGAGAAGTAATAAAAATTTACAATTTGCACTCATTTTTCTCAGTAGAGACTTCTTACGCCCCTTTACAAAGCACTGCTACACGTGCCTTGGACACCCGGCTCCAGGAGACCAGGCTGGCGGAGGCGCAGGCAGCACGGGCAGCGGCGGGGGAGGCGGGGGGCGGCCAGCGCTGCCGCGCACAGCGCGTCACCCTGGGCTGAGGGCCGCTGGGTTCTGCCTGCTCACCTTGCGGCAGGCCCGTGCAGCCTGGTACGTGCTGTCGCAAGTTTAGTTCTGAGCTGATTTGCATGCCTTTTACAACGGCTCTGCCTCCGTACGTGGTGGTGGAGGAGGCGCAGGATGGGTGTCTGGCTGTGGCTGAGCATGCCCACCCACGGAAAAGGTAACAGCTTTTAAGTAAGGGATTGCAAAAGAAGCAGAATGAGGTTTTAAAATTAGTATCATTTTAAAAAAGAAACCTGTGTCTCCTTTTATGCTGGAAACAGCACCGGGAACCACGTCCATCTGTCCCTCCCTCCCCGGTCCTTCCAGGTGCTCTGCCATGCTCCAAAGGACAACTGGGAGAACACGTTTTCACACATATTTCAATGTACCTGGACTGGTGGTTTGGTAAAGGTCTCACTTGCTTTTTTTTTTAAATCTTGTGATGCCTCATCTTCCCATCAAGCAAAATTACCAATAATTTTAGGAGCAAAGCGAACGATAGCAAACAGGATACTATGTGCTATTGAAAAATACTGTATCACTTCAGAAACAGTCAGTGCTGGAGAGGAAATCTGAAATGACTTGGAGAGGGCACAAAGTTGCCCACATTTGCATGCCCCAGCAGAGATGTTTCATTTGGCCGCTGGCTGGAGTACTGCACCTTCACCAGTCCTCCCTGGCACGGTCTGCAAGTCCTGAGGGTTAGAAAACGCAGTGTGACCCGTCCCTGTGCTGGGCAAGGGCATACGGTCTCCTGGGCGGGCTGAGCTCTGAGCTGAAACCTACCCCTTGAGAGCATCCCATCGCCGTGCCGAGGACGTGGACCCATCTCACAGCATGCGGCCGGGCTCTTCCCTGCCCAGGCGACAGCGCCCGCCCAGACTGGGGCTTCCGATAGTGCCCGGCGCTGCGTCCGGCCACCCGCGGGGCTGTGAGCGCTGCTGGCAGCCAGGCGCCGGCCGCAGCGGGCAGCCCTCCTCCTGCTGGCGTGGGCAGCCGCCTCCTCGCCGGCAGTCACCAGGCAGGGCAGGCTGTCCGGTGAAGGGAGGCAAAATGGAGGGAAAAGCAAGCGCCAGGCTGGAAACAAAATGGGAACAATCAAGCCTGGATAATGCCTTCCCTTGCAAAGCAGGCAGATAGTCATGCCCTGTGCAGGATAATTTTCCATCCGATGAGAATTAAAGAATTTTTTCCACATTGTTGTCATCTCACAAACAATTTTTTAAAAGAAGGAAACCACGAATTTTCACCAAAAAGGAATTTTCACAGAACTGGGCTGGCAGCAACCACCACTGGCACGCTGTCGGGGGACCCCTCTGGGTGCGGTTTCAGCGCTGCCAGGGAGCCTCAAGGAACATCGTTTCTTTCTTCAGCCGAAGGCTGGGTTAGTGTTAGTATGTATTATTTAGTATAACCAATTAAAATATGGCCACTGAAAGATTTTTATATTTGGCAGATATCTGCAATAAAAAAAAATAATATATTCTGGCCCAAGCTCAAACTATTTCAGTCTGTAAGTGCTATCAGAGCCACAGAAGTTCAAGTTTCCAGTTAACGTTCCCTCTTTACACTGAACTGCTGCTGCTGTTGCACCACACGCGAGCTCCCCTGTGCTCTGCCCTCCTGGCCAGCTCGGGACGGCGTTCGCCGGCCCAGAGGAACTCCCCATGCCAGGAGAGTGGCAGCACGGGGCTTCCCCCGCTCCAGGGGGTCCACTCGTTCCCCTGGATTGCTGAAGTGTTGGTACGTTCCCATCTTAAACGTTCATCCCTCAAAAAAACAGCATCTTGCAGCAGAGAAATACCCTGTCAGAAAACATCTGGCCCACACACCTGGAGGAAGGTTTGTGGCTGACGTGTGACGAGTCCCAGATGGGGACAGAGATGCGTTGCATGTCACAGCAGCACAACAGGGACGATTTTAGACGTCCGTCCTTCACCTCGGAGAAAGGGAATGAGCATTTGGACAGATCCAGGGGGAACCCCTCTGGGTTAAGAGGCGGCACTGACCCTGCTCACAGTTTATGACTCTCACCTCCTCCCTGGTGCTCGTTCAGAAAAAAAATGTTTAAAAAACAATGTGCAGCAGGGAGAAAGGTCTCTCCCTGTTCCTGAGAAAAGTAAGCTGTATCTCAGGGATGACATCTGCTTACTTGCTAAAGTACGCTGAGTAATGCGGGGACCACGGTGACTCAAAGCCTCTTCCCCTTTTCCTGCTGACAGCCACCCTGCTAAGGGCCTTTGAAAACAAACAAAGTGCATTTCAGTTCCTCAGGCAACCCTCTTTTACGTTTCTGAAACCGAGTGACTCATCTCCAAACAAACCAAGAGGAGAAACAAATAAAATCTCGCATCAGAGCAAACAGCGGGACTTTGGTCAGAGCTGCCCCAGCAGCCGGTGCCACCCTCCGCATCGGCATGGAGGGGCCAGGCGCTGCCCCGGCCGCTGGGCGATGCCGTGCGCCCCGGCACCCCGCCAGCCGCGTGCCCCTTGCACGCACCCTGTCTGTCACAGGCCCACTGCTGTCTTGCTGGCCAGACCCAAATCTGCACGAAGCCAAGCCGAAGGCAGAAGAGGGGCACGAGTCAGACCCTGCTGCCCATGGCGGCTGCTCATACGTGTCCGGGGAGATCACAAAGGATGCTCTGCTCCAGCCTCCTCCCCGGCACGGCGCTGGCTCTGCTGTCGGGGCTGGAGTGATGGGCAGCCTCGTGTCCTCTCCAGGAGCAGGCGGGAGTCCCGGGACAGTGCAGCAAACAAGTTGTTCGCAACCTCCTGGGGAGGCAGAGCAGGAGCGTGCAGCAACGCTGCTCTTGGGGCTGCCCACCACCGATGCAGGGCCCCTGTGGCTCTTCAGCCCAGTCCAGCTCAGCGCTAAACTCCCAAGCAAAGGACACGCAGCGACATACAGGTGCTAAGCAGCACTGTCAGATAATGTTTATCTTGCATTTTAAACCTCTCTAACACGTTGTTACTGCTGGAGGACTAGTGATACGGTGCTGAACACGCTGTCCTTTCATTCCTCCGGTCCCCTCCAACATGCCCACAGTGCTGACGCAGTCTGGGCAGACACCCGGCGCTGGCTCCTCCATGCTGACGGCCATTGGCCCAGGGAGTGCTGACGGGAAAGGGAAGAGCAGAGAAAATGCATTGGCAGGGCCCTCCTTTTCTCCTACCGGTTTCTGTGGAGGGAAAGCAGAAAATCTTCATCTTCCATCCTCAGACCCCAGAGCGCTGCTCCTTTGCTCCTCTGTGTGGATCTATCTAGTCCTTGGTGAATCCCCACCTCTGCCCCTCCAGTCCCAGAGCTCCCCGTCTCTTTACAGGCACCCCAGGTCCCAAAAGTATCTCCAGCGCTGGTGTCCACAGAAGGACTCCCCGCCGCACATCACAGCGGGTCCCGGCCTCTCCGGCACTTCCCAGGAGCAGTGCTGGTCCGAAGCGGAGCTCGGGCACCGCTGGCACTGCCAGCTCTGCTTGTCCCCACCACCCTGCCACAGCTCCGACTCGTGCCCTCGGCCCTGGATTCAGGGCACAGCGCCATCCTGAAGGACCACAACACTGAGACCCGGGACACCCTTGGGATAGCTTCAGGATGAGGAGCTGCTGCTTGATTGCAACATTATCTGTCACGTCACGCCTGCTGCTCGCTGGCCGCCGTTCCCTCCACAGGCTGGGCTCGGCCTAACCACGCGCGCTCAGGCCCTGTGCTTCCTCGCAGACATTCAGGCTCTGCTCTAACCATTTCCCCCCTTCTTCATACAGCTTCTTTGAACAACAAATTTCTAGCTGTTTTGAAGGGAAACCAAAACTGTTGTGACATTAAGGGACTGATTTTGCATTAAAATAACTGGATGGACGATCACAGACTTGGGAAGGATTTGTATGCATTTAATGAAAAGAGAAGTGGGTTCTTGCATGATCTGGCTGAAAAGGCAACGCGAGGATGTTCCCATGAGTTAGTCTAACCTGAATAACTTCATACCTTGTGATACGGACTCATTTTACGAGAGTGCGCAAACCCTCCTCGAGGCCGTAACGAAATCTGCTGCGTGATTTCAAACAGTCTCTCTCCGCATTTTTCGAATAAGGTTTTGTATTGTCACACTTTAACACGCAGACAAACCACATGAGCTATTTTAAGTAGCTAGTGCTTTGTACTACCGACTTTTCCATTTGACAAGTGCCTGGTAAGCCATGCAATGACTCAGAGTAACGGTTTGAGTACCCAAATGAGTAGCACCCCGTACGTCTCTCAGCATAGCTGCTGATCTATCCCCTGTGCTCTTTCTTCTCTTCTTTCCTAACCAAAACATGAATTTTTCAGAATACCAAGATACGAAGCATAGGGCTGATTTTGAACCAGCCTTGAACAACAAGCCTCTTGCTGAGGGTTGGAGTTGTCCTGAAAGTTTAGATCCCTAACCTCTACATAACCTTAGTTTCCGTGATTTTATATTAGATTTCCAAACACATGCAGAAGTGTGAGATAATGATCCCGAGCAATAATTTTGGTGACTTTTTTATAGCCAGTAAATTTCCAGCACCTCTCATTTAACTTACCAATGAGATCAGAAAGGTGTTTTACAATGAAACAAACAGGAGCAGCAACCCAGAAATACGCCAAACATCTGTACAGTTCACTTTTAAACAAATACATACCAAGGACTCAGTAGTACATTTAAGGAAAATAAATGTTGGAGGGAAAAAAAAATCCAACAAACCCCTCAGTTTTACCAATGCAGTACAGAGCTGTGCATGTTTCCATAGAATATAGCTGAACAGGCGTGTACACACGTGTATAAGCACTCACAGGGAGACTTTACGTACCGACGAGACAGAAAGGCAAGCCGTCTGTGCGCAGTGTCGTACGGGGCTCAGCGTCCTCCCGGCGAGGGCAGCGGGGCTGTGCTGATCCGTGGCAGGGAAGGACCTGAAAGGGGCGGTCGATGGCTTGCAGCCTTGCGGGCGTACCCCAAGGCTGCGGTCACCCTCCGCCGCGCGGGGTCTCACCCCGGCCGCGTCCTGGGCACCGCTGGGGCGGGCGCTCCAGAAAGAAGAGCAGGTTTGCGACAGCGGGGACAAAAGGCAGGTCAATGTGTCTTACAGCAAAATGCTTGTGTTAAAGGGGGCTTCTGCTCCCTGTTGCTGGAGCGGGACTGGGGCACACAGCTTAGCAGCTCTACCCCACTCAGGAGCAGGCAAAGGGCGTTCAGCCGCACGCACACACAAGCAAATAACTGCCTGTTTGTAACGGAAGATCCTCAGGCATATACCACCGTGTTGTAGCATCCCATTTACATTGCTGTCTCATGAAAAGATAATTTTCATCTGTGTCCATCTTATTTGTTCTTCAGAATAATCTCAAAATGTTTAGAAGAAAGTAAATTTTAGTATTACATTTCCCCCCTATGAAAACTCAGCTGAGTATCAATTTTGTAGTAAACTTTCCCATCATTTTGCTAGCACTGAGACCAGTTAGACCAAATCCCTCCAGTCGCACACTCCTGTCAGTTATGGCTTCTCAGCTGCTGCAGTCCCGCCCAGGGGAGAGCGAGACAAATCACCTAAGTCTCACGGAACCCGCAGCCTTTGCTGGGCCGGGACCACAAACCAGCACAGAGCGGCTTGATGGGGCTGTTGCCCCCCACTCTGCTCCACTGCAGTGGTCCCTTCACCCACGAGAGGGCCTGAGATGTCGGGACACTGGTGCGTGCCCCACTCTTGATTTCTGCCCTGTTTCACTGGAAATAGATTTCCGGACAGCAAAGGCAGGTGCCGCTGTCAGGGCAGCGCTGTGAAACAAGAGGGCTTCTCTGGAGGGCATTCCCCATCTCCCGGGGGCATCTGGAGTCCGAGCAAATGTTCCCAGCAGCGAGCAAGCCGAAGTAAATCTTTCAGCGAGTTGGTAACCGTCACCTTTGGAGTGCAGAAGGCGCTCCTCCCTGCCCCTCAGATGCTTTATCGAAAGGCCCAGCATGAAATACGAGAATAATGCATTTGTAGGACACATACCAGGTCTGGAACATGGGCTTATCAAAGCATTATAAACATACTTAAACACAAAGTCCATTGCAATGCTTCGGAAAGTCATTTGCAAAGAAAAAACTTGATAGAGATATTGCAAGGAAAAATCCCCGCTTCTTTCGGTTTCCTTTACATTTACTTTGAGCCCAGATTCTGGTCATACAGCAGACCCTACACTTATGCTGGTATTAAGGATAGCAATATCTACAGTAAATTATTTAATATTAAAGTGACAGAACCTTAAGATATAGTCCCTTGCTTCCAGCCTCCAAAGAAAACCCAGTCCTCAAACTGCGAGGAACTGAACTATGAATTCAGCTCACAGCATGGCAGAGACGGGAAACCAGCTACAGAGCTGCAGAGGAGTTGCATGCTTATGAATAGAAGAGCAGCGGTTCATGTCTCAGCAAGGCTTTACCTTTGAGTTCTCTGCTAACAGTCTCTAAAATGCACAGCAAATGGTGGGAAGCTTTCCTAGGAGCAGAGCTCCTGCAAAGCTGCCCGCTTCCGAAGCATCCTTCTAAGGCCGAGATGCCTGCAGGGCTTCTGCCCACACTGACGTTCCCGGGGCAGAAGGAATGAGCGAGGCGTCATCCTCTGCAGGACATGAACCTGTACCTTCAGGGACTCGTCAGCTGGCTCTTCTCCTTTGCGAGCAGGCTTGTACCGATGACTCCTGTGGACGCGGTTTACCTAATAACAAGAAAATGAAGAATTAGCCCTTTCTCTTTTAGGCCCAAATGCTCCACTGAGCAGTTTCTCATGAACACCTCTCTCCACGTGAAAGCCCTTGGCATTTTGCTGGCGTGCCAAGCGCCAAGCCTGCCGCCAAGCCGGGGTGCAGCGGACGGGGCCAGCACCCGTGCAGGAAAGTGCCCATCTGGCTCACAGGGGTGAGCTGCTCCTCCTTCCACGCGTGCTGGAAACGAGGATCTCCGAGGAAGCAGGAATTTCTCAGGCTGCTGGAAGCACAGCATTTTGCTCTGCCGGGCGATGGACGCCTGCCCGGTGTGGCGCTGGCCGGGCGATGGCAGCCGATGCTCGCAGACGAGCCCCAGGTTGCTGCTGTTCGGCTGGGGACCCGCTCCAGAGCCACCGCTTGCCTGACAGCGACCAGAACCTGCACTGCATAGCCAGCATCAGCCCTGGCCATTAAAACCTTCTTGAAATGTCCACTTACCAAAAAGCGAGAGCGCACTAGTGATCCCACCGGCTGTTGCAGAAGGACCAAACTCACAAGCAATTGCCTGAAATACAATGGTCATTTTAAGAAAAAAATAAAAGCCCACAGTATCCTTCAAAAGCCATGGAAGTCTCGATACTGTTGGGTAGTAGCAGGGTGGATTTCATTTTGACATGCCTTGATTTGAATAAAGCCTGACTTAAATCTGTAGGTTATAGTTATGTTAGGGGGATTCTCAAGCAAGCAAAGACTTCAGAATTGAAGTCCTGTATATGAGCGGGTCTCGCTCAGATTTACACCACTGAAAACCTAAATAGCTGGAAGAGTGGGATCCAGGGATTTGATGAAAGGGAGCTCAGCCAGGGATCACATCAGCACAGGGGCAAGACCAACATGCTGAGGCCGAGAGCAGGCTCTCCTCCCTGCAGGTGCAAGACGTCAATCCCTCATCTTAGGAAGGCTGCTCTCCAGCGTGGGAGAGGAGCTGCCGTCTCCCAGACAGGGAGGCACAAGGGTACAAGTAATGCTCTGGTTCAGCACTGGTGCTTACTAGCTGTTTGTCTCCTTTACTAGAATAAGGCTTCGAGATAGCCCTAAGCAGAAGCTGGATGTTTCGTGCATCACCATGTCTGCTGTACGCCAGGAAGAGCGCACACAAGGAGGAACGGCAAGGCAGAGCTCGTGCGCCATCGCTGCATGCCACCCTGCCAGCACAGGAGTCCGGAGAGCACGCAGGATGCCCCCCCAGACACGACTCATTCCCCGTTCGGCAGCACATCGGCCGGGAGCGGCAATGGGAAGCTGAGGAAGCGGTGGCCAGCAGGAACTGGTCCCTTCCCAGTCTGCAGCGAGCCGGGCGCCCCGTGCTCAGCAGCGGCACCCCCTGCCTGGCACACCGCCGCCACAGCCGGCGGAGGGGCGCGCTGCGGGAGAGCTTTGGTTCATCTGCCAAACCTCCAATGCCTACAAGTCACCTGAAACAGCCCTCAACCCTTTTCCCCTCACAAAATAAACATAAAAACCATAGTTTTACACTTCATGGGAACACAATGGCAGACGTTGCTTAATTTATTAAAATCGCCACGTCTTTCCGAAAGTATACCGGTATGTAAAATATGCATACAAAATACAACATTTAAACAAATTATTTACATCCAGGGCAGCTGCAATATCAAGCAATAACTTTAGCAATAGTTTTAAAAATAACTTTCTGCAGTGTACACTAGATTAGGTATTTCACAATATGAAGGTTGAGTTTTAGCATTGTACTGCTATACTAAGTTCTCAAATATTACAGTACTTCCAGATAAAATATTAATGCTTCTTTAAAAAACAGACAACTCGGAAACTGGTTTGTGGATTGACAAAACACTACACATTTCTCTTTGGGGACTGAAAACCACAGCAGATTTAGACACAAATGTAATAGCTACATTCAAAATACATTCAGTCTATTTATGCCAAAAATACATTCAGAGCCTTTGGTTACAACTTATTGCACATTTCTTATATTCTGTAGAAATATATTGTACCTCTTAATGCTTATTTCCCGTACATTCATAAATTGTGCTGCCTGTTAAAACAGGACACGGATGTCTTTCCCTAAAAGCTTCCGACGGACTGGGGTACCACAGCACGCAGGGCTGATCCGCCACAGCGCTGCCGATCACAGACACGCAGCTTGCGCTGCCAGGGTAATGGCGGTCCCATTCACCGGAGAAGACCAACTCCTGGCGCTGCTGCTGGCGGCACCCACGCGCGGCGGCACGGGGCTCTGCATGCAGGCCGAGGACAGCTTTACAAAACCGGTACTAAACCACAGGAGGAATTTTTGAGCCTAACCTTTATCCACACGCACCACTACACAAAAACGCGCTCACGCAGAAGCACTACCGGCCACGGACAGAAGTCCCAGTGCTGAACGTGCCCATGTAGCGGTGAGGCAGTTCGTAAGATACCGTTCTCAATAGCAGTGAGAAACACCAAAGCGTCCTTCCCATGAGCAAGGACGTGCTGGGGACATCCTTGAGCCCATCAATGGTCACAGGAGATCCAGGCAGATAGGGACCACGAGAAGATCTCGCTCTGCTCAATGTTAAGACCTGTTGTAGGGACTAGACGTGTTTCTAAACAAATTTATTTAAAATTCCTGAATGTATTCCCCAAAAAAGTGATATAACAATGACTAAAAGATTATAGGATTCATTACAGCATTACATGAGGGAATGATCTTGGTTAAGTGCAAATTACTATTAAAACAGCAAAGTGCAAAAGAGATTACAGTCTTAATTTCTCATGGGGTATTTGGGGGGAGCAGTTCAGGAAACAAAAAAAAAAAATCAGGTGCTAGAGAAAATGTTAATTAACTTTCCCTTTTGGTTCATATTCCATGCATTAAGCTTTAGGTTGTTATTAGAAGTGAATTTAAAAAAATTAGTAACTCCCCCAAACTAGAAGCATCTATTAGGAGAGGCTAAATGCGGTGACTAGTCTTGAGCATCCTTGCGCTTGAAAATTCCTACGAGCTTAAGAACTTGTGCTTTAAGTGAAGATTAGCAGGAACATCAGTAACCTCTCAAGAAACCTAAGCCTCTCTAAAACCGCAGAGCAACTGTCTCAGTATAACCTCTGTTCTTAGATTCGAACGGGACAAATCTACATTGAGGGAGAAGGTCACTAAAATAAGGGGTTTGTTGTTTTTTTGTCAAAGGAGCGTACAGTTTACAAACATCTTAAAGCCCAGTACAACAACATCAGCCCCTTGGCTCAGTTATGTTTAACTCCGGTTTGCCAAAACGTACATTCATCTCTCAACAACAAAAGAAAAAAGAAAACCAGTGCAAAAATATTGAGCTAAGAAGTGAAAAGCTAGGGCAAAGAGACCGTAACATCTCACACCACGAGATATGCATGGGGAAAGATTCACAGCGTTCCCGGGGCCGGAGCTGGGACCCGAGGGCGCAGCCGAGCCAGACCGGCGTCCGGCTGCGCAGAGCAGCCTGCCCCTCGCGCGCCTCCCCAGCCTGGCCCCGGGAGGCTCTTTTCCAAATTCCAGGGCTGTTCAACAATTTTCAGAGACTCCAGGAGGGAAACTGAAAAAACATAGCCTAAAAATCCACCACCACATAAGACTGACCAAACCGACAGGAAAAAGCAAGTGGCATTTACAACTAAAAAGAAGTTACTGATGGTGGTTACACTGGTGTCCGAAGCAAGACTAAACCAAAAAAAGCAAGGGGAGTGGGCTGTACCCCAGGGCAGCCCGCGGAGGAGCCGCAGAGGAACACGGGCTCGTGCTGCGGAGCTCCCTGCACATCCTGCCCCATTGCACACCACCACGCTGCAAATAAAAACCGGGCGTGCTGTGGCGTGAGGCCGCTGTAACAGCCGCACGAGCCTCGCGGAGGCGAGGACCACATTTACTTCAGTAGACGCAACACGCACAGATGGCACCTCGGTCCCGGAGCAGGGGAGGGCTTCAGGAACCACCCGAGCAGCTGCCGGCAGCACAGCGGCAGCAGCGCCCGATCCGCAGCCAGGAGCCGGCAGCGCCGTCCTCCATCGCCCGTTCACTGCCATGTAAACCCTCCTCTGAACGTCTCCCAGCTCTGCCCCGAGAGGGAGTCACCAAAGCGCCTTACACCAAAAAGCACGTTTTCTTAATTTCACAGCGCGACTTCAGTCTGGCCCGTCTCCTGACCCAGGGGAGCTTCTGCACAGACACCAAATTCCTCCACCGTGCAATCCAGTCCCAGGGAAAGAATCCCCAGGAACAGTTAGCAGATAGACTTCAAGAGCACAGATACTTTTGAAGGATAATATTGATTAAAAGTGCATAGGAGTGAATTTAAAATGGAAGAAAAATCCCTAGAGACCATCCTGATCACTCTCCCTGTGAAGTTCAAAGAATGCCTCCATTTTAGGCAAAAAAGTTGACATGTTTTAAAAGTGGTCTAAGAGAAGCTAATGGTGTCCCTTGGTCACCTTGCACTTGGTACGGCAACTGATCAAGTTTTCATTAATGAGTCTTAATGCATCAAGGCTGCTGCAAACATCACACACGTGGGTATCGAGATGGTTTCTTTGCGCTGCTCAGCAAACACCGCTCTTCCCTCTGCTCCCCTCCGAGCAGCCATGACCCTGCTCGACCACGAACCATCCTGCTAGCAACAGCAACCATACCTGCTGCCAGCGTCGGGATGAAATGCATTCTGTTGCATTCTCCTTTCGAAACTACAGTACTTTTTGTTTTAAAATTATTTCCTTCAGTTATTTCCGTGCTATTTTAAACAACTATTTGTGTTTTCTGATTTACGACTCCCGCATGGGTAAGCAGTGTTGTGATGGCGCAGCTGCATCACGCGGGGAGGAGCAGACGCGCGGAAATACGCGGGCGCCGTTTGCGGGGCTCCTCAGCTAGTTGTTCGGGGTACCCCGTACCAGCAGGCCCCCCCAAGACGGCTCTGTCACTGCAGCAGACTTCACTCTCTGACACGGCCTCCTTGTTGTTACTTGTTCTAAAGCACGGGGTTTAATGCATGTCTTGACACACTGCTCTGACTCTTTTTTCTCGGGACAAGAGCTCACTGGGCCTGCCAGCGCCGGGAGCTGTGGGAAGACGGACCGTTTCCCTTTGGGCGCCTCCCCGAGGGCTAAAGCAATTCTGAGAGGTTCATCTCACCTGCACCGTTTAAATACTTTTGAAGAAACAGGCCTAAATCAGCATACCATTTAAAATTACTTCTACTCCACTACCATTGCTTTCAGACACCTTATTCTGCAAATGCGGTAAGAGCTGACTTCAATGGATTCATCTCCTTTTCCCACTTAAAAAAAAAAAAAAATCCTTGATTGTTCCTTTTTAACGTAAAGATTTTTTTCAAGTTATGTGCTACAAGAATGAATGCTGGATCTTCTGTTTGCCCATCTTTTGATACTGAAGTCAGCATCACGCTTTGGACCATACCATTGCAACAACTACCCCTCAAACAGCTTCGAGAGTACGCATCTGCTGAGCTCCCTGGTGTAGTTCATGCAGCTGAAGCACAGAAGAATTAAATCTATAAGATGACTTTGATTACACCTCAGAAAGCACACTGGGAAAAAAATCTACTAGCGATCTAGTAGAAATATTCTCCACCATCCAGCTAATGGACCATAAAATGAGGCAAAAAGACTTGCATTCCAGACAAGCAGGAATGACTAAAAGTTATGCAAACAGGTGAATGGCATTAGAGGCTATTTACGGGGCAATTACCGTCCATAAAGAGTCCATAATGTCCTAGAGTGCTGTGTCAGGATGAAACATGGAGCACTGATACTACTGACCGGCCCGCTCTGTAAAAGTTTAACCCATTCTTCCACGTAAGAGCCCCAATTCAAGAGGTTTGATCTGAAAGATTGATCTTAAATACCGTAATCAGCTAACAGCTTACGTGTACAGAGCTATGTGTGCTACAGCAAATTTTTGCAAAGCTTTGCTATTCTGGAAACATCTACGGGCTTAATTTCCATGGACCACCTGGATTTAGAAACATTTAAAGAACCATATTATTATTAAATGTATAATTTTGGCTATTAAAAATATTAGAATACTAATTCAAATGTGTGGACCACAGAGGGGGGCAGAATTCACAAAATGCCAGAACATCAGTGAATTTTGAAAAAACACCCTGCTTTTTATAGCTTGCAGTATTATGGAAATACGATTAGCGATGTTAATGCTTTACACCAACCTGGTGCTATTACAGAAATCCGTGCGAAACCTCCGGATAGGCTGCATTGGCTTCGTGCAAGGACATCAGTGCTTTAAATTTACATTTCAACAGGTCCCTAGGCCATGACAGACAACAGCAAACAGTGATCCCGTCCAGAGTGCAGGTACATTTGAAACATTAATTTTAAGTGCCAAAAGCTAGGGGGGCAGAAAGCACATCAGTCTCCCAAGGTCAGAGGCACTGCTCCGGCATACAGCCTCGAGCAGGAGCTCTGCCATTCCAGAGCGCCGCCGCCGCGGCGGCTCCCGGTCGCGTGGGCAGCCCCAAGCCCTCTGCCACAGCGAGGTGGCTGCGCGGTACGTCACTGCGACGAGAAACGAACCTTTCTGCCCGGTTTCAACTGCTCTCCGAGAATTCGTTTTGTTAAAGCTTCCCCTAAAAACTAAGGTGCCTAAAGGCACTAAAAAAACGTTACCAGTGACAGATTGGCAAGATGTTGTTTAAAAAACATATATGTATATATATTTAGATGTACTTTCTCAGTTTAGGTAGAATTTCTCCCATTCCAACCCTACGTATCTATCGGAAGAGTATTGCCTCTATTATTTTTCCTACTAACTGATAAAAAGAAAAATTGTCCCCTGATCACTATGTTCAATGAACAAATGAACAGAGTAAAATAACTCCAAATCCTAACTATAATATTGTATATGAAATCAAGACAATAAAAATAAAAGTCATAAAAAACTGACTAGATGCTTTTGTTCACAATATACATGCTTAGTGGAATTTTCATCTTTTTCTATTTGCTTAGGTAATGATAAATATAGTATTTAAAAATGCATTTTACTGACAGACCCTTTTCAGATTCCTGTGTAAAAATATGTAAAAAGCTGGATTAAATTTGGCCTTTCACTTGGTTTGAGGATAAAACATGTGGTTTCTCTTGCAGACAGGCTTTAACCAATACCAGCTGCTTCCAATACGTTTGGGGTTTGACTAGGATAAAAAGCGCAATAGCAAAAGGTATTGTTACACTGCCGTGCTGTTTTGAGCTCCTTTCTGCAATTAGCCTAGTGTCTAACTTGCTTCAGAAAACCAAAGCACGTCCTTGACTTGCTGTAGAAAACATGAGCTATGAGTCAAAGCTGCCCCTTCCAGTGGCCAAATACGAAGCTAGATGTCAGTGCTCTGGTTTGGGCACTTAAATACTGAACCACGTTATGTGAGGTAGACCAAAAATAAAAATAATATCACATGTTGAAAGATGAACAGAAGAATTCATTCCCCTCTCTTCCCCCAGGGAGCTCCGTCAGGCTTTGGAGTCCTCCTGCACACAGAGCTGAGAAATCGTCTTCTTAATACGCAGCGCGGTCAGCCGCGCGGCGCCGTTGGCGTACCAGCATTCGCGCATTATCCTGCCCATTACTCGCAGCGCCTGCGAATTAGAAATTAAAAGAAGAGGTCAAGAATGAAACCATCACCTCCCGCTTTTAATTTTTTTAAGTGCAATACTGGAAGACAAAATATAGCTCTCTCAAACGGTAGTACAACAGCAATATCATCAATTAAGACCCATATTCCAGAGAGTTCAGCATTTGGTGCAAAGACATTTTTCTCTGTGTTGATCTGGGAGCTGAAAAACAGCCAGACATCTGAAACACATTTAAATCCAGGAGACGCTGGACATCGAGTTCCCTTTGTCCCACTGAAAAATGCTGTCTTAATTTAAATATGCTTTGTAGTAAACTGGAAAACTGCTTTTACCTCACAGCTTTGCCACTGGTTTGGAATATTTGGTCTGAGCTTCTGCTCACAAACTACCCTTCTCATATCTTCTATCGAAGGATCAGAAGGCACAACGTCATAGTAAGGCAACTGGTACTCCTCGGTGATTCCTAGGAAAGATTTATTGTGTAGGTAACACAAAATCCAAAGTAGCTGCTCCAGAATAAACTCCAATTTTGTTTTTACAGGCAATGAGAGAGAACAGAGGAACATTTGGGGCCACCTTGAACAACTGCTCCACAACAGACTTCCACCACCACACGCTGCCAAGATAACCGAGAGTGCAGGGGCATGGACATAGGTAGTTGCTTTTGTTTTATTTAAGATAAAAGCGGTCTGGATTGCAGAATGAAAAGGCCAGAAACCTCACCTCCAACGGAGCACCTTCGGGCTATCTCCCAGTATACCAGCCCAAGAGAGTATATGTCTGCACGCTTGAAGGACTCGAAGATGTTCATGTTCATCACATCATCAAGTATCTCAGGAGCCATATACCTTTAAAGCACACAAAGGTCAGTTTGCTAGAGGGAGTTCGCACAAAAGACTGCAGCTGCGTGGCTGCAGGCCTGGTCCTACTGGGAAAAAAGGAAAAGGGAAACTCCTTTTGACAGCAATTCCGAGTGAAAGCAAGAGTTGGCCTGGGCGATGAACGTAATGCTGCGGCTGCCTACATCCACACGCATCGCTGCGACTCCTCATGGCGCTGGGAGCGATGCCCTGACTACGCCCAGAAGCCCGCAGGGCGACTGACACGTGACGTCCACGCCGCAGAGCTGCTCTCGGCGTGGGGTGGCGAGCTCCATCCCAAGCCGGGGCTGGCAACTGCCTTCCGCACCGGCCCCACAGGGACGGAGGGCTTGGGTCTGTTGCCAAAACTTGACAGACGCCAAAAGCAGAGGGGGAAGTCGCCGAAGGAGGAAAGGGCCGAGAGAAGCCATCCCCGCGGGGCGCGCCGGGCCGGCGGTTGGCAGCCCGCCCTCACCCACCTCCTGGTCCCCACCCTGGGGTTCTGGGGAATGTCGATGGTGTTCAGCACCGAGTTGTGCTTCACCGCCAGGCCCAGGTCCGCGATGGCACAGCTTTCATTCCTCTTCACTAGGATGTTTTTAGATTTCAGATCTCGGTGCGCAATCGCTGGCTTGCCTGTTCGCAGAAAGAGAAAGCACCGTCAATTTTGAGAATGACAGTATGAACTTCAACATAAATGAGCAAGGAAGCAAAACCAGTTTTATTCAACTTTGTTACTATACGCTGTATAAAAACATTGAAGCCTATTTTGTACCAAGTAAATCTCTTCTAAATGCCATCAAATTAAAAAAAAAACCTTGAGGGCATTTTTGTTCCAATATCTGTATTTCAGGAATAAAACACAAAACAAGAAACCGTAAGTTCACCCTCCGAATTCATTTGGAAAACCCTTCGCTAGCGCTCCCCTCTAGCACAGCTGTTCCTACAGACACCCACTCAAAGATGCGGAACGAAGACGTGGAAGCGGGAAGATGATATTCCATTTCTCTCTTTATACCGTGTCACATAGCGTTATACCAATACCGTTTCTTGCGGTGTAACAGTTTGTAAAATGCTTTACTATACCACCTCACCCATAAACATTTTTGGAAGCACTGAAGTTCCTTAAAATACTGGAGGGAAAAGTGGAAGGGAAGCACTTGCCTTGCGTGCCAACGATCTCCATGTGGAGGTGTGCCAGGCCGCTGGCCACTGACAGCGCCAGCTTGACCATGCCCTCCACCGTCACCGTCCCTCTGTTCAGGTAGTCAAACAGCGACCCTTGCTCGTGGTACTCTGAGACAAGCCAGAGCTGAGTCCACGTCCCGTTATCTACGCGGAGGAAGCAAGATTATTCAGAGTTATGAAAGAATTTAGCCAGGAAAAGCCTTCCCCGTTTTGTGGCCGGCTCAGGCGTGCAAACGAACAAGTTTGCCAGCCGCCCCACCGGGAAGGAGCCCAGGGCAGCTGCGAGGTTCAGAGTGGTATTTTGGGTGGGAGCGGGGGCAGCGAAAGCAACTCGGAGACAGACACGCGGGATTTCACACGCGACTCGCAGCGTACCCTTGTTATCGGCAGCAATAAAGCCCAGGATGTTCTCGTGCCTCAGCATAACCGTCTGATAAATTTCTGCCTCCCGAAACCAGGACCGTTCATCTCTGGAGGAGAAGATTTTCACAGCTACATCCTCCCCGCACCATTTGCCACGCCAGACTTCGCCAAATCGGCCTTTTCCTACAATTTCCTGCAGGACAATAGTCCTTGCGATTGTTCTTTGTACGAGCAGCGGTAAACCTAGTTTAAAAAGAGACAGATATTTGTGAAATAGTTCACCAGTGAGAGATTTTCCAGTGAGTTGTACTTGTGACTTCGCTCTCAACGAGCGCCAAGGGAAAATCCTCTCCCAACCGGAATCTCCCACAATGACACTTTTTAATGCCACTTGCCAGATGAGCGTACGTCGCGCCTGTCCTAGGCACAACGGACAATCTCGGTCCTGGAGCGAGTCAGGCACGAGCTTTCCCTCCCGCCAGCTCGGCACAGTCTGAAAACCAGAGCGTCAGGCCTTGGCGCGTGCCAGCACGGCCGAGCGGCCGCCGGTCTGCCGAGGGACGCCAGGGACCCCCCGTGCACCGGGGCGCGCTCCACCGGTTCCTTCAAGAGCCATGAGCCAGTCGGGGTCACCACAGGAATTACGCACCCTTCAGACAAGGGGGCGGGCGAAAGAAACAGAACAGGGCTGAAAAGCTGGCATGTACGCCACGGCCTGCCTGGAAAATAAGCCCAGCTTTGCTATTCTGTTGACAAAGGAAAAAAGGCTGGCTGTGGCCGATGTGTAAAAAGGCACGACAGACTGCAATAACCGTGCACTGGCAAATGCCGGGGCCGGACCCCAGCCCTGCCGGCCCCCACGCCGGGCATCGCCTGCCGCGTCCTGGGCAGCCTTCAGGGGCTTCGGTCCCAGCTGTGCCGCGCCGTGTCCACCCGCCCGGCCCGAAGCCAGCTCTCCCTTCCCCTCCCTCTGCTCTCAGTAAACCACCGCACGGGTGTATTTTCCAGCAAAGCCAGGAGACCCCTATGACGCAGGTGCCTTTCTTTCCCCAAATTCTACCTCCCTAATCGCAAATAAATTTAAAAACCACAAAAAACCCCAATGAAAATAAAAAAGCAGGCCTGAACTACTTCATTTGGTTTGATATGGACTACAGTTTTTTTTGCAGTCAATTAGTTGATCTGTTCTGGCTGAAATTTTCAAAGAGAAAAATAAATTATCATAGCAGTTTCATTTTGTTTTGCTAGCCAAAAACCCCTGCCTCGTTTGATTTGATGCTGTATTTGTTTGGGACTTAAAACACAGATTTTTTTTTTTTTTTTAAATCATGACAACCTTGCTTTTAACAGAGCAAAATAATCGCCAGGAAAAATTATAGTTTGAAGGTCAGCTTATTCAAATTTATTCAAATTTTCCCTCCGGTGTCCTGAACAGAGCCCTCGCTCCCCGCAGCCGCAGCCTTTCGCGGGCTCGTCCTGGCTGCCTGTGGCCAACCCCCGAGTCACAAACTTGCAAACTTGCTATTTGGCCAAAATCCGAACACACCGCACCGGTGCACACGAGGCTCCGCCTGCCTCCACTGTGGGCCAGCACAAAGAAAGCCCTGTTATTAGCTTAGGGAGGTCTACAAACAGGTAAAACTTCAGGGTAAATAAAGCCAGAGTCTACCCATTATATCTGTGAAAAAACGTTAGGGAAGTACAATAAATTAATCCTGAAAGGTATGTAGTTGATGGAGAATGAAGTAAATTAAATTAAGCACCATTTATAAATTTTTCACTTATAAATAAAAGTAAGCATGAGTTACATATTTTTCAAGTAAATAAATTTCTAGTTTCAGAAAGCTGGGCTGTACACACCAGACGTGCCACCAGCCTGATGAGCTGGAATTTTTTAATTCCCACCTCATTTTTGCATTTCTTTGATTTAACAAGGTCTCAATAGCAATGGAGGCATCATAGCAGATAGCATATCAGAAATGGGAAAAATATTAAAACAGCTGGCGTTCTGCTCAAAACAAGACTTTGGAGTAACGTTATTTTGGCACCCCTATAAAAATCTCAGGAGTGGCATCCTGACTCACTCAGTTAAACTTAGTACCTTTTGTTACCAGCCATGCCACATCAGCCAGCAACGTTTTGTTTCACACGTGAAACCTACTCCTGAACTAACTTCTTTAACTCTTCCATTCAAACAAAGAATCAAACTTTTGTAATTTGACAGAAGAAGAGCAAACAAAGCCCTCTTGCTGCTGGAAGGCGTGGCCAAGCGTATCGGCACAAAACCGCCCTTGACATGAAACTCGGCACCGGCGTAAGAGCCTCTGAGATGACCCCCACCTGCACCCTCTGCCCGGCAGGCAACGTCCTTCGTCGCCCTACAAGCAAGGTGGCGCGTTTCCCTTCAGTTTAGGCATCAAGAAAATTCACTCCAAAAACTGGCAGCAAAGCAACAGCAGCCGCGGCGAGGGCGGCACGCAGGGCAGCTGGGTGGCCCCCACGTACCAGAGCCGGAGCCGGAGGTCGTCATGTCGTAGATGAGATCCTTCAGCGTCTTCCCAGAGTTCACCAGGTTGCACTCGGAGAGGGGCTCCTCCACGTTGGGCTGCTTCGCCCTGCCACGGGCGCAGCGCCGGCCCTGGCAGGTGCATGCCACCAGCACCGCCGCAAGGGAGAGGACGCAGACCGGCACCGCCACCGTCACCGCCAGCACCACGGGTCCCGTGCTGGCTCTGCTGGGAGACTCTGATGCTGTTGGAAGACACAAGGGAGAGCAGGGTAGAGGGAAAAGGATGGTAAGTGAAGGGCTGCGGAACGACGACATATTAAGCTGTAATGATTTCCCACAGTCCTCCTGACCGCGACTGGCAGCAGCGAGACAGACCACGTTTCTGTAAGTTACGGAGCGTTTTCCCCCCACACCTTTCGTGCAGGTAGCTTGGGCTCAGGTTAGCGCTGTGATCACCACTGAACATCACCATCTCAGCCAGCTCGCCCCACCAGCGGTTCCTCAAGGGAACACCGGTGGAGACGTCAGGCGGCGCGTGGTGCCGTACAGACCATCGCTGCGCCTGCCCCCAGAACAGCCCCAGGACAGCTCCCGGAGACGCTGACCCCCCCCCCCGCAGGGTGCCGTCTGGTTGTGCCTCCACTTAGCTGTTACTAAACCCACACAGACTTCTCACAGCATGGCGAGTCCCACCCCACCTCTCAGTACCATTCAAGACAGCAAACACCTGAAGAACATTTCCTTGCAAAACATTTCCTTCCAAAAATGCAGCAGGGACCCTACAGAGCACACATTTTTACCCTGTTCGCGTTGTCAAAATGCCATTTGTCTGCAGTTAGCTGATCCCCACCTCCCCACTGCAGAAGATCAAGAGATGGGACCAGCAAGCTCACTGCAGGAGCCCGACCAAGCCGAAGGCTGGTGCACAGGGCTGCGCCAGCACGACCAGCACCCCGGCAGCCAGCAACCTGCACTTCACACACAGTGGCACAGACGGCAGCTCCGCACGCAGGTAGTCTGCACCCAGCGAGAGACACCTTACCGGCTTCACAACCAGCGGGCGCAGTGCCCTGCCCGCACTGCACTGGAAGGTTTGTGTATAAATTTCTCAGCACACTGTTCCTGCTGAAAGCAAATCCTTGGAAAAAACAATTTCCTAACACTTAATGCATACGGGAATACAAAGTCCTAGCCAACGAGGCACTAAAAGGATCTCTAAGACAGAACGCTTTCTGAACTTGTGTTCATGAAGCTGTATTTCACACGGGTCAAGAAATGGGACGGTCCTAGATCATTTTCCATTTTAAAACCATAGGGGTAAAAAACATATCAAGAAGCTATAGGAGTACATTATTAAGGTATTTACTTGCACATGCACACACATACAAATCGCTTAGTACCCCCAAAATTGTAAATAAGCTTAAAAACAAAACCAAAAACCAAAACAATCAACCAACACACACCCTCCCTCCAAAAATAAAACAAAACAGAAACAGGACCCAAAAAAACCCCCTCAACCCTCAGAATCACACATACCGAACAGTGGATCTAAAGGCTACAGAAGCTTTAAGACTCATGAACTCCACACCATGCAAAGTCACCCCTTAGCCATTCCAGAAAACAAAAAGCCCCTCCCTCCCTTTAGGCATATGCTACGCAGCGTGTACACCGTAATCTGAATTTTGAGAGTAACTGAGGCTCCAAGCCACCCTCAGCAGCAGCAGCCTGATGGCCCTCAGCACTGACTGTTGCTTTCCTCCAGTTCATATTACAACAGAAGCACCTCTTCTTCAAAGGACCTTGTCAAGCCCTGCACTCCATCATTCAGAAGTGCCAGGAGCAAAGTTAGTTGTGCGAAGCTAACTTGTTCCTTTTTCTTCTCTTCCTTACATTTTAACACTAAGCACTTAGTTAACTAAGTGAGAAACAAAAATAAAACGTTAACAACGGAAGCGCACAATTTGAACTATTCTGAAAAGAAAGTTATTACATCTTGCCCACGGGCTTTTCCTTTAACGGACTTCAACAGGACGCTCAAGGCCTTATCTGGCAGATTTGTAAGAGGATTTGCACGCAGGATTCCTCCTTGCAACTGCTGCTTGTTAACCGATACACCGTGACTTCCTAAGCTGTTTTTAATTCTGTTTCCACACGGCAGAGATTTCCCCTGAAGCAGGTATGATGTGCAGCGGGTACGCATCCTCTGCCATAGGAACCGTGGCACTACCGCTGGGCACTGCACCCTGCGGCGCTGCTCCCGCCGCGCAGGACCGCACGGCTGAGACGCCGGGCACCGCTGCGAGGTGCTGGCTTCGCGCGTGCTGAGGGCTGCTGAGGAGGACCGCCGCGCCACGCAGCAAGGTACGCCGCTGGTAGGATGCCTCGGGGCGAGGAGCTGTCCCCGGGTGTGGGGCATGCAAGCCACAGCACTTCTAGCGCATCACCAAATCGACGCCCTCGCCCGCAGATCTAAGCGGATTCATTATCTATCGGCAGTTGCTGTTAAAGAACAAACATGCACAAGGTACTTACTAGAAAATGTCAGTTCTTTCCACCAACTGCTGAAAAACAACATGACGTGAAATGAACAAAATATAAAACTTTATTGTTTCTAGGCCAGTGCAAACAGTATCAAAAGGAAAAGAATCAGGAAGCTTTGAACAGCAACAACCGAACCAGTGGGAAGAGAGAGACTCAGAAGGGCACCTTCGCAGACTGGCACAGCATCTTCACGCCCTGAACCAGAGCAGCAATCCTCCCTGCTGCAAGCAGCAGCGACAAGCACTCCTGCTGGAGAGTATTTGCTCCTAGCAGCGAGTGACCGTGAGCGCTGCACGTGTCGAACGCCAGCAGGCAGGCAGAGAGCAGGCAGTGGTCCGGGTGGGACATCCTTCACCCGCCTCTCCCGCTCGTGCCCGAGCCTCGTCTTCTGCTGCAGCGTCGTTCCACTTCATCACCACGCAGTCCGCCGCCGCGCCACAGCAGTGCCGTCAGCGTGCGTCCACCGCTGCCCTGCATCCCCCTCCCGGTCCTTCCAGCTCCGTCCTTCTCTTCCTTCTTTTTTTGCAGCTCCCTCCTTTCCAGACCACCACTCTTTCCAGAAGCAACTTTTTAAAAATCTCCAGGTTTGTTCTCTTTTTCTTTACTTTCAAGCCTATTTCCTTGCAGTCTGGATGTTACAGGTGGCACACCTGTACAGGCAAAAAAGAGTAACAGTTACTGTTGGCTTTCTTTTTATTTTAAAATTATATACATGCCTATGTATATACATAAAACTTTCCAGGATCTCCTGAAACTGGGAAGCGGCTCTAGAGATACTCTGAATAGGAGAAAAGCCAAGTTCGCTAAGGCCACAATAAACTACTTTGCTTAGCTCTTCTTAGCTGTTCCTGAACCAGTTGCACATCACGCTGCTGCAGCAACATCTCGCCCTGCATTTAGAGACTGCAAGGCCATGGTTTGACTGGCCGCTAACGGAGTAACTGGGTGATGGCAGCAAGCACAAAGCCTTGAGGCGCGGAGCAAGGCGAGCGGAGAAACGTGCATTTCCACAAGCACCCTCTTCACTGCAGGACATGCTCCCGACTCACCATGAACCTAAAAGAAAGCACCCGTTTTTGAAGGGTTTTTCATATTAAAGCCATGTTACTGTACTGGCTATGCTACACTACCTTTTTGTACATTCTGCAAATCTAGGCTCAGTTCACAGATTTGCCAACAGAATTAAGTGAGACAACAATGCGGTTTAGGCTTCTGGGACGTGACAATTTGTACCTTGCAGTGCACTGTTTGTACATTGTAAACTGCTGAAACAGGTTTTATTAAGCAGAATTTTAAGGGACTCATAAAAAATGCTCAGTATATCTTTAAAAAAAAGCAACAAAACCATTTTTATCAGAAAAAATGTCTTGAATTTTAACAGAAAAGTGATCTGACACATTTTTACTGAAAACATATATGAGTACAGCTTGTATCACTAAAGAACTGCATCAGAACTTAATTTTTAGAGGTATCTCCCTCCCGCATGGCATTCGGGGAGCCAGGCAAGCAGCAGGGCAGGCAGGGAAAGCGGCAGGTGCGGCAGGTGCGGCAGGGACACAGCGAGCACAGCAGGCCAGCAAGCTCGTTTTGACACTCCGGCGCCAGGGCCAGGAGAAACCTTGGCTGACGCAGGAGGATGGAGGAGGGAGCAGGGAAACCAGGACGCTCGTGGCCGTTCTGGGGCTGCAGAGCGAGGCGTCAGAGCGAAGCAGAAGCAGAATTCAAAGACTCTCTCGCATCCACTCAGGAGGGTGACATCCAGCACCAGCAATACAAACAGACACCAGCTTTATGGCTTACGCAGTGACAGTTGTTCAGAATAAAATCAAGTTCAGTGATGCTTACAGGTCTCCTCTGAGATGTTGCTAAGTTGAGAGAGCTCAGGTGCAGAAGGCAAGTTAGCAGTGAGACTGGAAGCTGAGGTGTCCGGGCCAGTTTGCACGGGGTCTCCATCGAGTTCCTGGGAAATGAAGAGAACCTGACTGTCTAGAGAAGTTTCTTGGAAGGAGTCAACTGGAAACCTCCTTTGCCATCCTTCAGTCTACCGGCTGTACCAAAGACAAAGTGCGGATCGAGGCTGGTGGCAACTACTCAAACCCTTTCCAGTTCTTCATAGACCACACGCGGGAGACTTGAGAAGTACCAGCACTGTGACTCCTGCTTTACAGCTGGTTGTAGGCCATCTTCAGTCCTGACCCCTTGCAGCACGGGGTCCTGCAGCCAGCACCACAGCCGTGCCCACTTCTGGGCTTGCGCACCAGGACCCCTTGGGCATCCCTGGGGCTTCCCGCAGCACAAACCACAGGCAGGAGGAGTGACAAACAGCACCAGTGCAAAATCCACCACACGCAAGGTACAAACAGGAATTAAAGGCGACATCACCAAATAAGTGTGGCAATGTTTACAGCAGTTGTGCAATGTTAAACTCTCTGGGAAATAAGAATATCCCTCATGACTACCTAAACCCATCAAATCAACACCATTAATCATAGCATTTTGCAATCTGATTTCGAATGTACTATTCAATGACTAACCAAGAATAGAAGCTGAAGACATGTTGCCATGTATGAAACAAAAATAGCACATCTGGCAATATTTAGCAATTTCACAATATGGTATAGCTATATTCCAAGTTGTGTAAACAAAAGAGTACTTTTAGGCAATAAAAAAAAAAAAGGAAGGATTTTTTTCCCTCCAATGGAAAAGACATTCTCACACACAACATTTGCCTCGCTTTTGACATATAACGGGCACCTTAAGACTTCTAAAAGCCCTGAACTATGTGTGTCTAAGTTCCTAAGCTGCTCAGGAAAAAAATTTGTGTGTTCTTTCCAATGTAGTAAGAAAATATATTGCATCTAAAGGGGAGCTCGAGTCAGACATACAGAATACTTTTAAACAATTTCAAAAGTACACAATTTGGACTAGAGTCTAAAATTAAGTTTCTCCAGCTTTCACCATGACTACAGACCCCATCACCCCTTGCAGGACATTCAGAAATCAGCTGGAAAAGGTCTGCTTAAGGATCGAGAAGTTCAAGCAAACCCATCAGGGATACAGCTACGAGATAAATGGATGCGTTATCGGAATTGCTATTTCCCCCCTCCCCTGTCCCCAGCCCTGCCTGCCCTTCGCGTGGCAGTATTCCTACCAGTCCCTCCAGGGAACGTGAATCTGGGATGGCCAAGATGGACAAAAGTATGTGAAATATTTGCAGAACGAGACACCCAGAGAGCAGCTTTGACAGGCTGGAGCTCTGCCCACAGGGTTTTGTTGAGGAGAACCTCAGCAGCTCGGTCCAGCTGGGGGATCGTCCCAGGAACTGCACCAGCGGCGCAGCACTGGACTGCACCGACACAAAGGGGACAGAGGTTTAGTGCATCTCATGCAGCTATTTCAGTCTCTGAGCAGCTCTGCACCACCACAACCCAAGCTACAGCCCATGTTTTGGGTCATGGACAGCTAACCTCCTAACAGCCAGAAAGAGAACGTCTGTAATTTAGAGGCTGATGCGTTCAGGCTGGCTGTTACTGGACTGAAGCACTTCTCACACCGGCCTGCACAGCTCCCCGCGATCACATCTTCTCCAGAGCCCCCTGACCGGGCTCAGCCCATCCCCAGGAGGCTGGAAGGCACTAGATCCAGATGGAAGTTGGTCATAAGCAGCTCCTCCTCCCCACTTTTTTTTTTTTTTTTTTTTTTTTTGCGTCTTGACCTCCATCCAAGGCTGTCCCTGCCACAGCAGGCGAGCCCATCTTTTTCATTAAAAAAAAACAAACCAGAAACCGGTCAGCTAAATGAAGTTTCTGTTACTGTTTTGCAGCGGAGTAGTAACACGAACTGTTAATGTTGGCCACGGAACTCCACGGTGGCTTTCAGAAACCATCAGCTAAGAGGAAACAAAGCGGCCACGTGGAAGAGAAAAAAAAATATCAAAATATTTCCCCTCCTCTTCTTGTTTTGCTCCGTTTCCCATCCTCCCTGTTTTTACCCATCACTAACATTTTAGGAGAGTTACTGAGACAAACTGTGCTTTGTCTCTTCGCTCGCTGTCCGGACCTTCCTTCTAGCTCTGTTCTTGGGCCGAGCCTGCGCTGGGAAGACAAAGCCAGACCTTTTCACCTGTTCAGTCACAGACAAGGAACGCCAAAAGCGAAGGAGAGGGAAAGCCGGAGCCTTGCCCTGAACGGCGCCCCGAGCACAGCCTGGGCACCTCCCTGCCCTTCAGGGCCTGGGGAAGCTCTCAAGGTCCACAAACAATTAAAAGACATTTCCCTTACAATTTGTGTTCAGACACTGGGTTTTATTCAGAAAGTTATTGGTTGAAGGCTGATTTTTCTCATTTTCTGGATTAATACGTACCTTATAAAACTTCTGGTACGATAGTGTCTGACTTCTTTAATACTAACATATCCATGTATACCATTCTCCTAAAAGGGCTTTAATGTCTTTAGGCATTTTTAAAACAGGTAAATGAACAGTAATTATTTGTTCATGCAAAACCTACAGACGATATTAAAAAAAAAATCCAACAAAATATGAGAATCTTGCCCAACAATTAGTCTAATTGGTACCATTCGTCTCTCTTGGCAATACGTATACACTGAAGGGATTTTTGTCTTAGGAATTCTATTATATTTCCCTTTCTTTCATCCCAGTGTGGGCCACTGAAGGTGACATGAGGGCCATTTGTGCCTTTGTACAGTTTGGGCAATAGGAATAAAGAAGAGAGCTGGAAATTACTTATTATACAGTTTGTTAATCCCACTATTAGCTTAATCTTGTTCCATAAAGCCTCCTTTCTCCTCTGACTCATTTTCCATTATGCAAATACAGACCAGAAATCATACGCTTTTTATCTCAAGTTCGAGGGATGCTGCTGTGCCAGGTCACCCAAAACAGCAGAGAGCAGACCGTTCCTGCTGTGTGCTGCCTTTTGCTGGAACGACAGAGGTAACTTTTGAACGAAAAACCCTAAAACCGGAGAATTCTTTGCTGTGCTGCGGTCTCCACCAACTCGCGGGTGTGGGGCTGTACACACTGAACACATCCCCGCGTTTCTTCTCAGAGAGGCTGACATTTTCTTTAGCCAGCCTCTGAAAGCAGCCTGGTCAGAAAGCCCAGAATCCTGTGACAAATTTGCAAACCCACCTGCACCCACCCAGCCTCAATGTTCAGCATCTGTAGAGACGGAGACTTAACATCCAGCATCACTAGGTGTTTCGAGATCAAGAGGTCAGAAGGAGTCGCAGCGTGAGCTTTTCTCCACACATCTACAGACATGCAGAGAAAGACAGCAGAGCTCAAGAAAGTCGTGTTAACTCTATCTGGTAACAAACGTAAAGCGCCTGAGCCTTCAGGCTCCGGTTCAGCAGTTCCTGAGTCACCGCCTCCACCTAAGGAGGTAACTGAAGCCAACATCAACTTTGCTGCTTTGGAGATGGGATGGGAAACAAGTTCCCCAGCCGGCACTTACTCTTCCTGGGGCCAAACACCACCCTCCGCCATAACCAAGCGTAAGCGTCGGGGTATGAGAAGCTCCAGTGGTCTGCGCCAGGGCTGCAGGTCAAGGTCTGTCATCTACGAACAGGCTTGGGAGTGGGGCAAATCCCGCTCACAAGTGGGGTGGGGGCAGAGATCACAAGCCCCGTCTCCCAGATGTGAAATACGGCCTGAAAATCCTGTGAGACACAAGTCTACGACTGGAAGAAGTCTTCTAGATCTTATTAGCAACTCCTCAAAATAGCCTGTTACATGCTGAGACGCACAGAGGCAACTTCTCATGCGGGGGGGGGGGGTTCAGAGAAAGGTCCCCCGAGGAAGTGGCAGCGGGGCATTTTCTGCAGCCCTGTTACGACATCCCACTGACAGGGGAAGGTCACCTCAGGTCACCCGCTGGGGCAGGAGGGTTCCCAGAAACCTGGAAATAGTCAGGGCAACGCAGAAAAACCCTCAGCACTGCAAACTAATCCTGCGCTTTGAAACTTAGCACCTGTTAATGCAAAATACTGTAATGAAATCCCTGCCAACAACGAGTGTATAAAAAGCAGATATCCAGGTTGAATCTGTCCTCAAAAATAAATATTTCCACACATTGTAAAACAAACAAACAAACAAACAAACCAAACCCCACACACGCAAAACCAACAACTCAAACCAAGAACAACCTCCCCTCATGCAAGGCACAGCAACAAGAGCTCTGCTGCTGACCGAGGCACGCAATGCCATCTACAGTTTTACTACAGAAATTCATGCACGGGCAATCAAAACAAACAAATTGCTTCTGCTCTCAGAGATCCTCATGCTGCAAGTCATTTCATTGCTTTCCAGTCACTCTTCGCACATGTACAGCGTAAGCCCTTGGTAATTAACACCCAGTGGAGCCGCGGCAGGCCGGCACGAAGAAGGGTGGAGGGACGGGCTCGTGCCCCACTTGGCTGCGGCTGCGGTCGCGGTCACGGGGAGGAGGCTGCAGAGGCTCCTGCCTCGGCTGGCAGGGATGTGCCCCACACTGGACCTTCTCAAGGCTTCACTCCTGCCTAAAGGCAAGCTTTTCATATCCACACGCTCTACTTTTAAACTAGAATCTGCATAATGGAGACAGACAGACAGACAGATAGAACTTCCCTATCCAGATGTCTGCATCAAGCATCAAACTGCAGGTATTATTACTCTTTAAAGGAGAGGGTGGTGGAAGGTGGGCTGGCTTAAATAAGTACCATGAGAAAGCAGGTATATTTTAAAGACCGGAGAGCCTGTGTGCTAAGTTAGGCACTACTAAACAGACCCAGGGGCTTAGTTAGCCACCCCGGCCAGCAAGGGACGGCCAACCACCAGGAGACAAGCCGTACACAGTGACATGCCGGAGGAAGGGGTGGCATTACACACGGACCTCTGGGCCAAGCAGTCCTACCTGGGGCCTTGCACCAGCACGGTCCGAGCACAGCAAGCCCCAGCTGTGCGAATCCTGGCCCAGCCCGTACTCAGCGGTGGAAACAAAAACTTTTACAATGTCAGTAAGCTGACGGACTAATTACTAAACCTAGAACTGCCTCCATGTTTTGTCAGACCCGTTGACAGTTCCGGAGCTGGTTACTTGCTATGGTGCCTCCACTTTAAATTTCTTGCCTTCAGTCAGAGAGGAACCCAAGATCTAGATCTGGATTTCTGAGTGGCATGTAAGATCAGAAGGGAAAGAAGAAAAAATGGAAGCTGAGCAGGGAGTTGCCTGAACACTCGCTTTGGAAACAGCAAGCTCCTAAGCACAGGAACACGCCTACCGACGCGGCCTAGGCCATGGCACTCACACCGTTCCTCCCCGCGGCAGAGCCCACCGCCGGCGCGGCAGGTACCCCTCCGGCTCGAAGCCTCCCGAGGCGAGGGCCGCGGCGCTGCAGAGGCAGCCCGGGACAGCCCAGCGCGTGCAGCCCAGCGCCCTCGCCCACACGCTCCGCTACACGCCTTGGTTTGTTATTACTGCAGCCCAAACGAAGCTGTCCTGTAATATTAATTAGGTGAAGAAGGGCTGTCAGAAAAGACCAGCAAACAAATAACATTGGCACTGTTCGATTTTCGACTAACATGAGTTCCCCCAAATGTTTAGAGCAAAGGGCTCAGGCTAAAAATTAAGTCATTTTCTCTGGTACTGAAAGATGAAACCAGAGGTTTTGCAACAACCAGTTCAAGCACTAGGACAACAGACATGCCGCCACCGCTCCTCTATAAATAGTGGTTTTCTCCCAAGATTCCAGCATCCCAACTTGCTAAAAAAAAAAAGCATGGCATCTTATTTCTACATTTCTAGAGCATGACCACTATCAGTATCTCCCTTCTATTGTCAACAGAAAGAAAAATACTTAAACAATCCTCCTTCCTGCCCCAAGCAAAGGAGAGGTGAGATCCCGGGGTTCAGAGCTGCCAGCTGTCAGGCTTCTACCTAGGCGGCCTCCTCCAGGGAGGCTGGTGGGAGCTGCCCGTCCCCCCGCACCCGGCGCCTGCCTGTCCGCACCAGGAGACGGCGGTCCCCAAGGCCACCACAGCAACAACCTGGGTCTGCCCTCCTCTATCGCACATGATACAGCACATGCTTCCAGCAACTGCCCTTTAAATTCTGTTACGTACTACACGATAGCAGCTTAAATGCAAGTTATAATTGTAAATTATGTATTAATTTGCATCTTTCTTACCTGTAACGTCTCTCACTGGTATAAGTATATGAAAAGGTATCATCTAATGAAGTAGTATATTTTACAGCTTTTTCAAAAAAGCCTGGATTAAACACAAATCTTGGAAAGAAGAGTCAAATAATTAAACCTAAAAATAGCATAAATATTTCTTTTTTAAAAGCACTGAATCAAATTCCTTACACAATTTTGAGTCTGGCAGACTCAAATACCACACCAGCTGTGCAATACACAGAGCTCCTGGAAGTACAAATCTTTTTCCTCTCTCTAATTGGGACCAGGAATCTTACACTTTCTCATCCCTGCTGGACGAGAATCAATGATACTGATCTAACACCAACGAAAAGCTGCCTTACGAGCTGCTAAAATGAACTGCAGAACCCCAAAGTTCAGGACAGACTAACAAGATCGCTGAAACGGCAGCAGCCAAAGATGTCCCCCATGGACTGCCCCATCACGGGTCAAACCTACAGCTAACCGTCTTCTTTCCAAACCTCTCCAGTTGGAATTCTTACCCGAGCCATCTAAAGCAGGTCTTTTCAATTGTGTGCAGAGATGTTTGAGACTGTAAAACTTCAGGCAGTGCAAGGTCTTCGTTATTTCCTTGTCCTGCACCACCTAACAGCTCTCAGCTCCTCAGGACTGCTAATTCACAGCTGCTATACATTGCTGATCCGTGCCCCACGGAAAGTTCCCAGTACATCAGGTATCATCTTCCTAACACCTAGGCTAATGCCAATTCAAATCAAACACTCCCTTAAGGTATTCCAGCCCATAAATCTCTGAGGTTACAAGTCTGTTTCATTCAGACACTTCCTTTCATCTTCATGGTGAATACCTCATGAGGTATCAAAGACAGCATTTGGAGTATCTTTAGGAGGTGCAAGAAAGTCACTTTTCCCCAAAGAGCGTTGCAGTTTAGCTTTTCCTGTCTGAAACAAGTTGGGAAAAAAACAGCCACTGCTTTACAGCCAGCCTTTAAAATCCCCATTAGCTGGCTCTCACCGTCACGTCCCCTACACAGTATTTCTGCACTCTCAAGCTGTCACACAAGCGTTTGAACAGCGTTTTGCGCTCGGGCGGCACTTACCGACGGGCAGGCGGAGGGTGATGTTGTTGCAGAAGTCGGTGTAGCAGCACTCGGTCTTTGTGATGTTCTTGGAACTGTGGCAGAAGACCTGCGCGTTCAGCTCCGGGAGGGAGACGCAGGACTTGATCACCTCCTCCCGCCCGTTGGTCAGCATGACGGAGGCCCAGCAGGCACCCTCCGTCTGGCAGGTGAAGTTGGTGTGCTCGCACAGCTGGCACACACACTTCAGACCTGAAAAAGAGGTTTCCAGCTTTTGTGAGAAGACCCCGGGAAGACAGACCCCCACGGCAACCGTGCCGGCTTGTCTTGCCAGTCGGCCAAGGCTAGCCGGTTCACCACGAGCACCCCGCGGGAGCTCCAGCCCAGGTCCCATGCCGGGGCCATCGCCTGTGCCGGTGAACGGGCTCCTGCGCTGCAGGGGGAAGCCGGTCCCGGGAGGCTCCCGCCAGCACAGGTCCCAACACCCACAGATGACAAGTTTTTAAACCAGGTGGTCCTTGGTCACAGGAAAGCGTATAGCATCTATCTCGCGTGGCGGAGAAGACTGACCGCCCGAAGAAGTTGTTTCTGTGAAAGCTGCCGTTTGCCTAGGTGGGGAGACAGAGGTTTAAGTCTTCAGGTTTATGTTCTCAGCTGCCACAGACTCAAGACAACATCTCAGACAACACTCAGGACAAACACATGGGCACGTGCTCAATTTCAAGATGCATATTTAGACACAGCTACGCTCATTATGTACTGAATTATAAATGATATCAACAGCCGCTGTTTAGGTAGCCATGCTGACTTCCCAAAACACGGCCACCCCTCGCCTGTGCCAGCCAGCCCCGCACTAGCAATACGCATGCCCTGCCAGAGCCGACTGGGTGAGAGGCATGAGCCTGAAGCATCGCCGAGGTGCGCAGCCCCGGCACGCACCGCCCGCCGCCCCGCAGACAGGCACGGCGGGAACGACGGACTCTTCCTCCCCACGTCTTCCGAGACACCCTTCCCAGGCGCACAAACAGCTGCCCAGCTTCTTTTGGTGCAAAAGCCTGATGACTTCTAAGCTTTGCATGTTTTTAACCATATCTTCATGTTTTACCAAATCAAATAGAAACACATTTAATAACTACCACATTTTTCGGGCTTCATTGACTCTTCCTTGGAAGCAGAGGAGGAAACCAAAGCCACATCATCTCAGTGAAACACCAGGTGCCAACAATGATTTTTTTTGCCTTGTTTTCTTCACCTGCTTCATAACAAACAACTTTTCTTTCCTTCGTGCCAAGTTTAGGAGCTCATATTAGCAGTGATACAATAACCAAGACATCTTAACCTCAGGCTGAAAGCAATTTCTACAGGAAACACTTCCCTAACTGCACTTTATATGATTGTTTCTGTAAAAAAAAAATGTCATTTTGGAGTACAGAGACTTGATCTCTTCAACTTTTGACTTAAACAGTTCTTATCCCACCACAGGCTCCCCAAACGCATTCCGTACAGCTTCCTGGGTCAGTTATAACTCTGCAAGATTGAACACTGCTCTATTTATGGGAGCTAGGGTATACAAAAAAAAAGTAATTTTATCCATAAATCCGTTCTGTTTCTTTGGGAATGGGGGGGTCCCACACCCACAGCTGAGGGGGAAGGTGCGATGACCGACGGCTGCGGAAGCACTCGCCACGTGGCAGGAGCAGCAGGGACTCATCTCGGAGTCTCCGGAGGAGCAGAGAAGTCCTGACAGACGTCAGCGCGTATCTGACTTCTGTTTCTGTGATACTATTTGTTTTCCTTATAACAATCTTCATCCTGTGCTACCCTTCTGAAATAACAGCTTGTAGTGTTTCTCTTCAGCTCAGGCCCGCAACAAACTTCCTTGGCACCATATGTTCGTGTTTATCCTGGATGCAGGGTACGCTAGGAACCATATCACTGTCTGCCTGCTTCGGCTTTCTCTCGGTGCGGGGAGCGAGCACAATCAATCACCCAGCAACAGAACAGGTGAATCTCTTCCTTAAAGACATTACCGTAGCCCTAGAAGAGATGCCAGGAGCAAGACTCATCAGATCCAAATAAATAAGAGATCTAGCAGAGGAAAAACAGACACATCATCACCAATACTGCAAAATAAAAGCATTACGTGCGGAAATGAATATAAGGCTGTCGCAAGTGTCTTCAGTGTCTCAGACACGTCGTTACGCTGGTTTTTCTCCCCCTTCTCACGGAATAAAAACAAAATGGGAAATGGTCTTTATGACGTCATCCACAGCCGATAACTGACTGTTTTAGCCACGTTCTGGTGTTCTGCAGGTTGCTTGAGAGAGGAGCTGATCAAAACTGTCACTGCAAGCCCTGAACAGCTCCAAGGGTATTCCTCGGAGCACCATGAACACGGGGCGAGAAGAGGGTGGCAGGGAGCCTCTAAGGCTCTGTAACCTCGCTTTGGCCAAGCTAAGACAGTCACTTATTCCCAGAGTGAAAGGGGCCCTGCACCACCTCAGCCTGTTCGCAACCAGAGCTGGCTGGAAGCCACGCCGGCAGGCAAGGCTGACGGCCGGCTCACTTGGCGGGGAGAGCAAGGGGTGCCGCCACCTGAAGATCGCGATTTTCTACGGTTGTATTCAGAGACCATTTTACTTTGCTGGATGTCCTTTTTTTCTTTCTACATCACTGATAGAAAGATTCTAACCCCATTTTTCCTATTAGTTCTGAATACGTTGCTCAAAACTGACTTGTCCAATCTACTGCCCACAACTGCAAGTTCACAGACCGACGGAAGGCAGCCCTCTCCCCCACAGAGCTGTTTCTGCGAGAAGCCATTATGCAAAGGAGAACGAAAATAAAAAAAATTGGGGTCAAAATTCTCAATACAACCCAACCACATTGTCACTGCTTCTGAAAGCAAAAGCATTCGGCCACCAGATGACAAGCTGGGAGGAGCCTGTTGAAGGAGCATGTTGAACTCCGTACTTCCAGAGCATTTTCATGCGCACTGGAGACTAGAAAGTCCTGGAGACCAATACGGCTCGACAAGCATTCCCTCTTCTCCTTCGGAAACGCTGAGCTCGCAGGCACACAAACTTCTGGTGGGAACACTATGTGCAGTTTGGAAGAGGCAGAAGAGCGCATGAAGAAAAACTTGTCCCCACCCAAAACATTACATCCTAGAAAACTTTTTAATGTATGTTTGTCCTACCACACTTGAACTGTTGCCTTCTTTAATCATTCCTTTAAAAAAAGCTGAGAACCGCTGCCCCAGCAGGCACAAAGCCTTCAGCCTGTGCTTCTCAACCCAGCTCCTTCCTGCTGTCCTGTTCTGGTCCTGACTCTCACCCCGTCCCAGTTCCCATCCCCTCATCTTTAGGCAGCTCCAGACTCCCGCTGCCACCTAATGCCAGGAGTTCTCCGCCGGAGCGCCCACAGCGCCCCTCCGCTGCATCCTCCGACCACCTCTGCTCCCAAGGTGGCCGACACTCACCGTTAATACCGTGCCAGTTCCCAAAGCCTCACTGACGCATCCTCCCAGCCCACACGTCTCCTCCTTCACCCTCTCCCAGTTCTTGCTTTACTCCCCTGCTCTCGGCCCCACTTTCTTTCCCACGGGGTTGCCAGCTGCAGCGTTAGCCCCCGCAGCCTCTCAGTCCCGGCTCCATCAGGCTGTTCCCCCAGCCCTCGGCCAAGGCTTCGTCCTCTCCCTGCCCGGCGGCAGCGGTCAGTGCCGGGGCAGGGGAAGCCCCGTGCTGGCAGCACCAGGCAGGGGTTTCTCTGCTCTCCGTTACTTCCCACAGCCCGGCACTAGCCTGCATCCGAGATCAGCTGCTCCAGCCAAGTCTTCCTAAACTGAGACTCTTTGGGCTGGAACAAGTTTGGGCTGTTGGGTGATGTGTGGCAGAAGTCAAACGGACAACACCACGAGAGCTGCAAGTAACACGCTGGTCAGCAAGAAGGAAGACTTCACGCATCTCTGCTGCTAACAAGATTCAAAGTGGTCCTACCGAGAGGTGGAATCTGCACTCCCTACCCCTTCAGCCTCATATTTCAGATTTTCCTAGCGCTGTGTCAGCTGCCATCGCTCACCCAAGGTTAAATGCTGCCAAATTTCAAGCCCTTAAGCGGGGGGGGGGGGGGGGGGGGGGGACGACAAACAAACAGAAAAATAGTGCAGCTAAACCTATTCAAAGATAAGATCAGTTTGAGTTGTGGGCAAGATGAGACCCCTCTTCCTAGAAGATTTGCACAGACCACTTTTAAATATAATTCTACAAAAATAGAAGCCCAAGGTTCCCCAGCTATCTGACTGTGCTACTGGCTAATTTCTCACATAGAAAAAAGGATAGAAATCTCAAAACAGATACAAATACTTGACCTTGTTTCCAAGAGCATTTATGTACATCAAGAATCCTTTGCTAAAAGAGCAGAAAGATGATCTCTCTCAATGCTCAAGCCAACACCACCTTTGAACGACGCTTCCCCTCCCAAGCAGCCATTCTGTGGCACAAAGGAAGAGGAAGAATTTGCAAATATTGACTGAAATTCTGCAAGTTCCTACACAGCCATAAATGCTTATTCCCTCCCCAGGGAAGGCGCACCGCACTTCTCCAGCTCTGTTCCCAGGGACGGTCCTGGCAACGCTACCGGCGATGCACTGCTGCGGGGGAAAGTCAGGACTTCCACCGCCGTGGAAACCAGAGAAGTGGAATAAGGTGATTGTGGAGGAGTTAAAGGGGAAAGGATCAAAGAGGCAGGAGGAAACTGTGCTCCCAAAGTTTCAAAATAAGGCACTCTTTAATCCAGTAACTAACATGATGCCTTTATTTACTCAAGCACAACATTTCCCTTAAAACGTTGCATTCTGTGGTTGAGAAAGTAGGAGAAAGTGAACAACTGAAATATGCCACGGCCTCGGAGAGCTATGTGAGGCATCCGAACTTGGTTACCAATGGTTACAGTTCTCTGTGCAAATAATTCTCCAGCAGTCATTAACAAATTTGTCCTGACTCCCCCCACAGCACCGCACCCCCCGCCGAGGCTGCCCCCCCATCAGGATCACGAGCACGTTGTCCTGCCGTGACCGGCTGCACAGCCCAGGAGTAGGACAAGCAGGGGACACGGGGGGACAGGGTAGGAGAGGCCACGGCGTGGGTTCCCTCCAGCAGGGACAGCAGGTACAAAGACACGCTGCATGACAGAGCTGTGCGGTCCCTCGTCTTCCCAAGGGGAGCGTGGCACTTGGCAAGACCCAAGTGAACAACAGCAGAAACGAACGCCAACCGAGGCGGCTGGGAAGTTGATTCACAAGTTGTCAGATATACAAGGAAAGCAACTTTTAGACATCAAGACCACAAGGAACAGGTGTTCCCTGGTTTTAGCATTTTTTTAAGACATAAGTAGTTTTCAAGGATTTTTTTTCTGCTGTTATTGCAATGGGAGTTGAGACCATAGACCAATTTCTTGGATGAGACCCACTATGAATCAAGGGCAGAATGATTTGCTCTTCAGAGCAGAAAATAACTGACATGACTTACATAAGAAGCAATGTTTTTTCTTTTTAGTTTTCAATGCAACCATAAGAAAACGCACAGTACAGGCAAACACGCTGTGCAACTAACTTACGTAGCAGGGAGAACTGAACCGGCATCCGATTCACATCAAATCAACACGAAGATGCACAACAGGAGATTTTTTTTTTTTTTTTACTATTTCCATCAGTTTTTCCTCAAGTGTCAGCTTCAAATAGATGAATCACTAGATAACTAAGGAACAAGAATGATACTTCATGTGAACAACAGATGAAAGACACCAGCTTAATGAAAGCAGCTAACAATTAAAACAAGTAGATATCGTGAAATGGCAAAAGTTACATGGAAAGAATTGAGCATATAACGGGCATAAGCTAATAGTGTGGGACTAAAAGAATATACTAAAAACTATGGGAAAAAAAGCCCAGACTTGCTGTCTCTTCTGAACCACACAATGTTCTACATTTCAACACAGACTTTTTCCTATACAGATTAACGAGGCATTAATCTTCCATGAAGTCATAATCCAGCACTACCCACAATAGTTAGCAGTTTCTTCTTGTGACCACAGGGCAGTAGAGCATTTCAAAATTAAACTGGAAAGCCAATATCTAAGTGGCTTTACAGCAATTAATTGTCTTTAATCATGATGGCAGGAAGGCTGAATATCCAGAATGTTTCCATCCTTGATCTGTACAGTCACTCTGTATTGTGCACTTCTAGATACACTTTCATTTTATTCCCAAATTAAGAGATCTGGGGCTCACAAGAGCGTGGGCTCTCCACGCTGCCTGGGTCCCCTGCCTCGGGCACAGACGCCATGGCGAGGGCACAGACGCCATGGCAAGGACACAGCTGCCCTCCAGGCCGCCTTCGCAGGGCAGACGGCGTCACAGCACTGCGGGATGTATGCCTGGCCAGACCCGCCAGCCGCCCCGTCCACCTCACCAGACCCGCCAGCCACCCCGTCCGCCTCGCCGGACCCGCCAGCTGCCCTGTCCGCCTCGCCGGACCCGCCAACCGCCCCGTCCACCTTGCTCTTGGCAGGGAGCCAGGTGGCAAAAGCTTCACTGTTGTAAAAAGGGGCTCAAAAGCAGCCCCTGCAACCTACAGACTGGCTGCTCCCCGCTGCCCGGCCCACTGCTCGTGATGGAGCTAGAACGCTGACCGGAGCAGGCACCGGTAAAGGTGCCGCAGGGTTGGTGTGGGTCTGGCACAGGCCCTCGGCCGGCATTCTCTGACCGAGTCGGCACGACTGCTGGTAACGGACCACGGGCAAAGAAACGTCGCTGCCACGAGGCAGAGCTGTTTCAATCTTAACCAGAGGTCAGCCCGTTTGTCTGGCAGCAGCTGAGAAGAAAGGCGGGGGGAAACTGTCAGCTTTCACAGCGAGAGGCTGCTCTCTGCGGCACGGCACAGAAACGTACACTGTGTGCTCCAGGGGTATCGATCATAAAGCAGCAAGTTTGCTGAGGACAGAAAAAACAGAACTGACTTCAGAGCATCACAAAGGAATCTCACCATGCTGAGGGATCAAAAGCCAGAGCAGAGTAAAATCATACAGGAGAAAAAACAACTCAGCACTGTATGTGCAGTAACCAGCCCCAGGTCTGCTATCGGCGCTCGAACAGCGGCGGCTGGGCCCTTCTGGGGAGCTCTGCAGAACAGCTCAGCTCACGGAGCGGGCACAACCAGGAGAAGGCAGGGCAGACCCAACACCCCGTTCTGCCATGCGGGACTGGTTCCCGTCACCCACTGCAAAGGGCACAGGAGAAGCAGAAAGAGTTACGGGACAGATGGCAAGGGGGACGGGACAGAGATTGAAAAACCGGGCTCCTTCACGTCAAAGGCAATTTTGGGGAGATATGAAAGTTTTATAAAGAAATCACACATCATATTGAGAAGACAAAAGGGATCAGCTACTCACCATTTCCCATTAACTCGAAAGCTCTCGGGCAGCACAGGCATTATTGACAGCAAATTCACAATAAGCCGGAGGAAGCACTCCTCTGTCTCGTGCTGCCTTGCCACCTTCCCCACCAGCGTTAGGTGTCGATATTGTTGCCGCTGCTTAGGATAAAGCATTAGTGCATTCAAAAAGTCGTTGGACAAATCCACCTTTATGTACTAGAGATTGATAGAAACCGCTATGCATAACGACACAAAAACACCTTCTGACTGAGAGCCCTTAACCCGCAAGCTGCCGAGAGGTGGGAGAGTTCAGAAAGGAGTTGGGAAAGCGCCTTCTGAACCCGCACCGCGTCCCACCCTCCTTCCTCGAGCACCTGCCAGAGGAGCCGCGGCGGTCGGGGCCGCGACCGCCCTTCTGCCTCCCGCACGCAGCCACGAGCGCGGCCGCGCCGGGAGGGGAGAAGAATTAACTTGCAAATATCAGCTGGAACTCTGCAAGTCTTCACGTGCAGCGGGAAAAGCGAATTCCCTCCCAGAGCACTGCGCCCATCCGCACGGGCAAAGAGGCGCCCGCCTCCTGCAGCCAGCCACGTTCATGGAAGGGATAGCATGTCGCTGTCAAATTTATTCTCCTGTAACACATTTCTTCAGAAGAGGAAACCAGAATCTTGAGCAATGACAAGTCTTGAAAAAAATTTTATTTTTGGACTACTGTGAAAAATATGGAGGACTTCCCTCTCTGGAGAAAAAATATTAGGAGTAATAGTAGATTAAAAGCTCACTATACAGACATACTGCAAAACGGACTGATGCCAAACTAGGCAAAAACCAGAAAGCTGTAGAGAAGAGAGGAGAAGTAATTATTCCAGAACTGAAGAAAATGTCTTAGAACGAGAGACACAAACAGCTCCAATGCTTCCATTTCTTAAAAATAAGTATGGGAAGTGATTTTATTAACACGTACAACAAGTGTCTTAATTTTGGAGGCAGGATACTGGGTACTCAAAATCCCTGTTCTAGAAAAGCTCAGCAACCGTGACAAAAAAACAGTAGACAGAAACTGAGGCCAGCCATTTAAATTAATATTAACTGAGCAGGGAAAGGGCAACAAAACCCAGTGAAAATATTTTTGTTGGAATCAGCTGTCAAAGGACGTTCGCTAATTTCCCATTAGCTTCACATAGGCGAGGTATCCTTTGAAAAGCTTTATGAAAGGTAAGTTGTGTGGCAAAACACCGCATGCAAGAATTTTGTGAAATACAGCATATACATAAAGCTGAGGAAGAATCTGCTGGTCTCAGTCCATACGGCGCTGATGGAGGATCCAGCGTAGGGACGAGGGTACAAACGCACGGGGAGGCGGCTGCGATAAGACGGTGCTGACAGCATTTACCGACTCCCAAGTCTGAAATGGCTTGCATAAAAAAGAATCCCTAGCACTGAAAGCTGAATATAGTCAACACCTGAGAACAGTCTGACCAGGTATTTCAGATCCGGGAAATCACACTGACTGCCTTTCCTAGTGCCACAGTTCCCCTCCAGCTAAACACAGCCCTTGTCACAAAAAGTAGGTACTGCTGAAGAACGAAATTTGACTTCGAAGATGAAAATTGGAATGATTTAGAACTGCTGTAGTAAGAAGAGCAAAGTATTTCAAAACAACACTTGGCAACCAAAACCGTCCCCTTTTACTTAACTGTCGCTGGGTTTCCCCATTGCATGCCAGACCGAAAACAGGTACCGCTGGAGGAGCGAGGGGGACGCGAGCTCTGCAAACACTGCTCGGATTACCTCGAATCAGCTCCTGGTAAACATGGAATCAAGAAAACATTGACTTTTTAATGTATTTTATTTCTTTTTGCCACCACCAAACGTAAGATGAACCAAGAACAGAAAGATAAAACGCCAGCTGCATACTGGCAGTTGGTCTGGGTGACCATCGTAGGTCCCTTCCAACTGAACTACTCTCTTCTGGAAGAAAAACTGAACTTCCAAAGACCGTTTATTCTGGAAAAAAGCATTCCTGAGGCTACCCCAGCAGTGGAAGGCAGCCGCCCCTGAATGAAGGCTGGCAGGGGCAGAAGCACAGCCAAGGTTACATCCATCGCTTCAGCACTAAGGCAACGGAAGAGTTCTCGCGTCTTGGGGGAGGCCGGGATTGCAGCGCTCGGGAGAGGACAGGACGCGTGCTAAAGCGACAAAACCTGCCAGCCTCCATCGGAGCGACTGGCACGTGCCCGCCTTCATCTACACAGGTCCAAAGTTGCTGGGGGGCAGGGGTATCCCCCCTCAGTGGGGGTTCACAGCATCTAAAAGTAGGCATCCAACTTGGGCTCCAATTAGGACTTTGTTCCCTGCATGACAGCTAGAGACAACCCCGGGTAATTCAGAGCCTAACAGCACTTCAGGGAAAGAGAGGAAACTATTTTTGAACTGGGATGGAGTTATTAGCTAAGGCTCTCTTCCCTATCATCTGCTCACTGCTCAACACCTTCATGTCACGGTTCCGCTAATTGCCAGATTATCAGAACCTTCACAGCCAGGCAGAAGCTGAATTTCTAGCCTATAAAAATAAGCGTGGAAAAAGCCCTGAGCCTCCCCCTCCCCGCAGCTGATAGGGATAAAAATGTGGCAGCAGACTACAGCTCTGAGGGGCTTCAGCTTGATGTCCGGGACCCCTTTTTCTAGGGATTTTTGCTGAAAGCTCTGACATCTCAATGCCGTAACCCAGAACGCAAGACAGGCTTCGGCAGACGCTCCGACACAAATCGGGCTGAATCGACAGGCACGTCCCATCGCTCGCTGCCGCCCCGAGAGAGGGACGGCTGCGCTGCGGCACAGCGCGCGTGGAGGACAACCCTACCGCTCTCGCCCCACGGTGCTCTTCAAAAGTGACAAAATACCCTGGCCTGATTAAAGCCCAGAATAATCATCTGCAAGCAACTGGTAAGGATCTAGAGCCTACTCCAAAAAGGCAGAATTAAATTACAGCCATTCACCCCACATACAGTCTCTTATCTGTGCAAATTATTGGCAGACACCCCGGTAGCTCAGAGTCAGGCCATTAAGTGCTTATAGTTCTCATCTGCATTGTTTCATTAAAGCTTTTTCATTATTAAAGCTTTTTACTAAAAGCTAGGAAAACAGAGCTTCAGTGACCCGCAGAAATGAGACGACAGCATCCTACTGATAATTTGTTACGTGGCAGTGAATTAAATTGTTTGGTGAAGTACAACCGCTTTGCTATTGCAGTACTTCTTTCCAAGGACACACTATTTTTTGTGCTTGACAACACATAGGCTTTTCAATATTACCAGTTAATAAGGACTAAGCAAACCAAATTACTAAGCTGGAACAAAGACGCCCTTTGCAGAATGCGGCTCTGGACCTGTCAGCAACACACACGTACACCCACGTGCGGCGGCTGGTTGACAGCGTTGCGTGCAGGCAACAGCCATCGCCGTGCGTGGTACGTACCTCGGACTCTCAGTCCCAGTTGACATTCTATAGCAAACACTGGAATAAATGGAGTGTGCTAAAAATTCAGACTTAAGATTCAGAGGGCATTTTCAGAGACTGTTTATAACTGAATACAAGGATGTTTTACAGTACGGAAAAGACAACAAAGTTGTTTCAATACAGTACTACTCACGTAGCAGGAGTCCAACGTTACGCTATTTTCATGCATTTATCCTTATGTAGCAGTCTTCAATAGCGATCTATTTTGCTTCTCGTTTCTAAACAGCAAGTTTATATCACCCCTGGCTGGAAGCAGCAGTTGCTCGTGTGTGTGCTCTCCTCTCGGCTCCGCAGACCGATGGCAGTCCCGCAGTTACGGTAACGACCCCCTCACGCCCACCTGCTTGGCTGTGCATACAGGCATCTTCGCCAGGCAGCAGGGAGAGCTTATGGGGTTTGTGGCTTGCTTTTTGGAGGATCAAAATGCATTTAAGCAGGAAACAAACTCTCATGAACTTAGAATTTGTCTAAAGGCTCTCTTAAGAAACACAGAACAAGACAATTCAGTGGCGAGCGCTGCGAGAGGCTCACGTGCCACCGCCACGTATAGCAACACGCTGCCGTACTGCAATCCGCACCCTCAACTCCTGTTTATTTAGAAGCCCTACAGCACGCTGAGTACTCTCTGCTTCCCCCAAAATAATGCTGTGAAGAGCACAGAGGAGCGGGCAAAGCGTTCGATACAACAAGACGGAGGCGACGTAGAACAACGGTGGTAGGAGCCGGGGGAAGCCGTTTTGAGAAGCCCACACAGGGCAAGCAGACGGGAAGCAGCAGGACCGTTCACCACGTCAGTAGCAAAATACTTTTGCTCTTAATCCTATAAATATTCCTGAACACTGGGGCACAATGCAAGTTCCTCAGGAGACCTGCATTGCCCAGCACAGCACCTTCAAACTTGCATGAGAGAGAAGAGGGGGGGAAGAGTCTACCGGAGCACGCTTAGCCGTGTGCCTTGATCAGACAGGTTTGCGGTGGAGTACGAGCAGGTGCCCAGCTAAACGCCTGACGCTCAACAGCAACCGCTGCTCGAGACCTGAAGACCCTTCCCAGGTACGCCTGACTCCCCTCGGTGCCCCTCTGAAGAGCTGTCGGGTGAAGAGGATGGCTGCCTGTGCTGGACCATACGCACACACCCCACACCCGATCCAGGCTCTGAAAAGATAACTAACGGGGTAAGAACAACAGAGGACAATACTATTGCAACTTAAGAGAACAAAGCAATGCAAGACTGCTTTATATAAATGACAATCGAAGGCAATGAGATTTGCCAGTGTATTGGCCTCCCGAGGGAAGTGGCAATGGCCACGGTGCTGGCAACCCTGCAGCGCAATGCAAGCGTACCATGGAAAAACAAGAGTAGCACGGGGCTGCCTATTTCTGTGGTTCACTTCCACACTTAAATAATAAAAACTAGACAAACAAAGCGAAGAGCTCGGATAGATCAGGTTTGATGCCCCTTGTGGGTAACAAAGATTTAGTAGGTGTATAACGCTATACAGAACTCCTTCGAACATGGACAGCTCAGCTTTGTTACTCCTCCTTTCCCAGAAGGAGGGATCATATGAGCACTTCGATGCGGGAGCGGGCAGGGTCCTTCCTTTCAGCTCGGGGCGGGGACCACCTCTCTCTGCAAGACTGTAATGAGCATCACACTAAGAAACTCCTGTGGTGAAAACAGCGAGAGAAAAGTACACTGGAGTAAACCTCATAAGAGACATTTTACAACGTTCTGTTCTACACTGCCTTACCTTAAAGATAACTGCTGCTTTACAGAGCATTATGTGAGAGCCTAAGTTTAGTTTTTCAAGGAAAGATTGAGAAGAACGAATGTCTCATACCACCTGGCGTGCAAGAGAAGAACCTGGACACCGCGTGTTTGGCACCCCTGCCCAAAGCCCTCCAGCGGGTTGTGAACTTCGTCCCAGCCGTGGCGGGATGGGACGGGTCTCGCTGCCCGGGCGGACGCAGGGGCCTGTCGCCACGACCGACGGCGCTCGGTCCGAGCACTGCCTGCGAGCACCAAGGAGAGGCCGCGCAGGGCGTTGGGCGCGCACCAGCACCCGCTCGGGTGCCGGGCAGCACCCGCCACAGCCCAACGGGCCAACAGCTGTCTGCGAGCGCGGGCCGTTCTTCCCCGCGAATCCCAGCTGACCTATTTCTGCGGGACACGCGTTGATCCCCACTAAACGCGCTAAGCTCCTTAACCTCCCGAGCAACAACGCTGACCCCGGCCGGGCGGGGGCTCGGCTGGCGGAGCGGGGCGTCCCGGGGCGCGGGGGGCCCGGGCCGGGGCGCGGCGGGCGAGGGGCCCGCACCCCCGGCTCCGCGCATCCCGGCGCCGCTCCCGCTCCCGGCGCCGCTCCGGCTCCCGCGCCCGCGCCCGCCCTACCTGCGCACAGCGAGACGGCGGCGCCCAGCAGCGGCAGGGCCACCCGCAGCGCGGGGCCGCCCGCCCGCCACATGGCCGCGCACCGGCGGCGGGGCCGGCGACGGATCCTGCTGCTGCCGGGCGCCCGCCCCGCCGGCTCCCCGCCGGCTCCCCGCCGCCGCCGGCAGCTGCCCGCGCCGCCCCGCCGCCGGCAGCTATAGCGGAGCGGGGAGGGGCCGCGCCCGGCTCCGCCCGCCCGCGCTCACCTGCCCCGCCCGGGCCGGGCCCGCGGCGCCGGCGGCCGGGGCCGGGGCGGGGAAGGGCGAAGGGGCCGGGGCGGGGAAGGGCGAAGGGGCCGGGGCGGGGAAGGGCGAAGGGGCCGGGAAGGGCGAAGGGGCCGCGGCCGGGAAGGGCGGGGAAGGGCGAAGGGGCCGCCCCGCCCGGGAGCCCCCGCCGCGCCCCGGCCCCGCCCGGGCTCTGCCTCCCCCGGCAGCGCCCTCGGGGCCGGGGCGAGCCCCGGGGCCGGCCCGGCGGCGGGCGGAGGAAGGGCAGCGGCAGGTTTGGCCTCCCCGAGTACGGGAGGGCCCCCGGGAGCCCTCGCAGCGCTGCCCGGCGGCGGCTCCGGGCGGCCGGAGCGGGGCCGGAGCGGGGCCGGAGCGGGGCCGCAGAGGCCGCCGCACGGCTCGCCTTGCGGGTCCCGAGGGTCCGCTGTTGCATCCTTCGGGAAGCTCTAACTGCAGGTATACACAAAACCAGCCCCAAACAGGACTTTTCCGCCTCAATTCTTAATTCTTTGCCCCCCAAATACCTGCTAGTGGGCTTTGGCATCTTTCCCTTGGTTGCTTCATCAGGCTGTGCCAAATTTTCCGCACACAGCAAAATTCTGAACTGTTCTCAGCGTTTCTTCAGTATCTTGTTATGGTCTGCTCCCTGTCGAGACCCTCGAAAACCCCGCCATCCTCGCAGCCTGCGCAGTACGAGCAGCCCAAAAGCTCGCTTACACGCAGCAAACCACCGTGACATCTTGTAAAGCCATCGTGCCACTGTAACCCAGAAGCCTCACTCGTACTCACGGGTATCGTCACAAAAATCAGCTACATGTGAATCAGGACGTAATCAAGTCTACTCTAAAAGTGCTAGAGGAGCAGACTATGTCGTCTAAATTCTCTTTAGGAAGGTGCTGCACATGCCCCATTTCTCTGTATTTGTTTTAAAGTAAAAATACATGGCAAGAGCCCCGTTTCCCACACATTGTTAGATGCATCTCTAGATTTTTATTACTGCCACGTGTACTTCACTATTATTATGACATCTCTATTAAGCCTTTTAGACTTCCCTAGACAGTAATTTCCTCGCAGTAATTTCCAGTTTTTTGAATACTTAAGTTAGTGACATTTGTCAAATCAGCCTCTTGCAGCTTACCTTGTTCTACCTGATATTTCCAAATGCGCTGGCAGAGGTTCCATAATCGTATTAAAATGCCTGGGAAAGAAAAACAAACAAACCAACCAACCCACAAAACAGCAATTATCACTATCTGTGGATTTTATTCATGTAATTTGCCTTAAGTATCTGCTCCGGGTTACAACACTGGCCAGATTCCCAGGGTCTTTCCTAGCTCCTAATCCCAGGTGTTTCTCCGCCGTAGGGTCGCAGCCGGGCCTCCCCTGACTCGCGCGCTGGGCTGCTTCCACGCAGCACCCGAGCCAGCGCTGTGCCGAATGCCTTTTCTGAGGCAATTACAGTTCAGCAGTTACAGCAAGGGCCTGGCATTTGGGACTTCAATGCATTCCAATGCTTTGCTGCTAACATTAGAAAATTAATTTAGGACTCCGTTCAATTAAGGGTCTGATGCCGTGGAATGGAGACCCAAGTAACCTGAATGAAAACTTGCCAGCCGTGAACGCTAAGTGCCTGGCCGCGCTGGTGCTCCTGCTCCGTCCCTCAGCTTTGGCAGCACGGCGAGGCATCCCTGCCGGCTTGGGATCCAGAGCCTTAGATCCTCCTTCATAACCCGCTTGTGAAAAATGAAGCAGATCTAACTAAATTCTTTTAAAATACCCCAGGGGAGGAGTGCCCGGCTGTGTAGAAATAAAATCAGTGATGGAAGCCTTCACCCGGGAAGTGAGAACGCTGGGCTTGATTCCCTCTGCAACTGGGAACGCTGTTCCGGCTGCCGGGGAAGAGCCTGGGCCGGCCGAGGGCTGGCGCGGCCGAGGGCTGGCTGCCCTCTCCTGCGGCAGGTGCGGCCGAGGGAGATGCCGTCCCGGGAGAAAGGGAGGAAGAGGAGACCACAACACAACACGCGGGCAGCAGAAGGAGCACGGCTGCCGGCCTGACCGGCTGCGCGCGCTCGGACACGGACCAAAGGGAATTACCTGGGGCGCAGGGACGAAAGCCCCGGCACCCCCTTGCCCTCCCAGGCTGCGGAGACGGGGGGGTCTTCCCTGCCCTTTCTCCCCCCTGAGAGCACCGGTCTGCGCCCAGCGCGCTGGCCCCGAGGACGCTGGCTGCCAGCTTAAGAAGATCCAACTCACCTCCCAGGAAGCCAAACTCAGCCTGGTTTCGTGTTCGTTCCAGCGTTGCGGGTTTGTTCCATGGATTTTATGGTGTGTTTATCTGAACTAATGTGCTCAAGTTAATATTACACGATCTGTGTTTCTGCATTACTCTTTCACAAGCAAAAATCATTTGACTAAGTGCTTTTAGAAAGAAAATGAATTAACCTATACCAAGATATGAATACAAGCAAAGATGAAATCCAAGTAGCCTAGGATTAAGTAGCTGTTAAACAAGACCAAAAAAAAGCTGCTCTTCTACAGCTTTTTTTTTTTTAGTTGTCATGCAAACATATCCCTGGAAGGTATTCAGGACTTCCATGTCACCCCATCATCCGTTAAATGCAATGGGAATTACAACATCTGATTACAATTAGGTCCAACATGTTGACTATTTCATAGCAAACTCTGTAGGTATACGTCATGTCATACTGAAACAGAGCACAGCAGCATATCGTATACCTTACTCATCCCTGGTTCATAGCATGTAATTACTACTTACGCTTTTTTGTTTGAAGGAAGACATAGAATTATGAATTATATAATTAAAGTAGTTAAGGTTATTCTTCATTTAAAAAAAAAATACTCTATAGAACAGATTTGCCCACATTTTAGAGACGTGCTGAGGAAAACGGTATCTCCTGTGCTTGTCAACAGCAAGACTCAAAGTTTCTAGAAAGAAGTTTGCAGCACACACACTTGCAAAAAATAGTTCTTGATAAAACATCCATTCTGCTTTGAAATAAACATTTCTGATTAAAAAATGGTTAGCTATCTATTTTAATAGCATCCCCAGACGTACTTTTTATCTCATTACAGGAATAAAAGGGAAAGGCTTTTGTTCTAGAATTTTCCCTTTTCATTGCAAGCGTTACAGGGGTCCAGCAGGAAGAATGTTCCACACCTCCTCCCGTCCAGTATAACACTGGAGCAGAGCCGAGTGCTTTCCTGTATGTCGTTTCTCTGTACGTACCCTTCTCTGTATCTCGTAGCCCTTGGAGAACCTGTTGTGTAAACTTACTTTCAAGCAGGTGACAGGGCCAGACTCATCTCTCCCCTGACGATGAGGACATCACAGTTGGTCCCTGAATGCTGGAGAGGAGTGATGAAATCTATAAAAACATCTGTACTCAGCGTGACCAGGTGTAACGGTGACAAGAATTTCAGCAACATGTTTCAGTGTGACCCCGATACTGCCGGTGTACGAGTTCACCGTGTTTGGAAACCTGTCCGATCGCCCACTGACGCCCTCGCGTGCAGCGAGTGGCTTTATCAGGCTTTCCCTTCTGGAGCAGCAGAGCTCAGTTCACCCGGGGCTGGATGCCCGGAGGCAGGCGGCACCGCCTGCACCCCTCACACGGTTCCCAGGAACCACCTTAGAGCGGGTGACAGAACCCCAGCAGCGCTAAAAGCCGAAGCCTCAGCCAGAGACAGAGGAACACAGAGGGCAAACGGGCTTTGTCGGTGCAGGTGTGGGTGAGTCAGGTTGTCCCTGAATTGTACAGAGCTCCTCGATGTGGCTGGCTTTATTAAGGATTTGTTAAGGATTCAACAATGGATTTGTTAAGCCACACTGGTGCCCAAAGCCCCGGGACCACCGGGCTTTGCCCGGGGAAGAGCCGCAGCTCTGCCAGCCAGGGGTGTCCCGTGACCCGCGGCCAGCAGGACCCTGCACCCCCCGATCCCCCAGATCTCCCTCGGGGACGGGGACCCACCGGCAGCCCCCGCCGGCTGCCACAGCCTTTCCCGGCACGGCGAAGCCACCTGTGCCTGTTCTTCCCATCCTAGGAGCGTGGCCCTGGAAGGGAGAAAGGGAACGCTCCCTACCAACTCCTGGTTCCTACTGCCCTCTTCTTTTGTTCCTGTCCCCTTGCTAGCAGCCTGGGACGCTCGCTTTGGTCACTCCGGAGCACAGCACGCAACAGAAGAGCCGTGCCCCGCATTCTCATCAGCAATGCCAAAATCAGGCTCCTTTTGTCCTAATTAGTTTGTCCTTAGTGTACCATGGTTTTTATTAAGTGAAATTTGTAAATGTTAACGGTTTTTAGTTTGATTTTCAGAAAAGCAAGGTGCCTGACCTTGTGTTGAAGCCAACGGGAGCTCAGGTTATAAATAGTTAAAAACACTGGTCTTGTACGTACCATCTACAACAAATTACGTAGATTTGTGTGGGGCATACTTCTGTCAGAGATTTGGTATCGTTAACCCTTGCACTTCCATCACACGATTATAGAGCAGCTACTAAATCACCTCAATAGGACAATGCAGAATCACAGTTTTCATCTAAAAGTTCATGAAGATGTCGGTCTGTCATTTTCTGTTCCTGTCCCCCCTTCCCCATTATAACAGTTTTTTAGCTGCATCTATGGTATTCCTTGAATGACACAGATACGGAGGGTTTTGTCAAGCATTATTTTGTTCTACATCCTGGCTTTTAGGGTGGGTTTTTTTAGTATCTATCTCCTTTCCCTGTCACATCTGCTATCATAATTGCATTTCTTTTCTTGAGAACCCAGAATATATAAACATTGACATGATGAAACTCCCCCACAATGTCAGCCGTTTTCATATGTATTGCAGCAACCTTGATCCCTTCCTTCCTATTCCTCCCTTCCCCACCATCCCTCATAGCATATGTACATAAGCTTACCTTTACTCGTTGATACCAAGAGGCATCTCGTAGTTAAACAGCTCTAGTCCAAGAAACGCTACCTACAATTAATATGTTATTAGATAGAAAAGTCTAATCAAATCTCTACTCCTTCCAAAAAATGAGGGCCGCTCTAGAATACGTTTTCAGGCAGATGTATATATAATGAGCACCCTAGAAACTCATAAAGAATTAAATTATTTTTTTATATATTATTATTATATATAAATTATTTGCAATCAGTCAGTGTTTTTGGTTGTGGCACTCAGTCACGGAGATAAGGGTATGAAGCGGCTTAGTACTACAGAGTTTTGGTATGTTATTCAGCCGCCAAGTTCTACCTGACTTCTCCTTTATAAATCTGATGGCAATCTCCGTCAATAGCTTTATTTCTTGTTGGGACCCAATCTAACCAAAACCGTCAGGCTGAGATGATGCACAAAGATTACAAGATTGTTTTCCAAATGCATCAGTGAAACAGTATGGTTACACAGTTTATTACCGACGAGGAACTCCCCGACTAACTCGGTATCACACTACCATACACCCAAGAAATCAGTTTAAAAGCCAGAACCTTCATTCTCATGGATTGCCTTGTTCCGGTGTGGAAGAAGGGCTTCTCAGGTTTGCTCAGGGATTTGGGGGTGCAGGGTGCTGTGATGCTCTGTCTTTGTCTAGTAGCAGTTTTTAAATCCAGTCCACTTCTACCCTTGTTTGCAATATTCCCTTTGTATTTAGGCTGCAAGGAATCTCTACATTTGTACCCTTGTACTCGTGCCGTGCAGAAGCAGTAGCCTACATGGAAATCCCATGGGATCGTTCGCACCCAGCAAAGGAAACCCCACAAGGAGGTGGTCTGTCACCACAGAACAGGGGCTGCTGCTGCTGCAAGGAGACAACCGAAGGGCAGCAGAGCTGACGGAAGAACTGTAAAGGCATGCAGGGGCAGTTGTCCTGACTTCGGCAGCCCTATCCCTAACCAGGACAACCCTCTCCTCCCAGGTATTTCATGGAAGAGCGAACAGCAGACACAATCCTTGAGCAGCACAAGCTTGCCCAAAATGGAAGATGATGAATTGAACCCTTACCGCCTCCAGGCTTCCTATTTTCTATGACAGTTCTCATCTCAACTTTTTTCCTTTTCCCCAGCAATCTCCTATCCCCGGTTCAATCTAACATTTTTAGGGTGAGGAGATTCACGGGAAATTATCTCTCACCTGAATAGACTCCATTTCAGAACATTTTTATCTTCACGTCTTGATGAGACCTGGATGGGCAGATTTGCATCAGGAGCAGCAGACACAAGTGGGTGATAACTAAAACTGAAATAGTTTTGAAAAGAAAACGCTTGCATAAGAAATCCTACTTTACAGTAAAATTGGAACTTTTTGGCCCGCAAACAATATTTGAAAAAACCCAAACCCAAACGGATGAATAGCCCAGGCGCACCCCACCAACAGCCCTCGGGGGCCAGCAGCGCGCCCACGACGCCCTCCGTCACGCGCTGCTCTGCAGCGGGTCTTGCGGCGGGGGGGGGGGGGGGGGGGCAGGTGCCCGAGGAGGAGCCCCTTCCCTGCCCCGTGGTACTCCTCCTTCCTCAGCACCTGCTGAACGTGAAGTGAACGCTGTATTTTCTTCCCAAGTGAAAATTTTGCCAAGGAAAACTCTTCACTAGAAATTACATTTCCTCTTCTATCATGATACCAACTTTGTTCCAAGGTAACATCTATAGCACCGGTGCTGTGGAAGCCTGCACAAGAGGTGGTAAATCACCTTTAATACACTGCTGACAGAAATTACATGAAAAAAATTTATTAAAACATTACATAGGGCTTTTTGGGGGGCAAACCAACCAGTCTTTCTTTTTTCGGTTAGAGTTTTGATAGATGACTGATGAAGGCAAGAAAGTTTCAGTGAAATATATATACTTAAAATCTTGTTCTGCTAAAGCGTAACAGGAGAGAATTTATCCATCTGAACATAGCATCCACAGTTTGAACAAGTAGGATCACATGTTGCATCTATCCGACCCCCACCAAGAGATTATATTATACATGTCATTTTATGCAATTTAGATACATACATAGTTTGAAAACTCTGATTTTATTCATATCATGAACATTGGGAGTGAAGAAATATCATGACAAAATTGATACACCTGTGAATTAGTGCAGCTCATCCTAAGGGATTGCAAACCAGTCAGTGAACAGTGACCACCACATTGTCAAAGGCTGGATGCATCCAGCCAGTGTTTCGGGACTTTAGCAGAGGTGGCTTCATTTTAGAGGAGATTTGCTGAGCTCAGGAAAAGATGCCAGACATCCAAGAACTGGAAAATAACTGGTACTTTTGGCCCAAGTTAAGATATTTCGAATGGGACAGGAGGCCTAATCCTCTGGCAGATAGGACATCGAGGAGAAGAGAGGAGTGGGGAAGCCCTCACTAGAGCTGGCGCCAGGCACGGGCCTGCCCCGCTGTTCTGGACGACATTTGTTCTATGGCTTTGAACAAACGTTTCATCGATAAAGGACAAGTTTAAACCCCAACTAATTACCAGTTTGGAGACACAAGCCCTATATGTAAATATATGGCTCAAAGTGTCTCCTCATCATTAGGGATTACATATGGGATTTCAGTTCCTGAAAACTTTAGAGAATCCTAGTAGGGTAAGGGACTGATAGACTGAATAGTTCAAATGACTGAAGACTTGCTGATGAAAAGCAATGTTGTAGAAACTTGTATGCAAAATCTGGAGGAGTTTATTTGGGACCTCAATACACGTCTATTAGAAAACAGAACTTTTAAGGCTTGTTGATGCAAATTAATCCACATCCCTTAGAATATGGATATTGACAGTATATTTAAATATCTGACAAGTTTTTCTGCCCCCCCTGCCTTTATATTTGTATTTATGAAAGAAAAGTAGTATGTCAGAATACTAATCATCTTGCTCTACCATACCTGTCAGGTCAAACGCTCTATCCAGCTTTTTCATACATCGCATGGCAATGCTGTCAACGTTATCTATTTTAAACAAGGCCCCACGCGGATGATTTAATATTGATAATACTGTGCGTCTTCAAAACACACTTGAGACCTTTTATTTCCATCTAGGTCATCAAAAACGAATTGCCTGGGCACTTCATATGCTATTACATTTTGTATTATATGATGTCTGCGAAATCTGGAACAATGCATTTCAAATTGGCTGCCAGGTTTTAGCCTCCTACTTCAATAGGTTTCATGTAAATAAATGTCATTATAACTATTATTGATACAGAATTACAAGCTGCTTGCATTTTAAAATTGTTTTGAAACTGAGTTTAAAACCAAAAAACCCTCCCCAAACCACAGAACCCGTTCGTATTCTCTCAACCCTTCTCTCCATTCTCTGTATTGGTTTGCCTCCAGCCCTCAACCTCAGCCACGGTTTAGGAAGCATCTAAGGTTACTACAATGCGTAATAAAGCCCATTGCTAAAGCAACGACGTGTATGCTTAAATGCCTTTTCACAAAGCTCATGCTCTGAACATTGGCCTTTTTTTGTTTTTCAAAGATTACCAACGTTGCTTAACTCTACAGCCATAAATTTGGTGAACTATTGGAGATGCAGTAAGAGTAGAAAATACAATAACCTGAATTTAAATTGAACTTCTGTAATTTAAAAGCAGAACTCTCTCTGTTTGTGCCTCTTAGTACAGGATAAGAATGAAAAGCGGCGAGCGCCCTCCCTGCCCCTGCCACCTGCCGGTGCCACCGGTCGGGGTGGGCTAGCGCAGGTGCTCCATCAGCTCCTGCTGAAAACACCCGAGCGGAGGCCGAAGTCTGTGCGAACAGGCCACGGGGTGAAGCTGCCCAGCGCTTCAGGAACCACTAAAACCAGACTTAAGGGCAGAGAGGGGGAGGAGAGCCGCTCACTCCCATCCTGCTGCGTCTCTAGAGCAGGTAGTGATTCGCAGGTTTGGGTCCCCAGTTATCCACGATCACTGATCTTTCGCCCTTTGTCTCTAACCTTCATCAGGCCTTAGACACACCAAATGCCAGTGAAAAACATAAGAGCGACAAAACAAGGGATGGAGGAAAAAACCCACCACACTTTGAGGCTATCGTGAGGCAAATATGCTCCCAAGTTAGACGTTTGCATAGCATGGTTCATAGTAGGACAGAAATAGCGTATCCTGGGGATTTGAGAGTCTTTGGAAATGGGTAACATCATAAAAACGTTGGCCAACTGGAAGTACTTCTAGGGTTGGCTGGAAAACAAGAATTTTGTTTTGTAATTTGTTTTGCTCCACACCAGGACAAAACTAAGACCTCGTGAAATTTTGTGCAAGCAAAACAAAACAAAGTACGTAGACACCCCAGAACGGCCAGCAGGCCGGTAGTTACCCTGTACCTCGGTCCTCGGCATCCCAGTTCAGTGTCCTAACTACGGAGCTGTCTTGCAGCCTGTCTGTCTCCCACTCTGAACAGAAATGCTATGAAACCTTCCAAAAATTGCCATCAGAATGATCCATTTCTGCAAAAACATTATCTTGTTGACCATGGCAATTAGAAAAAGAGTAAAAGAATTGCCAAACCGTTCCAAGAACCATTTTACAATTCTTTAGTCAACCCCCTTCCCCAACGCCACTTTCTACAGCTCTGAAATCTATTAAACAGTAGCCCATAAATCTATTGAAAAGTCCATATTCATCTGAGTGGGTGCCTTTTTTGATGAGGAGGGTAATAATGGAACTTCTCAGAACATTCTAGCATCATTCAGACATAAGAAGTGTCCAAAGAGTGAGCATTAGTGGAATTAAAAAGTTACTTCTCTAGCGGGACTGCCCCTCCGCTCCTTACCTCTGTTCGTGGGATGGCTGGCAGCGTCCTCCTCACCCCCCATCCCAGCGCCGACGGTGCCAGCTCCTCCTCACCCGCTCTCGCTTTCCTCCTCCTGGCAACGCTGCCAGTGCCGAGAGCGCGGTCGCTGCAGGGAAGGCAGCGGCAGAGCCCGGGCAGGCAGAGCCCGGGCAGGACGAAGCTGCCAGCGCAGGTGCTTGGTCCTGGCTCCTCTTTGCTGCCTTCTGCAGCACTAAGTGTGAAGCCTAAACTAAGCCCAGGGCAGCTTTTTCGCTTGTGCTCTGCTTCGTGCCTGACCTAGCGCGCAAGGACTTGACCTTCCATCCACGCATTACCAGTGAAAAGCACGAGCAGAGAGACCACTGCTCAGAGGAGGACAGCTGCTGGAGATGTTCCTGAAGTGGTGTCCTCACCAGTCGTATACTGGCGTGGAGACAAGAGCACACCGTTTCGGTCGTCCCATCCCTTCATAACCATAACCCTGGGCTTCGGAGTGGGGCAGGCGGGCTGGCCATCAGGGCTTATTCAGTGCATCTCCTACGGGGCGTTCCTGGTGGCCCGTTTCGGAGCCGTCTTCTGGGGGAGCGAGATGAGGGGAGATCCGCCAGGAACAGCAAAGGACGACTGAACCATCCGCCGGCGCCTGCTGGAAATGGCCGGAGGAACAACGGGGAGGTAGGGGCAAAGGAAAACGCCAGAGCCCTTTCTGTAAAGGCTTCCATTGTAATTCGGGACCCTTACACAACAGAGCAGAAAACGCTATGAATATTTCTCAGGCAATTTTTAAACAAAATGCTTGCAGAGAAAACACAATTTAAGATAATCTCATTTCAGTGAGCAATTAGAAACAGTAAAATACCATTATCTTTTTTTTTGTTTTAAACTGTTATCAATGTTGTTTCTCCTCGTGAAGGTGGGTATTCACGTATTATAAGTTCACACAGCATCTCATTACAAGAGACTTGACAGAGTAAGTTTGTCACAGTTTTCAGCTTGTTTTCAACGTAAGTTGAAACACCATCATTTGAACGCTAGCCACGGATCCATCGATTGCTACAGGGTTTAGGCATGACATTGTCTGCAGCGTATGTCCAGCGCCTGAACTCCTGCGGGGAACGCTGTTGCTTGTGCTCCGCATTTCCTCAGCACCTCGACTGTATGACAAGTATAAAGCTATTTTTAACTCCATGCATTAAAGACTGCAAGATCCACATACAGTAAATAATCAAACAAGGATAAATGGGTAGACACAAGGCATTATTTTTCCCTCCTCATTTTGCAGCTTCTTTGTACACTGAGTTATGGTAAGCTTTTCTTTGCTAGCAGTTCTACTATTCTTATAAACTGCCTTTTAGACCTTTCAGTTTCCTCCTTTTTAGCACTTACGCTAAAGATAGGTTCTCTTTATTGAAGGTAGACAAGGTAATGCAGTAGCTGTTTTTGCAAATTTTTAGAATAAAATTCCTGGCTAGCACCCAACAGCTCGCTATCCCCTCGCCACCTTTGGTAGTATCATATTTTAAGGCTCCAGGTTTTCCAGGAGAACTTCCCAAGAATAAAAAGAGAGATCTATGCCGTGAATCTGAAATATTGATGATATTTGGGGGGGTTTTTTTGGGTGGTGAAAAATGGAGAAGACTGCTGCAGAGACTTATGGGGGGAAGAGAGTGGTGTGATACAGACTCCTTAAATCTAGTTAGCAACAGCCATCAAGCTTCGGTCAAGTGTGTCATGATCTTTTAAGATCAAAAGAACAAGCAGACTGCAGGTTTTAATGTCTTCTAACAAAGAAGTCCCTGGCCTAGCTAAGTCTGATTTCCTTCTGGCACAGCTCTCCATAGCCAGCGCACAGCCTTTCTCTGAGCCCGAAAGGAAAAGAGCAGTTCACGGAGGCGAGAGGAAGGTGGGCACGGCCAAAGGCACTGCCCTGGAGAGGCTGCCCCTCCACAGGGACAACACCCGGGACAAGTCAGGGAGGAACGGACACAGCGGCGGAGTTTGGGAATGAGGAGATTGAAACGGCGGCAGATGGGGCTCCAGCAGCCCCTGGGCTGGCCCAGGAGGGATGGGACTGGGGCAGGAGGGATGGACTGGGGCAGGAGGGGGCTGCGGAGGGCAGCGGGCAGGACGGACACTGCCACAGCTCTGCGAAGGGCGCGAGGCGCCCAGCCCAGCGGTTCATCCACAGAAGTGCCACAGCCCTCGGCTGCCGCACGCCTGCCCCAGGGAAGCTGCTGGAGCTGGGAAGGAGCAGGCACGCTTCGGCAGCGGCACCTCCAGCAGCAGGCATTCACCCCATTTCCAACAACCACAGCGAGCCTCCCGGGGTTGTGTACGCAAACACCCGGACCAAAGGCACGTCGGCACACTGAGCCCGACCAGCAGCGCAGCCCTCGGGGGTCCCACACCCAGCTGAGTTGTCACAGCATGTTTAAAAGCTCTTGCTGGAGTTAAGCTATTAGAAAAACATGGAAACCAGTTAAAATCCTCAAGTAACTCAGAGGGTTAGATCTTGATTTTTCACTTCTAGACTGAGAAGGGATGAAAACAGCGGCAATACTCCGCCGAGGCACTCCGATATCTTTGAATCAGTAGAAAGAAGCAACAACCATAAAGCACAGCATCAGCGGAGGAACTGGCCCGACAGCAGTGCAGGACCGTGACCCCTGCGCTCTGCCGCTTCCCCTCTTTCCTGAGGCACTGCCTCACCCGTTAGTCAGGTCGGAGTGTGCTGGCTCCTTCCATATGCTGGGAAAGCCACAAAAAAAAAAAAAAATTTAAGCTTTCCAAGATGCCTACAGGAAAAAGAGAAATACAGGTGCTGAAGCTGTACACAGCACCAGCTTTTCATTTTTTGAAAGGAACAGATTTTAGCACAGTAACAAACACATGGAGTTGCTAAAACTGATGCTAGTATCTGGATGTTGCTGATTTTAGGAGTTCAGGGCTTCTGTGACACTGGAACCCTCAGTCGCTGCACTGGAAAAGGTGGTCAGCATTTTGGCGGGGACTGCAGTTGGAAAGACAAATTAGTAATTATTGACGTTAGGTAATTTTTAAAGTCCATCTCACATCATCTGCGAATCAGCTGCTTCATCGCTCACGCAGGTCACGAAGATGAAAAACCCCGGTACAAAACCCCCAGCATGCTTTGAAGCCCCAAAGCAGGCAACCGGCGGGCAGGGAGGATGGAGCGGCTCCCTCCGCAGCGGCGCGGTGGGATGCCTCCCCGCTCTGCGTCCGGGGGCACCGCTTGTCCCGCACCCCGTGGCAAGCGCTCGGCCGCGTCCCCCCCAGTGGAGCAGCGGCCTCCGTCTGCCTCGCGCCAGGGCAGGGGCAAAGCACAGCCGTGGGGGCTGCACAGCACTGTCCACCAGTCATGGATATAAGGTAGGAACGTTTTGGTCGAGATCAAGCAAAGATATTTATTAGATCTGTAAGTATAAAGAGTGTCCTGAGGAGCTACACCAGACTGGAGGGCAGGACATGTACACCAGCTCTCATGCTGCTCTGCCACGGCTACACCCCCCGCGTCAGACACGCTGCTGGGACAAATTCCACTACACACAGAGCAACACACGGCATCGACTGCGGTGGAAAGGGGGACACCTTTTTTTTTTTCCCCTTTAAAAACAAAAAAAAAAAAAACAAAACAAAAAAAATCCCCTAAGTCTCCCAAGTCTGACATCTGGCAGGCACTTTGGTGTGTGGTGTCACAGGCCACCATCCCCAGGAGGACCAGGTTCCTGGGCCTCTAAGCAGTCCGGCTGGTACAGAACAGGTTGACCCAGCGAGCACGTCCCGAACCCCTTGAAGATCGCTTCCGCAGGCTTCACGCAGCTCTCCACCACGCAGGATCTGGAGGTAGTGAAACGAGTCCATAACCAGCGAGAAACTGCACTTTCCGCAGAGGAGGTCCCAGCTTCTCCATGCACACCAGAGGTCCGTCCTGCAGCCTCCCCTCCGCCGCAACAGGCCGAGACGGACGTCAACCACGTATGGCCGCGTTTGCTTTTCCTGGCGTGCTCTGGCTCGTGTCTTGGCACGGTTTCTCGGCTCAGGCACTAGAAGCGTGGTGGGTTTTTTCCTTCCAGCTGGGGATAAAGCAAATGTGCTACTCCCAGGTGAGAGCATCTGTCACAGTACATCATTAACTCTACATTTGATAAAATGCTTACTTTTCCCACACAAATCTTAGCTTTAAAATGCAAAAATATATTCTGTGTTTGAGAAAGATTTAACTTCTCTCTCTATAAACGGAAGAGCACCTGTAACGTCTTTTGTTTCCCTTCTCCAATGCCAACCACTATGCCAAGGCTGATCTTTTTGCAGAGCAGACATTTCACTCTGCAGGGAAGAGAATTCCTCCTTGTCAAAATAGTTTAATCCAGGTAAATAAAAAAAAAATTCTGGAAGGCTTGATATGTATTTTTCATGAAAAATTCCAGCACCAAAGGCCCACAAGGAAAGTTACAGACGAGCGGGAGGAAGCCTTCAATGCCTTCACTACAGCAACACGAAGAGGAGTCACTGGCCACGGGCTGCTTGGGCAGCTGTCCCCAGGACACCCGCAGAGGCACCGCGTTCCTAACCAACAATAAACAAGCCTTCTGCATAGGGAAAAGAAGAGAAATCCAAACAAAAAGCAACAACCTCCCCCCGCCAAGTCTGAAGTACCTCTGTTTTTTGCCTAGCCTTCCTCCTGTAACTGGCAAGCGGTCCCACCTCTCAGCAGGACAGCTGAATCGGACATAGCGCTACTCGTGCGCCGGTGTGTCGGTTCATCTATTTTTTTTTTACACGCAGGGCCTCCTCTTACTAGGGCTCTGATATATGGCCAGGCACTGTTCAAATGACAACAGCCCAGATCCATATGGGCTGCGTACAGTGCAAATCCGCCAGACACACGAATAATTCAATTTCAACTATGGAACTGCTTCTGCCATCTCCATAGCAATAAATGCAGCGACGCCCTTAATGCAGCAGATTATATATAAGCATTCCAAATCTCTTTAGAAGATTAGATTTTATGGGGGTACTAGAGGAACATCAATTAATAAACCTGCTGGAAAAACAGCATGGGAGGTGGGGTATTATCTTCACGTACCTCACTTGGAAACTGTCCCCGCTGCCCAAGCCTGGACACCTTGAGGGAAAAGCAGGAACAAATTTTCTCCTATGGCTGTCCAGACACTTGAAAATGAGGTTAAATACCACAGACCACAGATAATCCTTCACTGGCTGTCACTGAGTTTTTCCTCCTCTGCTCCCGGGTGCACCACCCCCCGTTCCCAAGAGGACCGTTCAGAACACTGCTATTTCTGCTGTTTTTCGAAAGCACAGGCCCTGACTATCCGCAGTAGCAACTATACATTAGAAAAGCACAGTGCTGAACGACTTATCCCTCAGTCAAGGGATAAGAAATTGCTGAGAAATTACTTATGATTGTTTTCCATTTGATTTTCTTGATTCAAGTTTGCCAAACAGTCACCCAATTAAAAAAAAAAATTAGTTAACATTTCAAATAGTTCAGTCAAAGCCTGGACCAAAAAGACTTCATTAGCAGGGCATGAATGTGAATTATGTTTAAAATAATCCCTGGATGTTTTGATATGCAAAGGCAGCTACTAGCAGCAGTATCAATGAAAATGACCTTGCCTAGCACATCGATGAGTGCCTCGGAGTCCTAGCATTGGACAGACTTTTTTACCCTGCCAGTAGCTTGCTTGGATAATCTTCTTTACCCAACACGGGATAAATGGGATATTACTGGGGTGTTTTTATGGTTTGTGTTTTTATCCTTTAGTTGGTTATCCCTGCTTTATAGACAGGGAGAGCCAAGACTCCAGTTTTCACCCATGCTAAAGTTCCTCAGTCAAGTCTGTATCCAAACTGGGAAGAGGCCAGCGGTTCCCAGAGCCCAGCCCTGGAAGAGCCCCCGGAGAACTACGCACTTCCTTGCTGCCGGCCCCGCATCCTGCGGGATCCCAGCTAGCCCAAGCACAGCTAACTGACCGGTACCCGACGCTGCGGTTAGAAAATTCACATCTTCAGAGACAGCAGAGTAAACCACTACAGAGTACGTGGAGCAGTTTCCAACCTGAAGTCACGTCGTTCTTCTACACACATGGTACTTTTCAGGAGATGCTACAGTGCAAAGAGATGGATCAAGTATTTAACATGACCATCTTCCCTAATATCCAGTAAGAAGCTGTGACTCGGTACGTTAGTGTTTGAGAACGGCACCGCGAATTCAGCCAACATGGCCAGAACTGTTATTAATAGTCAGCACGACAGATTGTCTCTCTCCTCCAACACCTCTACTGGAAAATGCCGGAGACGTGAAAACTCAAAGTAAAAAACCTAACCAGCCCCTTTCACCTCAGACCGCGCTGACGTTGCGCCTCTGGCGCTGTCCCCCTCGGTCCGCAGAGCCACCTCCCCTCTCGCCCCACCGCCCAGATGTCCCCAGCTGTCCTCGCCTCCGGCACTGCAGCAGCCTCACTTCCCCGTGTTCAACCACTGACGCCTGTTCCGTCAGATAAATACACGTGAAAGGAACAGGTATGTGTGCGCACCAGGCACCTAGGACTGAAGAACTTCAGGCAATACTCTGTATCAGACAACGATCGCTAACACAGTACTCATTTTGCAGTTGTAACTGCCACTACGTACTTCCATTCACATAGCATCTTCAGTCCAACAGACCGATGGACTCGGTCACTGCTGCAATACTGTCCCCCCTGGCTGCAGTTATTTAACTTAGCCCAGCATGCATCACATACACAAACCAGTTTAAAGCAAACCAGAATGCATTCAGGCACCTGAGCCTTTGCCTTCCTATTAAAAACTAACGATAAAAACTAATCAGATCCTGATTTTCCTATGTTTTTTTGCAGCACTGTATCTGCTCAGATTCTCATCAAGTATAATTAAGAGACCTAGCAACTGGTATCAGTTCAGTCTGCTCGGCAGAGCTGCTGTACCACGCAGTCTCTTAGCCCCATGCAGCACCTACCCCGCAAACCTGGCTGCTGTTTCTACACTAGAAATGTAGACAAAGAAAGGCATGCCGCTTGGCCCGAGTAGGACAAGGAAGACTGACGCTGAGAAGGAGAAATTACAGAGAAACAGGAGAGCAGAATCTGGCGGACTTAAAGCACAGAGGGGAACCTCAGAGAAACTTTTTAACCCAGAGAGGAAACGTGTCCAAATGGCTAATTACTATCCGGGTCCTTAGGTCACCTGGAGGATTTCAGGCCCATGACTAAAGGAGTTCTTGTCCAAGGATGAAAGGGCACTGTCACTTCCCAGTTACTTGGCGTAACAAATAAGATGAGAGTATCAAGAGGTACAGGCAGGGAAAGCAGTTCTCTGGGTACAAAGCTGAATTCTTCCCCATAAGGCTGGGGGATAACATACCTCCTTCTGCAAGACATGCTCTAGGAGGTTTGCACGGACACGGTTGATGTCACGTCCAAAGAGAGTACACCAGCTCCCTGCTGTACTATTTTGGGATCCAGTTCAGTACAGGAAAAACACACCCAGACAAACAACTGTTAACAGCCTCAGTACCTTGGTGTTCCCCCCAGTATTGACCTGGACCGGCTCTATTCACCTGCGAGCACGTGACTGGAGATACCCACTGCCGCATCAGTATACCTTTGGTACTAACCGGCAGTAAGAGAACTAAAACACTCTTTTGTTTGACTTGAAAACATTCTATTTAATTTATACAAATAACTACTAAATAGAAAAAGTAGATTAAAACAAAATAGTTATTTTTCTGGCAGAGTTTAAATGCATATTATATAGCTTAGAAGAAATAAAATGCATTTTCCCCACAGCATTCATGACCTAAAATTCTAGTTAATTCCTCCATTGCTTTCCTTTTCTAGATCAGTAAGATACTAGACACAATGTCATGTGGGTAATGGCTATATATATGTTCCGTATTTGAACTGAAAATATGTTACAGACCACACACCTACAAATGTGAAGCACTTAAAATGTGACTATCGAGTTGTAATATGATAATACAGAAAACAATTTATGTTTCAGGTTATATTGTGTTACAAAAACATCTGTGTAAGAAATCATGAAAGAGGCCACATAAAAATAAGCTTTAACTTTATGCACTTATTTTACAGTTTAAAAAACTGGCAAGTGCACTAGTAATAAATAATTTGCAAGTTTTGTATAAACGAGAAATTCCTAATGTTCAGCATTATTGTAAACATCAGTACACATGTAAAATGCAGCTAAAATCTGACAGTTACATTTTCAGTTTACCAAATTCATCTCCTATTATTCAGGCATCAATGTAGTATACAGCCAATCATATTTTTGGCAAGTCATGTCATTAAAATTAACAGTGACAGTGCAAGTAAGGAATGCAAAGAATTCCTAGTGCAATAAAGAAGAGAAGCACAGGCAATATTGCTGATTAAAATTTACCACTTCCATGTGTTCACCCTGGGAGTGATTAGGAGAATTAAAAAAAAAAAAAAAGAAAAAAGAAAAAAGCTGTTCAAAGCCATTATTTAATGCCCTGATCTTGTCTTAGGATTTCTCTGTCTTCCTTCAGGCCACTACCTTTGCAACAGTACATCCAGCGTTGAGTCCTTATAGCTTGACCATTTGTGAAATGCCCATTGTAGTCACTGAGCAAAGTCCATATGGTTCCGATGTCTCCCAAACAGATGGGCTTGGTAAGAACTTCTGCTTCTGTAAGTAGCCACATGGGGACCAACCGTATAAACTGTCTGGCCAGACTACTTCTGAACCAGACAAATGCCTTCCTATCAGGAGAGCACCACGAGAAGAAGGTCAACAGTCAGCTTTCAGTTTATCTAAGGAATTATCAATTTTGGTCAAAGTCTTTTTGATTCGCAGGGCTGTTAGTCTCGCTGACGGATTTTGATACCAGCATTCTTTCATCAACTTGGCAAGAGATGTTAATGTCTGCGAAAAGAATAAAAACCAAAACATCCATGTAAGTACACAAATCACAAGCCAAGAAAGCACTAGACTGGGTTAAACACTGACACAATAAGGTTTTATTGCCTTAGTAATACTCAATTTTCAGAGTCTAGAGGGAGTTTACTGCTATCTATCAAATATACGGTTTTCGTGTGTTAAAAAACCCCACGTTTGATAAATTGGTTAAACCAAGAGAATAACTAGACAATGGGCTGACTGGAGTGACAAGCTGGCGTAATTTTTAACAACAGAGTTTGGGTTTTTTTCTAATTAAGAAAACACTCCACAGAATCTCTTTTCAATTAAACGGACTCCTGCAAGATCAATGAAGGAAGCCGGAGAAGGTATAGATTTTCCGTCTGTGATTTCATCGTGTCCAGCGCAGCTTTAAAAGGCTGGGATTCACAGCTGGCTGGCGCAGCAGCACAGGTCACAGCTCTACAACCACAAGCTTACAGACGGGACCTCTTGTCCTTGCTGGCCCCAGCCAGCTGTACAGATTCAAACCAACCTCCACAGCTTCCGTCATAGGGAACAAAACAGCTGGTCAACCTGGAGAGTCCAGACTGATTCTGATGAAGAAAAATAAACTTCAGCACTAGCCTTTCAAAAAGAACAACAGTCCCTTATCCTGCAGGCAGGAGAGAGACCAAAATTCTGTTCTAAATCTGCATGCTTATAAGCCACAGAAAGGCCTAGACAGGCTATCTTGCCCTTAAAGACATTTCCCTTGGAGAGAGAACAACATAGGCAGAGCAGCTTTGAAACAGTTATGGTTAAATCACACTACTAAAAGGCTAATCTGTGAATAGCTCAGACTTAACAGTCCTAAGTTTGCTTATTGCCTTTTCTTCCTGCTCCAAGACAAAGGTCCATGCCAGCATGCTTCCGAAATCCGTACAGGTAATGCTCCTGGCAAGTAGCACGGAGATCATTTTGATTTCAAGTGATAACTGAAAATAACTGTCATGACCATTTCAAAAGAAGAAAGGTCAGCTCGTTTCTTCTGCAAACCACCCACTTACAGGGTCTGAGAACCATCTGTTGGGAATGTTTGGCCTTTGCTGATCTACACAGACCACTTTTCTCATGTCTTCAAAACTGGGATCGTTTGGAACCAAGTCATAAAATGGTGGTTTATAGTCTTCCACAATACCTAGTGAGACACAAACAAGAGGCGTTATTTAATGACTGTCAGTGAAACGGCATTTCTGCACAGAAAGAGAGAACAGATGACCCAGCCGTCTAAGCAGCACAAAAATCTTTCAAGTTAACACTACAGTGTCAAGCAGCCATTAAACAACAGAACAGCACTTACTATCATAGGAACAGCTTTTTCTGCCCCAAATGTTAATTAATTGGCTCATATTACAATTCCACAAAGTAAGAACTACATCCATTTTGCAGATGCTTGAGCTGAAATGGCGAGAAATAAATTCACTTGCCAAAAGGCCATCTTTTATAATGCACAGAGGTTTACTGACTACCACAAAACTGGGATTTCTACTAGCAAATGGGAACAATTCAAGGGCTGCGTTGTGGTTTTTAATAGGCTTACCACACGCTTTGCATGGGTTTATGATTCCTGAAAGAGTGCAGTAAGCATGTCAGCATCTACAGACCCTCACGCTAGTGCTTCAAATAATTTTATTCCTTGTTATTAAAATAGTAAAATACCTATGGTAACTGGCACCACATGCCATCACGAAGCCAAACACCCGAGAGCCTGTGGCACCCAGTGTCTGAATGCACTTTCTAGGATTCTGCATTGAAAAATGAGTTTGTGTGTGTGCCCTCACAACTTGTCACCCAGCTTACATAAAACTGGCAGGCTAAAAAGCCTTGTGCCTACTCTAAGGCATGCATGCAGCACTGCTGTTTCATCAGTAGATGAAGTTCACAAATTATCTATATGGAGCTCAACTTTCTTAGGAATCCAATTTAAAAACTGGTGTTCAAAGAGAGGCATTTGGGTCAGCAGCTTGGAAAAACACCAAGCGAGTGAGCCCCTCTACATACAGTAGAAATATGGGCAGAACAACCTTAAAACTGCTCTTGAGCAGACTGGCAGCCGTCCCACAGTCAGACATACACGAAATCCAGGAGAATTTCTGTTGCTCTGGATATACCGAAGTTGTAAAGAGGGTCTCAAACTTTGCTACGGTGGTTGGGATTTAGTTTTCTTGTTCTGTTAGAGATGAAGATCAGAATCCCATAGATCCTCTGTAAATCCCTATCTGTGACTAATTGAAAAGGGGAACGGTCTTCAGGAAACTACAGCTCCCTTAGAAAACAGGAGGACAGTTCAAAGATCGGGCTACCCAAGTGCGTTACCATAACGAAGTAATGAGCAGACTGCAGGGTTTGCTCCACGGCATCCCGACACGGGTGCAGGAGGACAGGCTGTATCACATGCTGCGTAAAAAAAGCATCGCCCACCCTCCTCCTTCGAGCAGTTCACAACTGCATACACCAAACATCACCTACAGGGCTGAACTCGTTTGTACACTCCTCCTGCTTCTTCCCAGAGTGCAGAATAAAGTTTATTGTGAGAACTCAAGAATACAACAAACCTCTTGCGTATCCACAACGTCTGTACTTCTGTTTCAGATAAAGTAGTGGCGTTATACGAGTCAAATGCAGAACTTCAGAGCTATGTTGTATAGCTCTGAAAATGTTTCAGGGTGATTAGGATATTACAGATGAACTTTATCACTAAAAGAGAAAGTCTGGCTCAAATTTGCTATTTTCATGTGGTCTTTCCAAAGTATAGGGTATATAGCTGGCTATTTCAGATAAGACATAGTAATAAATATGCGATGAAGCGGGTCTAGCCTTTACTCCAATAGAGTGATTCTGGAGTACTCTGATCTGCCACAGCCAAACGTCACAGATCCCAGGGGACCAGCGCTGGCTCCGCAGCAGCCCGTCAGCCGAGCCAGCGAGCCACTGCAACCTCTAGCCCACACCGCGCCGCTCGCCAAGCTGCCCCTGACCCGTGGCACGCTGCCCTGCTGCTGCCCCGGCAAGGCCAGCCGGCCGCTCGCTGCCGGGGGGCCCGAGAGGCCTTCAGCGCGGCCCATAGCTTGCCGCTTTCTGAACAGTTTTAAGACAACTGCTGTAATTTACAATATATTGTATTTTTTACTCACACAGTAGTGTTTTCTTCACCTCTATTCCTCGTCACTAACGTCAGCTTGCCCTATGCGTGCACGAATCTCACCGCTGGAGCAAAGCAAGATCTACACAGCACCTAAGCAACAGAGACGCCTCGCAGGGACAGCGGTGACCGCACGCCGGGGTGGCTTTGGGCAGTAACCACCCTTCAGCTTCTGGTGTTACTATTAAAATTGAACAAGATCACAATACTGGGAATGATAGTGAAGATTCACAAGGAACAGAACTGTAAGTGCCAGGTATCGGGTAAGGAAAGATGCAAGGCACTGTACGCTAGGAAGGGAGCACATTCAAAAGCAGTGACCGACCACTCTACAAGGAACAAGCACTGGTCTATTTAAAAAGAGTAAAATACTGATCTGGGGGCTTAAATTGCATTTTTCCAGTACAGAGAAAAATGCTGAGTGGCTCCCGCTACAGCACAGAGACGATACACAAGTACTCTTGGTTGTGGCAAAGGAGTTTCCTACCACATTTTCCTCCTTAGGCTAAGCCACAACAGAAAAGTACTGAGAATCACGGTGTCACCTTGAGGACCATTAGATAAGTTTAAAAAAAATTAACATTTAAAAAAATTAAAAATGGAAAAATAAACATTAAAAATTTTTAAAATAAAGTTTTTAAAAAATAGAGACGTTAGTCAGCTTACAACAACTGCAGAGCCTCCACCACCTGAAGTCCTAAAGCGGGCTGACTCACTGGAATAGACTCTGCATTTCCAGCCAGGGCATGAGAGGTGACAAGTGTCCATCAGCATGGGATAGCAGCAAAAGCCTCCAGCAGACGTAACTGTCGGGTGCCTCCGGCCCACCTAAGATACACCGTCACCCCGCTCGCACGAGCATGCTACCCTGACCCCAGCACGCTCGCTCCCAGTGCCAGAGCCTTACGACACATCAGGCAGGGTTATCTGAGCGACCACCTGATGAAGCTGTGGTTTCCACACAGCTGAACACTTGGATTTGAGAGAAAACGTTCACTCCATTTCAAACCAGTGCAAGGAAATGTAAGTATTTATGGCAACAGCCAGAAATACTGAGCAACTGGAAATAAATACCGTGGAATTAGTATCACCGTCATCTTAAACGTAAGCCTTTAATGACATGACCAGTATCATGACGTATCTGTATTGCTGTGAAAAGTGCCTCCGCAGTGGCACTGAGCTCAGCCTGAATCAAATCACTGAAGCATTTACCTATCGTCTTTGGTAGGTCTGCAGTGCACGCTGAATTTCATACATCTTGGTGAAGCTGCCAGCACGATCTAAGCTCACCAGTTTAAAAGTAGCTCAGGTAAGTTGTTTGTGAACTGCAGTTACTGCAGCGATACATATGGATCAAAACTTCCGCACAGGAATGTTTAAATAATAGGTACCGTTTCGTGGAATTTTCAATGCAATGGGTAACTAGGTAAGACTGTGTATTTTTATACATATTACATACAGTATACACACACACACGTAAGTATAAATGTATATTCATATACAAAGAGAGCAAGACATCTAATGTTCCACAAAGGATTACCAGCCTCCAAAACAGCACTGCGGCAAGACAGATTCCGGATGAACTACTCAAAATTCAAGACTGGCAATAAGAAGAAACTTATCAAAAGCTCACACGTGAAGTTTCACCGTCGCGTAGGCCAACAGCTACGTTCAAACAGACGATACCCTGCACGGTGCCTACGTGTCACACGCGCCCCTGCGCGCGCTGCTGGTCCCGCCACCCCCAGCTACGAGCACGGTCCCTCCGCAGGCAGCTCGTCGCAGCGAGCATCACCTATTGCACAGTGAGTTCATCAACCTCTGCCCAGCAAGCCCATCATATTATGGCAACTGGTAAACTACAGTGCTCACAGATTGCTGAGAGAGGCAAAGTGCAGAACAGAAAACTGCACTGAAAACAATGAAGTTACAGCTTAAATTCTCAAGGCACTCACACTGACGTGAACTGCAACCCAGAGGTCTCCAAATATTGGGAAATGCAATGAGCAAGTCTTCATAACTGCCTACGACGTGCATTTGCCAATAAACAGAGTATATCATAAGAAAAATTAACACCATGCATTCACAAGACTTTCCTCCTTTCTCTAATTAACCACGTACACCTTCACCTGAGATCATCACCACACTTTGTGATTCAGCTGACATATGTTCTATGTTTTGCCAGAACATATGTTTTATCAGAACACCACCTATTCCTCTGGCTGCATACACCTTCAAGTAACGCCTCTGACAGCGAGGGGAGAAGGGAGGCGAGGTCACGCGCAGCTCTGGCCACCCCACAGAAAGCCTATGGAAGTCCCCTTCTGCTCCTGCAGGCAGTCCCGGGACTGCCGCCGGCTTCCAGCAAGGCAGGAGCTGCTCACTATAGTCCCTGCAACTTAAACTGCACCAGAAGGGCTGTCCGCCCGCACAGATTACCCTGCCCTCTTGATCACAGAGAAATGCCCATTTGGGTTCTCTTCAGAGCTATCAAAGCAAGCTCTCAGGCTTACAAGGAGACTTAAATTAGCCACCCGAGCCTACCTGATGCATTTGCTACCTCCAAGTCAGCTTTGTTTAAGCACCCTGTAAGTATCCTAGCGAAGACACGGGCTCTGGACAGCGCTCCAGGCCCCAGGGAATCCCACAGCAAGCTTGGAAGGTCTCCAAATCTTCTCAGAAGTGCCACCATCCAGCAGCCTTCTCACGACAAGCCTCACCGCAGTGTTTCTGGAGACAACTAGCTGCCTGGGGCTGCTGTGCTCAGAATTACCCTGAACAAGGGAGCAGTATTTTTTTTTTTTTAAAGTAAAAGGTTCAAGTCCTGTACTTTAATAGAATAACAATATTCGTTTGCTTCTAGAGCTGCTGCACGTTCGCCTGTCCTCTCTCCCCACTCTCTGTAGTCCAGTATAACACCATTTGGAGGGGATTTCCACTGAGGTCAGGGAACAGAGGGGAGATAACACATGAGGAACAACACAAGGCAAGTAGTACCTTAACTTTCCCTAGAACCCGAGCCAAGCTTCGTTACTCTGTACTAGCTGCCACAAGCCTTCGCTGCCATACCTTACCGCAGCCTGCCTCTGTCCACTCACTGCTCCCCTCCCCACGAAACCGCTCACGCTCTCTCCTTTGGCTCTCAACAGCTGCTTTTTGAGAACATCTCTAAAGCCATCTTAATCCTTTCCTCCAAAGCCTTCCCTCAAATTCCGACTTGCAATAGTTCCCACCAAAAAAAGCCCTTCATTCTTCAGTTTGAGCCACTCTGACTCCTGCCTATCGTTCTGACCATGCCTCCTTCGAGCAAGTCAGTACTTGGATCCTCAGCTGGCAGGCACCCCGGCTGGCACCAGCCCTACCTGCCCTGCCGGGTTCCACCCTACCACCAGGGCTCAGAGGTACGGCAGCAAACAAACGACTAGCCGTCTTCTCCTGAAGAAGATAAACCCAGTGTCTGACATCAGTTACAGGATCCCAGATCTGGATTTAGTGGGAACGGATCAGACAGACACATAGCAAATAAATGCATATGACGATTCATAATTTGCTCAGATTTAAACGTGTTGCCGTTAACAATCCATCACTGCCAGTGTCTGCAGGCATGCCTGAAGGGCATCTTCTCCATTCTCCTGTCCACGTGGGTCCAGAGAGCATAACCTGAGGTCAAGAAGTCAGAGAGGACTTCTGAATTGACAAGCACAAGAAATCACACCAACCCATACCCAGCTTAAAGGTTCTTAAATTCAGACTCCCTTGCCAAGGCGACACGAAGCAACACTGTGCTATAAAACAGGATTGCCGTGGCACTCTTCCCAGGCAGAGCTGCACTTTGACCAAGTCCTGCTTTGTGAGCACGTTTAACTTGGTAAAGCAAGAGCATCCCTGAATTCTGATCACTTCACTTCTTCACTTCCTACATATTTTCCTTCTGTTCCTTAGGTTTTGTCACGGGAAACAGCCACCTAAAAGTATTCACTGTGGTTTAATGACACAGGGAAAAAGTTCAGAGACTTTATGATCTAAAATTTTAACTTAACTGACTACTTGGTATGAATTATTTCTCATCACAATTTAGGACGTAGCAGGGGACCCTCCTTCTTCTCTACCTTAACAGAAATGACGACACTACTCAGCCATTGTACCCAACATACCAACAACTTCAACACAGGCAGCGAAGTGTCATGAATCAAAATACTTTGGAAGTCCAGTATTTTACTGTGCATCCTATGCATTTTGGTGGCAGATGCTTTGCTGTGAATTACCATTTGCTTAACCTCTTCTAAAAACAAGTAAAGGAGTCCCAAATACTTACCATTGCTAACCATGCGTCTAGCTACTTCCCAAAGGACCAGCCCAAAAGCCCAGATATCGACCCTTTTATACGAGTCAAAGCAGTCTGCCTGGATAGTTTCGTCCAAGACTTCTGGAGCCATGTAGCGTTTGGTACCCACACGGGGATTGTTCCCCACATCCAACTGATTCGTGCTTTGGGAGTGCATTACTGCAAGGCCTGAAGGACAGAAAAAAAAAATCACTGTTAAGTCCCCTTTAAAACTACAGCAGCAAATGTTTAAAATGACATGTGAGCAGTGACACCCATCAGGCAGTTTCTAAAAAATAAGGAGCTGAGAGTCCAACTGTCCAAAGACCAACTGGGTCAGCTCCAAACTAGCTGTCAAAAACAGCCACCGTGTCCATAGACTTAGACCAATTACCTCCTCAGGGATTACCGTTAAGCATGTTATTGCACTGTTGCAAAATGCTGTCATTAAGTGTTTTGCAGCCACTGGATGTCACCAGCGCTCTAGGCACGTATACACAGAAGGCCAAGCATCTGTTACTTAGAAGAAAACAATTTTACACAGCATTCAAATTTATTTATAGAACTTTTGGGTAGGTGGATATATCCGAACTGTGGGGAAGAGAGAAGAAAAACACTGCATGATGGATATACACAAGTTAAAAAATAAAGCTGGAAAATAAAAAACACCATATTTGCAGTAGCTTGAAAAATAAACATCCTCAAGCTGATCTAAAATGAGTCAGTCAAAACCACTCTACCTGGTTTCTACTAATTACTCAACGTTTAAGCAAAGAACATTATGTGAGGGACTGAATTACCGTAAATTTGGAAACACACAGAGTACTCATTTTGCCATGGTAAACAGAGAGCACTGCAAATTGAACAGCAACAGGTGCATGACATAACTAAGCAATACAAAAGATGACACAAACTTCCCCTAATTTCCTCAACAACTCTTGTAAGAATAACATATACTATTTACATTTAACATGAGTTTATTTTAGATTAAACTTAAAAAGCTTTTTAACTCAGTCCCACAAAAAATTAACCTATCACCAGATCATTAATTTTTTTTTTCCTTTCCAGAAAACAGCCTGTACTTCACCGTAACAAAAATCTGGAAAACACTTTCCTACAGTTTGAATGCACTTCAAGTAATTTCAATCTGTTAAGAAAATGCTCATGGCATCTCTAGAAAGATACCGTCTACTAACCCCACAACTGCTGAGAAGATAATTTGGAAAGCCTGCTCTCAGATAAAAGGGGTTTTTTTTGTCATGTATACACACACAGGCAGGACATATTTACACACACATACTTACACATTTATGTATTTGTTTATATTTATATTAATTTATATTATACAATATGTATGGATTAAAAAATTAAAAAAAAAAAAAAGCTTCCACACTGGAAACAAAGGTTAGAGAACAAATTTCCTGGCAAACTCTGAAGACATCAAGACTTTGGAGAATGCTTTGATAAAAACGGTAATGCTCCATTCAAATTGGGCAAACCAGATTCAATAGATTGACAGGTCAAAGTTTTAAGGCTGAGGTACGCAAGTCAGCATCCCGCACACTACAAACTGAGAAAGTGTTGCAATGAGGTCAGGGGACACCAATGTTGTAATCAGGTTCTCATCATGGTGGCATCTGTGCTGTTTATGAGAGTCAGATATTGCACTGCTTCAGTTTCGCTCACCTCAGGAGATCTCAATGCACATTTAACTTCAGGGCGTATAAGTGCTTGTCTTGTAAGAGAAGCTCTTACTGTAAGACACTAATTCTTTAAAAAAAAAAAAAGAAAAAGCTTGACAGAAGTACAAATTGATGAAACACATTGGTTTTCAAGACACCAAAAGATCCTCCTTAGTATACTGAAGTATCTGCTAGAAACAAAACCCGAGCAGATGTGTTTTGCTAGCGTTCTTTGCACCCTCCTGTGAAACACCGGCGTTTGTTTCAAAGGGACACATGGATGGGCAAGGGGAAGGAGGGAGCGAGAGGAGGGTTGAGCTTTTTCTTCTTGTCGTATAAGCATTATTCTGCTGTTCGATAAAGTTGCTCAACTAAGACCTATTACCATGCACGTGAATTGCTTCAGAAGGGAGAAGGGCAGAACTTCTCCACAGCGCTAACAGGTTGAAGCGAGATTGACATTCTTGGACTTTACCAGGCAGTTTCTGCTTAGCTAGAACATATCTGAAACAGCCAGTTTTGTAACTGCAGCTCTGGATACTTGGGATGCTGTTGGAGACATTCGTTTCCAGCACGCTTGCTGAAGGACAAGCGGCCAATTCGGAAAGCTCTCGCGCTTGTGCCAGCCAGAAGGACCAGGGCTGAATGGCAACAAACACCACGCTATGCTGCAGTTCGGGTGTGCGGCACCCCGGCTGCCGGCAAAACAGAAGACACACATCAAAACAATTTTATTCCTCTCTGGTTTTAGAGCTGACACCTACTCTCGATGGGTACATTGCAAGTCCAGAACCTGGTGTGACTGACAGAACCCAAGCCCAGCTTAGCTCTGGGCAGTTGTAGTGAAACTTCCCATCTGCTCATACCTAGCAGTCTATAAGTGCCATTTTTCTGGTATGGTGCATGTGTTGAAACAGAGGAGGAGACCAGAGGAGAAAAAAAAGACAAAGCTATACAGAAAAAAAAAGGGGCATGAATATATGGCAGAAGCAACAAACTCTTTGGTGACTCTCCTTTACAGATAAGGAGTGAACAAGAACATGTCAGATACACGCCTGAGGATTTCACGCTTAAAAAAAATAGCTATTTTACTACCATAAAAACTGAGAAATGTTTACTGCCATGCTCTCTCAGAAAATCTCTCAAATATCTGAAGCCTCTAGATAAAGAATGCAGTAGATTTCACTTTATTAGTGTGACGTCCATCAATGCCAGCATGTGCTGCCCCCTCCTCAGCGTGAACTATGAAGTTATTTAAAAGCCAGTCTCTGAAGTTTTGTATTTTCAACTTACTGCTCCATTTTTTACTTACTATTCCCTCTGCAAATTTAGATAGGCCCAGGGGTGTGGCTTTCATGTTTTCCCTGTGTGTATCTCATGCCCTTCAGGCAAAAGTGATAGAAACTACGCATTAGAATTATTATTGAAAAAATCCCATCTCCCAATACACTTTTTGTCTAGCCCATGACTCCCCAATGCTACTGTTCTACTGCTATTTTCTCCCTTGTCTTCGGAGGGAAAAAAAAAAATATTGTCAGACGTACCCCTGAGGTGTGAACGAGCCATACTGCTGCCAACTGTTTCTCAGCATCCTACCAGCTTAAAGTCTAAAACCGGTTGGTCATGGAGAACCCAATTTTGGGCTCACTGAATTATCTGGCAAAAGACTCAAGCTGGATGGACCTACAGAGCTTGGGACAGCGAGCACGTGGTTCTTAAGACTGTAAAGTGGAAGGACATTTATTAGTGCAGAAATGAGCCGAAGCCTAATAACTGCTGCCTTCTGGGATCCATGAATGTAATTTAACAACAAAAACCTCAAGGAAAAAGTCCAAAACGTTAGATCTGCTCCTGAACACAGAGGCGACACCGGGCCTGCTCAGCAGCAGAGTGGCATTTTTAAGTTGTAAGTGCCATCTAGTGGCTGCCGTAAACCTTCAGGGAAGTAGCAGATGATGGTAAGGTTATTTTAAGGTTACTTTAAGACTTTTACAGTTGGAGTTATCCAATATATTTGATTTCTGCAGGAATACACTGAGCATATTAGCATGGAAATGAACTCACCTAAATCTGCTATGCAGCACTGTCCATTCTTCTTAACGAGGATATTTTTGCTCTTCAAGTCCCGATGAGAAATGGCAGGCTTCCCCTGGGTTCCAAATATCTCTATGTGCAAATGTGCAAGACCACTAGCTATGGACAGTACTATGCGCAGGCAGCTGACAGTGTCCAGGGTGGTGAGCTGCAGATAGTCATACAGAGACCCCATTTCATGGTAGTGGGTAATTAACCACAACTGGGTACTAGAGTTTCTGGAAGTCATATCAGACGCAATAAAACCTAGAAAGAGGAAGAAAAAAGGAGAAACAACAAAGTAAAATGACAGAGCTCGTTCAGGACTCCCCCAAGAAAAGAATCGATACAACTAGGCCCCTCTTACAATTTAAAACTGTTTAATTAAAGCTTTTCCACGATTGTACTGCACTGAAAACAGACTACAGGTATTACCGTGATGAAAAAAGAAGTAACATATTCTGGAACTCCAACTCAAGTCTATTCACAAGAATGTATTTATGTATTTTGTCAGTCACACCAAACACAACTACTTGTTAGGACCACATACTTTAAAAACAAAACTTGGTTGGTTGGTTCCCCCCCCCCTTCTGTTTGAAGGACTTGGTGGTGGGGAAGCTTCCAGTGAAACAAAAAGACCACCAGGTTGTAGCACATCTGCTGCTGCCCACTCAACAGGATTACACTGGAGAGAAGCAATACCTCAAATAGACAAGTCGTAAGTAATCATTCCATTTTTAAGGACAACAAGCAGGCAGTGCAGGCTGCTGAGAAAAGGGTTAAACGTGCTTCACATAGGTATCGCATCCTGAGAAACAGACACTGTACGTTGTGCCAGCCTCAGATTTACATCCAAGGTAAGTCTATTCGGAGCACTTCAGCAATCAACCTCGACACACCAAAAGCCTGCCGTCCCCACAGCAAACGTCGCGCCCTCCTGACCAAATGTAGACTGAAAAAAGCCCACGTCACCACAGCAACAACTTGCTCTCCAACGATCTCCGATTGCTTAAAAGGCTGCAGAGGGATTGTTGCAGCCTGATAAATTATCAGACCTATGGGACTGCTCCAAACTGCTGTAGGCTCCAAATGCCTGATCTTCTTAACTGTACACCAGCTTGTGATGGAACCATGGGAGCTAAAAAGCGGCCAACGGCTAAGGGGAGCGTGGCAGCACCAGAAGATCAGCGTACCAAAAAACAAAGGATAGTAATTCTTCTACTTTAAATACTAGACAGTTCAACTGGTGTGCAACTTACTTCCATGGTGAAGTAAGGCAGAGCACCTTTATGCATCATAGCTGTATTTCACAATGATTTTCTACAAAGGAACAGAGAAAAATTTCTCTTTGAAACTCATGAATCTCACGAACCGCCTTCAAAAACGTGGTGTCTTAAAACTGAACCCAAAATTCAGGAGTAGCTCCCTTCCTGTCACCTCTGAACTTATTGTGTATCAGCACACTGTTGACCTCAACAGCTTTAGCTGGGAAGCAACGAAAGTTTTATTCCCAAGTTAGAGGAACAAATCATGTTTATTAAAAGCCTGCATATGACATTTGTCAGAAAGAACACCCACTACTTTCTCTCCTGAAGTCAGATTTCTGCACAACGTGACACTTCTGTAATCTGTGATATTGTTTAATATCGCATCTAAAAAAAATTCTATAAGATAGCCAACAAATTTGACAGTTATCAAGAAAGACTAAACACAGGCAGAGGAACATGGGAAACGTTTAATGTAATTTCAGCCAAGTTACTTGCTCTCTTGGGAAGGAAAGTTCAATAATTCACATTTCAGGAGGCCACCAAATTCTTTTTGTAGTAACAAAGGAACTGCTTCAGGAAACGTTAGACAAACGTCTCGCAGGGTGAGCGATGGAGCCCAGGAATATTCTCTGACAGGAAACAAGAATAAGGAGCCCAAGCAAAACTGATTGAAGACAGACATATTGTGGGTGAGGTAATGTCAGCACACAGAAAACGTGCTGCTACTTTTGTTTGAGAAGGTGGCACACCAGTGAAAGAAGGTCATGTCTGCTAGGAATCAAAAGGGCTGCTTAAACTTCAGCCATGGCTCGCAACACAAAAAAGCCATTTTCTAGGCTCTCAGAACTGAGCACACAAGGTACAAGGGATACAGAAGATTCAAAATCATCATACTTCCATATTTACAGAGAAATGAGATACATCATAAAGGGGCAACTGGAAGTTCAAACACCAAAGGAGCTTAGCTTGACCCTGAGCAGAACAGTTAAACAGAAGAAAAGTAATGGATTCATACCGCAGTTTATTCAGGCACAAGGAAAAGTATTCAAATATTTAAATCTCATTATAAACTCCTCCCCACTTTTTCTCCCTTTATTTCTCCCAGGTAAACTGAAGTTACAAAAACCCTAGATCCACTAGAACTTCTCCACCTAACACATTGCGCAATACTCTTTTGCCATTCGGCTGCCCTGCAACATGGGCTGCCAGGCTGAATTCTTAGCATGTGGGTCTGTGGCACCTCCATTCTTCTCTGCACGCTGCGCTGCCAGCAACTGATGAATCTGGTTGACTGCTTCTTGCTAGAATATTTCTGCAGGAGGACAAATGATTCACAGTTGCTACGACACTTTCTCCAGTTGAGACTCAGACTTCAGCACCCTCCTGCAAGTCTCCCCCTTAAAATTTCCCTTCAACTATTTATCACAAATACAAGAGCCTAATCTCAAAGACTGCAAGACATCCAGCAAATCTGCAGTGCTCTGTAAGTGAACTGTTCAGTTAACTCACCTTTACGCCAGCTACACTAGGAGACATGAACACGGTTCTTCTACTTACCTAAAATATTTTCATGCCGCAGCAATACAGTGTTGTACAATTCAGTTTCCCTGAACCAGGATTTTTCATCCCTAGAAGAGAAGATCTTCACAGCAACATTTTCTCCTTGCCACTGACCCCTCCAAACCTCTCCATAACGGCCCTTTCCTGGTGGGGGAAAAAACACAGTGAAAGTTGTCAACTACCAGTCTTCATAGGGCAGAAGGACAGGATTAGCTAATGGGATGGAAACTCAACAGTTGCGGCCCAAATATCACACTGATGTAGCCTGATCACACCTGCATACACTTCTTCCTACTTTTACAGTCACGCTGTGCTCCACTGTCCCTTAATTTTTCCTGTTTGTTTCAACCGCAAGCTGCGAGAGCATGGATCTCCCCTCCTTGCACGCTGGTGCAGTACACAGTGTTTGTACCGGGCAGGTGGGATCATTCAACTACCAGCAACGAAAGCGCTTTTGCAGCTTAGGCAACATACGACAAGGTCAGTGTACACAATGCAAATAAATCTCTGAATTCTGAAGTTAGGAGGACAGGAAGGATGTGTAACACTGGGGATACAGCCCTCACGTTTCTATTACATCGTCAACCCTTGCAAAAACAATCAGCACAACCAGACACACAAAATGCAGAATGACAGTTTAAAAAAAACCAACCAAACACACACAAAAAACACAAGAACCCCACCCACAAACAAAAAAGGACAAAGAAAAACCCACAAAAAAACCAAAACCCAGAAAACCTACCCCTGTCCCGTGGGGATCGGGGCACACTATCTGCATGCCAAGCTTTTTACGCAAACAGCTTAGAAGAATGTATGAAATTATCAAGTGCCCAACAGCAAAGCAATATCCTGGACGAGGCGCACTGGAAAAGTTCTGATCATTGCCATTTTCACTGCAGGCTGAATACGACAGCCTCGGGCTTCGTGCAATGAATTGTGCTAGATTTGACAACAATAAATACCCAAATTCTGCCCTTCGTTGCTCTGTCGTTCGCTGTTCTTCAAAGGCACGTATGAAGCAATGAAGAGAGCCACCCAGCGCTGATGCCTCAACGCTGTCACCCAGAAGAGACTCCCTGCACAAGCACTTTCATCTGGTTCTGCTACGCAGGCTAAAACACATGGTCTCTGGAAATAGTGCCAGCCTGAGATAACTTGGGAGCAGATGTAATTCCAGAGACACGCTTATTCACACGTATATACACACACAAAAAGATATGTCTATATTGCAGGCAAAAATCACCATGCGTGTCATATTCTACAGTTTCTGACGAAGAGAAATCGCAGAGCAGAGGACGTACACTTGGATTTAACGCAAGCGTGAACATTTGCACCTACTCAATCCATGCTATAAGCCAGAAGCAAAGAAACACTGGTAAAATGTAGGCCCAGTCCCTACAGATTCATGTTTTAGTCTGGGGCTTGATTTAACACCCTGATGAGTTAAAACTTCTAGTGACTTACTAGCTGTTAACCCATTCTGAGTTCAAATCACTGAAGAAGCAGCATAAAACATATTTAAAACAGTCTTCGTTTTTCTAATAGAATCAATCATTATCATGCCTTCCTCGCCTCTTTAGTGCCAGCATGGCATCTTGGCTCAGTGTCTCTGCCTCAGGATAACTTTGACCCAAATGCTTCCTCAAATTACTAAATTCAAATTTAACACTATTTAATTAATAATATATATATGCTGAAGAAAAATTTAATGGATCCTTAAAATTAACAATAAAGTCCCGAAAAAACCCTAAAGACCCAGAAGAGTTTTAGGGAAGAATTACTAGAGAGATTCTCTCTTTTAGGGGCAGAAGAGCAGCAACAGTACATCATTGCCTGCACGGTCCCAGAGCAACAGTGCAGAGCAAGTAAGCTACAAAACATTTGTGTTACCATTCTAGTGGCACAGAATCACTTTTTTTTTTCCTAAATGCCACTTTAGCCACTTTGCTTGATGCTTCAACTCCAGAACTCCAATCCAGATGATCCTTTTCTAGTTCTAAAGCTTTCTAATTGAACACCATTTAATGAACAAACATTTGTTTCACCATTTGACAGTTTCAAACTTCAAATTGAGCTTGCTTTTCTAACAACATAGTTTATTTCGCTTACAAAGTACCCAAACAAGCCTAGTTTGTATTTTCTAACACTGCCTTACTGAACAAAGCTTAATTTTTTTCTGTCCTAAGGCACAGACGATACTTGCCCTTTCTTCTGCATAGATGTGAAAAGAATTTTTTCACTTCACTTTCCAAAATCAAATATGTTCTGTAAGCTAAAGCCTGAAAAGTTTCACATATTATACAAGCAACTGAGGAACAACAGATAATGAGGATGGGAGATAAAGCTTTCTTGCTGCATTTCTTCCCAGGACTTGGCACTAGATGCGAACAAGATTTATACTAACCTACACACTCTACAAGTGTGATCTGGCGAGCCACCGTTCTTTGCACCAAGAAGGGAAGTCCAGAACCACTTCCAGATGTGCAGGAATGATCCAATAAATCCTGTTCAAAAGGAAAAGCAGAAGTTTATACCCTATGAGAAACTACATTTTTTTCCCCGCTTAAATACACAAAGGTACACCACTTCAGAGGATCGGTTAAGTTAACGCCCGTTGGTACGTCAGTGGCTCTGGCGATGCCATTTGATCACTCAGGATCAAGACGTACTCTTGCCAGCACCACACAGATGGACAGAGAACGCTCCTCACAAGACTTTACCCCTTCAAAGAACATCCCATGCGTAGAAGAGACTGGTAGAAGAGCCATAACTTACCATAATCACTTTCTGTTGGAAATTTTACAGGCTCACTCGTAGCCTGCAAGCTATCCTCTGTAGTGAAATTCCACCCTTTGCCAGCACTTTGTTACTTAGTCTCTTACTTAGCTTACGCTCTCACTTAGCATATGTTCTCTCAATTCTGTATCTGTCACCTATTTCAAAAAGGCTAATATCAACTTTTGTTGTCCTCCAAATTTTCTATGTCTTGCAATAACTTGAGCCACCTCAAATAAGACATAAACTTACTTTCTCCGCTTTCTCCTATACCCAAGGCCTTCATCCCTATACAGTTAGCAGAAAAACCCCCAGCATTTACTTTTGAACATTCATGCACTTTCCCCATTCTTCCAGTTACCTGTGGTTTCTTCCTAGTAAAGATGACTAGGAGGGCCCAGCAACACAAGTGTGTTTTCACTAATTAGAGCTAACATCATGTCCCAGCCCCACCGATCTCTGGTATCAGATACTCTCTATTTTACAATTCCCTATGAAGGAACGTGCATTAGAAAGAGACACTCAGAACTCTGGACTTTTTTTTATTAATATAGACAGACTCCAGAAACAGCCAGAGCTGGCAGTTTCGAATTGAAATGGTAAGACAGGTAAAACCAACACATTCCTGTGATACAACTTGCCTTTTCAACTCCTTTTTCATCGGTGGCCTGCACACAATTTGTGCTCGGCTGACCATTTTGTCTGAAGTAATATGGGGAGGGGTGTCAGTTTTGCTGAAAAAAAACCTACAGATGGGAGTCTTTTGGGTCCACATGAGCTGAGTGGAGAGGCTACAGCCCACACCTCACGGCACAGGGCTCACAGCCAGGGATGCCCCTGGGGCACCTGCCCCAGAGAGGCACCTGCCCCAGAGAGGCACCTGCCCCAGGGGATGAACCGGCAGCCGCCACCGCCGCCCACCGCCACCGCTGCCCACCGCCAGCCGCTGCACAGCCAGAGGCATGGCTGCCTAGGACAGCCACGCCGTCCTGCGCCGGCAAGCTGTGCTGTTTGGAGCCGTAGAAGCAACGTGAACTGTCAGTAAGGGAAAAGCACCACTTGCTTGTCAAATGTTTTCCTTCAACTTCTACTCACATGTTTAAGGCCACTGACTTCACCAGGGCTGGAAGCTTGCTCTGCTCTCCCGCCGAGCCCCCCGCCGCAAAGCGCGCTCTGGCAGGTGGAGCGGGCGAGCACCCCAGCACGCCAAAACCCAACCCTTCTGGAAGGGCTGAACCAGTGGGTCAGTTTGCACAGCAGCCCAGGACCTCCATCGCCTACACACCATCCTCCCCGCTTTGGAGTCTGAGCGTGAATATATGAAAATACGCGCCCCTGCAAAGCAGAGCTTCAGCTGTAACAGAGCCGGAGGAAGGCTGCTGCAGCAATCTTCACTGCCTTGCGCCTGCGTGCCCCACTTTGCTTCTGACACAGTGGGAACCACTGGCGAGCTACTGGTTAACTGCACCCAGTGCTATCTGGGATGTCCTCGTCTGTCTCACTGACCTGCAGACACCACCCCAGAGAAGAACAGGTATCCAACAGGTCCTGTATCATACCTGTCAGACTTACACAGATGTCCTAAAAACCACACGGCACCTTAACAACACCAGACACCTCTGTTTTAGCAATCAAATCCCAAAAATAAGTGCTAAAAATTAATTTAGTAACAGCGAAGACAAACCAAATCATGCAATACTTTGCTGTTATGCAGGTAATCTGCCAGATCAGGATTTGTAGATACATCCTCTGCAGTATGGCAACAACTGCCAGCTGCAGAAACCATTACCTTGGGCAGGGAAGGGAAGGGGAGAGATCCATGCTTTGCTTAGTTTATTTCACCTGCATTACACAGAAAATTGAGATAGTTTGGGAGTAACAGTTCTCCAGTACAGGCTCTTTGCTCGTCCCTCATTCTGCCCCCATCCAGTTCTCTGCCCTTTTCCTCCGTTACATTTTCATCTCTTCCCTGCCTCCGTGCGGAGCACCCGCGGGGGATCGGGCTCACGTCTATGAACAGATCTCTTACACGACAAACTTCTGAAGCGGCTCAGAACAGAGCGCCCCAAGAACGGCCACAAGCACGTCTGGCACCACAGGGGTTTCGCTGATAAATTTCAAGTCCCTGCCCCAAATTAGAACTTCTTTAAAAGACAACACCCAACTGATTTATTGTAAGTCTCCTTCCCTAAGGTGGCTGAACCACGCTGGATGAACGGTCCCTCAAAGAAAAAATAAAATTCATTCTGTGGTAGATAACAGTCATGGGAAGTTTTGGCCCAAACTACTCAAGTTTGGTACAGTTATTTATAACTAAAACCAGTTTTAAAATAAACAAGGAGTATTACCTGTACCACCTACACTAGGTATGTCATTGATACTCCAGAAAACTTTCCATAACTAGTCTTTCTTAAAAGTTTTTATCAGTTTCTGGTATTTTTAGTGCATGGAAACAAGACTTCAAACTGTAAGCTTATTAAAAAACAAACAAACAAAAAACAAAACAAAAAACCCAAACACACACACAAAAAAAACCAAACAACAAAAAAAAGACCCAAACCATGAGTGAGATTCTAACTGAACGTTAAAATCCTATTAGTCTTTTAAAATGCTAATACCCAGCTACTTTTACGGCTAGGACTTCCGTTCTAGTTCAAAGCATTAACAGTTGTATTACTGGACTTTTTTTCTTTACAAAGGAAAATAGGATAAAAAAGCATAAGTGTAATCAACTTTCTAATATTTCCAGCAAACTGCACTACTGGGCTTTAACCAGATCCAATGAAACCTCATTTCTCCTAGCAATTTTTTAATGGGTGCTCAAGAAAAAGATAATCTGAGCATGAGAGGAGCCTGCTATTTTGCTTTTTGATACAAACAGAGCTCATTTTCCTTCCTGCTTGTATCAGAGGCCAAACACCCCACACTTATCTATAGCGACTGTAAAAACAAGATTTGAAGAGGCCACAGCTCTTTCATTCCCCATTAGGAAGCTTAGGGCTTTAAGCATTTGCTACACTATGGAGACTAATCCTAAAAGTAAACTAATCTAATGTGTAACAAAACCGGTGGTTTAAAACACACAATGGAGAAGAAAAATCTGGGATTTAAAGGACTTACTGTTTAGATGAACAGTTAGGAACAAGGAACTATCAATTTTTTTTTGCACCACCAACGCGCCAGCGGCACCGCCATCAGAGCTAGAGGGTCTGACAGCAAACCAGCTCCCTTACACCACGCCTTTACAGTCAGCAACTTCTCCAGTTTCTTTAAAAAAGAATTTTGATTTCTTCTTCTCAGGTTTTATCACCCTTTCCAAGTAACATTAAATGACTTGAAGTGTAAAAGGTTTGCAAATGGAACGGAAATGGTCTTGCACTGATAAGAGATAAGAGCTGGTAAAAGCTGGAAGTCAGTGCTTAAAGACAGATAACCAGTTGCACACATGCCTAGTTCCTAGTGAACATATCAAAACTGGCTGGTTTAAACCAGTAACGCAGAGTCAAGCCTTGTGGGCTAATTAAAGAGAGTCAAAGGCATTAAAAAAAAAAAAGACTACCAAGCATAGCTTACACAGGGCCAAGCTGAAGCAAAACAGCAGGGCAGTAGTAGAAAGCTGCCGCAGTCTGCACCAGCCTTGATCCCGCAGTTACATGGAGTGCCTGGACATTCCAGGCTCTACGAGGGAGGCAATTTCCATTGCTCCATCTTACCAAGGAAGCCAGCATTTAAAAGCCACAACTCTGTTATCAGAGTGGCAGCCCTAAGGTATCTTGTCTGACCGCACCCAAAAGCAATGCCCTCTAAGGGTATTACAAGTGGAGTGAATTGGGGTAGTAGCCATACAGGAGTATTAGACATACGGAAGTATACAGGGACAGTGGAATACTGGGATACTAGAAGTGGAGTGAATTAGAAGCGAATATGGGAATACTTTAACATAACATGATACTCTCCTCTAATGCTGTCCCAGCCTCCAAGCACAGTCAGCTCAGGGACTTCCTTAGCTGGATTGGGTTTTTTTTTGTTTTTTTAAAATGTGCTTAAGAACATACAGTCTTCTCACCCTGTTGCTCTTCGAATGCATACCAACCTGTAGCATCTAGAAAACTTGTCAGCCAAGGAGTTCCACCGGTTCAGTTACCACTGTGTTAAGAACCACCTTCCTTATTTTTATCCTTGCTCTTACTTGCTAATTTTGATGCCTTCTCCTGTTATTGCACTGCAGAAGGCAAACAACTGATTCCTATCCATCCTCTCCTTACCCCTTGCCGTGTTGCGTGTCTCCATCATACCCCCCACCCCCTTACCAGAACCCGGCTCTTATCCCTGGCTGAAGCATTGGTTTACTTACTCGTTCCCCACATAGGCTGTTTCAAAAACGCGTATTGGGGCATCCAGACGACCATGCGTTTGATTACTCAGTTTTAACCTATTCTTCCTTAAAGGAGAATCTTGCCTGCTCCAATGGTACCCCTTACCGGCCACCTCAAACCCTGAAACTTGCTTGTCAGGACGCGCTGTCTTGTGAATGAAAGGGTTTGCCACACGACTCCTCCAGCACTTACTCACAGCAGTGTTTTACAGAAACATCGCTGCCTCAAAACAAAGAGATGCAAGAAATAGCTTCCAGGTGCCCAAAATAGTTCCATTTTTTGACCAGTCCCACGGATCTTTCTTTTAATAAATTCCCATCGCTGGGCCTGCAAAGCAGTTGTCAAGCTTTCGGGTGAGAAGGTGCAGCCGTTCTCTGGGTTATTTTTTTGGATATAGTCAAAACTGCTTCCCTAGTTGGTGGTAACCAACACTTTCTAAGGAAGATATCGGAAGTTATTTCTCACTTAAATAAATACCTATTTCAGTTTCTCTCTCCCACAGAGAGAAACACAGTCCAAAAGACAGAATGAAAATACCCAATGTATTTAGTAGCATATTATTAAAAATATTTGTGGTTTTGACCATTTTTCTTTAGCCACTTTTCAACGCTGCAGTGAAAAGCACATTATGGCAGGAAAGCACCAAAATGGTAAATGTTTTCCAACCTCTTAATGTTGAAGAGATTTTATCTTAGAAATGCAAGGAGGAGAAAACTTCTCTTTGCATTGGTCCCAGAAACAAACACTCAAGCTGCCTGTGAAGCCTTACTTGCTCAGTTTCGATAAAGCACGGGAAAGCTGCTGGGAGCACTTTTTTTCTGGCCTCAAGTGACAGGGTAAGATACATTAAGTCTTTAAAAAGGAAACACTACTGCATGTCACTTTATTTTCCAGAGACTGCATGAACAAGAACATATTTTAAAAACTGAATTTTGAGTAAGCAGTTCTCATTTCTTAAAGTTCCTACCGCTCTTCTGTCAACAAAATTTCACTCATTTCCTAGTCATTCAAGAGCCCTTCTACTAAGATCATGGGAGTCAGGTTTGAAGTTTTTAGAAGTTAGAAATATCTGTATTTTCTTCTTCCCCAGCATCACATCTTTTCCAACTTTTTAGGCTGTCTTTTGTATATCAAAGATGCAGCACATTTTTACACCTTTCGTATCACTCCAGGCTACCCAACAATCAGGCATACTCTGTTTTGCTGCTTAGACATTGCTTCTAGGAACATAAACAGCTTGACTACAGTTTACAGCAATTCTCCAGGTCAAAGGAGCTATACTTGCAAAAGCTATCTTTAAAGCACGGCTCTGCGAGCATAGGAATGTCACCACAGAAGTCCTGATGCTAGGTGGCATCCCCCGGCAGCAAAAGGTCCTGTTATTGATGTGGCCGTGTCTGGAGGGTACGAGAGGGGAGTTCGGAAGTGAAGAAAGCTCACGCAAATTTTCACCATGCACGCAGGTTACTTACTGCCAACGTGCTGTCTCCGACATTCGATGCAATGAGTCCCTCAATTGTGCCATATTCTGCATCTCTAGAATTGAGCCTCTCCATATGGTTTTTCTGTATTCTCCGGATGATCAGCACAGCTACTGCAGAAAAAACTATCAACACTATCACAGGAGCCAGTATAACAATGATTAGTGTTTCCATGCTGTAACCTGCAGCTTCTCCTTGAAAAGTTTGCCCTTGGAAAGGAGAGGGGAGGGGAAAAGAAAAAAAAAAGAGAGAAAAAATAAATAAATTTGTAAATTCCCAGAGAAAGTCTTTAAAACGAGCAGCACTGATACCAACATCTAACTTGGTAGCCACCCAGTCGGAAAGAGAGGCCGTGACACAGCCAGAGCTATGAGGGTGCACTCACACGAAGGACGCTGCCCCAGCAACTCCCCGCAGAGCTGTCCCAACAACCCTGTCCTTCCGAACAAGCCCCAGCCGTGACTCTGCGGTTCACTCGCAGGCATAACTCAGCCCTGACCCTGACCGCGCACTTGAACCCCCATCGTTCCTCCAGCAATACAGGTCATCCAGCCGGCGGACATCAGATGTGTGCCAGCGGGCCCCAGGGTGGGCAACAAAGCAGAAAGGGCCTTACTGTGTTGATTAAACCCTCACTTCAGCTAGCGCTGAAGTCCTCTCGCTTCCATCACATCAGATGCAAGGTGAACCTTTTTTCTTTCTCCAAATTCACCACTTATTAAGCTCTCACCTTTAGAAGAAGGCAACTGTGCAGTGATATTCATGTTGCACAGGTATCCTTGGCAGCACTCCACAGCTTGATCAGGAGATGGAGGTGTTTTGCACGTCATTTTCCCTTGTTCGTAGACTTGGAAGCAGCCTTTCTGGTAAACCTTAGCACCATCATTAATGCTCAGGGAAGCAAAACATTGCTGGCCTTGGCAACGATCTCCATTCCCACAGGACATGCCTTCACACACACATTCGTAGTGGACCATATTTAGCTTCAGTTCATCATCTGTAAAAGGGAGAATTGAGAAAAAAACACCATCGTATTCTTAATAGCTTCATTTATACAGAGGTAATGAAATCATTAGACAATAAAACCTTCTGTTTAAGGAAAGAAACATTACTTGCAGCTAGTGCTGAAAAACCACCAAGCAGGAGCTAACGATTCTAATTTAGCCGTTTCAGCAAGACAAAGATATGCGCTTGAACCATCAAAGAAATACCAGCCATATCTGCCCACTCCAAGTACTCAAGTTTGAGAGTTCAGTGACATTTTATGTCACCTCTTGCACATACACTACTGTGGGTATACAACATGGGAGGGTCATCTACAAAGGGACACTCAGCAGAGGAGAAAACCTAACAGTGTAAATTTAAAACAGATTTGCTAAACCACATTATATTTCTATACGGAAATAGTTATTCTCAAGCATTCTGGAAATGACTTTAACCAAATCAAATTAAGGCCATTTAAATTTGCAGCGGACACAGCTACACAGGATTTAGCGGGTTTAACTAGCGTGCTTGGAAAGCAAATCTGGACCGACTTTCCCAGAAGACAAGCCTTTGAGGAGTACCTTGCGAGTCTCAATAACCACGGAGATAAGAAGTAAAGCGAGAAGCAGCACACACTGTCAATAGGTACACCACCTCCCTTCCAACTCCAGATGCTTCAGCGAACTGAAAGGAAGAACTTTTAAAAGAATGAATAGAGTAGGAAACTAAGCTTCTAAGTATCCTCGGCAAAGCGTCTGCAGATCCCTAGCTGGGAAAAACCCACTCTCCCCGCGCAGAACCGGACGGGCTGCCGCTCTCGGGAACAGCACGTGCCTTTAAACAGACAGCGCTGGGCACGCCGGTCTCTGCCGGAGAGGACACCGCTGCCGGCTAGCTAACGGACACCGCTGGAAGCTCTTCAGGCCCCTGGAAAATACAGGTGCCCGTGGTGGTAAATGGCCCTGTGCAAAGAGGCACAGCTGTGACGGACAGGACAAGTCGCTGCTCTGTTACGCACATCCCGTGCACGCACACACACGTTTATGGCAACCTAACTCATATTTACATGCTCTTTTTCCGTTCTAACACACAAGAAAAATGTCCAGCTACAAATACAGTGGATGCTCCTAAAATAGCAGCTGAGCATACCATGTGTTGGACTTTTTCAAGCCTATCATTAGAGTCTGCCCACTGGGAATATAACTCAGTTTGTCTTCCGCTTTGTTTTCCTCCCCTCCTCCCACAATGAACAAATACACAAATATAATTTTCCATTTTTGAACCACTAACAAAAACTAAACTGGGGAAAGAATCCTGAAATCAGACAGCGTCTGTCACATTGATTTCAAGTACTGGTATACACAACCCCAGTCATACAGGCATCAAGTAATAGCTTCCCTAATTTTGTGGCACTTTTTTTAAAAAAGAAAAAAATGATGCCAAACATTCCTATAATCAAAGTTCTGTTCCTTCTCCTCCCGCCACAGCAGCGGCAAAACACAACTGGTATTGTAACACACAAGCCCTTAATCTCGGTTTGTCCGGCTGGCACTGCCGAAGGCGTCCCAAGCCACAGACCCAGAAGGGGCCTCCTCCCCAGGCATGGCCACCACCTGCCGAAAAGCGTGCAAGGCCCGCACCTTTGCTAAGGACAGCCTTCCCCGGACGGCCCGTTAGCAGCAAGGACTTCAATACCTCCCGGTGAGCGAGACACTCCTGTGTTCACTGACAAACGCTGGCCGGGAGGACACAGCCGAGGAGGTTCGCAGGCTGCAGTGACAGCCATTTCAGCTATTAAGTAGCAGCAGAAACAGCTGCTATAGGGAGCAGGACAAGCAAACTACCATCCGAGAGCCACACCAAGTCCATGAGGAAAATTCATCCAGCTTGCAGCCTGATCCACCCTAACGCTTCCCTCTTCTCTTGACCCAGGGACCGTTCGCGGGAGCCAGAGGAGCGGTTCTGGCAGAAAACCACCTCCCTCCCGTGCCACCTCTTGGAGGAGCCCGGCAATCCCCACCCGGGCCAGGAGGCGACTGCGCAGCCACCAGGCAATCATCAGCCCATGCAGAGCAAAGCTGACATCCCCTACAAGCAATGAACCAAGGCATTGCAACTCCAAACACGCTACCTGCCTCTTGAAAAGACTGCTCCGGTCTGAAGGCAGGGTGAGCGGTCTAACGTGACAGGCTGTGGATCCATTTAACAGGGCATGAAGACAGAGTAACGCTGACTACACACGTGAGCTGCTGCAGATCCCGATGTGTCCACGGACCAATACAGATCAATTATCTCCAGGGTTGGAAATGGAAACACTCTCCTCCATGGCTGCTACTATTCCTTATGCCCAAACCGCTCCTTTCTTTTACTTAGCTGGTTTTCCACCTCCATGGCATATTACCACGTACCAGCCAGCCCTTCCCTCATCGATGCTCCCGCAGTGCCACACTCACTTAAAAAACAGGCTGAGCTTTACCCACACAGGAAAGCTTATTCGGGCTGCAGAACCAGCCACAGCACTTGACCACGTCCTCCCACTCCTGCCTCCGCAGGCCACCAGCTAAGAGAGAGCTGCGGGTCAGAAGCCTGCGAGCAGCCCAACGGGGCGACGCTTCACGTGCAAACTGGACACTGTACCATACCCACAAAGCACTCTCCCCATGCACAAAGCCAGCTGTGAAGGGCTGGATAGTCTAGCCCCATTTCCCCAAAGCGAAGCCAGCTGCACTTGCAAGGCACAGTGGTGTTGGCATACAGCGAATCCACAGCAGAGGCAGAGCTGGACTGGGTGATGCTTCTCCATAGCTCTCGCGCGCGTGGCTGCGCGAGCAAGTCTGCGGGACAGCCGTGACCAGCAAACGCCACAAGCCAGCTGCAATCAAGGGGTTACGGCTGAGGCAGATCAGCTCCCCCAAACGCACACGCTCGGGTAAGTATTACTCAACAACAGCTCCGGGTGTGGAAGGCTGTCAGGCCAGCTATGTGTGTAGCAGGCAGGCAACACACGCAGGCAAGCAGCCAAGCTTAAAAATACTCCCATTACCCAAGCATGTTCACTGCATATATTTTTGTTTCGTAATACAGAGACTCATTGCTGCACTTGTGGCCCACATCTATTGGGCACACGCACACACAAAAATCTGACTTGCCACACAAAGGTACAGAGATTTGCATTAACTTCTCATTAACTAGTTTATTAGTTCATTATTATTAAAGTGTCCAAATTGAAGCTCCTTTATTTTGTTTGCTTATTCACTTTGTGAAAATCAACAATTAAGAGCACTGACTCTTAATTATCTAGGTATTTCAGCAGAACAAGAACCAAGACACTCCGGGCTTTAACCGGCAGGGCCAGCGTTTAACCCTCCCGGTGACCGCAGAGGACATCGCGCTGCGCGCAGGGCTCGCGTGCAGGCGCGCGGCCCCCGCCCGGATCCGCAGGACACCGAACCGGCAGGCTCCGAGGGGCAGGTTAACGATGGGAACGTACAGACGCAGGGAAACAGAGACAAGTTATTTACTTCTACGTGAAGTTTACTTCACGCAACCAGTTACCAATCTAGGCAGTTTTATTTCATATTTTATATCCAATTCCTGGACTGTAAACATTGTTAACTGTCTGGGAAAATACCAAACTTCTTCTCTCCAAGGAGAAATACATGACGTGTTTCTGGCAACACACCTTAATTGTGAGGTGACCTCTTCATATTTAGAAGAGTGATTAATTTTCCATCGGAACAGCTAGTACAATAGGCACTTGGCCACTTTTTCTTATTGGCACTACAGCAATACAGATTCTTCATCTACCTTTGACTTGAAAAAATGCTTATGTTAACTATATGACATGGTCAGCCAATACTGAATTGAAATAATTTTTAAAAGCATAAAAAAGCAAAACCAGATATGTTCACCATGAATCTCAATTTTCTTTCTAAAGACACAGACTCTAGTTGTATTACGCGTACCTTTTAAAGAAGGGCTTTAACAATATCAAATAATTTCCTTCCAGTGAGGCACCACCGCTGCATACCTCCCTTTCAAAATTCCACCTTGCAGATAAAAACTAGTACATCTTATTACACAGATATAATATATATTTAGCCCACGCATGCGAGCAAGTGTTCAGAGGGATACCTACATGACACCAGACCTCTTAGTATGCGGCTGGAAAAAGAAAGCCAGGTGGCCAAGGATGGACAGAGGTAAACAAGCCTTAAACTAGTCCTTCGCTCACCGAGACATGACGTTATACCAGCCTAAGTTTAAGGGGCACAATTCCATCTAGGTGCCTCCTGTTTACCAAAGAGCGAGGCAAAGCAAAAAGGAGCGAGGCCTTCGCTCACAAGCGAGAGGGCAGAGCAGATCCCTCCGGGAGCTCCCCTCCAGCCCGGCCCGCAGCTGTGCGGCGGGAAGGCGCCGTGCCTGCGCGGCCGCATACTGCACATGCACAGACGCTGCAGTCACCGGCTAACCTCGGGCACGCGCGGCCGGTCCCAGCCTCCGGGCCACCGGGCTCCGGCTTCCCAACCGGAGACCGCTCGGAGCCGTACTAGGGTTGTTAGCCCCTTTGCTGCTTGGCTTTGAGCGGGAGCACCTGCTGAGCGGGATCACTCTTCTCGAATGGAAAACCTTGAAATCAAACCAGAAAGGTTACAAATCACAGGCGAAGCTTATTTCGGAGTTCTTGGAAGCCACGGAGTTGCTGAAATCTCTAGTAGGATGAAAGGGACTTCATGCTCGAAGGCCAAAATATTTAAAAGCAGCAATATTCTTTTTCTTCTTAAATTACTAGGGCTGGGGGAAGAGGTGGGATCTGCTAGAGCTTCATAGCATAATAAATTGAAGACGAAGGAAAGCAGACTTGGAAAAGTTAAAATCTCTTTAGAGTCCATTTAACTGTATGTTAGACAGCTCTTTTTTGGTGGTTAGCCTCCCTTGATGATTCTTAGCCATTTCAGGAAAACAGAAAATAAGAAGCTTGTAGAGATGACTACTCCATTCAGAGTTTTATTTTCTCTTTGTCAATGCATACAGTAACAAGCATTATACAACAGCCATAATAATAATCACAGAATCATATAGGTTGGAAAAGACCCTTAAGATCATAAAATCCAGCCATAAACCTAGCACTGCCAAGGCTGCCACTAAACCGTGTCCCTAAGTGCCACATCTGTACGTCTTTTAAATACCTTCAGGGATGGGGACTCAACCACTTCCCTGGGCAGCCTATAATAATTTATATAGGATTTATTAGCTGAATATTCCAGCACTAAGAAACAGCTGTTTAGCCTTCTTATTGTTCTCCATCTTACAAAAAGCCCTAAAACAGAAAAGGCACAGGCGCTACGGACACTGACAGTTAGTCGGGGAGCACCAGGGCCGGGCGGAGGTGCCCGGCTCCGCAGAAGCCCAGCGGCTGGAGGGGGCGTTAGGCTGTCCCAGAGCCGGCTCCCAGCAGGCCAGACAACAGCTTCAGGAGTTTCAGTAGCTCCCAAACGCCTCCTGGCCATGGCGTCCAGCCTGCCCGGCTCTCGCAGGCAGGAGCTTGGCAGGGAAGCCGGGGCAGCCAGAGCAGTCAGAACATGGCCCCGACGCCTTCCCCCCGTCAGTAGGGAGGGCAGAAGCATCGGCAGCATTTCACGCGGCGTGCTCCTAACGTGGCCGTCGGGATCAGGAAACGGCACCTCTGCACGGTCACTAGTACGTGAAAAACCTCACGCTCTCAAGCACAGGCATTACACTACTTAGTCAGGGCTTAACTTCTTGGGAAATGAAGAAAAGCCTCTTTCCCCACTTCACAGGGCTAATAAAGGAGTGACACAGAAGTAAGTGCTGTATAAACCTTTAGAATAAAAGGATTTTCTGGACACTCAAGTAGGGAGGAGATGTGTTTCTGCACTTAGAATCCTACACAGGGTTTGATTTTTTTGGGGTTGGGTTGTAGAGTTGCCTTTTTTTTTTTTTAAATCATGTTTAATCTCATCTTCTGAAGCCTAGTAGCAATGCAGAAATAGTCAGTCTGCCCCTGAACGCTACCCAAAGATATGCCCAGATATTTTTCACTCATCAAAAATGCAAAAACCAAACCTGGTCCAAATCCCAGTGAAAGGCAATGGACTGATCTGTGATACAATACACGGGAAACAAACAAACAGAAGATCAGAAGGTGGTGTACTTTTTGTTGTTGTTATTTTGTGCAAAGGGAAGACAAAATAACTGTTCTCCCCCAAAACATCAACTTTTTAAAAAAATTTAGAAAAAGCACACGGGAATGTTAGCAGGCAGCAGAGGATCAACTTACTCCCTACAACCAGCTGGAAGCAGGAAACTTTCCAAAGGAAACAGAACAGCATTACTACTAGCAAACACGGAAAGAGGGAAGAGCAGTAGTATTTAAGTGCACAGACAAGTAGTTGCTCACAGAAAAACAAAGTATGAGGGGAGGAGAAGGGAAGGAATAAAGCAAGAAAAGCAAAGCAAGGTTATCGTGTCTATTCTACAAAGCCTTTCACAGGAGCTCTCTCACCGTGGGAGAGAAATGCAGGCCCAAACACAGAGTTCTTTAAAAAGTGTTATTGGACCGGCTCTCCCACGGCACGGCAGCTCCACGTCGTGAACTGGAAACTCTGTTCTTCATCGATGCCCGCTGGCACAGGCAGACGGACAGCAAGAACACATCATCTGCATGCCTCTGCCCCACAAACTCTGTCCGAAGCCCATTCCAGCAGCACACCTGGTCCAGCTCCGCCTTTGCTCCCAGATGAGGCACGACCCTGTACCTCCAGTGTCACAGACAGCCAGGGAAGGGACGGAAAGAAAGCGTCTTGGCACGGATTTAGTAACTCTTCTCTTGCTGATCACTTATTGGCATCTTTTCAACAAAAAGATATCGTTCTAAGCCCTAGAACCTAGTTTCCTTTTTTAAGCAGAGTCAGGTGAAATAACTAGGGCTTGCACACCTGTAGGGTAGCTTTGGAAGGGCAGGGCGGGCTGCCAGCACTGCTCCATAGGTTGCACTACGCAGGCAGTGCCAGCGTCCGATTCCACGCACCCTACGAGAGAAATTAACGGAACCGCAGACTTTAACGTGCATCTTTCCCATCTGTTTCTCTTCTCCATCTACTGCTCTTCACAGTAAGGATGTGAAAGACAGGCAGTTTAACTTTAAGATTTTTAATATAAGCAGCTCTGAAAGCTGAAAAAACATTTTCAAGAAGCAGACAGCTGCACTTCAAGAGTGATAAGAAGGTACAGTGTGATAACTGCTACCAAACCTTATTTCAAGATAATATTGTATCAATAACATTAGCGGTTTAATGTATTTCCACTAACATTCATCCAGCGTTCCTCCCTTTTTAAATTTTGTCTCAATTCCCTGTTCATAGACATGACTAAAGTCAACCACTAGACCTCTGTGCATTTTTAATCTTTACCTTCTGCCATTCATTCTAACACTCCATTTAATATACTCTGCCTTTTATTATTTGCATCAACGTTTGAAAATAAATGCATTTTGGCAGAGTATTTCAGAAAGATTTCACAAGGTAAATACAAAAGAACGTGGATATGCCATAAGAAACACTAGATACACCTCTCAAGTCTCTCAAAATTTAAAACTGAGAAAAACAAGTTACTCACACAAAACCTTTATTCAACGTTTTTAAAAGGCTGTTTGCAAAGTAGCAAGCATGTATCTTGCAGGAGGTTCTCTCCCACAACATCCCCAGGACCTTCAAACGAACCATTCCGGCCTCTCCACGGCAGTGGAAACACCCTTCTCTGATTTTGCTGAGGCAAACCTTAAATGCACTGCATGTCGTAAAACCTTTATGTGCACAAAACTGCATAAGCAATTTATGTGAAAAAGTCACTTTCCATAGCCAAAGACCTTACTGGAGCAATCACGGAGAAGTTATCTAACACCATACTCGACACTCCCAAGAGCTATCCCAGAGAAAAACCTTTGCTTTTAAGAATGCAAGCAACAACTGCACCTCAGCCCATGGGCTAGAAAGGCCTACTCGTTACACAGCTCAGTAATTTGCCATTCAAATAAGGTTTCCATTTCCCTCCCCAGGCCCTGGCACGACCTATGCCAATCACGCATGCTATAAATTTTACACGTAAACAGGCAACAACCATCCTTTGAAGCAACTTGAAATGGAAAAGCAAACATCTCATTCCTGAGAGGAACGTGCCCGTGCTGCCAGCTCGTGAAGCGAGCCGGGTGCCGCGGAGCGCTGCCAGGCGGCTCTCACGGCGGAGCCGGCGCTGGAAGCCGGCCGCTGCAGCAGCAGACAGCCGCAGCTCCGCTGCGCACGGCGCTCACTCACCAGCCACGGCTCCACCACGCACGGCGCTCGCACTCACCTTGCCCCGCACACGGCGCTCGCACTCACCTTGCCAGCTCGGGGAGGGAAATGCCAGCAGCAGCAGCACGGGAAGAATCATAACTCCGTCCACCATTGTAGAGCTGCAGAAAGAGAAGAGACATGAGAGCTGTGTACACTTTCACTTTTGTCTTAAAATGTACCCACCCCCAAATCAGTGTTTACCAACACCTTTCATCAATTCCTTATACAAAACGCAGAACAACCAAGGTTGATTGGTCTCCTTTTTACTGCGTCTTGTTTCCTAAGTAATTTGCTTCATTTATAAAATTCATGATTTACTACAATTTCTTAAATTGGGTTTTTTTTTTTTTTGAAGTCATAGAAACATCATGTGCAACTACAGTGTATATTTATAAGCATGCTAGTAGGAAAACATGAACCCTTTCAGTACCAAGCAGGCATGTAAAATAGAAGATATGCTCTTTCAACCAGGTATTAAAAAGTTAAATTACTGTGAACTGAAAAGAAGGCCCATAGAACTGTGTATTATTTGGGCTTTGAGGGGAAACAGAGAAGATCTCAGCCAGAAAACTCTGAATAAGTTTCTTTACCAGCAGAAACCATTGCTAGATGGCAAGAAAAAGAGCAAGATTTATTTAAGGGAGACACCACTCTCAGAAGAGTAATTTCCCAGCGTAAGCTGCTTTTCCAGGGGTTTTCCTTTCCATGGCTCAGCTTCGTTTCCCTGCTGTTGAAGACAGGTACCTACACGTTGTGTGAAAACTCAGGCTGTTTCCCGCATATCAGTAGAGGCACGTGCTCCCTCGAAAACAGTAAATAAAGGAGTGAATTCTCTCGTGTATTTCAAATCTTTTCCAGGACACTTGGTCTTTACAAGAAAATAAAAGCTCCACTTTTTTACTATGAAATAAGAGTTATTTCACAGGCTTCTGAAAGGAACTTTTCTGCGGTTTCTTAAACTCCGCATTTAAAATGATCACTACTACCAAGGAATAGAGATTAACTACAATCAATCAATCAATCTCCATTGGGATTTAACCCAACATCCAGCAGGGCTGGATGACTCGAAGGGCTCGTCTGGCCTGTGCGCCCTGGTTCCTACAGATTCTCTAGCCTAAGCACATGCCATAAAATTTCAGCCAAAAGCAGCAGCAAGTAGTACGGGCAAAACAAAGTTACTCTCCTTGACCAAGGCACCGAGTCATTACTATTCTTCTTACGTGTAAGTATTTGTCTTCGTTTTTCAGATTTAATTCTAGTGAAGCAGATGAAATGGGAAAATAAATTTGGTATTGCCATTTTTCTTTCAGGTACCTTCTGTTGCTGCCTTTTCAAATCATTAGCAGGCTCCTTAAGTGCTTGGTGGCGAAAGCCAAGTCATTTACTTCTATATTTATTTCCTGACATGGATTTGTTTTGCAGAATATGAGAAACGTTTCACTAACTGCTTCATCATCAGTTAAGACGATGAAACATTACTGAAACCAAGCATTCGGAGTTTTCGCCCTGACAGAAGGGATCAGGCAGCGCTCACCACAACCTCCAGGAGCGAAACTCTCATTTTCAAACATCCATTCACCAAGTAACTTTGCCTTCCTCGTTCCTGATACACATCAATGCATTCTTAGTATGTGCCAATATTTAACCTTCAACAATTATGCTGGAAACACGATGAAATGAACTCATATATAGCACGATCATTGAGCACTCCAGTATAGAAAATTGGGAGAAGAAATCTATCCCAGGGAACAATTAGTTGCTTAATGCTCCGGATCAGCGCAAAGGGGTCCATCGCTCCAAAGGGGGGGCAGCTACAGGACACGAGAGCAACACCGTCCTCCGCAGCCACCCAGCCACCGCGCGCGCTTCCTTGGGCCGAACAGCTTACACCAGCGCTTTCCTCGGCATTACACCCGGATAACTCCCTGCAAGTCTAGACAGAAGTGGCTCATGAGACATGCCCTCTTTCTTTCAACACACCAATGGTTCAAAGAGCAGAGGCAGAAACTTTGATTTTAATGATGCCAGCCGGCAGCCGCAACGGAGCTGGGCGAGCCAGCCGCCCTGGAGGCTGCCGGGCGGAGGGAGTGCTCAGGGGGAGCCTGGCAGGGACAGGCCACCGGTCCACCCAGACAGCCCCTCAGACAGCGGGGACACCCAGCACAAGGAAAAAGGGCTTTACAAAAGTAGGTTTAACAACATAGAGTGGGTTAAAACATTAAACAGTAGCACGCTGCCGACACACAAAGCGGTTGACGGGTCTTCTACACATCTGTAATTGACAGTTGCATCCTCCATGCCCAATTAAAAAAACCGACAACGGTTGTTTTCTGCTGGCAGGGAGACGTGACACCGGCTCCAGCGCTGCAGGTCGGCTCCGAGACCCACACACGCTGCAGCCTGCCCTCAGCGGGGCTCCCTCCCCGCTCCCAGCCCTCCACCACCTGCAAGCCCCCCACCCTCGGCCAGGTCAGCCCTTCCTCCTGCCAAACCTGGCTGGAGCAGGGAGAGCAGGAGGGGAACCTGCAACGGGCTCAGTTCGGTTCTGCCAGGAAAGGAGGTTGAACACAAGAAACGTGAGCTGGCCAGAGAAGAGGAATTTAAGATACAGGAAGCAGACAGCAGTATGGAAACCTGGAAAACTCTGCAAGTTGCATGTACCTATTTGTTTTCTTTTCAAACAGTTTGTTTCAATTCCCTAATATATATGTGTATATATATATATCTACACACACAAACACACAAGCCCCTGCCCTGTATTTCTCAAAGGGAGGAGGAGGAGGAAGGAAATCCAAACTGTACCCCCCGCAAAGAGGCGAACAACCTCCCATGGGAGCTGGCCCACGGTGACTACTTCCCATCTCAGGAAGGGGAGCTGTAACACACTCGGGGTGCTGAAGTCAGCTCCCCATCTCCTGATTCCACGTGCCCCCACATCTGCGCATCAGGACAAAGCCAGCACGGGTTGAGACAGACAGCAATTCATCAACAAGTATGAGGATTTTTACCAGGCCTCACCACAGGGATGAAATAAGGGAAAAAAGCCACAAAACCATGGTAATAGCCATTCTTGATCCCTCATCCAACACACTGTTCAAGGTTCCCCCTCCACACAGCTCGAGGATGACTTCATTGAGTAAAGCACCCAAACTGACACCAAATTTTTTTGTTAAATGCATTTAAGTGCCTAACACAAAAGGGGCCGGCACCCTTCCCCTGCTTCGCAGCTGCAGGGGAGGTGCGCACACCGCAGGGCAGCCGCCTGCAGTGACCTGGTGGGCGAGCACCGGCGGGGACGGACGGGAGCTGGGTCGGAGGCTGCTCCGCTGGGATCCTCGTCCGGCAGGCCAGAAACGGCTTGCTCGGTGCCCGTGGGAAGGCCCGCCGAATGACCCGCATTCAGCCCTGCGTTAGCAAGCAACTATTTGTGCAAGCCTCTTTGGTAGGGTTACATTTATGAATAGACTTTTCCTATTATAATGCAAACAACAACAAAATCAGACTATTAACAGACTTTATGCATTTCACAGCCTGCATGGTCCTCTCAAAGAAAAAAGCCAAATACTAAGAATTTAAACCCCGCTTCCATGAAACTTTGTTAGACATTCATTTTCCCAAAAGCCTCAAAGAATATTTTGTCTGCTTTTGCTGAGAAGTGCTGTGCATACTTACAACAGCCTATAAAAAACCCACCGTGCATGTACTTATCGCCAATTAAAATCCTGTGCCGTGTATGTGCAGACTCGGTACAGCTCTCGGGCTTTTGGCAAGCTGCCCGCACAGCCCTCAGCACAGCACAGCCCAGTTACACCACCTCCACTGGGTCTGCTGGGGCTGGGAGACCAGAGGAGGGAAGGAGTTGGGAGGGAGCCTCTGACCTTTGCAAAACACCGATTTTCTTTCAAAAATGATTTGAGAGAAAGTGCATCCACTCTAAAAATTAAAAGTGACAAATAAAACTCTTCACTATATTAAAACCGTGTCAAGTCCTTAATCCCTGCTCTAAGACAAGAGAGCATTTCGGATGGGATCAGGCGAGGTCTGCTCTCGGCCCACGCCGTCACCCAGCGCCAGCCGACCCACTGGTTAGACAGCTGAAGTCCTGCCAGAGCCTCGGAAGAGGCGTCACGATCCCTTGCTGGTTGCCATTTTGCTCAGGGTATGCCGTATCTGCTGCGCGCCTGTTAAATCAGTAGTTAAAAATAAGCCTGGCGAGCGTGCCGCTTGCAAGGCGGCGGTGGGACGGGGGCCGGGAAGCCCCTCTCCGGGGGTCCCACCAGGCACCGGCCCCGCTCAGAGCCACCGCAGGTGCTGAGATGGAGCCGCAGCGTCCTCCAGCTCCGAAACGGTGCTCTGGTTTTTACAGCCATCTGCGTGCCCACAGTACCCTTCCCTTTTAAGTGAAGGCACAAAACCCACACACAACACTGCAGCCAGGCTTTCGCTCTGTTTCACTTTCAGGTTATCCCAGTTGCAAACTGCAGACGCAGCAGGGGACAAGTTTAAAAGCCCTGCTTCCATTGCTTAAAGAAATGACTTTTTTTAAAGTAATTCATGATACACATATGTAAGAACCAAAATCTGATTCTAGTGACACCAGCAAGCACGTCTCTTCCACTTACTACTTGTTTAGAGAGAAAGCAAATATAAGTTTTAATGTAAAGAACAAAACAGTCTTTAATAGAACTCCATAGCAAGTTGCTATGGATCTAGAGATCCACAAGATATCCAGTTACTATCTGGTGTTTGAATTCACAAGAACTTTTTCCAAAGGGGATAATTGGGATTTAACCCAGATAAAGAAAGAGGAGCTAGAAAGCAACCAGCAAATAATGCACAAAATTTATTTTCCCTTCTAGACGTACCAATCTTTACTATTATTGGACTGCAACTGGTAGGAGAGCTACCAGGGCTGCAGTAGCCACTAGAGGGCATTCAAGACATGAGCCCTGGGATCTGAGCCTCCGTGCCATCCTTCATCCACACCGATGCTGGGCGCCGTACGGCGGAGCTGCAGGCAGGATACAGCGTCTGGGAATTCCACCCATGTACAGGGAAAGGAAGATCATTTGGGTTTAACTTTTCCATACAAAAGCACACAATTAGAGAACCTGAAACTTGCTAGGTCACAATGGAAGAAGTCTCTTCTAAAGTGGCAGCTAACAGATTTCCAAACAAATCTGTTGCGGAGTGCAGACGGCGCACTGAACCTAGCTCCGGAGCAGGCTGGAATCTACTCTGAAGCCAGCTTTAGATTCCAAAGAAGGAATCAACTAAATCGTTTTCAGAAGCCTAAAGGAACAATAATAAGCATATGATATGGCAGATATAATACTTGGTTAGGACACCCAATTTAACATACAGACGCACAACTAATTGTTTTAGATAAAAGAATTGATGGAATTCTCACGGTTTATATTCATAAAGCCCCAACACTTCAAAGAATCTATCCTGAAAACCCCAATACCTTTTCCACTTTCACGGCCAACATAAATTGCTTTCTGTTTTCTTAGGAAGAAAACTATTTGTCTCCTGCCAAATCTTTCCCTTGTGGCCTGACAGCAACATGGGGGTGAGGGAGACCTCAGATGACGGCTGGGACTGTCGAGATGGCTGCTGCAGCGAGCCGCGGAGGGAGAAGCACCAGGAGCTAGGACGACGTGAAACACCCCACCGACACCGGCACGGGCTGCCGGGAACTGCGTTCGGTCTCCGATGCCACCACCCTGATGCAGAGCAAAGACCGCGCCAGACAAAAGAGCAAGGCCAATTAGTGAAGAAATTTAAGAGGAGTTTTCATCTCAATATGACACAGACATGGGAACACGAACCATTAGAGCAGTTCAGACTTTTCTGACGAGATCAGAAGCACCCACGCTATCGCTGACAGTCCTGCTGGCCACCCGCCAAGAGCCCAAGGGCTGCACATATTTTGCATGTACCTCACCAGATTCATATCAAAAGAAAACATCCATAATACTGAATTGTAATTCTACCATCCACAATAGCCACACGCAACCTAAATTCATCAACAGCTGTGTCTTTAGAAGGAAAGATGTGCATTTAAAAGCAATAATTCACAGCTTGCTTTTTTTTTTTTTTTTAATTGAAACTCACAGAAGCTAACTAACAACCTGAGAACGGCACACACAAAGGCATTCCTAGGGTCAGAACAGCAACCTTGGGCATTCCTTCCTTAAAGCCGAAACTGTTGCCAGAATTCAGCAAGATGGAAGCCAGCCACAAACTCCATTTGGCACCCACCTGCAAGTGCCCAAGGCACACAGCAATACGTTTCAGCTCACAAAAATTTGCAAAAGATTGCCACCTTGAAAGGCTGAATGTCTCGGATCCAAATGAGCACAAAAGCAGTGAAGTGTGCAAGATACTGGTTCTGCTATACTCCTCATATACAAAGCAGAATTACAACACTGCTGAATAAGAATAAAAGCCACCAGGAGGAAAGTGACCTCTACAATGTAAAATGTCCTGAAATTTACTCCTTACAAGGTTAATAGCTCTGAATACGCTCACGAAGAGCCGCTCCCTAGGCTCTTAAAAGAAAAGGAAGAGGTCACAAAGCACAAGCGTCACTTATAGAAATAAAATCCCGTTCGGTCTCCCTCCTGGCGTATGCAAGTAAGGATCCATTTATTGCCTATGCTGTCACCCAAAGGCTCCAGCTGACACACCAGCTGCAGGAACGGCATCGCACAGGGCAACAAGTAACACTCACAGTGTCGGGGTGGGGGGACAGACACACAACGGCACGGAGGGACAACACGACCACTTATCCAAGAGAACGAAGTCTTACCTAGGCAGAGAAGCGAAGCAGAAGCGGCCCCAGCCCCTTCCTGAGCGGGGCCGCACGCAGCCAGCCTCTCCTGTCACGGAGGGGAAGGCAGGGCTCTCGTGCCCAGGAGAGGGGTAATCCCGGAGAACACGCAGAGCGGCCAAAGCCCCAGGATGCACAAGGGGCACAGAAGAGACCAAAAATAATGCTAGCTTCCCCATGCAGGTCAGCTGGTGAGCAGGTGGACTCCCGACCTTGTACGTGGGCAGCAGACCTTCTCCGTGTGGTTCCAAGAGACAGAAGCGGCTTGTCGTTAGAAAGCCCGGGTGTAAGAGTCTGGGTTGTGTGCAGGTATTGCATCAGTACGGGTGTCTTGGGCAACCCAACGGTGGATGGCTTACTCAAATGATGAAGTAAGCACAGATGTTTTTAAATTGATCTGAAAACCCCAAAATATATTGCAACTTCCCGGTGCCTTTGAAGCCACATGCGTACCTTTCCATATCATTTATTGCCTTGCGGGCTAAATAAATTCACCGGGAGGCAGCTATCAAGGATTAACATTGCACCATAGAACAGCTTTCCTCTGTAGAGCCTGCACACAGCAACATCCCTTAAAAACACTCATTTACTAAGTTACTGCGCATGGTTCACTGATCGTGTCATCGCTGTGAGCGTCTTGAAAGTTAGGTATGCAATTCCACATGTGCAAAGAACCAGCTACACACAGTTTCGTTTATACGGGCAAACTAACAGATATGAATTTGCCAGCAGTTTCATGAGACAGTCCAGTGAACAGTCAAGCATGCAGTAGCTTCATCTTGCACATATATGTGCCTGAGGCATCGAGTAGGTATCAGCTCAAGACACTGTTAGATACACACGAATTATTGTGGCTTCTCACATATTTCACATACAAACAAAGATGTTATTCTATTATACTACATACATTTTATTGCTACACAGGTATTATTACATGGCACACAGACAGTTCCTACCAGAGGGGAACACTGCATTCCGTAATTGCTGTGAAAAAGCCTCCATTGCACAGCTGCAACATAAAGTTTCTTGGACATTTTACCTATTAGAAACAATTCGAAGTTGTAGACAACCTTGGGTACCACTCACTTTGCTAAGGCCATTCCAAGTGCCCACACAAAGTGGAGGCAGTTTCCATTAACAGCTGACAACTTAATTTGTGCTGGGGCCTTGGGCATTAGAGGCAAGCAAAATGCCCTTTCAAATCCTGCTGCGAGACACGGTGCTTCTTCCCCTACAACTCTTCTCTCAGAAGCCAGTACCTGCTGTCACACCTCAGCGCAGAACTTCCAGTAAAGATATACACTCCCTCTAATCTAAACCTGGATTTATCCACAAGCTGTGAATAAGACCCAAACACAAATATTTTCAAGTGACAAATTATCAGAAATTGCCTGCAAAAGCTGTTTCTACATTCTTCAGGAAGAAGAAAATAACCACACAAACCCAAAACCCACACAGTACCAGCTACTCAGTTTTAACTTACTCAAAGTCTACCTCTTTGAGACTTGGCCTGCTTTCATCCAGCGAGCAATACTTTATTTATTAAAGATTTTATCTGTGCAGTATGCGATGAAGGAGGTCAGGGAGGAACACACTTTCACAGCTTGCAGGTGTTTCAAAATTGGCTATCAAACACCACTTGTATCACATCCTGAGCGCACCCATCTTGACAGGTGACGAAAACAAGAAGTATGGGCAGAAACACTGGACTTAATGCATACCTGCACAGAAAGGGCAGAGAGTCTGACAGAGGATCAGAGTCAAGTTTTATTAGGGCATGGTTTCACAACCAGTGTGGACCAATCTAAGACATAGCAGTGCCAAAACTGGCTGTCCAACCGTGTCCTCAGCTCACTGCCACCACTCCAAGCAGGCTCCCACCCCTCCTCTTGGCTGCGGTGAGCGCAAGGCCACGGGGTAAACCGGATCAGGCCACTGATCAGACCACAAGCTCTTTAGTTAGTCTTCACCGTGACTAAACACGTGAGGCTCAGCCCAGCGGCGACATTGCCAGCGCTAGCACAGGAGAGGTGGTGAGGACACAGCTGATCTCAGAGACTGGCATCCCTTCAGTGGCGGCAAAATCTTAGGTTGATTTAAAAAAACAAACAAAAAGCCAAACAAAAAAAAAAAAATCACAGTGAAAACACACCTTCAGTCCCTACAAGAGAATTAGCAAGACAGACAGTAGGGTCTTAACTATCACCCCCCTAGGTCTCCAAATAAAATATACTTTTTAAAGCAAAATCTTAATCTGTCAAGTAAAGAAATATTTTCATCTAGCTTTGTTTTGGTTTTAGCCTAAAACAAAGGTCCCATTTTTATTACTCGCTTTCATTTTCCTTTCATCAAGCAATCGCCAGCTCCCGCTCCCCATACAGGCTTGGCTCAGCAAAGAGCCCCCCGGCAGGCTGCTCCTCGCCATTTCGTGGGACCAGTTCGGAGAAACTGCTGATAAGTCCCCAAATACTACTTTGCTTTGGAAAACCTAAGCACCCCGATCAGCCTCGGGGAAGCTGCAGCAGGCAGCCAGCAAGGCAGGGTGACGGCAGACCTCCGCGCGCAGTCTCCCCAGGTCGGGTACCCCACATCGCCACGCCGGACTGACACCGGGTACCAGACCCGCTGCGCCTCCGGCAAGCCCTACCGAAGTCCAAGGTTGTGTCAGGGTTTGTGTGCACTACCGAGACAGCGAATATCCCCACACGGCCCGGTCCTACAGTGTTTTAACTCTTCCAGACAATTGCATTATAACCTTAACAAAAAACGAGACAGCTGAAGTTACAGTCTCAATAAGATCAATGACTATCAATTTAAGATCAGGATTTTTAACTGCTTTTTATTAAATATTTAAATATTACACAGACTGCTTGTTAAAAGTTTCTCACAGAACACTTCAGCCAACACAAACCAAACATTTCTGAAAACAAATCTTTAGCTTCAGTCTCACCAACAAAAGTCCCAATTTTTTCCTCAAAAAAAGTTCAATTTTTTCTGTTTTTCCCCTCTTTTTTCTTTACACAAGTTTTAAATACTTCTGCTCTGTTCACCTTGGGCTGTTTTTGCGGGTTTGGGGTTTTTTTTTTTTCTTTTAGTAGAGAAGCTAGGGTCTGATTATATGATGTGAACAGCATTTAAAGACCATCTCTCACTCTGGCAAGCCCTGCTGAAAGATAAAAATGTAGTCTGGTTCCTACAAATGCATTAAGCAGTGTCTCACTACAGTCTAGTTCTGTGTTTTCACGTATGCAGGGACCTTAAGAGGTGCAAATGCTTTTTATTTTCAGCCTCTGATGTTATCAGTCCGGCTCGCAAGTGAAGTGCAGGAGCCGCAGGACGCTCCCTTGCTGCCGCAGGACTCTCAGGGTGACCCCGATCTGTGCCGGCATTTCACCACTGGTGAGGACCCCCGCTCGCACATCAGTAATCCCAGTGGGATTTTGCCTGTCTGGGTAGATCTGAACCTCTACGATTATTTTCACGGGGTCATTACCACAAGAATCTGGTTACATCCCTTAGCCCAAGCATCCTAATCAGAATGCAACTTGTTGTATTTTGATAAAAATTAGTTAAAAAAGAATTTTTTTTACTCCATTTCATTACATTGGCAGAATAATGTAACTGCAGCATGACACAGCAATCGCAGCCATTTATTAAAATAAAGCCAGCAAATCTAGAAAAACGAGGAGGACAGGAGAGTGAGATGATGTGTCGAGGAACGGCAGGCCGAGCGGCCGGGCGGACGAGAGCCACCGCTCGAGGGCGAGGGGCTCAGAGGAGAGCCGGGCTTTATGCCTCTGGCTCGCCGCTCGTGGATTACGCTGGGATTAGAACAGCATTCTTCAGGAGTGATGGGTTGCTACAGAGTAGGAAAGGTTAAGGGACATGAAAAAGTCAGGTATTCGTTTTGCGCGCCACTTAAAGCTTAACTGCTCCCAAACGTCAGGGAGCCAAAGGAAGCCAAATACAAATTAACAAAATATTTTTAGAACAAATCAGACTGAGAACAGAAGTTCCTAACACTCCATAGGCACGTGTCGGTGAACAGCCTTTCATCTCATCAGATTCTTTCATTAACTATTACTTTGGAGTCCAAAAAGCTGAATGCAATCAGCAATCCAGAAAAGAAGGGAACACCCTGCTGCACGAGAAAGTGAAATTCTTCAGAGATTATATTACACCACCGCAGAATTTTAACAATATTGTTCTACAATTTGGTCTTGCCTGTTTGGACAGGCCAGAGCCATATTATTCTGTTCTTAAATACAAAGTACAGACAAAAGCAAGTTATATTGCAGGCATGGTGGTCCGCAACCTTTCTTCTTCTGCTGACATTATGCAAATGGGACACTACTGCGCAGAGGTGTACAGAACCTCATTAAACCTAGAAACATAACATCGGCAGGCCAGTCATCCCTTTAAGATGAATGTAACTCAAAGCTGAGTTTCAGAAGCTGGTAAGGTAAAGAACAGTTGGGGTTCTTCTCCATCCTAGGACTCTCCGATGATATTTCTGTGCCCCCCACACTGGCGACATTAACCTCAAAGTCACTCGTGCTGCTGTTCACGCCACAGTTTCACCCTCTGTTCTCACCCTCCGCCAGGACCCTTTCCCTTGCTCTGCTCCGACTCCCTCGATGCATCCTGCAAGCTGTCCTCCCTTCTCACCGGAGGCTTCATAAGGCTCCGCAACCTCCACCACAGGTCTCGTCTGCTCACGTCCTACCTGTGGCAGCCTTGCCTGCCAGCACTAATCCAGCTAACATTCAAACCTGTATGCTAAAACAGCTTGAGATCTTTCTTTCCAAATTACTCTGTCCTGACATTCCTTAGTTGCTGTTTTAGGGGTGTCTGTCTTGATCTCACAGGCAGACATTGTGTGCCTCCTGGTACCGGAATTACCCTTTCATAGCCACAACGGACGTTCATCATTGCCATACTACGCAACCCTCAGTCTAACAATCGGGCATCTTGTCACCCCTCCCTACGCCACATTTACTCCAAATATATACAATTCTGACGCGTTCCAGAGCTGTTCTAAGTGGTCCCTTTCCACCTATTTAGCTGTAAGCTTTCAAATTCACACATCTCACATGGCCTTGCCAAACCTGACTGTACTTGTATATCCTCAGAAAACTGTTCCATATATTTACCCAGACTTTTATTTTAATTGTTGCTACAGATGACAAAAAGCGATCAAATTGTTCTTTAATAGCTAAATTACCATGGCTGACCTCACACATACTCCTAGCTGCAAACACAAATGTGAAGTAAAATGCAAGCTAAAATTCTCTTTACAGACAAGTCTAGCTTTGGATCTCCAAATGAAGGACTGCCTAAGAGCAACTCCTCTATGATCACGTAGAAACGAAGCCATACTCTCCTGATTAAAGCGAGCTTATGACATACGTCCACTGGCGATTTCCACAGAGAGGATCCAGCCATGACTGTCAATACAACAGACTGAGGACAACAAGCCAAAGATAACCTTCACCAGCTGCTTCTGAAAAAGGAAGCGCCCAAATACGCTTTGGGCCAAGAGCCCTCCTCAGGAGCGGGAAGTGATGGAGTAAGAGACCATTCTGAAGAGGATACAAGACAAGACAGCACTCGTTCATACAGAGTAGGTGACCACACCACTTTTTTTTTTTTCTCAGTGTTAGAAAGTATTTGGCATAAAGCCATTTTCCTCTGAGATGAGAATGCACAAGTTAAAGGAATGAATATACTTCCCACAAATAACCTTTGATGGAAACTGTTCCTATGAGAGGGGCAAAGAGCACTGTCAAAGGCACAAGGAACTAAATTTTGGATGCCCTGGATAGTTATTGTCATCAACCTGTCAGCACAGACGATAATACTGATGAAGAGGTCCAACAGTCAGCATGAAAAGGTTTCCGTGTCCTTATCGTTGCTCAGTGGAAACGGAAAGCCAGATTGGCCAGCAAGGCCAGATCTACCTCCCCAGGAATCTGGTGAGTTTTCACCTATCTCCTGGCCACAAGATAGACTCTTCTGAGTTTTGTGCTGCAAAACTTTCCACTCAAAGAAAAACAGCAACAAAAATCAACCTCAGGTTCTCACCAGTGTGGATCTAATCCTGAGTGCTCTGAAGTTAGCAGGAACACGGTTGCAGAGATAAAGCAGTAGCTGCCGTGCCTGCCTATGAGCATTCAGTTAGGCCAGGAATCGTCTTAGCTTCAGCTGGACTAGACGCTAAGGAAACCACAATAAAATGGACTGAGGCATCCAAAATTATTCTCAGAAAATAGGCCAGACTGGGCATGAAAACATCTGGGCTTGGCTTGAATCATGAACCACATGAGCAAGACACCCCACTGCTGCCTCCGGGCAGCCGAGCGAAGGAATGCAGAACAGCACAAAGGTAGGCAGCAGGAGTCTCTTACACCCAGATTTTCTTTCTGTATCTTCCTCCAGCAAACATATGCAACAGCCCATTTATTCTGAAGCTTTTCCTACAGCCCAGTCCTGTAGGATTTCCAAGGATGGTGTTTCTGGGGCATCAGGCAATGCTTACACAGCCACAGCTGGTCAGCCCGCCAGCTCCAGGCACGTACTCCCACCTCTGGGGCAAAACCAAGGCAAAAAGGGTTAAACCATGACAATCTTAGCCTACGTTAACATGCACATATAACTAGCTAAGACCGTACACGCTCCAAGTATCTCTTACTGTGTTACACCAAACACACACCAATTCCCTCTCACCAACCCAAAACACAAAGCCAAACCCTTCTTTCAATAAATTACACAAATCGTGGGCACGTTTATCCCAATTCCAAGCAGCAAACAGACAAGACTTCAGATACCAGAAGATCTGTAACAGCTTGGCTCCTCTGTAACTTAAATGAGCCAGTGCCCGCACTATTAACTTTTAGCTTTATAGTATTAAACAAGGCAAGCAAAGGGAGCATTCTTACAAGAACTGCTCACCGAGGCCAAAAAACCCCGAAGGACAACTGCACCACGCTGGAAGGGACAGGCGATGGGGAAGCAGGCCACTGCACAGAAACTGCTATTTCCTAGTCTCAACAATGGAAAAAGGAAAAAAAAGATTAAGGAGGAAATAAGCAGAACTGCAGCAATCATTTAAAAATAAACTGCTCATACATTTTAGAAATAAGCATGACAGGAGGAACAGGTCAGGAAGAGGCACAGGACACAGCATATTTATGTATTTAACATAATATAACATGGAAAATGGATAGACTATTATACATATAACCTATAGACTAGTACAGGAAATTGCATTCCTGACCACCATATACACTCCTGACAAGCATTTCACCAGTTTTACTTCGGAGTGGATTTAGCCTAGTCCCTTTACTGGAAGTTGCCGCTACCACATGTGGCTCAAAGCTGTCCAGAAGAGGCTCAGACCTTTACACCCACGTTTCGGGATGGAGCACATTTGGTACACACCAGAAAGAGTCTGCAGCTCAGCTGCCTCCAGAAGGAACCCAGCACATGCGTGCCCAAACCGCTCCGCAACTCACAATAAATGGAGCTCATCCGGAGGATGAGCTTCAAAAACCACTCTGGTGCTCCAAGACAAAACTCTGATGTAGTTAAAAGCCATAAAGCCATCCAACCCTGCAAGCACTGACGTTTCACTGACATCCCTTCACCCCAGCTTTGCACCCCCACCCAACGCCCACAGCCAGCTACCGAAGGTAAGCAAGCAGGACTTTCAGATGTGTGTTGGGGGGGGGGCGACGACAAGAAAGGGGGTAAGAATTAACTGAAAAAGGGGGGGATTTGCACACCCGAACAAAACGCCACTGCTATCCAAGTAAGTTAATGTTTAGTTTTACTTTAATACTCCTCAGCCTCTGCAGCTGTCTCCTCTTGCAGTTGGCACCGATCATTGCCAATCTGGGACTTATTTCAGTGAAGACGGCATTGTTTTATTGGCTACTTAGGCAGTGCACGCACCATTAATGGAGGTTTTATCGCTCCATTTTCCTGTCAGTACAGAACCAGCCAGTATGACTCTGTTAGCGTTAAGAATGCTTATTTTTCCCCTACTCACTATCTCCAAGCCAAAACAACATCTGGAACTTCAGCTTGCCATACAAAGAAGAGAGACAGATTAAAACTGGAAAAAGCTACACATCAGCTTCCAAAGCTTTATGCGTTTCTTCACATTTCCCACATGTACCTTCCAAAACAGCTCTACTGGGAGAAAAAAACCTGAGTCCCTCATACAGTCTCCCAAACACAATGTAAAGCCCTTTCCACTTCAGAATAACCTCAAAAAGGATTATCAGAAAAATAACAGGAACAAAACTGATACCAAAGTTTAGAGTAAGAATTTACTACAGCTCTTTAAACAAAAGAAAGGTGACATACTAGTGACCTAGAAAAGGAAATTAAACAAAGCAATATTACTGGTGTGTGTTACTTGATAAAGTAATGGAAAAAAACCTGGCGCCATTTCAGCATACATAAATGTCCCACTTTAACAGACAGCTGTCTCCAGTGTCATTTAAGTATGCTTTTTGCTTAGATCATGTTCAATGAATCATGAAAATCAATACAGAGAAAAAACAGAAAACCACGCCGTAGACCTGCACAGAAATCGAGCATGTACCAACTAGCACCAGCCTTTTCTGGAGAAAGACGTGCCAAATAAACACAGACTAGTTTTTCCAACAACATTTATTTAACTCTTAGTAGTTAATTAACAGAAGTCACGACTACTGGTTATTATCTAACCAGTTATCACACTGAAGAGAATTACGAACTTAAGGCTTACCACCAAAGAAACACTCTCCCACTTGTTTGCCTGCCTTCCCCCCCAACAGACGGCACACCTAACCTTGACGAAGACCTGGCTTCCAGCCCAACAGGCGGCTCCCCGCCACAGGCACACGTTCAGTGTAACTGGGCTCTCCGGGGAAAGCGAGCCGGGCAATCGTGGCAGAGATACATTCCACCCGCCACTCACCAGCAGCGCCCACCGCCCGAGCCCGGGGCTCCCGGAGCGCGGTGCTGCCTGCTGCTGCAAGGCCGGCTGCGAAACCCATCCCCGGTCCTGGCGGCAGCGGGTGCCTCGCGCCAGCGCGGCCTCCCGTCCCGCCCCGCGGTGCCAGCTGTTTCCGACAGCCATGCTGCTGCCTGCTGAGCAACGAATGCTGTCAGAGAAGGAATTTTCATCCCCGTAATGCACAGCCCCCCCAGACAAATTATACAGTTTATAGTCCTGGGCCGCAGGAAGCTGCCTGGCTGCTGAAGTGCTGCCGAGTGCGGTATTTTTTTCAGCTGACAATCACGTAAAATGAATTTGAATGACCAAAGCAGAATAAAGCGTATGTTTTCAGGAACAAACAAAACATATGTCAGGGGTTTCTACATCTAGGAGCAGAGTTTTAACGTAACACAGAGTGGAAACCAATTAAAATATTTCCTGTTGAACAGAATCCATTGTGTTGCAAGTGGAAGGACGGAGTGCCAGCCACTACATTGTACAACCGTTCTAACAAAGTCTCACAGCAATGGCGATCAGCTTCAGGTAGACATCTCATGCCAGCTTCAGGGAAGCAACAACAGCATACACTCAAATGGTAATTTGCTACTGAATACATACAAAAACCCCTCTACAGAGCACTTCAGAAATTACTACTGTTATAGCAGATTTTTGCTTTATACCCAGCTGTTGCCTATTCCCAAGGCATCTACTAACTTACTAGCTGTTTCCTTTTTGAAAAGGAGGATTAACTAAAAGCAATAGTACTGAGAAGCACTGACACCGCAACAGCTTCCCCGCACACCCAACGCTGCCGCAGCAGGACTCTGCCATCGCCCCCCGCCCCGGCAGGTCTCCAGTGCACATCGCAGGCAGCCTGGCACTGCAAATAGCAGATTAGATACTAAAACATCTCCAAAACTCCCAGAATTGACTAATATGAACTTAGTTGACAATTTGAGCTCGTGAAAATAAAAGTCATCCCTGCTGATTTGTGCAACAGTCACTTGCCTTTTGTTTGTGTAACATTCACCACAGCCACGGATAAGACTGCATTCGTTTGTACTAGAGCTTTGGGCTTGAACTGCCTTGCTGTGGTCTGACAGAAAGGGCTTCCTTCTTGTCCTGCTCGCAATTCTCAGAAAAGATCACCTCATATTCCTGATGGATTTCCAGAGCAAAGGTAACCAAGACCGGGGCTTGCGGAGTTTGAAACCAACAAACCAGTGAACCGCTACTGCATGAAGTTGTTTGCTGGTCAGGTTTGTTTTTCATGAAGAGCCATTTAGACAATCAAACAAAATCTTTTTTTCTGCCTGGAACTTCCCTGAATTAGAAAAACAATGCAGTGTTTTCTTAATACCTAGTTCACGACAATGCATTAAACTGAAATTTAGCTACCTACAAAAGTTACATGGCATAAATCATTTAACTAAGAAAAGCACTTTGATTTCTCCTCTTTTTCTGTTCCCTCACTAACACCACGATCATTTTTACTCACTCCAAGTCCTTCAAAGAGATCATTCCCGCTCCACTTTCTGCAACCTCCCCTACCCTTCACGTTCGCATGTGCCTTCCAGTCCACGCACCCTCCTTTTGGCCACCTTCTCTTCCAGCTATCTTCTGCACTAGAAGAAAGAACTTCACATATACCTAGCAGATAATTTTCAAACCTTGTCACCTTGCTCACAGAACAGACTAGACTGAACTTGTGCTAATGTCAAAGAAAGAAGTTAAGGGAGGCAATAACGAACAGTGCCTGAAATACTTCCTCCTTCAGCCGTGTAGGTGACAGGAACGTGGGGCCTGGGGTCCAACTCATCCAGGGCCTGGGTCCATCTCGTTCTTCTTGAAGAAGAGAGAGGCGACTGACTGCCTCTTCCACCCTCACATTTCTTTTTTTAAAGTAGTTTTTATACCTAAATGCAGTGCATGGCCTCAAAATACTTTTTTCTAGCTGGGACCAACACCTTTTGTGTTCCCTTTTTTCCTGTCCGGCTCTGAAGTGCGCAGCCAGGGTGCCAGTCAGCTGTGGTCTTTGGCAACAACACTAAACGTTCACCAGCACAGCATCTGGGTTTTGGTGAAGACAAGCGTTGCTAGACACAAGTTAACACTGATCCACAGATATAAAAACACTGCTGCAAGAAACCTAAGTACTAATGACAGATCTTTAAATAACGGCCCTTGTAAGAGATGACTTCTTACCTGCAGCTGTTTAGAGGGCCATGTATTTCTGGACCTGCAACTGTACGTTACCTTCCAGTTCTCCTCAAGCAGCGATTAAACTATACATCTCACTGCTGCACTCAGCCTGTTTTCTTTCTTTAAAGTCCTGCAACTGTTATGCCTCTGTCCGACCAGAGACAGACAATCTCCTATCAGCACCACATGCAAGCCAGAGAGCAGTTCTTGCCTACAAACTGCTGGGAACATGAATTCTGAGCAAAGGCTCTGCTCGACGGTCTGTGTTTGCCCATATCAACGCAGCCTTAGCTCACCTGTCACCAGCTGGGGAGGAAAGGGCAAGAGATGTTTGAACAGCTCTGTTGTCGCCCGTGCAAAAGCCTGCGCTGCCATCGCACCCCGACACGGGCTCCAGCAGCAACGCCAGCTCAGCGCAGGCAGACTGAGCCACGGCACGAAGCCCAGGAACACCGAGGTTCCCACAAGCAGGACTGCAAAGAAATCAAACAGCTTCACAATAATTTTGTGGTAAACTTCCTAGGGGCAGAGTTGCCAAACTAGCAATTCTGGGGAGGGCTGCACAAGCTAGGGATCTCTGCAGGTCTGCACTGCTCCCCAGGAGTAAACAGTCCCTGGCCACCTGAAAATCCAGCCAGTCTGCACAAGCTGCTTCGGGCAAGTAACACTGCACAGAACTATTTTAGCACTATATGGAGTATTTCCAACCTTCCTAGACTGCTCCAGTTCTCTGCACCACAGCTCTAGGGGCTGTTATTATGCCACACTGGTATTAGAGACATTTTCTTATAGAAGGATAAAGGTTTCTTTGGACCTTCCACGCTGCTTTAAGACTTCACTCCATCCTCATCCCCTTCCTCCTGTCTCCTCCCTCAAATTCAAAATTTTATTCTTAGAAATGCATAAAATGACAGCGACGTTATTTCAAAGCACTGCAGACGCCCAACCTTCGCAGCTTACGTTGGATAAACCCACAAAATGAATATTCAGCACTCCTGAATACAGCCACGCTCCCCCTTTTGCTGCAGCCACTTCACTTGAACAGGGAACTCTGTACTCAGAAGGGATGCATGGGATGGAAGTTTCCTTGGACTACTACCAGGAAAAAAAATAGCTACAGAAATGCAAAATAAAACCTACTGAGTGATTGTGTGAGCATGCATAATGATTCAAAGAAAAACTAAGCAAAATTCAAGGTTTAAAAAAAACTAAACAAAACAAAACCAAAAAATCCCATAATATTTGGAATTTTACCTGGTTTTCTGAAATTTTCAAAACAGCATCTTACATTTGCACAGGTGGAATATTTATTTCAGGTTTTGGTATGTATTTAAGTACTTCCAAGTTGACCCAGGTGATTTAAATTACCAAGTTGAGTCACAATTTAGATAACCGATTTTACATCTGATTTTGCACTTATTTTTTGTTCTTTTCTAAAGAAAGGTTGATTATTGTCCAACACAAATGAACATATTGTTAAGACTAACTAAATATGGACTTTAAAGATCATTTCCCAGGGAAAAAGGCAGTCTTGTTAAGACTAAGAGGTAACGGAAGGAAGAAGATGACTTTTAACTGTTATTGAGAGCATGCTGTGCTGGTTTGCAATAATGGGGAGGCACAGCCCCCAAAGTTACTGCTGCAAATCTTTGCTTACCCCAACCAAGAATTCAGGCAGAAGAGATGCCAAAAGCGCACGGAGTACTAGACAGCGGGAGAGAGAAGCAGAGCGAGCGTGCTGCGAGGGAAGCACGCGGCACGGGAAGGGGGGACGCAAACAGCAGCTCCCGCGAAGGGCAGCGTCAGCCACGGCTGTTTGGGACAGTCTGCTTTACGCTGCATTTGGCGTAGTTCATTAACCGAGCCTTAACCAGAGCAGCTCCATGCCTCTACTTTAATACTCAGGAACCCAGGTTCCTAGTTTTCATAGTCCACATTTTACCATAATGTAAAGCAATGAATTTATTTTGATTATTCACTCTTACAAATGCAATATTTCAAAAGTTTACTTTTAATTGGAAAACAGGCTTACAACAGCCTAACTGTGCTAATTATGCAAGAAAAATTATCAAAACCTTTTGCTATTAAAGCCCATTCATTAGACAAAGGACACCGTACCTGCAGTTAGTGAACTAAATTAACCAAAACCGGCCAGCTGATCTTGTTGTCTGGGTGAGCCGGGGGTGCGGAGCGGGGGGATAAGAGCGCCCTGTTTCTCAGTTCACAGCTCAGATGGGAACACGCTTTTCTGCTTTCCGAAGTCCCAGCGGCCTGCCGCCGTAGCCGGCTGGGGGTGCTGGGCCGCCTGCCCGCTCCCGTCCCTTCGGCAGCCAGCCCCATCAGCCTGCGTGCCATCTTGAAGGGAAAGATCTGAACGACTTTTTAGGAATCTCTGAAATGTCTTAGATTGGGAGGGAGTGTTTAATCGTCTTTAAGTCACCTTCATTACACAGCTGGGGCGAGCGTTTAATAAGCTTTATTTAGCATTTACTGTGTTCTTTTATGAAAAACAACAAGCAAACAAAAATACAAATTAAATTAAACCCAAAACAGTGCAACCATTTAGGTTAATTTTAACTTTTATACTTTAAATGCACAACAGTGAAGGTGAAGTCTACTTCTTCAGGACCTCAGCCTCAGCATGGCTTCAGGGGCGGGTCAGCTCGGGGATTAAAATCTCGTTATTTCCTCAAATTCTTCCACAGAGGTCTAAGCTTTAGCTTTCTAGTTTCTAACTCAATTAAGACTAAAATCAAATGCTATTTTTTTTCTGCATGTTTTACACGGAAAATCTTTACTCTTTTTTATTTCATTTAAACATTTTAAATTACTTGCAACAGAGAAGACATGTTTTTGCAGGTTTTTTGTTTGTTTTGTAAGGAAAGCGGCCTTTCAAGAGCAGAGAATCGACAGAATCTCCTTGTAACATGTAGATACTTAAATACTTCCTCAGTGTCTCAAGAAACTGATCAAATACTAGGTCAGAAAACCTACTGGACTTTTTTCTTACTATGTGAGAAAACCCACTTTAATACTGATCTATAACTCACGGTTAGCCATACAAGCCTAATTTCTTTCCTTTGGTGTTGGTATGCTTCTTGATACAGTAACTACTGCAGCCTTCTTGACCAATAAATACTACCCAAAAAGAAGATAACATATTAAGCATACTTTTTTCTTCGGTTGTTAGAACCAAAGATGATTGCATATTGGCTGTAATCCTAAGAACAATTTGGGTAAAAACTATAAGCTGCATCAAGTTGCCAACTAACACATTTAATAGACATTTTTCATATAATCGTGATATGTAAGTTGAGTGTTAAATGAGACATTTTTGGCTTGTCCAACATTCGTTTTTTAATTAATGCGCCATTACGAGCTGAATCTGGGCCATCCTCCATCCTCCTGGGACGTTTAGCAGTGCCCACAGAGCGCACACGCCACCCTAGGGCACCTCCGCATCTCTGTGCGGAGCCACCTGGAGCACACCACGAAGGACAAGCAAACCTTCAGTATAAAGCTAAGACAAACATTAAACTAAAAACTGAACCGTTATTTATGCGCTTGTTACAGGAAGGCTCTAACTCCAAAAGATGAGCTACAGAGAAAGCACCTCCGAGAGCTAAGGATACGCAGGAACGTTTTCAGTACGCTACATGATTACGCACCGACTTTTACAACTGCAACGTGTTCATTTTCAGAAGAATCCCTCACTTCACATACAACCAAACACACCTGGGGGACTGAAACAACATCAACCATCCTAAAAAAGCCTTAATGTTTTTGGAAGAATATTTAAGAACTTTGAGAAAAAAAAATACATTTCATATTATTTCACACTATTGGCACACCGAACCCTCAGAGACTTGATTTTTCACTTTTTTCTAACTGTTCACTTCTGCTTGCCGTTTTGTTTTGGGGTATTTTTTGGTTTGGGTTTTTTTTTTTTTTCCTTCATGTTCACATTGGTCAGCATTTTAGAAACAGACCTTTTCTATGCACACTTAACCGCCACGCAAGAATTTAGCGGACGCTCACGGAGCCCTGCTCCTTTGAGGGACCCTGAAGTTCAACCTGCAGAGGGTCACTGCCAGTGCAATCCGCACAAGGGAGACTGCAAGGCCTCCAGCCTTCACACCCTGTGGGGCGGTTCCCTCGCACGTCCCACCGACAAAAAGCTGCTAAAAACCACAGTCATCACCCTGGGAGACGTTACTAGTGTGTTACTAGGAACGGTTCAGGCAGGACAATCCCGAGTCAAACACGCAATCCGATGCCATCACGTTTCTTCAGTAGTAGGATGTACCAGTTCGTCGTGCATCAACTAGGACACAGAAACTGGAGGGCGAACACCAAGACACACCACCTGAAATCCCAATGAAATGTTTTCAGCTACTGTTTTACCCATCTTCATGAAACACCAAGAGTATGCAGTGCTGAACAGCACCAATTAACAGCTGATAAGCAATAACTTTGTTATGGATACTCAGCCACGTGCCTGGCCCTTTGCCATTAACCCCTCTCACGGCGACAGAGTCCCACGAAGCCTGCCTGAGTATCCTTCTTTCACCTCTACCTCCACCAATTACTCGTATCTGTCAAGAGGGCCCAACTCCATCTCAGTTCCCCAGAACTCTCCATTAAGAGGCCTGGAAGAGGAGACCTTCACTCCCAGCACATGGCTTCTTCACCCTGTAAACCTCGTGTCCCCAGTGCCAGGGCCACTTCCAGTTCGCAGGCGTTTGCATTCCAAGCTGAAGACCCTACACAAAGCAGGTCATGTTGGTTCTCCAAGTTCCAGGCTGGTTCCAGTCTCACTTCTACAGGCAGCTACCTACACCCCAGTTCTGTGGTCCTCTGCCTAATATTCCCTCAGGTCTCCTTCAAAGCTTGCTGAAGAAGGCTCCTTTGCTCTCCCAGATTCTCCACAAAGTCCTCCAATTTTCCCAACTGCTGTGAAGTCCCACAATCACATAATCCTACAAAGAAGCCCACCCTGTTACGAATCTTTCAGGAGCAAGAAGAGCACAGAGTACTCTTTAGGGAAAGGACCGTGTGCTCCCCTCAACTAGACAGCATCGAGGAAAAGGAGAGCCTCCCTTCACCACTCGCCCTGAGCTATCGAACCCCAGCATTCCTACCAGAAGGCGGCTGAAAGCGATGAGTTAGGCTCCTTCCCTCCCCAGAGAGAGGGGGTTTGCCAATTTGTTTTGCTTTCGGTGATCTTGTGGCATATGCATGCACTTGCTTCTCTTTCCAGATTTTCCATCACAGCCAGAAAAACTGTAAATCTCCCTCTTCAAAGAGGTCTCAGAAGAAACATCGAGTACCACGAGACAAACACTGCAGTCTTTCAAAAGCTGCAAGTTAAAGGCTTCCCCACATCAGAAAACGGCCAGGAATGTTTCTCACTATTCCTTGCGGGAATCGCGCGGGTGCTCACAGGAAACTCGCTTCGGCCACACGAGGACCGGTGCTGCGGAGTGAGAATGACGACACGAGGACTCTGTGCAGAGGAACAGTAGCCTCCGAGTTGCATCTACTTCACTTCTGAATAGCCTCAAAATATAAACAAGCTCTCAAAATCCCGTTCGTCTTCATCTGCCGCTGTGGTGATGTGCTGCGGCTCTATTAACCCAGCCTTGCGGAACAACTTCGAGTTAATTCACCTTTTCCATTTGCTTTAGTCCACTCCCCAGAGCTCTATATCCAGTAGATATTTATTTTAAAGCTAAGCCAAGACCATTCAAGTGCTAACGTTTCAGGGCCTTCAATAGTTTCGTTTGCATGCAATAGGGCCTCTTTTAGAATAAAGAGCATCTACTTTGGGAACTAAACCAACGTAATTATAATTGGTCTACACGTCAAAGTTTCACAAATCCCCAGACTGGGAATAAAGCAAGTTTTACTCCTAGTGGACCCTTTGTTAAGGCAGGCATAAAACTGCACTGCAGACTCAGAAGCACCGATTTCTCACCAGAGACTCCAGTAACTGCCTAAGAAAACTGACAGCTTCGAAAAGCGAGTTTGGTCCTCTGGCTCACAACTGCGTGTCATTTTGGCCTTCCTAATGGAGAAACAAGATAAAGTTCCCTCAAAATCCTGGACGCTGTTGTAAATTAGAGTCCAATAAATGTTTTATTTGAATGTCTAACCAACATCGGGATCAAATCCCAACTAAAAAGATGAAGTCAAAGACTTTTCCACTCATTAAAAAAATGCCACCTTTGCACAAGGCATGGAAATACCGTATTTCTTTCAAACGGTATTTTAATGGTGCTTACGTTTTTATTTCCACAATCTAGGAACAGTCATATTGATGCACTCATTCCTCAAAATATTATTTGTGCGTAAGGAACGTGTATGAAGGGAAGGGTCTAAGTAGCTTCAGATTTTAGAACAGGTTTTGCAGAACAATTATGCACAAGTTTGCTTCAGAGGTATGGACATGAGTCTTACAAATGTGTAAAATGCTTACACAAAGACAGAAAAAAACACCCCATTGTTTAGGCAAGTTGGAACATGTTACTCATTTAGATTATTCTCTACTAAAGGCTGATGCAAACATACCGGGTCCACAAACACACACAAAAGTGTCTACGTGGCATTTCTGGCACATTTGTAAAGGCCTACTTGACAACCAACTAATGCGAGGTTAAGAGAGATAGCAAAAGCAAAGCCAAGGAGTTGTTCAAGAATTTTTAAGAAGTGCACAGTCCCAACAACAGAAGCCAAGGGGCAGGATCCATGAGAACAGACGTGGAAGAAAAGACCAAGTTATGACACAACTGAAAAATAGGAAGCCACCAGCCATACTCCAAGCGGCGCCTTCACTGGTGCTGCACATGCACGATGCAGGAATTTGCAGGTAGAGGCAACATATCCCAGGCTTCTTCGCCGTCTTTTAAGTGGAGCTTTTTCTTCTATCCCAGTGACTTGAAATAACTTGCATGTTTCTTTCTGGACAGAGAAGGGTTCAAATTATGCAAAGATGTTGGAGGATAGCCAATACTCAAACGATTTAACCTTCTTCATAACCACAAAGCGAAGACGTACCTCTGCTCTTCGGCAGACTTGTGTTTGGGTAGCTAGTCTGGACAGAAAGGGCTCTAAACTGCAGCAGAAGGATTCTGCCCGAGAGAGAAGAGCTACATCAAAGACAGACCCTGTGCTACCTCTCCAGTGAGGACAGCTCCTGAATCAAGATAAGCAGAGATGGTTCCACACCACATTTACGCCTAGTTACCCTGGAGATGAAAAGCAGGCGAAGTGAAAATTGCCACGCAAACATCTTTTTATCATCATAATTTCATTTAGACTCAGGATGCACACAGGTTTTACGATTCAACCCAAAAATACAGGTCAAGCAGAATAAAAATTACTCAGATCAATGCCAATAAGTAATAATGAATGTCTGGAAGAGAATTTCAGCCTAAGTTTTCCAAATATTTACTTCATTTTTCTATTGTAATCACAATCACCAAAAGCACACACACCCCCGTTTGTTTTTTTTTTTAAATTCACAAGCATCAGCACTTTTTCCATGAGCTAAGAGCACATCTAAAATACTTATTATCATTTAACTTGAGCCAGTATTTAAAAGTCAAACTGAAAATAGCTTTTTTTTAAAATGCACAACTTATTTAAATTCCACTCCTAAGTAGATATGAATTAGTTATTTTAATACTCAGACTACTGCACTACAAGTCGTATATCTTTTCATACTGACAACAGAAAATAAGGAGTTACACACATTATAAAACTACAAGATTGACTGCCACATAAAATCCATTGCCAAATCATCCTACAGCCTGGGATTTGTCCAGCCCATGCAATCAAAATCAATGTTTTAGCAGGCTGCTACACAGAACTGCAGCTTCAACAGGCAGCTATGCTCAAGCATCAGTAAAGAGTGTAATTTAATGGATAAAAAAAACCAAAAAATATTACTCCTTATGAAGTCAAGAAGAGTTTCAACATGCAACATGGACATGACTTTTACCAATAATAAACAACCTGCAAGGTACCATCTATCTTTAACATAAGACGATACAATTAATTTATTCTCTTAAACTAAACCATTATCTTTTCATTTTATTTTCTCTTTTAAGATTCAGCCTTAAAATGACTTAATTGTTGCAGTCCACCCACACAAACACAAGAGCCAACTTTATTGCAGCGGAGAGCCCTAAATAGCACAGTCTGTTTTAGGCTGACTAATACAAACACCCATTTTGTTTAATTTTACATTTGTTCCTAGGGAGATTTAGATCTCCTCTCTTCTACCTCCAATTCAATACTAACTGACATCGTAGGAAATTATCCACCCCTGAAGGGATGAGCAAGGCAGGCAGATTTGCAGTAGCACAGTGTCCCACGGAGGACAGGCTGGCCGCCATGCTAGTCACGATCCTCACAAGAAGGGAGGACAGGCAGGCATTAGAGCTGTGGCACAAAAGCCGTGGCACGTGGAACTTCCAAAAACGTGTGTTTGAGCACGCCCTGGTGCAACGGCCGGGGCCAAGGGCAAGCAGGCAGCAAAGAAACCTGCGGGAACCCTTCCTGGGGAGCGGACCGCACCAGGTCCACTCTGGCACCAACAAACTGGGCCAAGGCACTCTGCGAACAGCCTTGGTCACAGCCAGCAAAATCAACATGCCCACCACGCGCTCAAGTAAGGCAACTTTTTTCGCAAACACGTCAAGGTAGCACACGCAGTTCTCCACGTCTGCCCAGCCACTCGTACCCTCAGAGATCCCTCCTTAGAACCAGCACGAAAAAACAAACCAGGAATTAATCCGGGTGAGAACTAATCTGGCAAAGACAGACTAAGTTTTAACCAAATTAATGCCTCATCCAGTTCACCGCATGGCCACAGAGATGCCAGAAAAGGCAAGAACAGCAGATGGAGAGGGACAAGCACGACTACTTACTTCCCTGGCATTAGTAGCCAGCGAAAAGGCTTGCGCAATCACAGCACCAACTGCCTAAAACTGCTCAGCCAGGAACCCCAGGCCATTCGGAGAGGAAGGTTGGAGGGGCCTGCTGAGGCACACCGACTCATGAAAGCAGAGATCAGCAGCTTGCAGGACTTCAAAAGGAAGCCACTTCTAGCCTCCAAGCTATCCGCCCAGCCAGAGGCAGCTGCCGAAAAGCTGCCAACCTGCTCCTACTGTTACAGGACACTTGCCAGACAAACAGCAGACCTGCAATTAGAAGAGGTGTTTGTTGGCCTCTCTTCTGCAGCTTATTAGCAGAGAGGTAAGGTTTGTAGTCAGAACAAGAAATGCCTGACCTCCAGTGAGCACAACTAGTTACAACTGCTCCGTAAGATGAGGAAGAGGTCCTCCTACCAGTTTCCATTCAACTGAGGACGATCTGTGGCTTCAGCATGCTGAGAAGGAATGTTCCAGGTGCTTAGGACAGAAGGTTAAGTGTTGCAGCATCATCTGCTCTTTTGTAAAAAGGCCTTGATAACAGCCACTGGTGTTCCCCTCCACCATCTACCTCCATCTTTGTTCATTTCAGACAGGGCAAATGAAGAGTCCAAAGTCTGCCTTGGACAATCACCAAACAGGAGGTCTTCTGGTTTAATAAGCTTTTCCTAATCAAGCCGTAGTCTTCCTAAAACAGACCTGAGTTAATTTACAACAAGCTACAGACACTTCCATATGCATCTTTTCAGAAGCACTGCAAGTAGCGAACAGTAACGTGGTTTGACACTGCCAGGAGCATTTCACAACGGGGAGATGCACTGACAAAAATGACTTCTGGGGATGAGCAACCATTTACCTGCCTTTTCAGGTCAACAGGAGAAGCAGAACAACAACAAAATGTACACCTAACTCAACAACAACCTGCTGACTCCAGAAGAGGTTAGTAGCAGAAGCTTAGGAAGAAGCACAAGGACATAGCATGCAAAGGTCATTCTTCCACCCTCCTCTGCCCCCAACCCCCTGCTTCCCAGTCAGAGGCACAATTCCCGAGCCCAAAACTGCATCTGCACCACTGCATTTAATGGTCCACCCACAGATTGTCAAACATATCCAATTCCTTTCTTAAAAAAAACCAAACCTCTTGAATGTCCCACTGCAATCATTCTGTAACTTGAACAGGCACCACACAAAACCTACTTTTTTTTTAGTTTTAAAACTGCTGACTATTGACTACACATAGTGTTCCCTATTTCTTACATCGTAAGAAGTAATGTAAAATCATCACTTCCCATTTACTCACATTTCAATCATGACTTTAAGACCTCTATAATATTTCCTTTCAAACACTCCTCTCCTTAGCAAAGGAGTCCATTTATTTAGACACGCTGCATCTACACCCTCCCACAAAGCTTTGTGGAACAAGACTGAGCCACCCCCACGTAAAACTAAAACGACAGGTCCCGAGCACAAAGAAACTGCCGATCTGAAGGACAATGAGTTATCCTAATTGCTTAGAGACTTATGCTGCCTTTGTACTTAAACAGAACAGAGCGGGATCACTTGAGATGGGGACGTTGACCTTGGGGGCTTTAGAGGTGTTGAAGAGCCGGTGGCACACTGATTTGCAGGCACAAAGAATGCAAAACGTGTTCTAACCAGAACTGGGCAGAATCCTCCATCCAACAGGTCCTGGGATCCAGCGCGCTGCCTGGCCTGCCAGGCATAGCCACCATGCCACAGAGCAATATTCACGGCCAGTACTGGTTCAGCAAACAAGGTGGAGCACCGGCAAGCAGGATGAATTCAGCATGAAATGAAAGAGCAGATCAAAAGAAGCCTGTTTAAAGACAGGATTGTATAATAACTGGCAAAGACCGTGATGCAGCACCTGATGTTGACTATGCACCGGCAGATGAATCATAAGGTCAGTTCTGGCCTTCCAGGGGAAAGTCGGCATCTGAACTGCTAGCAAAGAACACCATCACGTTTCTAAAACACATTACTACTTTCTTTCACATAAAGAAGTAGTAATGTACTTATTTCACTAGGAATATTGGCACACTCTTGATGTTCCTTCTACAAAATGGTTAGCATCCCACAGAATTAACGTCAAATGCTAGATTCAATGCTACTTTATAATCACAGACGGTTCACTGTAGATCTTGCTATGAGTAAAATTTTGAGAGCGTGTACTGAAAACCAGTAAGATTTACAAATGCACATCACTTTGAAATAGGAACCTGTGAACACTGAGCTGTATACACATAATTGCAAAAGACCACAGTTAAGGAAGGGATTACCCATCAGCTGAAATGGGTCACGTGCATGCTCATGGTCCAATATAACAAAGAAAACGACTTCATCACAACTACCTATTGCGATTTGACTATGCTTTTACGCTTTTGAAAGCATTAGTCTAAAACTGTGTTTTGGCTGCAAACATAGTGAAAAAAAGAGGAATTTCTCAAGAGCATTTCCATGGAATTCCATACATTTCACAGTCAATAGCATTTTCTAAATTCATGACCCCAAACCACTTTGTAAACTTATGTGAATTCAGCTTTCCAACACTGCTAAGAAATACTATCATTCCTTATTTTACATATCTGTACATATCTGTAAAAGATGTAAGTGACTTACGTCCTTCATATGTAGTCACTGAAGTTGCCTACAGCAGGATTTAGAAGGTGTGTTTTTAGACAGTGTCGGGTACCTTTGCAACTAACATGCTCGTAAACTGTCCGAGTCCTGACTACCCTCAGATCTCAAAGCAAATAAACTATCACCTAACACACGTGCATACCCTCACCAAGGCCAACGTGCAATCCACCCCAACAGATCTCCGTGAATTCTCATACACGGAGAGGCTGGAAGAGAGCAATTATCACTTTGAAAACCCCTGCATTCAACACCACCACTGTGGTGGGCACAGCACAGGTGAGTGGGCTAAGTTTTTAACCAGTTTATACACAGTAGAAGAGAGAAAAAGATACAAGAGATTTTGAGATGCCCATTTGAGAGTTCAAATACCCAAGAATGCAAGCGAATTCAAGCAGCTTTTTTTTTCGGCAGGGATAAGGGGACTAAAAGGGTGCCTAATTATTTTACAACGGCTGTCCCTAGATCCTATTTTAGCATCAGGCTTTCATTAAATTTAAGCATGACTTCAGAATACCAGCTGGCCAAAAAAACAACAAAACACACAAACACAACCCACCCACAACACCCCACTGGTGTTCCTTCCCCCGCCTATGTTCTCTTCCTACCCCAAGAGCTTCTTCACTGCTAAAGAGCCCACTGCTTTCTCCCTTCCCAAGAAGTGCGGCTTGTGAAAGAGCAATGCAAGGACAGAGCAGGGGTTGAGAGAGAGAGAGGATGTTTCTCTACACGATTTTTATCCCTCTCCCAGACTCATTTGCATCCCTCCCAAATCAGCTATTTGATGCCTCTGCTGTTGCTGTGTCTGGCAGTTTTGGCAAGATGGTGCAAGTCTCCATTCCTTCCCTGCTGGACACAGACTAAAGACAGGCAAACGACACCATGTCAAGTTACACTGCCACATGCCTTCCCGTCTCCCCCAGCCCTGGCCACCAATCTCTCTGTTTTCCCTTACAACTGCACTGGGACATACCGACCGCAGTCAGGCTGCGGACAACTACAACGTTATCTATGAAGAGTAAAACAGGAAAAGAAACCCTCCTGTAGGCTTGGGAAGACATAAATTTCATTCGGAGAGCTAGCCTCAAAAACAGATAAGTTTTGCCGGAAACAGCTATATTTAGCCTTCCCCTTTCACCTCAGCTCCTCAACACATTCACATTCTCCCGCGGAAGAATCTTTCTAAATGGTGTTAGAGGTGAGCTTTAGCAGGTCACCTCAGCAGAAAAAATGCAACCAACTTAATATATGCTGATATAGAAGAGTGTACACAATCATCAGAATATCAAATAGCTAGCTACTAAGGCATAAAAAAAATTCTCATGTCTCAAAGTGTGTTAAATTGCAAGCTCCAAGAATGCAATACAACCAAAGTTACTTTATGAGTTAACTCCATGGAGGGTGAGGCTGTACTTCTGCATGTACCATTCAGGTCTTCACAAATACTTTGGTAAGTAACTAACGCAGCCATAGTATTCTCTACAGAGAGTATAAACATTAAGTAACAACCTCAACAGCTATGCAACCAAAATATTTCCAGTTTTCTAACACAGGTATAAAAACAAGTCATGAGAAAACGAGTTAGCAACAGTTACTGTGCAGTGGAACTTATGCAGAGACTGTCCACGATGTCTCTGGAAACATCATCAGTACCAGGTCAGTAGGATTTTCCTTTCTCAGCTTGCAACTTTGAAACGTGTTATAAGACTTAAAGCTAAAAAAATATAACACAGTTTTCTTCCCTCAGGTTGTTTCATTTAAATAATGGCCTCACCTTCTATAGTTTTGGCCTAACTACGACTGAGGCCTGTAAAAGCTTATTATTTACAAACTGAAACGGTTGAGGGGTGATCTAAGTCACAGCAACAGACCTTAAAGTTTGTCCTGAAATGGAGACAGAAGCAGACAAAATGAAACGCAGCTGTCATTACAGCATGAGAAGACAAATAAGCAGAGATTTACAATCAGTAACTACTCCCAAGCCCTGTGCCATTGGGCAAGGAGCAGCACCCCCGCCCCCCGACACAAGCAGAGGAATGCAGGTCTTATCCCAGCAAACAAAATACTGAGATGGAAGGCAAACCTCTCAAAACATTGCACACACTTAACACCTCCGAGGGAGAGCAGGGCGCATACAGGAACGTTTTGTTCCCCTGAAATAGATCTGTAACACCTCCTCCAAAAAGAAGTTATGGTCATCAAAGGAACCAGACATGCACTTGAGAGCTTTCCACATCCAGGATTTCAGCTTTCGCCGATCTCACTTTCAAGGCAAGCCAGTACTCTTCAAACAGTACTAGACCTTCAAGGACAGAACTTGGAGAGTATTTACAAAGTGCCTGCTGCATTCCAGGTCACTACCGTTTCTCTGAAGATGAAGAATAACGATCGTAGTAAAGATCCTATTACAGGAAACAAAAGAAAACTGAAGATTTAAAAATAGACCTGTCATTGCCCACAGCAAACTGCTACAACTGTAGGAGTTTTCTTAAATGAAAGGCTGAGATCCATGACAGATGAGCTTCAATGCATACCAAAGAAACACGTGAGATTTGGGAAAAGAACCTGTTTTCTTCTGAAAGCTCAATGCATCATTTCTAAAAAGCGTTTTTATACAAAAGTGCCGGTTCTGCAGCTCAGTGCAGAATCTGAAAGTTTCCACCTTGTGATGCCACCAGTAACAACACTGTTTTGATGAACTAGTCCCTCCAGCACACCTATGTAAACCCCTACTCTTTCAAAACCTGCCGAAGATGAGTTTTTCTCTCAATTTGGAGAAAATAAAGTGGTTTAGTCCCAGTTTACTGTAAAACAACCGCTGCAAACAAGTTGTTTTAACACATTTTTATAGACTAACAGAGTTGGAGAGACTGCCCAAGCGGCCTCCCCTCCTCTATCCATGCCCCAGCTTTCATAGACCAGCGTGCGGTTTTAAAAGCCTGGAGGTGAACGCGCAGATCCGAGCAGGCCGAAATGACTGCCTGCTTCCAGCGACCCGTCCTCCATCACCAGCAAAAGCCTTGACAAGAGTTCAGGCAACAGCCCTGCCTCCCCCTTTGTTCCCTCCCGAAATTCAAAGCTGCATGACGGTAAATAAGCAGGCCGATTTAGACCTCCACTGACTCACCCTGCAAAACACCGTCGCATTTGGCAGAGGGAGAAGTGCCTTCAGCAGATTAATACGCACAAGGGACTTCGGCCGGTAACTTTCTTTTTCCTATTAAAGCACAGGCCTTCAGCGTATTGACACTGGTAACGCCAGCACGGTCACGCTTAGAGAGCTCCTTCTGATGCAGCACAGCTCTGCACCTCCCACTGGGATAACTTTATGTAGTTTTTAAAAAAAAGGAAAAAAAAAAAAAAAAGAAGAGGGAGCGACGCAGGTGAGTGCCCCCCTCTGCGGGCACAGCAGCCCGCTCGGCGGGGAGCAGGGCGGCACTGCCGCCCACCACGGGCCCGTTCTGCCACCGCCACGGGGAACCGAAATCCTTTGTGTCTCCTCCCGCGGCCGAGACCCAGCGCCGCCCCGGCGCCGCAGCCGAGCCCGGGCGCCGGGGAACGCGGCACCCGCCGCTCCCCGCTCCGCGAGAAGAGTCGCCTGCTCGCTGCGCCCCGCCGGCGCCGGGGGCGACCCCCCGCCGCCCACCCCCGCACTGCACGGCGCCCCCCGCGCAGGGCCCGCGGCGGAGCAGGGGCAGGGCCCGCCGCGGCAGCCAGGGCCCCTCAGGCCCGCCCGGAGCGCCCGTCCCGGCTGGCGGCGCCCCCGCCGCGGCTCCCCGCGGCCGGTCACGGCGCGGGCCGCCTCCTCCCGCAGCCCCGCGCCACCGGGCCCGAGCCGGCCGCACTCACCTCCTCATGGCAGCGGCGGTCGCGCTAGGGCCGCGGCGGGCTGGCCATGGGCGGCGCGGGGGCCGCGCTAGGCCCGGCGCTCGCCCTGCCCGCGGCCCGCCCGCATGCCCGCGGCGGCGGAGCGCTGACAAAGGCGCGGCGCGGCGGGGGCGGCGGCGGCGGCGGGGGCGGCGGGGGGAGCGCCCCGCCCCGCCAATGGCCGCCGGCAGCCGTCACTCCCGGGCCGTCGCGTCACTTCCGCCCGCCCCGCCCCGCCCCGCCGCGCCGCGCCGCGCCCCCTGGCGGTGCCCCGCGGCCCCGGCCTCAGCCTGTGTGGGCGGGCGGGAGCCGGGCCGCGGCCTGGGGACGTGGGGGCCTGGGGACGTGGGGGCCTGGGGACGTGGGGGCCTGGGGACGTGGGGGCCTGGGGGCCTGGGGGGCTGGGGGCCGGGGACGTGGGGACGTGGGGGCCTGGGGGCCTGGGGGCCGGGGGGCCGGGGGCCTGGGGACGTGGGGGCCTGGGGGCCTGGGGACGTGGGGGCCTGGGGGCCGGGGGCCTGGGGACCTGGGGACATGGGGGCCTGGGGGCCGGGGCCGGCCGTTTCCGCGCCGCTGCCCTGCGAACGGCTCACTGGCCAAAGAACCAAGGGATCGTTCTATGATTCTGTTCAGTACGGGCTGGGGGATGAAGGGATGGGGCGCAGCCCTGCCGAGGAGGGCTTGGGGGTGCTGATAGACGAAAAGCTGGACGCGAGCCGGCGATGTGCTCACAGCCCAGAAAGCCAAGCATCTCCTGGGCTGTGTCCCCCGCAGCGTGGGCAGCGGGGCGAGGGGGGGGATTCTGCCCCTCTGCCCCGCTCTGGGGAGACCCCCCTGGAGCCCTGCATCCAGCCCGGGGGTCCTCAGCACGGGAATGCACTGGATGGCCTGGAAAGGGCCCTTCCACCCCAAAGCATTCTGTGGTTCTGTGATCCTGTTCAGCCTCCACAGGCACCACCGCAGGAACCGGTCCTGCGGAGCAGCCTGACCCGCGGTACCGATAAGCAGCAGAAAGGCCGCTGTCCTCACCAAAGGCAGGTGGGCTCCGGGCTGTGTCCCCTGGGATGGGCAGTGCCCCGCCGTCCTCGCCTGGGGCAGGGAGCCAGCGGCTCCCTCCCCGAGTAACGGGGTCACCCCCAGCCGGGCCTGAGAGCCGGGACCTCCACTCCGGTAGCAGGCCACAGCGCGGGGCGGCTCCAGCTGCCCGAGGCCCAGCAGACCCTCACTGGCCGGGGGAAGGTGGAGGACCCCCGGCAGCAAACAGGGGCACGGGGCAGCCAGCTTCCCTGATGCTGGGGCAGAGGCGGCCGCGGCCGGGCCGGGGGAGCACACCAGCACCCCTGCAGCAGCACGGCCCGGGACGGGTGGCGGGTGGGATCGCCAGGCATGCGCCCGTGCACCACCCTCGGGGATCATAGAATCACAGAATCAGAGTCATAGAATCATTGAATTATTAAGGTTGGAAAAGACCTCTGAGATCATCCAGTCCAACCGTTAACTGCCAAGAAACCTGAAGGAAGAGAAAAGCACACAACAACAAGAATTGGGCTATGGGCAACTTTTGCACCACTTTAGGGTATGTTGGGACTACCATGATATAAACACCCTCATTCTGGGTTGAACCACAGTCACTGTGCCAGTTGCACTAAATAAACATCACTGGAAGTTCCTGAAAAGGCACAGGTTTCTTTCTAAGGGGGATAATAAAGCAGATTTCCAGAATAGTTGCATCTAATTACTGTGAACGGAGCACTTAAATTATCACGTGATGAATTAAGGACATGAAAACCTGCATTTTAAACAAGGCTGAACAATTCTGAGAAGACCAACTACATCAGAAATTCCCAAATAATATTGACCATCTGATGTTCCGCGTACCTTCCTGACTTCAGTCCCATGATACAGGGCTTCCCCATGACGCTCCGTGTTTCCTTGAGACAGCGATGCGATGGCAGAGCGCTCCGTAGGCAGCGAGGAAGGCGAGTCTTGCGACACCAGCAGTTCAGGCTGTGTGAAACCATTCTGTCAGCTCTCGTTTGTCAAACCCTGTCTGAAACATTAACTTTGTTCCCAAAGACTTTGGCCTTTATCAGCTATTACATGTCCCTCTGCGATCAACGTGGGGCTGCCATCATCGCCCTGTGGTATGCTCTCACCCGCCCGGGAGCGTCGTTCTGTGCCTGTGGCTGAGGTAGACCGTGGTTGTTTTCCCAGGCAACACAGCCACGCACAGCTCTGCTGCCAATGGACCTGGAGCCCAGCGGGCTTTCACAACCCACAGCACATACCAGCGGGCAAACCGCAGAGGTTTCCTTCCTGATCCAGGGGAGGCAGACACCAAAGGTCTGCGCAAGGACAGCAGCAAACCATGTTCTTGCGACGGTAACGAGACTCGGAGGCTGGCTGAACTGCTGCCTGCAGCTGTGGAGGCGGCAGGGAAAGATTTCAGGCCAGAGGAGAGGCGTGCTGTGCCCTGTGTCATTTCTCCTATATGGCAGAGGATGTATTTTGTTCTTTTTCTCAACACATACGCGCTTTCCAAGCAGTGGCATGAGCATCTGTGAGACAGGAGGTGAGGGACTAAGAGCAGTGAAAACAGAAGACATGGAGATGTAGGACGAGTCAGGCTGGGACAATGCGGGTAGTAATCACAGCGGTGGTGTTGGGGTGGGAGGTGAATGCTGCTTCCCTTGGGAAAAGGCAGGTGCACAGAGGGTTTGGGAAGTGCTCCCTCGGAAGCTTCTTGGTGCGTACGGCCCATTTATGCACCACTCTCCGAATAGGGCCAGGATTTGACTCATTATGAGTAATAGGAATGTTTTAAACAGAGAAAAGAACACTAATTCCCTTAAAAATACAGATAGGTCTACATTTGGCTCAACAGTACAAGGCTAGTAATTTTCCACAGTGTACTGCCAAATAACTGAATGTGACATTCAAGTAGCTCATGTGTAGGTGTTGCTCAGGAGAAAATACAGCTCTAACAAGGACCATTTTCCAAAAGAGAAGACTAAAGGTTGGGTATCTAAATACGACTTTACAGAATCTAAGTAAACCACTAAATTTCCAGAAATGTCAAGCTTCTCTTGAGGCTCCCCAGGTGGTGCTGACAGCCAACACTTCTGAAAATCTAGCTGCTTATTTGCAGCCTAAAGCACTTTTGAAAATAGTAGCCCACATGGTTAATAGAGCTCATAACAAAGGGTGACATTGCTGGATTAAAAGCCATCTCTGACTAATGACAGGTTGCAGGATTTCCAGGCAACAGGAGAAACTGCATGGGTCAGAGACACTTTGCATGAAAAAGTTTCTACTTTACTTTTGGTAGAACAAGATGAGTTTTGGAAACTGTCATTTTCTAAGTATCCCACACATGGCTTGCTAAGGGGCAGCTGTTGCTAAGTGCTCGCTCCAAGCCACAGAAGGAGCCAGTGCGAGAAACTGGAATTGGGAGTCAGCAGCTCCTGCCCACAGCCTCATGTAACTGGATCACGTACAGTTTACATGCAGCTGATTTTTAATTAATAGTGAAGATGAGGGAAGAATTAGGTTAGTGAAGTAATCTCAGCATAATCTGTAAACATGCCTATTTTTCTGTCCTTTTGAATACCACTTCTTATTCATCATCATAAGCATCCTCAGAAATAAATTTGCTTTCCAAAAGGTGCAGGTTTTTTTCAATTATCTTTTCTATCAGTATCGTAAGTGTTGGTAGGAGATTCCAGCTGTAAGTAGAATTTTATCTGTAATAACGTTATTGGGGGAGAAAAACAGGGCTGGCGTCTAAGATGAATATCGTGACAAGGTGTTTCATTTAATGGCTGGCAGCGGTGTCTCAGAATCAGCACCACTGGTTCTGCCGCTGCCCAGCAATTTGGGGAGGATCACAGGGCCGTCTCTCTGTGCCTCACTTGCCGTGATGGCACAGCAAGGGCAGTAAAACACCTAGCTTTTCAAGGATTTTACAGTCCCCCAAGGAAAGGTGTTACGGATTTAATGAGCATATTCATACATAGCTGACTTTGCACAGCTGTACAAGGAGCGGAGCATGATTAAATTTGGGGTCTTCCAGTTCACGGCGGAGTACCTCCTCTAGCTACTCTTTCCGTGCTAGTGTACAGTTTGTAACTTGTATTAATCAAGGTGTAATAATGGCATGTCCATGTGAAAGGAGTACTGCGCGCATAAATTGCCACGCACAGACATTAGAATAAACCCATTAATGTTAATGCAAATGTCATGCTCTTTAGAAGTATGTGGGCCCCAGAAAACAATTGCAAGCAGAGCACACCTTTTGCTGTAGAGCAGGTTCACCTCGTCATCCTTCCATGTAGAAAACTCTCCCATCAAGACAGCAAGTATAGCAAAATCATGCTTCTCTGTTTTGAAATTATTACCATGGTAACTTGAAACCCCTTTGTACTTCATAAATTCTGCCTCTCTCTGGAGCAGCTGAAATTTCAAGTAAGACCGCTCCGCAATGCTTTGTGAGCGTAGAAGCAGCTCACACAGTTTAAAGGTGACATAGAGGAAACTTTGGGAAGACAGGAGTCATTGGACCCCGGACCAGTCACCTCATTTAGTAAAATGATCTCCCTTTAGACTCCTACGTCTTTTCCATTGAATGGGAGACTTGCCGTTCTCACGAGCACGGACCCGACTTGGCACACGCAGCAATTAGCCAGATTACTCGGCACTCTCGAAGCATATCTACTTCAAGAAAGTTTGTGGGCATTTTCCTGTGCCGACGCAGCTGCAGGTGAGGCGCGGGAGGCTTCGTCATGCAGCGGGCAGCGTGGCAGCGACGCTGCGGGGCGGGGAGCACCGTTCCCCTCCTGCCGCGGGAGAGGAGCAGGCAGGGCTGGAGGGACCTGCACAGCCCTAGGCCGCCTGGATGGGCACCGGTGCCAGCAGAAGCACGGTGGGATGGCTCAGGGTCAGTACGGAGCCGAACAACAAGGCCTGTTCAGCAAAAAACCCCCACAAACCAACACTATTATTCCTTCTAAAATACGCAGTAAAAGATATTTTTGTTAACGTACATGAAATGAGGCTGTACATGAAAAAGCATACCTAATAATTACTTGGAGTATTGCTAAGGTTTTAAACTCCTTTAGCATTATTAAAATCAGTACATAAAGACTTTGCTTATGTGTTGGAGGTGAGCTGCGGTACAGAAATAATAATCCAGATGACCTTCCAAGCTGCTGCTTGTCATGAATTATTTTGTTTTGCCTTGGGGAAATTTAAAAAAAAAAATATACGTATATACATGCAAATAAGCAAATCTTTCCGTTGTAATGTAGCGACGGTTACATCGCTGCCCCTTCCCAAGTGTACAGCACAGTATCGTTCGGAGTACGGCTGCTGAGAAAACCCCGGGAAGTACTTGGGTTTGACATTAAAGAGCTTGTTTTAATATTTAGCTGTGATAAATTTGACTGAGAGTGCATGTATTTCATCAGGCGTCTGTGAGTCAGGCGCGTGAGTCACAAAAGGAGCCGCGCTCGGGCTGCTGAAGACAGCCGGCAAGGCCTGTCCTAACAGTTCCAGTGCGTGCACACAAAATGCCCATTAATTCCTCTGAGGAGATTTAATTAGTGTGAGGACAGGACGGAGGACATGCGTGCTGTCCCAGCTGCTCTGGAGGGGGCCTGACCCCGAGCACCTTCTTTGTTTCTCCTTGTTCAAGCCCTTGCCTCGCACACGCACCTTTACGTCGTAAATCCCATGGACGTCGGTGGCGTCGGGGAGCCAGGTGCTATTCAGTGTGAGCACAGAGAGGAGAACCCAACTCCAAGTAATTAACAATAACGTATAATTGCTACTAATTCAGTTTTACACAAAGTACACAGTATTATTAAATTAAGCAAACCATGTTCTTGCATCTGAGCATTAGCAGCATAACTCATTTTCATTCCATTTTTTAAAATAGCACTTGTAATTAGTCCTCTTTGCTTTCCAAACCGATCACATGCAACATTTTGTTTTTACCAAAACACCCACCAAAAAGTGATCAAGTTCTCTAATTGCAAAGATTCACTTCACACGGCTGTGCAACTTCTTTCTGCTCTGGGTGTTATTTAGGAGCAGCCAACTGGAATTTATTGAAATTATGTCGAAAAATAAACGATTAAAATTGCTCCCCAGCTGGGTGGGAGACCTCGCATGCCAAGTTTCAGCCCATGAGAACCCTCGCAACGGAGTCACGGGCACGCGGCTGAGCACGGGAGGCCGGGGTGGAAAAGTCAGCAAGCTCTTAACCATTTCGAACGCCAAGACCGTAACATGGGCGAGCTCTCCCCTGCGGCCACAGGCACGTCTCCGCCGGCACGTCTCCGTGGGCACTGGGCGCTGGAACGCCTCTGCTCGGCTCCCCGCTTGGTGCAACGCGGTGGGGTTTTGCTCAGTGATGCACTGGCCCCTTCCTCTCCGGTGCCCGGGGCACCGCGGCTGGGCTGTGCCCCTGCCCGCTCCTGCCTGGCGTGGGCGTCCCCAGCACGCCCAGTGCCGGCCTTGCGCCCCGCTGGCCCCGCTGGCACGGTCGCCCCCTTCTCTTCCCGCTTGGCTGGGGAGGGTGCTTTTTTTGGCCTCTGCTTCTGTCATCTGGCATTTAAATGTAACGAGATCTCTCGTTGCTAACATTTATAGCAGCAAAATATTTAAGTTCCAGGACTTGTAACACATGTTATTAATGTCCCGTTGCCAAGCCCAGCTGAAGGCTCCCCAAACCCTTCTCTGCGCTCGCTTCGGGCCTGTGCCAGCAAACAGACGTCGCCCCTGGCTGCGCGGCAGCAGGTGAGCGGGAGCTACCGGGGGTGGCCGGTGAGTGCCGATGGCACCAGCACACTCCGTGGCGGTACTGGGGCCCCAGGCATGCTCACGGCGCCAGGGGGAGAGGAAAAGACCACCTGCATGCCCCCAGCGTAACGTCTGCCCGCGAGGGAACGCCGGGCTTCCCCCACCCGCTGCCGGCTGGGCGGGAGGTGGCAGCGAGCTCAGAGCAGTGGCAGCCACATCACCTCTGTCTCTGGCCAGGGCCCCAGCTCACCACCGGGGCCGGCTCCAGGTGCTGCTCAGGTTGCACCCAGAACGTGCCAGCACATGAAGGGTGAGGTAGGGTTTGTCCAATGGGTACATGCAATGGGGCTGAGGAGGAAGCATGAGAAGGACAAGCTACGGTCATCAGCCTGCCACGACTTCAATCAAAGGCAGTAATTAAGGAGAGAAAGTGGTTTAATGAGCCTGATTTAGTAATGCATGTGCCAGGGCATGTATTTAAATGCTCCTAATGCTCTTGCTGCAGCCTCGGCAGTCAGTCTGCAAAAACAGCCTGCAAAGGCAAGGTGGGGAGCAAGCACAGCGTGGTCTGCGCACGTGGAGCCGGCACGTGGCCTCCTGTCCCTTGCCCCCTCCTCGCCCCTCCGTGGAGCCCGCAGTGCCAGGCTGCCCGGTGGGACGCTCCTCCTCCCCAGCACGGGTGCAGTGCAGGAGGGGAGCTGGGCAGAAGCACCGAGGCAAGCAGAAAGCGATGCCTCAGTCCCACAGTTGTCTAATGAAGATGTTCCTGGCTTTTGAAGAAGCCTAAAGCGACATCAAATGTTACCAAAGCGTCTCTTCCTTCTGCTCCTGTTTTATGCTTTGTTACGATAACCTCTGAGCTTTGAAAGCTGGTCTTGAGCAGTCTGCACCGGGGCACTGCGTGTGCAGGTGTTCCTCCCTCGTGCACGGGTGCTGCCCAGCACCGCCGCTCTGCAGTGGGTGAGGGACAGTGGTGGCTCCCAGCCATCGCTCACTGGCCCATCCTGGCAGTGGTTTGGGGTCATCCCAAAGTCACAGGTCCTAGACACCCTGGGGACCTCAGGGGTTGTGAAGAATAAGAAGAGAGGCTTCTGATCCTTATGGTCACAGCAAGGAGCTTGAGATGTAAACCCCAAAGGCTCAGTCAGACAATACAGTGAAAAAAAACATTTTTAAGCCTCCAGATTTTTGAGCCAATCTCCAGATCTGTCTCCTTGCAGTCCGAAGCTCTGGGGTCGAATCAAGGGAGCCCTCACCGCTGCAGGAGCAAAACAGGCAGGCAGCAGCCGTCGTGGCCACCAGTGTCCTCTTCTCCCACTCCTCTTTTTCAGGACTTCCCACCTCACCGTGGGCTGAGGAATCACTTGAGGTCTCGTCGCCTGCACCACCCCTAACAGACCCACTCCATGACAGATTCCTTCAGCCTTCTGCTTGGAGGTCGTGGCCAGGCTCTGTGCTGGAAAACCACACCACGTATTTCAGAGCAGCTCTTGACACGTGCTCTTCCATTCAAAGAGTAGACACAGGAAAGAGAAGCGGACTGCAGTCGCCAAATTTATACCTAGGAGTGAGAGGGGGTATTGGATGTGAGGTCTTGGCCCACCTGTTTACAGCATCTGCCAAGCAGAGACCACGATTCAAATGCCTCCAAAGCCAGGGGCATAAGATCAGAGCAGCAAAGGATAGGCCCTTAGCAGCTCCTCTGAAGTAAAGGCTAAAAGGGGTGGCAGCCTCAGTATGAAGATAGTTCTCATAAATCAATTCTCATAAAGCCAGGCACCATTTTTATTTGCCTCTCCAACAGCTGATTAAGTAGCTGGTGAAGGGAAGACGTGTAATTCATCGTCTGACTCAGGACAAGGAAACAAATCTGCTCGCTGTGATGCTTCTGAACAGCTGGAAGGGGAAAGAGGGAGAATGTCTGTTAATATTGGACGTGGCAGAAATAACCCGGCAATACATCAGAGGGCAGACAGCCTAATGCAGTTAAGGGCAGCGTGTGCTGTGAGATACCATTATATTTTAAATAAAGCACTTTGGAAGGTCCCAGATCTTTTCAGATCTTCTGTGACTGGCATGGATGAGGCTACAGCCTGACTTACGCCCTTCTCTCTTGGACAAGCTCAAAGCGACCTAGCTGGATGCTAATCTGCAGGGTCCTTTCTGGGGAGCACAGTTGTTGCATACACGATAAAGCACGGCTGAGATATACCGTGGTCCACAGCAAACTGCCGCTGCCATAGCTCAGCTCCACGTGGTGCCTGGGTGAGCTGGGTGGAGGGGACGGAGGCAGTTACAAACAGTGGTGTAACGTCTCGTCCCCAGGGCACCTGCTTTCAGCACGAAATGAGAAATAAAGCCAGGTCATCGCTGTAAAAAGGATGCTTTGCTCTCCTGGCCTTAACGTGATTTGCTTGGTTTAGGCTTCTTTTTGCAAAGCCAAAAGGAAACTATAGATTTGGTGATAATCTGAGACTCACATAAATGACAGAATCGCAACGGCTGGCCAAATAAAGGAAATGCTTTCAGAATTTAGCAAAGTGAGAGGTATATGAAAACAAAGAACAGCTACACAGAAAATACACTACATGCACGCCTGACTCTCTTGCCACATTAGAACCCCGCGTAGCTAGATATTTAGGAATTAGAGGAGTTAACAGTTCATATATAAATTGTCCTGAAGTTGTGAGTGCTGAAAGCAGGCTCCTCTATGGATCAGTTGGGAGGCTGTCCACCCCGGCATGCTTGATTAAATTGCCTTTGTCTCATTACCTGAGATGAGAAATGAGCCAGCAGAGTTGTCCCAGGCGTAGGGCTGAGCAGGGAGGGCAGCGGCAGGGAGTGCCTTAAACCCGGGGGCACGGCTGGCGCGCATCGCCTTTGCTAGGGTGAACACATGGGCGGAACGAGCCTCTTTCGCCAATCTTCCTTAGTTTTGCCTTCTTTGACTTGTCTCCTCCATGAAAAAGACAGCAGAGCCACCGCTCTACAAAGATACAAATTTAGCAGTGCTGGCATTTAAAAACATGAGTTACTGCTCAAAGCAATGAAACTGGCCTAACACAAGAAGGCTGAGGTTTACAGACAGGCTGCAGGGCAGGGCTCCTCTGTAGTGCTCGGGGTTTTTGCTGGGTTTCCTCCATTGACCCCAGAAGATGTCCATCGCACCACATCATTTTGCTCCCTGCCTGGTGTCACCTGTGGCCCTTTCAGGCCCAGTACCCAGAGAGAAGAACTGGAAACATAGCAGGAAGCAAGTGCAGGCTGTGATTTTGCTTGGCTGCCAGGAAAGCACCTGCCTACTCTCGGATGACCGGTCCTGGAGTACGAGGTGGCCTGAGCTGTCCATGAACGACCCTCCTTTGCGTTCACAGAAATCGAGCTTCAGTCCACCCGATTTTGTCTTTTGGGTCCAGCTCTGCTCTCCTTCCACTTCACAGCATTGGGCTAACAAACCTGGTTTTGACTCTGGTGAAACACTCAAATGCCGGTTGCTGCATGCACCCTCCTCTGGTGTTTGGGCAATGGTATTTCTCAATTTAGCTATCGCAGGAAAATAGGGCTGAACAGGGCCAGTGGAGGGGAAGGGAGGCCGGTGTTGCTCTGGCGGCCTGCAAAACCAGCGCCTGGGCAGAGCCAAAGGGCGAGCGGCTGTCTCTGCCTGGGGAGGGCTGGGACCAGTAACGCGAAACGGGGGGAAAGAGGATAAAAAGGAAGTGCTCTCCTGGTTGGGGGCTGCTTCTTTAGCTTTAACTTTATAGCCGTTTAATTTAAAAATCTATTCTAATAAAGGCAGAAGAAAATGAGCACATTTTCTCAAAAAAACCCCATAAAGTTACTGAAATTAGTTCTGAAACATTTATGTTTAAGAGTCTTTTGCTGTGCTGTGCCTTATGTAGTAAAGGCAAAATTGGATAACCCTCCCTTGTACTGGCCAACACCCTGAGCTGATAGGTGTTTTGTAAGCAGATACAACTGCAACCCCCAGGTTCACAGGCGCCCTCCGAGTCCAGCCTGCAGCCCACACCTAGGCTGCCCGTGCTGTCCCCATGTGCTTACCTGGGGCCTAGCCCAAATCCCCGCAGTTTGCAGACAAAGTGATTGCTCTGCACCAGGGATGCCGCTAAGGCTGGGTGGGCTGATCAGGTCGATGGCAGGGGTCAGGACGAGGGACGAGGTCTCCCCATGCGGTGCAGGGACGTGCTGAGCTGCAGGGGAAACCAGCATGGCCCCTGGAAATGCTGCTCGGGGACTGACCCGGCACAGCAGCGTCCCTGCATCAGCGACCCCGCGTCTCCCTGGCAGTGGACATTGCCTGCGCAGGAGCAGGTCCCTCGTGCGCTCAGCCGCTCTTCTGCTGGAGCTGCAGCACCCCTCAGTGCGTTTCACTGCCCCAGGGATCCCCTGCTCGACACCATGCTCCTGTGGGTGAGAGCCACAGAAGGATCTTCTGTGGGCAAAAGAAGCATAAACTTCATGGCAAGGCAGCACAGCTCTGAATCTGTCATGAGCAGCTGAACTGCTTGTGTCCTGCCCTCGGGGGGCACAAGCCCTGGCGAGCAGGGGCAGCCCCTCAGGGGCACCTTGTGCCCCGCAGCCCCGCTGGCACGTCCCCGACACGGCACCAGGGTCAGCGAGCCCCAGCTGCCCACTTTGGCCTGAGGTCTGAGCAGCCCGGAGGGTCCCGCACGCCACTGTCCTTGCCAGCTTCAATTACACCAACGCTTCTTTCCAGGCACCCTGATCAAACTCCTGATTAATTTGAAAAAGAAGCAATTTCTTGTAGCACGGGTAAGTTTCCCAGCCCATCACCAGTGATGGGCCGGCACCCACCGCCCTCTGCGCGTTTCAGTCGAGCTCAGGCTGCCAGGAGCGGTGCTCCCTCCTCGAGCAGCCCGCCCGAGTCACTGGCAGCGCCGGCACCTCCTTCTGCCAGCGCTGCAACACTGGGTCTCGCTCGTGGTGTCGGGGCCAGCAGTGCTGCTTGTGTGGCTGGGGTGACCTACACCTTCAGTCTGAGGACATCGATTTTTGAATTAATTTTTCATAAAGGCTTGGGATACACAGCTCAGAGTCAATTGCTAGTGCTGCTTAAAGGTTGCTATTTTTATCACCTTGATAAAATAATTACTGCTAGAGCTGGAGGTGAGCGCAAGAATGTAAATATTTATTAGTGGGTCTGTGTGCAGATATGGAGATGCACTGCCAGCTCGGGTGAGGACTGACATTTCATCAGCACTCCTGCCCGGCCTGGCAGGTCTGCTGGCTGGCACATAAATAATTGCTCTGGGAGATGGATTTGGTATTACAGAAGGAGATTGTACAGCGTCTGCAGCACAAACAAGGTAAGGCTTTCAGAAGAGCAGTGCCTGTTACAGTGCAAAGGCACCATAGCACAGAGACGCCCCCAGGTCATTTAAGTAAGCCTCACGGCAACGGTGGGGCAAGTAATTAATAACCGAAGCAGACGAACAGCAGCGAAAGAAGAATGAATGCAGTGCTCCTGGCTCAGCTCTGCCAAAGCCCCGAGTCTCCCGGCTGGACGCGTGGGCTGGGGAGAGGGACCCGTCCTCCCTCCCAGCAGCGCTGTGAAAGGCAGAAGCGCTGACACTGTCCACTTTTATCCCTTATGATTTGTCCCACATTGGTCAGTTTGCTTCATGTTCAGCTGCACAGTGCCAGGGAGGACAGCCTGCTCCTGCTCCCGCTCAAGAAAGAACTGAACGGCTCTTTTCCTCGCCTTTACGTCATGGTTCCTCAGGTGGTTCTTCATAGATTAGCTACAGCACATTTGTTCTGCTGACGCTCTTCAGCACGTTCATTGATTTGCTTTTGCTGTCTGTTTTCCTGCCTTCTGTCTTTGACAGCAGCAAGCAGCACGCCTGCCGCACAGCCTGGCTGAGCTTTTGCTGGCTGCAGAGCAATGCGATACCCCACAGTAGCTCCGATGGACGGTGCTAAGCGTCACCGTGTGCCCGGAGACCCCAGACACGTGAAAACATGTGTGTCCCCCATGTGTGCCGCAGGCGGCCGGCTGGCCTGGCGGGAGCACATGATACCAACAGCAGTCTCCATTTCCACGGGGCTGCGCACAGCGCGGAGATTATCTGCCATGGGGCAGCTTTGGGCTCATCACCGCAGATCTGAGCAAGCCAGTCTTCGCAGAAAACGATTCTGCTCTGACACCTGCAGCTATTCAGCACGGAAAGCCATCACGGGGCTGATTTTACTTAAGGCAGAAATGTCTGATGAAAAATGTGACAGCTTCAGTTAACCCTGCACATGTCCCCATCTCACATGTCTCTCGTCATTTGGTTTTTCAGCTTGCTTTAATGGAGTATGCGGCGCTGCAAGCTCTGAGCAGAAATGAGCAGGACTGGTCCATCAGCGGCAGCCATCGGAGGCGGTTGCAGGACAGGAGCCCACGCCAGCTGATGCACGTATCCTACAGGGACAGCAGAGGCTCTGCAGGGTGCTGCAGGGGGATCGGGTGCCCGTGAGGGTAGCGGGGGCTCCGTGGGTGCAGCCCTCTGCTCCACAGAGAGCGTGATCAGCAGCTGGCACTAGGTGCCGGCACTTTGTATCTCCCTGGGGATGGTTTTTCCTGCATCTCCCTGGGGATGGTTTTTCCTTCATCCACTGCAGCCAACCAGTCCCTGTCCCGAAGGCACCCGTCCTGATGGCCCCACGGAGACCGTCCTCGCTTCAGGCTGGGACCAGGGGAGATGTTGGAGCAGTGGCCGTACCTGATGTATTGCGCGGGTGGGAGGGCAGGCCCAGACCCCCACCTCTGCCCATGGCCACACGGGCTGCTCCTCCCAGCCACTGGCTGAGCCTCAACCGGCCGCGGGCCATGCGGCTACCTGCAGGGTCCCCCAGCCCAGGGGCTGCCGGGGCGCTGGTGGGCTCCCCTCGTGGGGCCGCCACGGCCTGGGCACCCCGAGGGGGCTCACCACCCCTCGGCCGGTGCCTCAGGGCTCACCCTGTCTGGAGCAGGGAAACACCGACAGGGAAGTGTATTAGGAGAGGGAAGGGATACCCCGAGAAACGGCGGAACGAGGCAAAATACTTAAAAATGCAAACTGCACCTTTCATCATTGTCTCTGTGAAAGTGGTTCTGTGCTATTGTGCGTTTTTCAGTAGCTGGCGTGGTCTAATAAAGAGCTGGCTGCGTTTCAGTGATAAGTGAAGAGTTTATCACCAAAGACATGACCAAAAGAAAAAAAAAGGAAAGGGAAGAAATTCTCTCGGTGAGTACTGCGTGAAGAACCATTTCCACACAAGGTGGCACCTGTCTCCTTCCCTTCTAGCCTCGCTAGGGAGACCCAAAAGGCACTGTTCTCTGAAAATTAACTCCTAGCAAATAGGATGGATGATTCCTCATTAATTTGCTCATTTGCAATAATTTTTTTTTTCCTATGCACTAACAATCAGGAACAGAAGTAAATTTTGCTGTAGATCAACACCGGTATTTAGCAGCAAGGGGCAGGCAGGAGGGATGAGGCCAACAAAAGCCGAGTCAGCTCCCGAATCCCCCGGCTGTGGGACAGGCAGGCTTTCCCTCAGAGCCTCCCGAGGCAGGACAGCCCCGCAGCCGAAGGGGAGCCCTGCCCGGCCACCCCCGGCTGCCCGAGCCGGCCCAGGGACACCCCCGGCCCCCGGGCACGTCACGGCCTGCTGCAGGTGGGCAGGGGTTTGTGTACTCGCAGCAGATCTGCCCTGCACTTTGTCTGATGGAGCTTAATGTTTTGTGCCTATAATTTTAAATCACGATCAAGGTCTTTTAGAATACTTTCTCATACACAGTGGAGACCAGTTATAGCTCTGCTGACGTGTGACATGCTTTTGCATTCAGGCTGCTAAGAGGCCTGCCTTCCACTGCAGGCTTTTTGTTTTGATCCTGACCTTTCCAAACAAAGAAAATGCAAAATATTATTACATATTAGAAATACGGTGTAGCTAGAAATAGCCTCTTGCGGCAAGTAGTGGGACAGTAACACCACTGCGGCCTGGCTGAGATGCCCGGGCTGCACTGGGCGCGGTGTTCACCGCCTATGCCAGCGGGATGGCCCGAGTCCGACAGCCCAGTGTGCCCGTGCTCGTCCCCGGGTCCATCCCAGAGCTGTCCTGGAGCTGGTCCCATGGCGAGTAAACTCAGAGAGTTAATTTTTGGCAGGATTTGTCTAGGTTAGCAGACCTCAGAGAACAGCAGAGCTATGAAGGAATTACATAGATAGTGCCTCAGTTGTTTTCTGTAAGAAACTAAGGCTCCTGGATTATGTGGCTTTGGCAAGGAGGCTCCATCTATAGACAGATGCTTCACATTCTTCAGACTCCTCTCAAAAAGCAATACCTCACTGCAGGCTGGGACGGCATCCCTGGAGCTAACCTCAGCTCCAGCTTGGACTGTGCACCGGCAGAGCTGCCCTGGGCAGCACGGGGGGAAGCACGCAGCGCTCTTGGCCAGGGCGCAGTGCAGGCAGGGCACAGCCCCAGGCACCCAAAACCCCAGGCACACACAGCCCCGGGCACCCAAAACCCCGGGCACGCACAGCCCCGGGCACGCACAGCCCCGGGCACTCACAGCCCCGGGCACCCAAAACCCCGGGCACGCACAGCCCCGGGCACTCACAGCCCCGGGCACCCAAAACCCCGGGCACGCACAGCCCCGGGCACGCACAGCCCCGGGCACCCAAAACCCCGGGCACACACAGCCCCGGGCACGCACAGCCCCGGGCACACACAGCCCCGGGCACGCACAGCCCCTCTGACTGTGCAGACTGGCTGCACGGAGCCTTGGGTGTGCTGCAATGCAGAGCTGCTGTTGTTAGACTCATTGCTCCTGTCGCAGGGTACAAAATGCCATTCTTGCCAGCAGCGCCAGTTAATGTTTATCCCAGTACTGAGTGGAAGTTAAAGTTTCAGTATTTCTCCTAAAATCAGAGCCGGGTTGGGATAGGGGTAGACTTTTTAGTGTATCAAAGCACTGTGCTCCAATTTCAGCTTTTAAAAAATGGCCTTTTCTAATATAAAAGGAAATATATGTCAAAGTAATGAACTTCCTACATGGCAATCTAGACATCATGTTCTGAAAATGTCAGCTTGGGATGACGTTAATGAATCATTTTTTGTTTGAGTATTTTGCTGACGTGGAAATTCATCAGAGTGGACTGTCGTCACCGAAATGTATTTGCTTTTGACGAATTGGCCTTTTACAATGGGAAAATGGTCTGTGCGAAAATTGCCGACAGCCCCAGCCAACAGGGCACTGTCGAGCCTTTCTCCCTTCTAAATGCGACCGCTGTTGGCTTCAGCCTGCACACACTCGCTGCACCTCACCCCGGGCCAGGGCGATTTCCCCAGCTCCTGGATTCCCAGGGGTCAACCCCAGATACCTTGGCACTGAAGATGTATTGGCGCCAATTGTTTTAGCAGTTAACCATTAACCCTGACGGCAACGTCTGCTGCATGCTGCCGTCAGGGACTGCAAATAGAAAAACCCGTTTTCTGCTGCGCTGTCAGGTGGGCCTGTTCTGTCCCGGTGCACCGACTCCGTTCAGTTTGGTCGTTTCGTAACTCATCTGTGGACCTGGGGCCGGCTCCTGTGCTTTCGGGGATTGCAGGCAGGAGCCTGAGTTCAGGCTGGGGCAGAGGGCAGCCGTCACCACGGGCACGCTGTGCTCTCCCTTGCCCACACCCCCGACTTTTCAGGGTTGGCATTACTTTTGATTCACCATTTCAGCACACCAAGCTGTGAAAGGTTGATTTCAGATCTCACGAACACTGGTGGGTTGTTACTGCACGGGAATTGCACTTAGTTCAGCTGAATCGGTTCAGATTTAAACCCATGTAAGTGAGGGCTGGTTCTGGGTCCGAGAGGCAATTTATCTGAATTCCTGCTTCATGAACTGTAGTTACCGCTAAACGTCCTGTTTCAAAATCGTCAAAAAATCACACCGATACTTACCAAACACTGCTGCTGCCATAAAGTGAATTTTCATGTTCCTGAGTTGCAGGAAACAGAATTCTTGCACTGCAAATGGATTTGAATATAGCATGAAGAAATTCACACAAGAGTGCTCTTTCTGCAGCGAAAACTGTCTTTCTGTCTGGCACATGGCAGCCTATGGAGGTACTGAGTTTCTGTGATGGCTTATGCATATTTAACTAACATGCATATTTTGCAGAACAGCTGGACTGATAGCATTAAATTGAATTGCTGCAATATTTGAATAAACAAATCTACATGCATGGTTTAGTTTGTCCAAGACTGCAGGTGAGGTCCAGCCTCACACGGTAGCCCTGATTTGGACGGTGGCTGGCCCAGGCGACCTCCTCAGTCCCTTCCAGCCTGGCTCAGCGTCCTCCAGACACTGCCGCAAGGCCAACATCTGCCGAAGTCAGATGCTAGACAGATGCTCCAACACTCAGGTCCTCTGATGATAAAATCATCCCCGGCGCCGAGCTACGGCACTCTGCCATGGCCCCACCGGTGAAATCACTGCAAAAACCTCCCCGTGCTGTACTTGGAGGTTGTGATGCAAACCTCTTCTCTCGCGCGGCCGCTGACCGATGGGCTCGCGGGAAGCGTCCCTTAGAAGTGTTCCTCTGTCCTGTGCTGCTCATTCACTCCCAGCAGCGCTGTGCAAGGGCCTTTAATTCCCGTCATTACCATTTAGTCCTGCAGCCCAGTACCTCTGGGTGCTGTGCCACAGCCACTCCACACACCAGCCAGCTGGGACGGGAGTGACACGGGCTGGGCACCCAGCCTGTATGATGCTGTGTTCCTGTGCTTGGCTTCAGGAGCAGGATCAGTGCCTGCAAGGGGAGCTGAGACCCAAACCCAGACACGTATTGACTCATTCACAAGACTTTTTCTGGCTTTTTTTTGTTTTCTTTAAAGCCTCTGTTTTACCCATCCTCACATCAACCTGCAGGCTGAGAAAGAGTCAAAGTCACAGAGCTCTCAGCTCTGTGATTATGAAAATATATGCCCTTCTATTTTTCTGATTTATACAGGGCAAGTTATTAACCCACTTCTCTCTGCCCTGGCTTCATGTGCCATTTATTCAGTTTTCTAATGAATTTCTAGTTTGAATGGCCAAGTACCTCATCTGTTTAAAATGCTCAATTTTATAAAAACAGACTTTTTCGAGCACTTCTGTTCCCCTCTGGTACAAGAACAGAGGAACATAGAGATTTTCATATCTTAAGCTAGAAAAGAAAAAAAAATGGAAGGTCAGTTTTGTGGATGACTTTAAGGGTGATGAACTTCTCAGCCTACTCCTACCTGACCTGAACATCAGACGAACATCACGCAACAGGGACTGTAACATGACTGCTCCATAATACACGCTTAGCAAATCTGGAAGAGCTTTAAGATAAACAGTGATTCTTCTGGGATATTTATATGCTTTATTGTACACTTTTTATCTGCATCCAGTATGTGTTTGGCACAAACACTTAAAAAATTAAATAGGACATACCAAAAGTGTACTTTCAGAGGGTTATCGCACTTCTGGAATGACTAAAGCCACTTGCCCGTCAGTCCCACATCTCCCACAGCACTAGAGATGCCGGCAGTCCAGAAATCCCTTGTCTTAGTGTGTAAATAAGGCATGAACAGTGCCCCTGATCTGCAGCCGTCAGAGATACTATGTTTGGATAAGGAAAGGATCTTACGGGCCATCTGGCCCATTTACTTCCATCTGTAGGTAATTTGGGTGTATGCAGAAGAGTCATACTAACGAAAGGTCTTTCTGAGACTTGTTGACAGGGGGCGAAAGAAGCAGGGCTGTCCTCCAGCACCTTGCGACCTCGGTACCGCGCTCCCCTGCCTGCACAGAGCCCGCTGGGCACCGTCACGACCCGCCATCCCGGCAGCGGGGTCCTGGCATGGGCGCAGGGATGCCCCTCCTGAGCATCTCCTCTGGCGGCGTTGCCAACAGCCCGGTTCCCACCAGCGCTTCTCCAGGGGCATGCGGTGGCACACAGCACCGCCACAGCATTCCTTCCACGTGCGTTTTCCAAACTCGGCTCGCACAGCTGGGGGGACCCTTAAGGGCCCATCGCCATTTATTTCTTCCCCCTTCCAGCCTCCAGTCTTAGCCTGTGGCTTTCTAAATCCCTGCCTTCATGGACTCTCAGATTTCAGCAGAAGCCTTGCAATGTTTGGTGGCTTTAAACCTTAAAAATCTTAGTGAAGCTATGAAGCTGCAAGATCACTTACTTGCATTAAGGTCCTCCGTCAGACTTGCAGAGAAAGGCAAGGATAGGTCCTGAAGGCTGCAAGACACCAGTTTGATTTTCATGTCATTATTTTTAACCCTTCACATGCTTCTCTCACCTGTCTCCAGCTCCGTGGTCTCTGCCTGCCCAGTGCTGCCACGGTGGCTGGGGGCTTGGGCTGCCATGCCCATGGAGTGGGACAGGGTTGGGGAGGGGTGCAGGACAAACCCTCCGTCTCCAGCCTCCGTGGAGGAGAAGGGGAAAAGCCATGGGGACACCTGGCCAAGGATGAGAAAGGAGATGTGTAAAAAGAGAGAAATGACGATAAATACAGGGAGAAGGAAAGGAACTGTCTGAAAAAGAAAAAAATAATACACATTTCAAGCCTGCTTGGTTGAACAGGGTGTGGGGAAGATGGAGGAAGGGCAGGGATGGTTTTGCAGTACTTCTGCATGTGCATCCACAAGGCACTGAAACACAGAGCCAGCACTGGCAGGACCAGGGCACCTCCTCGGAAAGCAGTATTTATTCCCTTTATGTGTTTCCGTCTCAATAAAGTTGGATAAGGTAATTTTAAAATAACGGAGCCGGTGTAGGTTTGTCATTGCCTGGAAGCCCCTAATCCTCCATGGGGTGTAGGAAACTGCCCAAGCAGCCACACAAAGAGAAAACTCAGATCCTAACAAATTTAGCACACAAAGCGATGCAGCAGCTACCACCAAGCCCAGCCGCGCTGCCTGAGGCCAGGGTCCAGCTTGTCCCCCGTGCCAGCCGCGGGCACCCCATTGGCATGGGGCATGCGGGCAGGAGCAGGCAGCTTTGGAGGGGACAGGGCTGGGGCACAGTCAGCCAAACCCTCATACGTTGCCTGAAGTAAAATTGTTTCTCATCCTGTTTTTGAGCTGTGATTGGGCTCGACAAGCACAGCGGCTTTATGAACTCTGCTCAGGCCCTGCATCGTTTGCCTTATTGCGGTCAAAATCTCCTCCCAGCCCTCCATCCTTGTGCCTGCACCCACAGGCACTGGCATCTGTAACATGCACCCACAGGCCCAGAGAGGGAAGGATGAAAGGATAAAAATATCCATGTAAAAAAAAAGAAAAAAAGAAAAGAAAAAAAGAAAAAGAAAGAAAAAAAAAACCCCAGGCACCATCTGGATTCAGAGCCTAGAGAGCAGGAAAGCTCTGGGCAGGAAGGGAGCAAGCAGAGAGGAGTGCGTTTGCTGGTGCCGAGAGTTGGGGAGCAGTGCCGAGCTGTGAACACTCTCACCGCAGCCGGTCTCTGGGGTGAGGGAGAGTGGCTTCCATGCTCCGTCTCAGCAAACCAGGCAGTGTTTCATCCATCTGCATTTTGCATAAGCCTCTGTGGATGCTCTCAGCAGACGACCGGGGACGTGGGGCCGCCGGGGAGGGCTGGTGGCTCTGCAGGAGGTGGGCAGCCCCCGGGAAGGGGCTGCTGCTGGCTGCAAAGGGGATAGAGCAAGCCGAGAGCTTGCTGGCGATGATGTCCCCATGGTTTGGGAAGGACTGGAGCAGCTAACTCTAATACAAAGAGGCACAGGGGAGCAGACAGCTTAATGACAAAATCTTGCATTGGTTTCTTGTTGCATAGGACAGGGACGGCAGCTGGACCACTAATGTCCAGGTGAGCATTCATGAGGTGGTTGGAGACACGTGAAACTCGGACATCACAGCACCCAGTGCCCAGGAACAGCCCTGTCCTGGGACAACTGGTCCCCAGCTCTTCTTAGAGCAAGGGAGCCCCTCCACAGGAAAGCAGACGAGCAGCAGATGGCAAAGGAAAGGGATGAGCCTTGCCACGGGCACACGCATTGCACCAAGCAAACGTGGATCGGCCAGGAGAGACCTGGCGGCTCCTGGCCCTTGATGCTCCCCCATGTGTCTCACACCCGTCCTGGGGCACAGCAAGGTCCGGCCCCATGGCAAATGCTTCCAGCCAGTCCTCCCTCTGCCGCGGGAGCACATCTGTCGTGGGCTCCCAAGCCACCGTCCCCACTACCCACCCAGTACATGAAATGATGCATGAACAGCACAAACCTGTGCAGATATACCCTCCACAGGCAACACAGAGCAGCACAGAAAATATTAACAATTAAGCTGAGAACTTTTCTTTTCTCAGGATTGGGTTAAATACAGCCCTTATTCAGGATCTTGCAGATTGCTCCTGTTACGACTAAAAATTCATAATGAAGTCTGGTATCAATTTCTTGCAACCTGTTAATTAAAAAAAAGAAATCTCAAATTCTTATATTTTCTGCACATGCTGCAGGAGACAGTTTTCCTGCTCAAAATTCAAATGTCTCTCTCTACCATCAGTATTGTACCCAGAAGTGTCCACCCTCTTCCACAAGCCTTGGCTCTTCTGCTGAGCCTTGGCTTTCCGCTGCCAGCGTCGCCTGTGGCCGCAGTTTCTGGTGGGCGCGCTGACAGCCCCCGTCCCAGTGCCCGTGCCCAGCTCCCAGCCCGGCCGTGCAGCCCGTGCCAGCCCCGCCTGCCCACGGCGGGTACGTGCCCCGGGACCGGGCAGGCTCCGCAGGCGTGCGACCCCCCAGAACAGCCCCAGCTGGAGTCAGTTCATACGAGCCAATTCCTAAGAAGGGACAGAACCCTAACAGAGCTGACGTTTTTACCAATTAACAAAACTACATCCTGAGGCTGTTTCTCCAGCCCCTGCTTCTGAGTACAAACCATCATTTTATCATCTACAAGCATCTGTGCTTTTGGAAGGAAAAGAGGTCTCTCGCCTGACCCCGCAGCAGGCTTTCCGCTCGCGAGAGCTGAAAGGAAAGTCTGGGACTCTGCTCTGTGCAGAAGAAACTGCTGCCGCCTCCGCTTTGTGCTCGCTTTCATGTCCCTGCCCTGGCATGCCGCTCAACCAATTTGTGATTGCTAGTGGCAAAGCACTCGCATCCGAGGTTGCGTTTCCCTCACCCGTGCTGTGTCTGTACAAAGCCTGCAGCAGGGCGCGGGGGGACAGGCAGCCAGTGCGGGGGCTGTTCCAGCGTGGCCGTAACTGGGGCTCTCCACCTCCGCCACGGCTCTGTCTTCCTCACCCCCCGACGCTGCCCTTGCGAAGGCCACGCAGTTTGCAGCTGCCACCACAGCAGTACCAGGGTCAACCGGGGCAGGAGGTGCATTCACACAGAAGGGCACGAGGCAGGTGGGGACGACGGGATGGCCAGATCCCACCGACGCGGGATCCCAGCTACAGGATGGAGACCAGTAGCAGTGACAGTTCCAGCAACAAGCGTACAGCATCACACCACCACCACCACCACGTTTACAAAGCACTTCAGAAAATTGCCTTTTTGGAACGATAACACTTCACGGGACAAAGCACGCTTATTCTCTGTGCTACCAGGCAGGGAAACAGGGAAACACGGGACCAGAGCCTGCCCGGCTGCCGTGCCTGGGACCCGGCCATCTTCCTGCGCTTGCCTTAGTGGGGTCCTCCCCAAGCCTCTGGTTAACAAAACAGGGCTTTAAAAAGAAACAAATTCCTGCAGTCTCTAGTGACTCCAATTCATCAATGAACAGTAAAAAAGACAGGAACTAGGCCAGCTTTAACCCAAAATTCCTGCGGGGTCCAGCCACCCAGATGTTGTGGTTGCGCTGGCAGTGCTGGGAACCGGCCTGGGTGGGAGCTGGTGGTGGGGGCTGGCGGAGGGGCTGCGGGGCAGCGCCGGCTCCTGCACGGGCCCTTCCCCAGCTGGGGACGCTGCTGGTAGGGAGAGGTAACCCGGTGCGATAGAGCCGGGAAGAGCTGGACCGTTTCCCATTAGCTACCTCCAGGCTGTGGGTTTCTGCTCTGGGATGGGGAATGTTTGCTCCAGTGGATGCACTAACTGTCCCACAACAAGTGTGCCCCGGTTCCCTCTGCCCTGCCGGCAGAGGAGCAGTCTCCAGCTGGGCTGCAGCACTCGGTTGCACTATGAGCAATGAATAAGCTCCTGTATTGCATCTCCCTAGCTCCTCTCACATGAATACGGCTGTAATTGAGCGCATACAGGAGGTGCAGCAGCGGCTCTCGGGCAGTGATGAGCCCGGTTCCCTGGTCCGGAGGCTGCGCCTGGGCACGTGGCACCGCGGGGGCTGTGCCAGGGATGGTCCAGGCAGGTCACACCAAGGTGGTCAGCTCCGCACACCTGGCCTTAATCGGGTGCACGCTCAGCCGCTGCCTGAGAGCCCGCATTTGGTGCAAGCGCATCTTCGGGGAAGGCAGGCCTGCACAGCTGCGCTCGGGGGGAGAGCCCAGGCTGTTTGAAGGTGGGCATATGCAGACAGGCAAGTCCTGCTCCATGCGTCCCAGGGATCAGAGAAGGTGCATCAGGAAAAGCAGGGGTCCAGCCTGGTGTCCAAACTTGGCACCCAGATTTCACTGACGGAAGGGTGCCAGGCAGATGGAGAGCTGGCGAGGCACGTGGAGGACATGTGCCACAGGGCACCGCTCCTCCAACTGACCAGCCTTGCTCAGGAAAGCAGCTGGCGGTGTTGATAAATAAATGTGATAAAAAAAGTATAAAGTGTTGGCCATCAGCAAGAGGGCCCCACAGGGTGGGGTAAATGAGTTCAGCAGCAGAGAGCAGCGTGACAGCCGCTCAGTGGGGTGGTTTGCTCCGAGCCTGCAAATCTCATCCGAGGCAGGAGAGGACAGCACCAGACGCTGGAGGAGAAGGGGACCGTGCGAGTGCCAGGACAGGACGGCAGCTCCTTACCCGGAGGTCTGTTGGTGACACAGCGCGGGGACAGGCAGAACCGATGGACAACACTTCTGCTTGCCACGGGCTGTGCTGGCGTTCACTGAAGTCTTCAAGGATCTGATCCCATAGTGCCAGCAGCAGCGCAGCAGCGTCGCCCCACACCAGTCTCCAGCACAGCGTCAGCCCGGGGGTCCCCGTGCCCATGCGGGGTCTGTGCCCGGGGCAGAGGCGGTGCGGCTTTCTCCAGCCCGTCCCCGTAAGCAGCCCTGTGCGGAGGGTCCAGCGTGACTGCAGCAGCCGTCCTGAATGTGGGCTCACCGCAGCTTTCTCACACGGTCCCAGGGACCTGCTGTGCTGCCCTCGCACCTTCAAAGCACATTTTGTGGCTGCAGCGAGCAGGAACAAAAAGCAGCTTAAAGGAAGGCAAGGTGAAACCTAAACCCAGCCTGGGCGTGGGGTCCCTGCCATCAAATAATCCCACTGCTGATCTTTCCTCTCACTTTAATTTCCATCCTGCGTGAAGGCACACAAGGAACTCTGCGTTTGGAGAAGCAATATGCCAAAACCAATGTTTGCTGTTGAAGCTGATGCTCTGTGCTGGGCCAGGGAAGGAAGTTGTCCAGGAAGGGCACCGATGGGCAGCAGCGATACAGCAGTAACTACAGTAAACCCTCGGGCTGCCGACTGTGAAGACAGCAGCGGGGCAGACGCCGCTGGGTGCCGGGAGGGAAACACCACGCGGCTGCTCGCGCCAAGGCTGCCGGAGCCAGTGGAGCTGCGCAGGGCTGGGGCAGCACCCCGTGATCCTCCAACAAAGCCAGTGCTGACTCCGGCCAGAAACCGGCGGGTTTAAACCCAACTCGGAGCAGCTTTTCCCGAGGCACACGAGGGGCCAGCCTGGCGCTCCCCAGGCGTGCACGGACAGGCGTGCGGGGTTGCCACCCTTGCGCCTGCACCTCTTGGGCAGCCCGGTGAGGCAGGGAGCCCCGGTGCGTGGGCACACCACCTCCTGTCTGCCCAGGCGGGAGTTGGGCAGAAAGGTGTCTGCAGGGCAGGCAGACTCGCTGCCCATCCCCGGGAGGGAGCCAGCATGCTGCGTTCAAGGCTACAGCATGGGCACCGAGCGAAAAGCAACTCAACCTTGTCCACAACTCCAAGAAACATTCCTGCAGTGAAGCAGCAGTGCTCAGCCTCTCCGGTGCAGCAAACACAGGGACGGGTGGATCAGCAGCTCCTTGAATAGCTATACACGTCAGGCAGCCAATTTCTGCCTGAAATAAACGGCCTTATGACGGTGTTTCACCTCAGGGGAAAACATGTCCTGACAAGCTGTAGTTAACTCGCGTGCCCCGAGGCTCTGTGGTGCCTGGTTTCTTCAGAGAGCATTTTACTGACTTCTCCCACAGCCAGGAACAGATTTATACCAATAATAAACAAGGCAAAACAAAGAACCAGAGCAAAGAGTTGATAAAAATCTACATTTTGCCCACCTTATTTGCTATTCTGGATCTGCAGCACAGGGAAGGGGCAGGGGCCAGGGAAGGGGAGAGGGAAAGCTCTGTATTGTTGGCACATAGCCTTGTTTCTGTCAGGTAAAAACTCTCCCCAGTGCTTTTGCTGCTGCTTCGTGCTGATTGCCAGAAATCATTGCTAGAGGAATACACCAGACATCTCTTAGATTGTGAATTTTCGTAAGCTCTCTGCTAACGAACCAGAACTGCTAATTTAAAAGCTGACACTAATGCACTTGTGTGAGCCTGAGCTTGCACACGCCACTGCACCGGCGGTGGAAGAGCCTGCTCCTGCTACGAGCACAATCTGTTCCCTCCTGCCCAGCCCCGAGACCCGCGGCGGCAAGGGGCTGCCGGGCTGCCTGCCTCCGCTCGTAGACCAGCGCTGCTCTCCAAACTGCTGCTTATCAGCAGCTTCGGGGAGCACAGCGTTGCAACAGAGGTACCACAGGGGATAAGTCAGAGATGAGCTGACGAGAAGAAATGCTCGGGCTTGTTCAGAGCAGACATTACAGCAGCTCGGGCAGGACGCAGCGGGTGGAACGTCTTTCTGCCATGCAAGGCTGACATGCGGCTGCCTATTTTAAAATAGCATTTAACATGACTAGAGGTGTTGGATGGGTGCAGGAGCGCTGGCTCTCCCGAGCTCTTCTCTTGCTGAGAGCCTGTCTAGATTACCATATGGTATCCTGCCGTACACTTCATCGTGCTTTATTTGTCATCCTTTAGCACATATGCTCACAGCTTTACTGCCTGGCACTCAGAAAGTCTGAATTTAGCTCTGAATCCGTCACAAACAAACACTCGCTGGGGGCAACGATCTCTGCTTCTCACCATCCTCACCTCCCGACCCTGCCTCGCAAAAGGAGAAAACAGTCAGGCGGTCGGACTAGATGACCACTGTAGGTCCCTTTCAACGGAAAATATAATCTTTTCTATTCCTGCAGCATCTGCCGTGGCAAGCAGGAGGGCAAACCGTGCCTGCAACACACGAGTTGCCCTACAGTCACTGGGAGAAGAACAGCCACACTTCAGTTCAGGATATATTTAACGCCATCTTAAAGGAGAACAACCACAAGAAAAATAATCACAAAGGAGGAAACCAGACATGAGGGACGTTTTGTACGGGCCAGGCAGCGAGCCGACCTGCACGGAGGCAGGCGCCGAAGCCCACGCAGCTGCGGTGGCCGCTGTCCCTTCCCTTCAACATCAGTTCTGGGAAGCCAAAAGCACAAGTCAACTGCTTCCCTTGGTGCAGTTGTGTTTACTTAAAAAGAACATGCTCGTTCCTTTTACCTTGAACACAGCAGGGACAAACAGCACCAGGAACATTGCTTACTCACGATTTCTCAGCCTACCTTTCCAGGCAGAGCTACGGCACCAGGAGATTGCTGTCTCGGCTCGCTCGGCAGGGCCGCCCTCCAAACTCTTGCCGCTTTGCCGCACGCAGGGTGCGGGGGGCTCCCTGCCCAGTTGCTGAGTGCACCGGGGCAGAGGGCTGCGGCGGGCCGGGACTGGGTTTCACTGACCGCCAGGCAAGGATGTCATGAATGGCAGCTGGGTGCGCGGGAATATTATTAGTTCATAAGTAAATTTTTAACTTAAGAAGCTGTCTGTGTGCTCCGGGAAATTATTTTATCGTGAGACAGTCTATAATCGTGCAGGTGCAGACCTTGCCAGGCGTGTCCAAAAATACTTCGCCACGAAACGTGGAGAAGGGGGAGACACGGAACCGCTGCACGTGACAGACCAAGGCAGCAACCTCTGCCCACGGGAGTGCGCTGGCTCGGGGCCATACGCGCTCCCGCCTTGCCACAGGGTCACTCATGTGACAACCTCTGTCTGTCCATCAGTCCATCTGCCCATCTGCCATTCTGCCAAATCCTGCCTTTCCCTCCAGCACCACTGAATACTCGCTCCCCAGCAAAGCCCCTGCCCAGCCATGCCCTGCGGGTCACAGAGCGCCCGCAGCTGGGCTCAGCCCGCTGCAGAGCTGGTGTTTCACAGGGGCCGAGACACCACTGTGCTGGAGGAAGATGAAGGTCCCTCCTCCTCTGAATCCCCTCGGGGGTGTGGATTGCAAGTCAGCATTGGAGCATTGGAAAACAAGGGAGAGGGGTGAGGGGCTTGTGCCGTTCCTTCCCTACCAGCTGCGCTCCCTTCACAAGCAGGTGATTTTTGTGCCCACTCATCCCACGGACTCATCCTGGCTCAATGCACAAGCCGTTCCTTCTCCTTAGTGCATCATCAACAACAACACAGGCCCCGCGAGCCAAATTAGCCTCTTAACGACGGCTGGGTCACTGCCCTGGCGTCAGCCCATCCGCACTCGTGCGGGTGGTGGGCACGTGGCGAGCGCGGCTCGTGGCACGCGGGCAGGGGCAGGAGCGGGCGCTCCCTCCCCGCTCTGCTCCCCCGGCGGGAAAGGCGTTTCCGTGAGAGAGCGAGGGATGCTAAAGGCTGGCGCGGGGCAGAGGAACCTCATTTCCCACCGCCAAGCGAGTGCGCGCCCAGGGGAGCAAGCGAACCCATAGGAAGCCGCCACCGTGATCTCGCCTCCCCCAGAGCGTTCACAGCTGCTGCTGGCGAGTAGCAAACCTTCCTGTTGTATTCTTTAAATCAAGTAACGCTAATTGGACCAAACCGTACAGATCTGCATGACAATCACTGCATTAAGTGCAATGTGCCTGAAACAGAGTTTTATGCTGAAAAATACAGCAATTGCACTGAGTGACTTCGGCATTTCAAGGCTGCAGGAGGAAGGTGTGTGTGTATCCCTAAGGAAAGCTTTTCCTGTGCGCTCTAAAAGGAAAGAGAGACTCGAGATTCTTATTCTTCAGGAGTGCTGGGGAGCGTCAGTAATAAGTCATCTTTGGCAGGCATACGTTAACAGCATCCAGGGAGGGGAGAACTTCATCAGAGCAGAGAAATCATTCCAGCCTGACTTTGGTATAACTCCAGCAAGTCTGAAATATCTGTAAGGGCTCTTCTCCCACCCCTCCGCAGATCCAGCCTGACCCCGTCTTGGGCAAGATATGCAATTTACACTTTTCTGTACCACTGGTTTGTAATGCTTATTTGCTTTTACACAGTGTTTTGCAATTTTAAGAGTTTGGACGTGTATTTGCCCAGAAAAAGGCTGCCTCAGTTACAGCAATTACCTTCCCCACCCCGTTAGTGAAACAGGACCTGGTTGCTGCCTGGATGCTGTGCTGCAAGCGGGCCACACACAGTATGTTTTTAACTAGGGCTGCACCTTTGAATGGATCACAACCATGCTTTGATTTTCTTTCATTTATTTTTAGTGCTTATTAACCAGCTAAATGGCAAGGAAGAAAACCACCATGCATGAAGGGTAAAGGCACCTGGATGGAGGAGGCCTTGCAAATCACTTTGAAAGAAGCTGAAGCCATCGTTAAGTGCCAGTCCAAAAGACGGGGGGACGCTGCAGCAGGAGGGGAGGTGGGCAGGAGCAGGGTGGCGAGCCCGGCAGCCCCATCACCCAGCCTGGCGCGACACCTCACAGCCCGGGGCGCAGAAGACCTGCCTGCCGCAGCCGCGCGCCCAGCCACTGTCGGGATTTTGTGCTCCTTCTGGGCTAACTCTGGCCTGCCGGTTGCCCCCGTGTCGCGAGCCTGGCACTCGGCCCAGGGCCCCGGCAACACGGGCACAGCCAGTGACCAGGCGAAGGCACGACAGCAGGGGACCAGCGCCTGAACCAGGGGCACGGGGGGCATCAGCTCCGCCGGGGGAGGCAGCCCAGGCTGCTCAGCCATCCCCGGCCGGGCACAGAGGGGCGGTCAGGCCAGCGTGCTGGGCGCAGGAGCCCAGCAGCACCCAAGGGTGCCCGGCCCCCCACCCCGGATCTGAATGGTTCAGTGTGCAAAGTCCACGGCCGACCAGGCCCCGCCATGTTCACACAGCTCCAATTACAAAAGTTGTCAAAGCTAAAAAAAGAAAATAATAAAAACCTCTGTAGGCAATTAAGGTTGCCCAGAGGCTGTAACGAGCGTGCTGGCTGCTTCTGCACTCCCCGTGCTTCTCCGCAGTTGACTGCTAGGACGAGCATTTGCCCTAACAGCCAGGGGACCTGCGACGGCGATCACATAAATCAGAGAGAAGTGATCCAAGACTGCAGCAGATCAAAAGCATTGGCTGACAAAATCTGCACTGAAATCAGACGTGTTTATTGGTTCAGTTCACCATGGCAATTAATTATCTAGCACTTATCTAATTAACCAGAGCTTTCATCTACCGTTCCCAGAGGCCAATAGCAAATGCCAGATTCTGCCCCTCCAGCCGCTGCCTAAAATATCTTCCTGGGCAACGTCTCACATCGTGTCAGGACAGGCAGCAGGACCAGTATCTCCAGTCTTCTCCCACTCCTAAAGCACAGGACGCTTGCGCACATCTGTCTCAAAAGGCAGCTCGTTGCTGATGAAATGAGCCCGAGAAGCACCGAGGCAGAGACCGAGCAGCCGCAGCTTTGCTGGGCATCCTGCAGCTCAGGCTGCGAGCAGGGGGACCTGGCCTGGCCGGTGCAGGGTTGCCTCCGTGCTGCCCTTTGGTCTGAGCCGCGAGCAGGGGCTGCGGTGGCTGCCCTGGCACTGCTGCCTGCTCCCCAGGCCCCGTCCAGCACCCCAAGGCTTGCTCCATGTCCCACCGCGTGCTCCGTGGCCCTGGGGACAGCAGGCAGTGCTGCGTGCCCCGCGGAACACAGCTATCGCCCGGGCCCGCCACGCGTGAGGACGGTCACCGAGTGCTGCTGTGACACCCGCAGCTGCCATCGGGTGCCGAGGTGCGACGGGCTGCTGTGCAAAGTCCCTTGTGTCCTTAGGAGGGGTCTGAGAAGTGACCCTGCATGGGGCACAGCGGCACCAAAGGTGGCTCCTGAACGGAGGGAGCGGAGGGAAGGCTGTGCTGGAGAGACGCCCCAGGGAGGGCAGCACGCACACCTCCCACAGCCCCAGAGCGCCAGCCGGCCTCCCCGGGAGCAGGGCAAGCCTGCTGCTGGCACCCCTGACCGCAAACGGGCCTGAAGGGCTCCTGGGCTGAGGCGGAGTCGGGTGCGGACAAAAATCATTGTCTGGACATTGCTGAGAATAAAATCAGCCTCTCCAGGCCAGGATCAGTCGCTCCAGGATCCGTTTCTGAGCAGCAGTGGCCTACCTCTGTCCGTCGCCATACCTGGGCACCGCTGCGATAATCAGCGGTGCTGCCATCTGGGGAGCTCAGCCAACGCGCGAAACAGATCTATTGCAGGTCACTGTTTTGTATGAAGAGCCGTGAGCGTGAAGACGGGGCTTAGCGGGAATAGGGACATTGATCTTTTGGCTTTTTGACGCTTACCTTGTGAGTGTTTTCCTTCTCAGACAGTTTTCTGGGCCACTCAGGAGGACCACGACGGTTCAAAATGTAAAAGGCGTCCCAGTCTCTAGCGACCCGACACTCTGATAGACTGGCCAGGGCTGGGGAGCCAAGCGTGCCAGGCCCCGACCCTGGAGCCAGTCCCCGCACCAAGCCCCGTCCCCCCCCGGGAGCGCGTCCCCTCCGAGCGCCCTGGCAGGCTGTCGCCACCAGGACGGACACCTGGGACCTGCAGGCACCAGCGAGCACCAGGCACAAGGCAGCCGCTCCACCGGCACGGGTTGATCGGCACCCACAGGGGACCCACAAAACAGCCCGGGCTGCTGCAGCTACAAGCTGTGGTGCCGAGCTGGGGGCTGTGGCACCGCCGCTCCTAATGCATCGCTGCCCCTTCGCAGAGCCCGCAGAGGTTCACTACAGCATTAACTCTTTCTTTGTGCGCCTGAGAAAAACACAGGGTGGTTTCAGATTTCCACCAAACAGGGCCAGAGAAAGGCACGGTCCAAAGCCAGTGTCCAGGGCGGGAGTGCTGTTTCGACCCCCGGGGCCCAGGGGAGGAGCGCCGCCGCAGCCGACTCAGACAAACCCTTGGCACGAAGCCGTCACCGGAGCCGGGCAGGCCTGCGCCCCGGCGCGCACGGGTGCCTGCCACACGCCCCGGCGCCCGCCCCGCCGGCCAGAGGGCAAGCAGGTCACCGGCCCCGGCCCTCGCTGCCCGAGTACGGCGGTGGAAGGCGACTCGAGGTTAACAGCGACGCACCTGCAAAAACAGCCAATCTGGGACGAACCACGGCGCGGCCCCGAGGAGGAACCTCTCGCACCTGATGGGGCAAGGGGAGCGGGCGGAGGGGCAATGGCCACTGTTGATCTTGGGAGCCGAACAAAGCAGAGAGAGGGTATTTAACCCCCTGCAGAGCCCCTTAAAACCTCTTCTGAGCTCCAAAACCCAACAGCTGAAGAAATAGCAGGGTATTTTCCTTACCCTTTCTGCAGAGTATCACTTTCAGCTGACTCTGGTAGAGCTGCTATGACCGAAACAACAGGTTACTCCGGGTGAGTAACAGGAGGGTTTGAATTTGTTTTAATAAGGCAAGAAAAATGTTCTCTGGGTTTTGTTTAAGCCTTATTTATAAAATTGACCTGTATTGTTACTTAGTTGCTTTCCATTTATTAAAGCAGGTGGAAAGGGAAGGCAAACTGGCCTCCCGCTGTCTGCAGAATCTGAATTTAATTTGCACTTGTGCTGCTAGGCAATTATTTGTCACAATATAAATATAAAATCCCAATTTGCTAAGAGCTTAATAAGCTGTCACATACAAAATAGCACAGTGCATTACCTGCTAGATATTTCTGGCAGAATTATATGAAAGAAAGAGCTAAGGTTACCATTGACAAAATTGATGATAAATATCGAGAAACACTTTTTGCCAAACACGCAGATGTAACGAGAGGGATGTCGAAGAGGTTACCGATCGCGAGGGATGTCAGGAGGAGGAGGCCAGCCTGCCCTGTCCCCGTCCCTGCGGGCACTGCCCGCTGCCCCTGACCCGTCCTCACCCCGTCTCCCTGCAGCAGTGGGCTTGTCCACCTTAAAAACCCACACTTGGACTCGATGGAGGAGGACGTTCTGTATCACTTGGACTTGGGGACGAAGACGCACAACCTGCCGGCAATGTTTGGGGACATAAAGGTAAATGGCAGGTGCAGAAGTGAGGCAGCAGCTCCCAGCCCTGCAGGGCTCTCCAGCCCCTCGCCCTGCGGCTCTGCTCTCTCCTGCTGGGGCCCCGCTGCTGCGGATGCTCCTGCCGGGGACGGGGCCCGGCCGCTCGGTAAAGGGACTCAGCGACCCGGGGCAGCCCAGGCAGGGAGGTCATCCATCCTTGCTTGTTTTGGGCAGAAATCCCAATAGAAAATTATCCTTTTAAAAACCTGTAGCTCCATAAAACCTGATTTTATATTGGCCCCCATGTTAGAGGACAGACGGAGGAAGCATTTGTCTAAAGCATCTGATCATCACCTACTGGAGACAAGGGAAAGAGGATGTTGTATTTTTGGCTGAGACCTGCTGTCAAAACCGGCCTGTCACGACTGCATTCCTCTTCCATTTTAAACCGGAGCATTTCCCCAGCAGCGCGGGGGGAAGAGCCGCGGTGCCCCGGGGCTCGAGCAGCCCGGCACAGCCGCTGCCAGGCGCGGGCTCCTGCTCCCCTGCGCCACTGGCAGCCGGATCAGCAGCGCTGCCCTTGCAGCCACAAGCTGGTCCCACTCCTACCTTCAGGGAGTATTTTTTCTTTTAATATGTAAAATTTGTCCTTTTTCTCGCTGACTTTACGGCTTCTGTGTCATCAGCAGTGCTCACTAATTGCAGTCAACACTGTTGATAGAATAAATTAAACGACGAACTACTCTAACATCTGGTTTTGCTTTGCTGTCAGTAGGAACACTAACAGCTTCAATTTGCTGAATTATTTTACATTTTCTTGGCCTGGGACTGATACCCAAGTACGTGCAGCTATACAGCTGTCTGGACCTAGCATAGTCACAACCCTAAAGGGTAACAGTTTGGTTTTAATGTTAGTTCCTGGTTGTGAGACCCTCAGTTGTTCCGTTGTCCCCTGATTGCCTGCAAGGAGGCAGCATCCCACTGCACTCTCTGGGGAGACGTGCCTGGTGCAGCCCGCCTCTGCCACATTACGACTAAATCTTGGTACCTATTTTAGCTAAAAATTACCAACACATTTGTATTTTACATCCAGTTTGTCTGCGTTGGCGGCAGCCCAAACAGGATGAAGGCATTTGCCCAGTTCATGCACAAGGAGCTGGGACTGGCGGGCGATGGGGAGGACCTGGCAGACATCTGCGCGGGGACGGACCACTGCGCCACGTCCCGGGCTGGGCCGGTGCTCTCCATCAGCGTGAGTACCGCGCCGTGCTGCACCGCACCACACAGGTTTGCCACCCCGGGCACTCACCGCAGCCCCTGCCCCGGGGTCGGCTGCCGCCGGCGCGGTCCCGCAGCGGGCGGGTGCAGGGGCCCCGTCTCAGCCGGCGGCAGGGAGGGTGGCCGGCACGACCTCTCCCTCCCATGCCTCCGCTTCCCACAACACCCACCGGCAGATTTTTTCCCTCTTTTCAGCTGTTACCATCAGCACAACCTTTCAGCCATGGTAAAGCTGCTTCTGTTGGAATGGCATTTTTCACACCGTATATGTTCAGTTTAAAAAGCATCACATTAAAAGGAGCATGCATGTATTTTGCTCAGCTCTGCAGTCTGGCAATTCAAGAGGCAAAGATCACTTCCCACCATGCGTGAACTATGAAATATTGCTGGAAGTACCATGTTAACATGAGCTCTAAAGTAAAAATCTTGCTTTGTTATTAATTATTCTTTAAGAGCAGCAGCATTTTTAGCACTGCACAAAGGGAAAAGCAAATACAGGCTGTGCTGGCGGGTGCTCACACCCCAAGGCTCGGTCCTGCCGTCATTTCTTCATGCACACGATTAGTCTTAAATCTGATTCACAGGAGACGGCGTCACTCATACAACACAGCTCACGTTTGGTCCCTCTGACAAAACCGAACCAACCCAAACCTGACTGATGGAAAAGCCTGAGGGAATCAATCTGACAGGATCCAAGGGGACAAAACCCCACAAGTGTCGCTATTCCCCGATCCGGCAGCAGTTGTGACACAGCTAGAAGAAAAGCCGACGCTGAGCTCTTGGCCATGCACCAGTTTTCTGCCCATGCAGAAGCCATCGGCCCCCAGGCTCGTCCCTGCGAGGGGACGCAGGGCAGAGCACGCAGCGAGCCTCCCCCAAAATGCTTCATGCAGAGCAGCTGCCAACATCACATTTTTGCAAGTTGCTTAGAAACACAAATGAACTCAAACATAGTGGAGGCAGGAACACAGTTTCCTGCTTTGAATATTTACAATGAGAATAAATTTTTTAGGCATTGGCAAATAAGTCAGGCTGATGTTCCAGAATAACAACATGCAAAATGTTTTCATATTTAAAACATGATACAAACCTAATAGACCATCAGTCTCACAGCCAAATGAAGAGAGACAAAGCAATATGAAAACTGCATATGTTAAATTAGCCGGGCTTCTTTACGTATGCTTCCTTCAGGTTTTTGAACACAACAGCAAAACCAAAAAAACGTGAGGCATTTTTCATGGCAAAAAAAAAACCAAACCACATCACCCAACACCTTTTGTTTTTAAAGGTAAAGCTGACAAAAGGACGGCGGTTGAGCGATGGAGCAGAAAACTAAGGGGATCACGTGAGGGAGCGCTGGGCAGAAAGCAGAGGCAGCCTCGACAGCTCGAGATTTGCAAAGCATCTGCCAGCCCAGGGGAGCAGCAGCGGAGCCGGGGCAGCGGGGCACCACCAGCCGTGGCAGGGGACGGGGAGCGGGCTGGTGCCAGCAGAGGGGAGGGCCTGCAGGCAGCCAGGCAGGCGCGGGACGGAGGGACACCGGGGGGGTGATGCGAGCCGGGAAGCAGGACAGGTGGCATGCAAGGCGCGAGGCTTCACGCGGCAAACGCCTGACCCCGAAACCGGTCCTCACCGAGGGGCACAAACCCATCCGTCAGCCTTCGCGCCCAGCGATGCGGATGGAGGTGCTCCGGCGTGGGGCAAGGATGGGCTGGGGGGCGCCCGGAGAAGCAGAGGCTCGGGTTGTCCTCGCTGAGATCGATCGCTCCGAGAGTACGAGCAGGAGACAACAAAGCATGGAAGTCAGCACGTGGCATAAGGATGGGCAACACAATGGGAAGGTCTTGGAGCATTCAGCCGTCAAGATACATTCGTGCAGAGACCTTTCTTGAAGGAGAGACGCCATCTGTGCACCTGACGTACTGGTCCCCAGCGATGAACATCAGCTCTATTGACGAGGAGAGGAGCAGAGGGTTAGATGCTTTACCTGGACAGGCTACACAGACCCTGAGATGTCTCTCCCCCCTCAAAAAATCCCTGTTGGCCTCATCAGTGGGAAGAGGCCACAGCGTAACCCTGGGCTCGTTGCAGTCACGTACCTGTCACCGCTGCAGCGTCACAGGGAACGACATTTTTCTTTTCTCTCCCCCAACAGCATGAGATGGGCATCCCTTCCATTTCTATCATGCTTCATGAACTAATCAAACTGCTGCACCACGCAAAATGCAGAGATGTTACTATTATACGCATTGGTACTTCTGGAGGCTTAGGTAAGCTGCCCAGGGTCTTTCTTTTGGGCAAAGAGGGTATTAATAAAAAACATTCTCAGCAATAGGTCATGTAATTATGAGCTTTAGGATGTTGTCAGGTCCCCAAATATCAAACAACATGATATTTTGTTTTGGGTTAAAACCCAGCAAACTTCTAGCGACTGGCTTAGCAGAGCGAACATTTTCATAATGAACAAAGGCCTTGAATTCACAAGGATTGGGTATCACTTTTCAAACAGAAAACACTTGACTGGAAGTCACTCTCATGCTTGGAGATCCTCCCGGCTGTCCCGGCGCCCGTGGTCCTGCGCGCTGGCGGGACCCCCGGCTGGGGCAGTGGTGCTGCTCGTGCCTGCACGAGCTGGCAGCGGGGTATGATCTCTGCAAGCCAGAAGCAATTAAAAGGCTGTTGCTCAGCACGTTCCCACAATCACTCATCGTGTGCTGATTCCGTACGTTTTACTCCTACATCTGTGCTACTGCATGAATTTCAATCATTCACTCACATCTGTTTTACTCACCAAAGAGAACAACCCCACAGTCACACACACATTTGTAGAGATTTTTCTGTCATACTAAAGTTTTGCAGCAGGTCACAAGTGTTATGAGCTCTGGCTTAGCCTCAGCCTTCGTTTTCACAGGGATCGAGGCTGGGTCTGTTGTGATCACGGACACAGCGGTGGACTCCTTCAAGCCACGGTTTGAGCAGGTGGTGCTGGATGACGTGGTGGTGCGGAGCACTGAGCTGGACAAGGACCTCGCGGAGGAACTACTCGCCTGCAGCAAGGAGATCCCTGACTTTCCCACGCTCATCGGCCATACCATGTGCACCTATGACTTCTATGAAGGTAAAACGATTTTTGACTGTCCTTCCTCCCCCCAAACATAATGCCAAGTCTCTATGCTCTTACGTAGGCAAAATTATCCATGCTACCAAAGGCTAAGAAGGGCTGCAGGAGCTGACGTACCTGGCCCATTAGCGCGCGTTCAGCAGTCGGAGCAGGGTACACCTGCAGAACACACAGTACCTATTTTGGCACTTCGCCAGCATGAGACCTACTCTGCTAATTGGCCTCTGGTGTATCAAGCAGTTCACTTTGTAATGTCACCTACGAGACCAGTGCTGCTGTAGCCGGTGGCAGATCAGGAGTGAAGATCCACCCAGCAGCGGTTGCTCCCTGGGACGACGCAGGTGCCCGGGGGACCTCTCGTGCCCCCCAGCCCAGCCGTTACACAGGCGCAGACCCTCCAGGCGGCCAGTAGCCTCACCCCAGCAAAGAAAACAGTCCCTCATCCACAATCCTGTAGCAAGCCTAGCAGATGGGTTATGCCGAGTTGTTTCCTACAAGAAGATTGTAACTTCAGAACTACCAAACACTAGAAAAATATCAGGAAGCATGTGACATTTACATAAACAAACTTTGGTTACTCTGGATCCATTTCCCTTGCAAAATTAAATGCTGATTGCAGAGTAGATGAAATGTAATAAATGAAGAATTAATAATCTGAGGACTATTTATAAACCTTTGGATCTGCTTGCAAATGCGACCATCTGTGTATTGCTCGAGACCATGTTTTATTTAAACAAAAAGCCATTTGAGAGGATTAACAGTAGGAACAGCAACGAAAGGAAGCGCTCTGCCCAGGTTAGCGCAGCCACAGGTGTACAATTTGCTGGCACAAAGGACTTCACAAACTGTGCGAGAGGAGTCGCTGCACCAGGCACGGGTCCGCTGCGTGGACCCAGGCGCGGCTGCAGGACAGCCAAAGCCACCAGCGGAGTTCGAGGAGAGGGCCAGGATGGGTGCCCGCGCCTGGACGCACTGAACATGGCGCCGGGTCCTGGCTGCGGCGGGAGCGGGAGGGAGCGCAGCGCCAGCGCCCCGGGACCCAGCTCCCTGGCCAGCACCACTGCCACCCAAGCAGGGAATGCCACGCACCAGCAGCTCCAGCTGCCTGCCATCCATGGCAGCCCCCTCAGAAAAATTAAACCTAAATTAAGGGGGTTTTCCTCTCCCCAATTTTCCCGTTCTGCGCAGTTTGCTATGCCCCTCTTCCACAGTAATTTGGTGCTTTTGGGATTTAACCTGACAGCTGATGGATCTCAGAGGAGCTGTGATGACTTGCCCCTGCACAGTGCAATATACCCCGGGTACTTAACGCCTGTAGGCTTACTCATCCTTTTTAGAAATATTAAAGCCTGTGTAATTTTCTCCTTTATACAGAGACATAGCACACTGCCTTTAAACACTGACGTTAATATGAGTTAAGTAACTATTCAAAGGAAAACTTAGTTGGCTTCAGACAACGCGTAGGCACTTCTGGAGTTTCCATTTGGAACTACCGTGAGTGTAAACCCACGCAGGGCCGGCAGTGACACTTCTCTGCTTCCTTTCAAGGTCAGGGGAGATTAGACAGAGCACTGTGCTCTTTCTCCAGTGAAAAGAAGTTAGAGTGCTTAAAAAGAGCTTATGACGCCGGTGTGAGGAACATTGAAATGGAGTCCACAGCATTCGCTGCCCTGTGCAGGCTGTGTGGCCTGAAAGGTGAGTCCTCCTGCAGCCGCTTCCGCATCCTTCCCGCATCCCCGCGCTTAACTCGACCTGAGCGTTCGGTCAGTGCAAGATTCAGAAATCTTGAAGGCCAAAAACGCATTCCTAATAATTTTCACCAGAAAAGTCCACTAAAATAAATTTTGTGGGTCAAAAAAAAAGTTTGTTTTAAAAGGCCTGAGCACATGTCGGACAAAACAAAACTTAATCCCCGCTCATCCCGCTCCCAGCCTTAAAACAAGTCCTGGCTGTACCGCTGTAGCTGCCTTTCCCCATTTTGCTGGAAAAGAAACAGGGTGAGCGGAGGGCGCCTGCAGAGCGGTGCGGTGGGCAGCGGCTCCCCGGGGTCCTGCCGCTTCAGCCCCTCAGGTGCGTGGGGCCGCATCCCCCAGCGAGGCCCGGGGAGGGCAGCGGGAGCAGGGCCTCCTCTCCTTCCCCACAGGGCAGCGTTTTAAGGCAGCGGGTACCTGTTGTCACGCGTGAGATAACGCAGCGCTTTGTCCGTCCTGCAGCCGCCGTCATCTGCGTGGCACTCCTGGACCGCCTGGAGGGGGACCAGATCCGGGCGCCCCGCGAGGTGCTGCGGGAGTACCAGCAGCGGCCCCAGCGCCTGATCGCAGCCTTCATCCGAAAGCGCCTGGGGCCGCGCCCTCCGGCGGGAAACGCGCTTTTCTCCAGCAACTGATGGGCAACACAGCACGAGCAACGGGGCGCCGGGTCCCAGCCGGCATAGGGCATGTTTGTGCCCCCAGCGCTGCCGCGCCAGGGGCGGGCACGCGGGCCTACCCGCACCGGCATACCACGGACCCTTTTTGTGGGAAACGGACAAGAGGCTCAGTCGCGATGCGCTCCCGCGGGCAGGTGCCCTCCGCGGCCGAGTGGGGCAGCCGGGCCCAGCGAACACCGCTGTGCAGGAGCTGTGGACCTCCCATACGGCTTGAATTGCACCAACACACTCGCACGCCTAAGGACCCCAGCCACAATTTGCACAGAAATTAAGACTGTGTTACTGCACGCTCCTCACTCCCGTCTTCAGTGGGCGCAAGGGACTGTCCCATTAGGGTCACCCCTGTCCACAGCGATCCTCTAGGAGGGGCGTGCCTCTGCATTTGGCATAAAGCCAAAACCTAAGTAAATGACATGCAAAAGTAATCCGCATTTGTGACCACTACTGTTACTCATTGCTGTTACGAAGGCCCTTCAGACTTTCATGCAGACAATATTTAAGTCTGTCAAAAGCTGACACGTGCCAGTGTTTGGACAGAAGAGGCTGGTGTGCGGGAAGCCCACCTTGCCCAGGCTGTCCCGGCTGCGCAGGAGCAGCTTCGCCACTGTCGGCAGGCGTGGGCACGGGGCACCCGGGGACCCCGAGAGGGCACGGGATGGGGAGACACCTTACTGGTATAACCTTGACCTGGTTTCAGGTGACTGCCAGGGACTACATCTTTCACATTCACCTGCTAATGAACACCTATCAACGATCCAGAAAATCATCTTCAAGTGTCTCCACAAGCTGTAAGAGACTGAATTGTGCCTGGGTTGAGTGGAGGGGTTTTTCACAGAGGGTCCCTACAGCCTGAAGAATTTCCCACCAAAATCACCTTCAGCTGTTAAGGTTCACTAACAAGCTTGCTTCCAAATGAATTTTGACACCTTTGGAACAATAACTTACAGGATTTAAGAGCCCCGGTAAACAAAATTTTAACATATAAAAAAACATGGGAGAGGATCTTAAGATATTAACGATATTGAGGGCATGAAACACCTAAGTCTGAAGATACTTAGAGACATGCCGGGGGGCTGTCCCCGAGGCACTCGTTCTCCGGTCAGTATTCCAAAATCTGCTTCATCAGCAACCTCGGGAACCCTCTAGTCCCAGAAATATTTCCACACGCTCAGGTAGCGCTCGATTTGCCTCCCAAACGTGCGGGTTCCTCTTGGCGTGCCTCTCATCACCCCGCTGCACGCCGGCACGCCGCCTCCCCCTGTCCGCAGAGGTCTGCTTCTGGGGCGCGGGGCTGGCGGCGGAGCGGGGCCACCCGGGGTGCTCCCCCGGTGCTGGGACCCCCCGGTGCTGGGACCCCCCTTTCATGGTCCCTTAACTCCTCCAACAGCTTAGCAGCACTTCGATCTGGGATACGTTCCGGCTGCTGCCATGAAATAGCAAACTCCACTTTTTACAAGAAAAGGAGATTGGTTCCTAGTTTCCATTCTTGGATTGCAGTTTTTAGGCTCAAATATTAATCTGACAGGGGAGGAATCCCAGGACAGGAGCCAGTGTCCTCCCAGAACAGAAACAAAATCACTCCAGTCCCTTGACGTGCAATCTAACCTACCCTTCAGTCTCAGTTCTGCCAAGTCCAAAGTCCGCTTAAGAAACTTCTATACTAATAGCAATGTACTTTAAGTCCTTTGTGAAAATAATTTAAAATCGCCCCAGGAAAAGACATACAATACTTTATACGTTTTTTTGAAACATTTTTCCTAATTTGATAGGCGAGGTTTGCTCTGCCATAGCTTACAGACACACAGTCCTGGTCATCAGCTTTGCAGGAGACAGAAAACTGAGAGTTCACTAGAACACTCTCCCATGAAGGGACTCTTGTTTTTCTTATTTCGCTTTTAGCTTAATGATTATGTCGTTAAATGGTTTTTCTGCTGCACATTCCAAGTTTGAGGCTCTTCAAGGGTCTCAGGTGAGTCAGCAGTTTACCCAGCTGAGAATGCGTGCCCTTGGTGAGCTCCTTTTCAAAATATTGACCATTACTGCAAAGCCCTCTCTATTCTCAGAGGGGTCAGAACTGGCATCGCAATCACTTATGTTTTTCTTTTTCTATAAATACACACATAAATGTGCATATTCGCTTATGCGCACATAAGTTGGCACAAACTTTAAGTGTTTTGCAACAGCTGGATACCGCACCAACTGATCTTGTGCCAGTTGGGTACTTGACTTTCAGGGACTATTTAACATTTAAGCCACTTTTCTAACTACCAAAATTCACAGATAAATAGCATATCTTGAAACCAAATAACTTAATTTTCACAAACAAGTTTTTCCCAGGCTTTAAAAAAAAAATCAAACTGCATACACTTCATACGTTGGCATAAAGGATAGCTGAATTCTGAACCCTTACCAAGTCAAAACCAACAAAGTAGGGCTGCAAGAGATGCTGGTTGGGAAGTCTATTTCCCATTAACATTTTCTAAATTGCTATTTTTATGTGCAAGTAATTTCATACATCTTTGTACAAAAATAACTTGCAAAATTTCATTTTTTTTTTTTTTAAAAGAATAGAAAGCATTTATCATGAAAACAAATGTCCTTGTAAGCACCTCTATTTCGTGAAGGGTTTGCATCATCTCTCATGAACAGTGCTAAGGTGAGAACAACGGAGCAAGGCGAGAGGCACTTGGCCAGGCCGGGCTGCAGGAGCTCCCTGGGCAAGAGCAGCCTCTGGTTGTGCTGAGCAAAACACCTGAAGCCAGTTTCACCGACCTGCACGTTTTCCATGCTCCACCGTCACATGAAAATCCCTCTAAAGCCCCTCATTCTGGCCTCACCGTTCCAATAACAAGCCCCGACTCACGGCTGCGGTGAGCTGGCACAGACTCATCGAGGTAAGCGGACTTCTACTCAGTCTGTTCCCCGAGAAACAACAGACATGAAGACATTCACAAGAAACTGCCTAAAAATCAGTGCCCTTTATTTCAAAAACAAATGTCTGCTTAATTTAAACCTTCCTTTTTCATCAGTGTCTTGGTATTTGTAAAAGATGACAAGACAACTATAATCTTGTAGATCTGCTTTTAAAGGCAAGGAAAAAAAAAAAAAAAAAAGAAAAAACCAGCTGCCTTGAGTTTGGGATCTGCCATTTCTGGGAAGCAGTCTAGCAGCCAATCTGGTCTCCAAAAGAGAAGAAACGCAATGCTGGCCTCCCCTGCAGGAACATCCAACAAGTTGTGAAGCTGGCCAAGTGAGTTTTAAAAATAATGAGTAACCCCAAATGAGATACCAAAATAAAATGCACAAATATACACAGAATTGTAATTTTAGCACAAACATGCAAAAGCTAAATCCAGAAGACATACAGCTCCCACGGCTTTTGGGCAGTCTCTGTAGCATTTTTCCCCCCATTAAAATAACTTCGCTTCAGTACTCAGATTATGCTGCTCCTGGTCTTAAACTCTGCTTGCTCTCGGGAGCCTGTCGCCCCAGCTCTTCCCCCGCCTTTCTGGCACGCTTCTTAGAGTCCCCGTCTGCTTCTGACTTTGCACCCTTCAGCACCCAGGCCACCAGAGCAAACCTCCCTCCCCCTGGCGCTCAGAGACACCTGCCGAGATCAGGCTTACGCTGCAAGGTTTTGCCAGCGTTACTATCGGTTTGAGGTGTGAAAACGTCACGTTGCTCATCTCTGATCGCAAAACACTGGCTGTAGAGTCGCTGAATATGTCAAGAGAAGAGGGCCCGTTGTCTGGGGCAGGTAAGGAGGTGGCACACGGTGGCCAGCAGTAAAACCGCTCTCGGCGTTTGCTGGACCGGCGCTGCGGGCTGTGCTAGGAGAACACAGGCAGGGCTCCCATCTACCCTGATCCTCAATTTCTCATTTCCACAGTGAGGAATTACTGTTTCACAAAGCACTGTAGGTATGTGATCCATTAACACCTGCAAGGCATTACAATATCACATTAATGAAGTTCCTATAATTATCTAGATACACAACTATGGATGTTCAGATCTTTCTGATATTCATTGTCCTTAGAAATTTTTGGTTAAACTGCTAATTGTAACTTGTTTACATATATTTTACACTCATCTTATGTAAGGCTTGAAAACATAATCAGTTACAAAATGAAATGACATCAGTTTCCCTTTCATTTAATAGAACCGTATTCAGCAGTATCAGCTCCAAAATAAAGATCCCAGATCTGAAACGTTATTTCTGATTTATAATTTATACTGAAAGACTAATCTGCAATATGATATTGCATGACTGGTTTGCAGTAAATATGATGCAGCAAATTGGTTTCTCAATATAGACAAAGGATAAGTTTCTTAGAATAATCAAGGAATAATAGAAACATTCACGATAATGAAGATGTTATAATTAAAAGAATCAAATTCTCAAGAAACCTGGAATAAAAGTTGTGGGATGTATTTATGTGTCATAATATAATCTAAAGCGACTGTTCTGCAAAGCTGTTTTGGATTTATGCTGCCAATTAAAAAGCAGAGTTCGTCCTCGGGGTGCTGTCAGATTGGCCTGCAGTGTCTGTCACGTACAGGTGTCCTGCCTCCCAGTAGAAGGGGACATGGGGAATTCTACCACAACAGCCTACACCCACCAAACCTCTATAAAACCTCCACCAGGGCAGGCGTAAAATGGTGTAGCACTGCACGAGAAAGGCACATTGTTTTTCTGAATGATTGCACACACCGAGAACTTAGTTCTATGACACAGCCTAAGGGAAATTTATTTAAAGTTTTCACGTTACAGGCCAGACAATTCCCCTGAAGCTTCTCTACTCCTGATATGAGAGGTGCTCTACATTTTGAAAGCTGTAGATTCCATATCTCTTCTTGGAAGCTTCAATGGAGGAATTTTTGGTAAAATCTCTTTTGCATAAAGTGTTTTATGAAGTCCAGCTTCTCGAAGAGCTAGCTCAACACGCAGTCTAGGGTCAGAAATGATCTGTTGAAATAAACCACAGCAATGATAAATGGAAAGAAAACAATACTTTCCTCATACAGCGTATCTTACAGGTTATCTGTGGATAGATATATTTAAAAAGTTTTAAGAGACAGTCAGAAAATGATGGTCGTAAAATAAAGCCTTCAAACGTGGAGAAACTCTGCAGCGAACAAGCCTTATGTCACTGCACATATCTTGATATTATCCTTTTTAATATTAACGATCACAACCTACTTTAGCAAAGAGCCCTGGTTGTCATTCCTCAGCAAAACTCAAAGGGTAGATGCGAAAGCGAGTGACTTTTAATTCAGCCTACTCACTGAAAAGTTGCTGACTTCTCTAATGTTCCCATCAATACAGCCCTGCTTTCAGCACAAGGCTTTTCATCCCTCCCTGTTTGTTTCTATGGAATCTGAGCGCTTCAAACACGTTTATGATTTTTCTCACAGCGTTGCCTTGTGACTACATGGCAGTACCACTTCCATTTTACGTAACAACAATTAACGCTCAGGGAAATTACTTCTAAAATTTGTCAAAAGGTTATTTGACAAAATTTGTAAGCCTCTTTCAAATCCTTCTTCCACGGGCTACAGCGGGGGAGCAGTGAAAGCACAAGAGAGCATCACGCTGCCTTCAGTCCTAGCGTCGCCTGCCACTGCGCCCAGAGCGGCTGGGAAGCCCCGCGCTGGGGAACGTTCTCCATGCCCACTGCAGCTCGGGGACGGAGCACACCAATATGCTTGGCAGGAACACGTATTGCAGTCTGAGCAGTACCAAAACCCGTTTGGAGTCGAAACAGAAAGAATGTTCTGAGAATTCAAGTATCAATCCCAAATATACGTTCAGAGCATTTTTAAGCCAAGGCTTTTCAGAACCTCACACATCGGTCAGATTTGGGTAAATCTCAATAGCCAAGCAGTAACTACATCTCTTGTACCACATCTCTCCTTTACCAAACTAAGAAGCTTTAAAATGCCTTAAAATGGGAAGTGCTGGACAAGCTTAGTTATAGACATCGTTAAATTTCAGCTTATTCAGTGCTAAAAAAAAGCTTTTATGCCATAGAATTATATCATAGCACTTCTCTTTCTGTAAACATAATTTTCAAATTCCAGAGTGGGAATAATTTCAAATGCGTAGACTGAGCAGATGGGGAACAGTAAGGGAATCAAAAAATCCTCCCCTATGTTGCTTAATTCCATTTGCAATTGAGCTAGCACTGTCCTCAGCAATCTGAGCGACCTGAAAACAGGAGCAGAGTTACTTCGGTTTCCTGCTTCATTTACACCTCACCGGTTTCTTCTCCTTGAGCCCTTGCATATCACATCCCAACTGATCCTCAGTCCAGCAGTGTAAAGATAGTCAAGATACTAATTTTCAGCTTATGAAGAGATTTGTGCTGTGCATAGTCTTCCAAGAAAAAAGAATACTCCATAATTAAGTTACCTGTGACATAGCTCTTTTGTATACAGTCGGGAGAACTTTCATGCTGAGTCAATTCGCTTCAAATACTTAGTACAACACTAACTGGAGCAGGTGAAAAGGAGGCATGCTCTTACATAAATGCATAAAAGTGTAAAAGGGGTGCATTTTGAAATGAAAAAATAGCAAACAGATCAGTCAAAACACTAGCAAACACAGGAACTGCCTGTCTGGTCCATTTAGCCCAGTGTCCTCTCTCCAGCGGTGGCAATGGGAGATGCTGTGCAGGGAGAGCCCAGGAGCCCTACGCTGGACCTGAATGGACCTTTGTGGTCCACTCTTGTTGTGCTCCTCCAGCATCTACACTGGGTCAGAGAGATTACCCCACCTATTGCTCCTGGTGTTTTTATTTTTACACACATTATATTCTATATTCTACTGTTAATATTGCTATTTAGGATATATTTTTGATATTACGATCATATATCGCCATTAAGATGTACATGCATACAATAAACTATATAGTATGATCACAGACAATTACCTGCTGTTCACTGTATGTATGCAACTTAAACAGTGGCTTCTGAAGATCAAACTCTTCTTTGGTTCCAATGCCCATTCGAGCTTTAGATGCCACCGTATCAGCCACTACTCTAGCTGGATCTACTTTTGCAACAACGGCAACCTAAAAGACATGATATGAAAATAACAATTACCCTATCTATGTAGACCTAAGGTGAGAAAAGGTTATTATCAATAACACATCCTTTGAGAACATGGTCATTTACCTGGTTTAAAAATCTCAAAAGATGTCTTAAACCACCTTGTATCCATATATAGAAGTTGTGAAGCTTAAAACTTGAATCCAGAGTAAAATCACTTTGATGGAGAATAATAATCAGGGAGACTTTTTTCCTCTTTCCCCATGGAGACAATTTAATTAGCTGGACTTAATACAGCACTGTGCATGCCCAGAACTGCTGTAAAGTGGAGAACTGCCTGCTACATGGGCAGGCTTAACACAGAATAACCTGCATATTGTGAATGCCAGTTGTCAGCCCTTGAAAACATAAATCTGAAAGCTGGATGGCATTTCCATGAAGAAAGAGCTTATGTTGCTACCTCGTCATACCCCTGGTAGGAAATAAGCTTATGCTAAGCTTAAGGCTACAAGAAAACAGCTCTTCCCGAATACGTGCACTACTGATCTCTGCACCGTAACAGCGGCGTGTGGTCCTGGCTGCGGAGGCGGCCTTGGCTCAGCAAGGATGCTATGAGAGAGAAGCAATAGCATCCTCAGCTCTCTAGCAGAGACTGACATCAGCTCTGACGTTCAAAACCAGTAACCAAAAAGAACCAGCAGACTCGTAGTTTAGCAATACCCACAATTCCTAGAAGTCCAAACTTTCTTCTTTTTCTTCTGATGGCAACAAAGGTGTTCAGATCAGTAGTTCACAATTTTTAGAGTCATGGGCAGCAACACTGAGCGATATGCCACAAATAACATAATTCTTTGGGTTTTTTTCTGAAGTGTGTCTGTTTTAACTGTTTAATTTCCTGTGGCTAGATCAGCATCGAAGATTCTCTCAGACACTATATTGTGCAAGGGTCAACCTTTTTTCCTTGCTTATTTTCTTTGTGTTAGATATTCAGATATAGGCTAATACTACTTTGGAAAATACAGAAAGAGGCATGAGCAAAATAATCAAAGTCAGGACATCGTCTGAATGGCTAAAACCAGAAAAAATATTTTAAATTGCACATGATAATATTTTTTTTTTCCTCTCTTTAATAAAATGTCATCTTTGTATTTACAGGCTGCCAAATTATACAGACTGGATGACTTTACTAAAGATCTTTTTTTTTTTTTCTCCCACATGCCACCAAGGGGCATATTTTATGAAGCAGTATTTCATTAGTGTGAAACACAGAGAATAAATATTGGTTAGAAAAACATAATGAAGTGGGAACTCTACCATCCTGGTCAAAGGCCATTCTAGAAGCATCTTCTGCTTTGGTAAGAGAATTGGGTCAGTGAAAAGAGATCAACAGATCATGACTCTGAACCAGCCTCTTGTAAAATCTGACACAAAAGATAATGCAATTCAGCCATAACTTAGAAAAGACGTAATAAGAGTTATTATTAAAAATACGTTGACAACCTAAAATAACACTGTTAATACTGCAAAATATTTAATTGAATCAGATTATTAAAAATAAAGCATTGTTGACTGAAAACAAGCCTAAGTTCAACAGTTTAAAAAAATGACTGAAATAACAGGCCAATGATCCCTTAGGTTTATTTATTCGTGTTATGCTCAGCTCTCCCACAGAAGATGGCTTGGAGTATTTGACCTCTGTTATATTTTTCTTTCTTCTTGACTTCGTACACCCAAATGCTGAAGTGAAAGCACTTACAAGGCACAAACAGTCCACGAGGGACTAAGAACGAACTTCACTGGCATGCACACTGTACTGGGATGGTTAATCTTGAAGCCAAAGGACATGCTGAAGGTGAGGTCAAGGCTGCATCAAATACCATATTTTTAACCACGAGTAGTGCCGGGGAGAAAGCTGCTGCATCAGTGCTGTTTAAATTATCTGAAATCAAAAGGGTTTGAAAAGCACCTTTTCTCCCTCCCTTGTTTTCCTTTGGCTGCACATTTAGGCTGCAGTTCCTGGAACGTAAAGAATGTGAACTCCAGATTTTTCCTTTTAATCTTTGGAGGAAAAAACAAGGAGATTAGATACAAAAATATAAATGAAGGTAAAATTACTCCTTCAAAAGTCAGCAGTAGAAAAAAAAAAAACAACACAACACCACTATATTTACGATGACAAACATTAGCAAGCATTTTCTGGGATGCCTTTTTTAAAATAACGTGCAGAAGTTTCACAGAGTTAAATCTCTCTCTGAAGAAAAGTCGTTCAAGGTCTGTAAGTCTTCAGAATTTAAAAAGAATTTAAATTACTCATAAATCTTACCTAAGACTCAAGGCAGACTTAAGATTATTTAAAAAAAAAAAAAATCAAAGAAAAAGAGAGATCACATCCAACCCAGAAAAAATAGTATCTATTTTCAGACATCAGCAGGTTCTGCAGTGCAATTTAACATCATAATGTTCCTGTTGTCCGAGTTACAAAGCACATAGGATTTATAACATGACAGAATTACTGTTGAAGTCAGACCAAAAGTGCATTTTAACTTCTTCATTTATTTACTTTTGATAGATTGTTCTTTTTATCTTTCACGTAATACGAGGGTATGTGTTTGTATACTATACACAGGAAATAAACCCACCTGTTGTCGCAGTGCTTCAAGGCATTTCTCTTTTTCCTCCTCTTCACGTGTTTCTTTAAGGGCCAGTTCCTTTTTCTCCAGCAACCGTTTTTCTAGTAATGCTTGTCTAAACTTTACCCTGCAAAACAGCATACATACAAATGGAAAAAACATGGACCAAGTGTAATTTTAAATTTCTGTTATGATATTTCAGTTTGAAAACTAGTCTGATGTTTTATATATTCACCTAATAATAATACAGTGGTTCATCAAAATGCCTGAAAAACGCAAAAAATGCTTTTTCATTTGAATGTGGGTTTTTGGGGGTTTTTTTGAGTTTTTTGGTTTGGGGTTTTTGGGGAAGGGAGGTTTGGGTAATTGTATTTCTTTAATTTGTTTGGGGTTTTTTTGTTTTGGTTCAGTTTTTTTTAAACAACTTGCCTAACCTTTCAGATTTTCATTTCTAGAATGCAGCTTTTCTCTAGCATGCTTTACATAGCCCTGTTACTCTTTCCCCCCCCCCATTTTCTTTGCCAAGAAAGAAATGTTCTCTGACATCTGTGTATGGCAGAACTCCTTCCTATAACCCTTTCCATTAAAGGAAACACATTACTCCCAATCTTGTTACTGGAAAAAGCAAGAAAACTTGAGAATTACATCCTCCTTCAAAAGGAAAAAAGTGGAGGTTAGCACAAATAATCCTGAAACTTTACCTACGACGTTATTTCTGCTGGTCAACTTTTCGCAACAGGTTTTTATAGCCCTGATAATACTACCATGAGCATATTTCCTAATAACCCTCGTGCACTGCCAGACTCTGTGTCTTATGAAGCTGCAGGGTATTCTTTGGTATGTCGCTTTTAGTCCATATATAGGAGTTGCCATTGCCATGCTTTGCATTCAGAGAATTATCGTTCTTTTGCCCTTCAAATTTTAACTTGCCTTTAGAGAAATAGAGAAGAAAGAGCTGCTTCAACTACAATAAAATATGTATTTTTATCTTCTTACTCTCGAAATTTTAGTAAGCTCAAAGGAGTATATAACTTGTGCTATAAACTGCAAAAATCAGAACTAACCGTACAGTTATGTTGGTAGCTAGAAAAGACCACTTCATCAATAATCCAATAACAATTATCAGGACAAACAAATTTGCCCCAAGAGAGCGGTACAAAGCTGCCTGAGGATGCCCCAGAGAAGCTTTCCGTTTCCTTCTGTAGCCATTGTAGTTTAGGCAGATGAATGCTTACATTAGTAATCTTCAGAGGTAATTCTGTTCCAGGGAGAAAGCCTAATCTTCTTCTTATAGGAAGAAAATTTAATAAAAAGCATACATTCATATTTTTCTGAAAAATGACAAAAATTATATTATATTGAAAACCTTTCACTCCGCTTGAGCTGACTACTATGATACATGTTCTAAAATACCCCAGTGTTATCAAGTATGAAATTCAGTACCCTGGAGACTTCAGTAAATTACCAAGAAGGAAAACTGAGGGGCATTCATCCAGGCCTAATTTCAAATACTTTGTCTCTACTGCAGAAGTTTTCAGGTACATAGGAATGTAAATCATTGCTAAGTGGAAACATTTTATGGCATTTCCATACCCAGTTTGAATAGGTGTAAGTGATTGCAGTTGGTGGCAGACCAGGGCAGAGCAAGGACTTAGCACCTTGGTGCAGCACTTGTTGCTCCTAAGAAGGTGGTTCGTGTTGTCATGACTATGTTATCCTAAGGAGATCATCATCTTGCTCATGCTGGCGAGACCAAGGCCGGTATTAACAAAGATTAAGTTTCATTGTCAGAGGGCAATGGCAGGGCTATGAAGTCTACACTCAGGGAAGGCAGAGACCCTTGTAAATACATCTTCAACCGTACATTGTATTCCTAATTCGGAACATTCTTCCAGTAATTTTATACTTGGCTTTAAATGTTTACTTGAGCTTTGATTTCACAGTGTCCACGTCCAAATAAAGTTGTCAATTCCCTTTCACTCTGTTACACTTAGTAATATTTTAGCTACTATTTCTTCAAAGTAAACTTAATTTTACAGAAAAGCTTAAAATTAAAATGTCTTAATACTCAATTTTGACTTTGAGTACCATAGTAACTAACAATTTTAATAAATCACCAGCTGAAAAAATGAGCTTAGTTGATTAGTTTCAGTAAAGCTACCTTTTTGAAGTATTGTGGGCACACACTTACATAATTTTTGATATGCATAATTTCATTAAAACTCTGCTTTCAGACACTCTCTCATAAATATTCAATAAGAAATAATGAACTACTATGTTTATTATGAAAGCTTTAGCAAAACTGTTAAAAATCAGGTTATAATATAGATAGGTTTTTTGGCCTGTATCACAACTTCTCCTGTTCACCGTTGTCCGTTGAATAAATCTCATATAAACAGCAGAAAGCATCTTAGTGGCTAAGAAGGTCTGCTTGTGTTCGCACCTGCGATAGGCTGAATCGACGCACAACGTCGCCGAGGCACGAGGCGGCTGGGACAGACCGTGCTCTACCCGCTGACTGGAACGTTTCAGAAGCAGCCACCGGTTCCCATGACAAAACTGGCGGGCCAGATCCTTTCCTAGTTTGCGCTGCACCTGCAGCCACAGCGCCGCGGCCACGCCGACGTGCACAGCCTGACCAGCCCGCAGCCCTGAGGCCGTTCTTAAACCTAACGGCACAAGCTCGAAGCAAAGCTGCTGCGAGCATCGACCCCACTCACAGCCCTCTCATTTGCCCAGCTTCGTGAACGGCTTTAACACCCAAGTATTTGTCCATAGTTTTTCTGGATTCTTTCTGTTCTGCGTCCCTTCAAGGTGCAGCACTGACAGGAGAGAGCAGGAGGGTTTCAGGGCAGCTGGTGAGAGCTGTGCTTTGGGAAGGGGGGAACCTTGAGGTGGGGCAAGGGGAGAGAGGAAAGGCTGTCGGCACCCATTGCCAGCAAGGAACTGCTGCAGAGAGCACAGGGGAAGGGAGAGACACAACACGTAAGCACCTTCACCCCCGGCACCTGCTAAAGAGCTGCATGGCAAGCCGCTGCCATTGCTCTGTTTCTGACGGTCAGTCAGACAAAATTCTTGCAGAGAGCAACACTTTCCCTCCCACTCTCCCACCCCTGCCCTTTGAATTCAGGGCCAGGACTGGCAGCAGTACAGGTGCTGGGTTAACATGCGTGCAGATGTTTCCTACTCACTGCCTCGCTGGAGAACAGGACTGTGCCAATCTATTTCTCATAGGTAGCGAGTGAAAATATTTGCACAATTTCATGCCAATTTAATTCTCACCCTGCAACATTAATGCAAAATCTATTGCTTTGGGGGAGAATGTTCTTTCAGAATATTTTATGTATGTTCAATCCATTCCATACCTACGGGACTCAGTGGAAGGCCTGACTGAAATTCACTGCATAGGTAAAAAAAGGGAGAAGTGGACTGTTAGCAACAGACATTTGCCCTTTTGGATGCTAATTCCTGAAGCACATTAAGACTTAAATGCAGCTAAGAGAGTAAAAGAGAGCTTATATTCAGTGTCCTAAAGACATAGGCACGTCGACCTAACTCAAGACATTTAGAATAGCTGAATGTGTGATCCTATGTACGTATAAAGGACTGGCTGCAGCAGATGTACATCCATGCTTACGTCTCTACTTTCCATGGGCTACGTGCAAACGTATCCTGCCAACGCTAACTTCTTACTCCCAAAGTAGTCCCACCAGCTACTCCAGCATAATAGGGTTAAGTCCTGCTGAATGCCAGTAAGGAGCGCACACACCATTTATCCAGTACCTGCTGTGTTTCTGGAGCATTTCTCTCTCTGGAGCTGTCATCTACTAAACCTTTAAGTTTTTTTAATAAAAGGATCAGAACTCTCTGCTTTCCTTTTCAAATGTGACCAGCCCAGACCTTTTACGATACACACCAGTAATCAGAGCTCTTGTCCAGACAGTTTTAGTCTCAGGTTCTTAGCCTGAAGGAGTTAAAAAAAATCTGCATTTTCTGCATTATCAGCAAGCATCACAACCAGTGAGAATATACAACAGTCTAGATAAGGGCACCTCCACCCCTGTTGTAATAGCTGGACCACTATCAGCAAACAATACAAAAGGAATGGGAGTAGAAGAAAGCAAAAAAGGAGTATGATTTTTGCCTACTTGTTGGGGCATATGACGGGATCTGGGCAGACCTAGGTCCTTACCCTAGCCCCTGTGATTTTTTTAAACGCTGTTTTACAGATTTTGTATGGAATGACTGTTGGATAAAAAATTAATACAGAATAGATATTGTGCTTGGAGCAGAAATCACAGCACAATCCTCTTCCCCTCTCCCACGTTCCTGAATGCAGATAGCATTGCTTATTAGGATTTTGTTGAACTCACTCTTCTCGCCATGTTTTACTTGATCAATGTCTACGGGCACTACATGAACTTACACCCACGAGGGTTTAGGCAAGCGCTGGGTAGCCAGCTGCTCTGAAGACGACAGCTCTAAGACACACACGCAACATAAAACTGCAGCTACCTAGGACCTTCCAGGCCAAAAAATGCAATGTCCAATCAGTTCAATGTCTCCACTGTCAGATAGTCACTAAGCAGAGGAACTGTAGACAGCAAATTTGGACTTAGTCACCTGAAATTCTACATCCAGTTTCAGGTGCCTTTAATCCTTTTCTTTGATCTGGTCATAGCTCTGGCTATTCAGCATCTTGCAATTACGAAGTGAGACCTCAATAAATAGAGCACCACAGTGACCCAGTGATAATAATTTTCTTTTTTATAAACTTGATTACTTAATTTTAAATTAATTTAAAAAGCAATTTAGGAGAACAGCAGACCATTTTTTAATATTTTATTGTACCTATTAGAAACTCTACACACTATCTAGGCCATATCTTGTACTTGGAATAGCCAGTCAGCTCACGATCCAAAAATCTTTTCCTTTCCCAAAAAAGCCTGAAAACACGTCAGATCAGAACTGTGGTACTGGCCTGTGCCATCTTGCATGATCAGTTCTGCGAAGACACAAAACCAATTTATGTGCTGCAACAGGTAGAACATGTAAGAATAGCATTAGTTTCTCAGGACTGCAGTTCTGCACTGTGAAACCATTATGCCAGTGTTTCTACCTTACTTCAGTACAATACATATTTTAAAATGCCTTATATCATACTTGTAGCACTAGAGTACCTAATAACAGTAACATCTCTCTGCCCTTCTTTGATTGATGTTTCTGAAGGCTTTGAAGATGAAAAGCATTAAGTAATTTCAAAGAATTATTAATCTCCACAAAGAGTGAGCATTTTTCTTTAAACTGTTTTATTTTGTACAGCATGCCAATTCTGGGAAACATAATGCTAAGCAACTTCTGATTCATACTAGCCCGAAGGTGTAATCATTTCCTTCCGGCATTCCTCAATGAACTGTACCATTTCCTTATATTTTATTCTGCAACGTTTATTAGCATAAGAAAAGAACATTCCTCAGCTGTATGGCACAGTGCAGCACACAGGTTTAAAGAAAAGTCATTTTTTCCTGATCAGTTCTGCTGATAACTCAGTAATTCACGCATGTGTGTTTCTTTTGCTATGAGCTAAAATCATTGCAGGTATGTTTAAGGAAAGGTATAGACATATTTGTAACATGAGGATAGAGACATTTAAATTTAGTTGTCAGCAAGGTATTGTAACAAAATAAGATTGAAGTAGTGCTTCCCACAGAATGCTTAAGACCAAGTTTAATATTCTAATGCCAATGGTACTTTAACCCTATTTTAATTACAATTCTGGTCCGTGCAATTTGGTGGCTCCCTCTATGTAAAAAAAGTAAGCCTGTGACTTGAGAGCAATTATCAGCAGACTACATACAGGTTTTTTATGCCCCTCTATGACAGAGGAATCCTCTATGAAATCAAGTATTTCTTCAACAGGTCATTAAAGGCCATATTCTGCAGTGAAGACTTCGCAAGGATTCAAATGTTAACAGGCTGAAGTCCTAAATTACATCGAACAGATGAAGAACGTCTACAACTAGATGTGCAGTTTAAGACCCTCTAAAAGAATAATAAATGTCTTTGAGGCTGTTAAGTGTTTAATGTGCTCCTCTCACTTCCCTCTCAAACAAAACAAACCTGATTAAAAATAATTGTAGAAGGTCTTATTACCCAGCTACAATTAAAAAATCATGAAGGGAGCTGGTTTTAATGCATGTACCCTATCATGATTACAACAGTTTAGCGCTTACAAATGTCTAAAACTTTGATGGATATGAATTAATTCAAACTAAAAAATAAATTGCATCCAGGATACAATCATGATGCAACCTTAGTGTATAGACTGGGGTAACTGCCAAACAGGAAGAAAAAAACCAAATCACTTCTCATTTATTCTGATTTAGAAAGTTGGGAGATCAAAGCAAATTAGATTATAAGAAGTTCCTATTGATACTATAGTTATTCAACATTTGATTTCTTTTACCTTTCTCTGTCTTTAACTGCTTGTTCAGCCATTAATTTTCTTAATTCCTCCAGACATTGTAGATCTTTCTCTTCCTGTTCTTGCCACTTGAGCTGTTTCTCAGCCCAGTACTTTTTCACCTAGAGTTTGAACAAATACAGTAGACAAAATAACAATCATTCACAAGCCAAGGTGGTGAGAGCAAATAAAGTAAGAAAAGCATTAAGTTAAAGAAAATGCAATTTTGATCTTTTTAGAATAAAATTTATATTTTAGAACAGTATGGGCTAACAAAAGATTTAGTAGGAGAACAAGAGGGTGTGCAGCCCCCACAACAGAAACAGTAAAATCAGACTGCAGACGCTAATTTGAATATAATTTCCAACTGCAAACTAAAGACAACCACTTTCATTTGCTCCTTGCTTTCCTACTCTGCCATCAAAACCTTCAACTATGCTGCTCAAGTGAGTGAATATTCCTTGAGTTAAAATGTCCTAGGTTAGCTTAAGCGGCTGGATCCATGCCAGCCCAGTTCATTTTGGCTGAGGTGGACGGCCTGCTGAGGAACAGCAAGGAGCTTGAGTGGTCCTCATGTAAGTATGAAGCTTTTCCAAAGCTGAGTGAGAAAGAAAGGCCTCAAGCAAGGGAAGCTTATCTGGAAAGATGAGGTTTTTTAGATGCAAAATGAGGAACTGGGATTTAAAGTAAATATTTCTGAAGAGAAACTCTGAATTTGTCATTTGAATACATTCTACAGGATCCCATTCCTAAAACCAGTCTTCAAAGACCACTGGTGGAATTTGCAGCAAGCTTCTAATTTCCACTTTGCCATGACGTACATTACAAATCATAAGATCATAGAATCATTTAGGTTGGACAAGACCTTTAAGATTGCCAAGTCCAACCATTAACCTAACACTGCCAAGTCTGCCACTAAACCATGTCCCCAAGCACCACGTCTACCCAGCTTTTAAATACCTCCAGGGATGGGGACCCAGCCCCTGCCCTGGGCAGCCTGGGCCAGGGCCTGACAGCCCTTTGGGGGAAGTAGTTTTTCCTAATATCCAACCTAACCCTGCCCTGGCGCAGCTTGAGGCCGTTCCCTCTCGTCCCATCGCTTGTTCCTGGGGAGCAGAGACCGACCCCCCCGGCTCCAGCCTCCTTTCAGGCAGTTGCAGAGAGCGATGAGGGCTCCCCTCAGCCTCCTCTTCTCCAGGCTGAGCCCCCCCAGCTCCCCCAGCCGCTCCTCCCCAGCCTTGGGCTCCAGCCCCTGCCCCAGCCTCGCTGCCCTGCTCTGGCCACGCTCCAGCCCCTCCATGGCCGCCTTGGGGTGAGGGGCCCAGCGCTGAGCACAGCATTCGAGGGGCGGCCTCACCAGTGCCCAGCACAGGGGCACCATCACCTCCCTGCTCCTGCTGGCCACACTATCCCTGATACAAGCCAGGATGCCTTTGGCCTTCTTGGCCACCTGGCCACACTGCTGGCTCATAGTCAGATGACTCTCAACCAACACCTTGATGATACCTTAAGAAGAAAACTGCTGCAGCGGTACACTTCCCAAAGACTCGAATGGTGACTCGAGCTAACCTCACAAGCTACCAAGCAGCTCGGAAAGCTGATAGAGCAGGTTCTCTTAGACAGAGGAACAAGAATTGCCTTCTCATCTTTGAAGTGCTGACTTCAGATTTTTTTTAATACAATTTTCAAGAACATCTGAATTGCACTGAAATTCAGGAGCCTGACTCCAATACTGCATTCCTAAGCTAGTGTTAGGTGAACCTATTCAGGTAGCAGTCACAAATGCTGGAGCCGCTACAGCACAGGGTTTGTAGGGATCTCAGGAGGTCATTAACCCACACAGTATGATCAGCATCAATTAAATCATTTCCATCTAGGTGAGACATTCCTGAAATACAAATGTATTTACTTTGCTTCTGAGATAACTATTACTATTAATTTTCACCAAGTCCCAACTGCCATAGTTGGATTGCCAGCAGTACTGCTCCTAATAAGCACACCGTTAGGTATAAAGTATAATATCTGTAATATGGTACGAGGTCAGCAGCGACTGCAGTACAGACAACTCTCTAGCCCTTTTATTTTTCAGCTACATTAACACGAAGCTGCCGCCTGTCACGTTCACAGAGATAAGCCTCTCTCACTTCAGACACCTGGTAGGGGCACAGAACTTCAAACTCCTCTCCTGTAACAGAAAAAAGCCATTCTGCTTGCAGAGCAAAACGCAGGGAAAGTCCTCCTGTAAATCTTGCTCTGCAATCCAACAGCAGCACAGCAACATTTCCTGATGATGCTACATGAAAATGAGGGCCCACGGTTGACATCAAGCAAGGCTTTCAGGAACCAGTGACTGCAGGCTGTATTAAAGCTGATGATGGCACGCAGCAACTTTCACAAAGGCCAAGAAACCATCCTCTGGGGAACAGAAAGCGCAGAGCCCCATGAACAGCACAGCTGATCGAGCACTACACCCCAAACTCGAGTGCCACCGACCAAGAGGGCACCTCTGCCCCTCCTGTGACGCATCAGCTCAGGGCACAGCCGCAGTCGAAAGGCAGATCAAATGTGTCTAGTGTCAGGATGTGGTACAAAAAGAATAGGAAAAAACAGAAAATATGTTTATAGTTCCACGTGCAGTTCTGATCCCTCCCTCTCTGAAAGGAACCTTTTCATATGGAAAGAGAAGAGAAAAAGTAATGATCAAAGGTTCATTGTCTTCATACGAGTTTTCATACAGGCACTGAAGGAACAGGACAGGGCTATTCAGATGGAGAAGTGACACTTTATGGGGCATTTGATATGAAGCCTACAAATTCACAAATGTCATGAAGAGGCTGGATGGAGATCGATTCTGCCTCTCCAACGTGAGAACCAGGAGGCTTCAGCTGACACCAGCGAGACCCAGATTTGGAACAAAGAGAGGAGATGGCTCTCCATGCAGTGGGTGGAAGGCTGGTGGAGCTCCTTGCTGATGGATGCGGGAAGCTCACACGTTTCAGGAAAGATGGGGCAACTGCCCAAAGAGAGAGCCCCTGGTGCGGGGCTGGGCTGCTAAACTGACAAACCACCTCAGCATCAGGGAACAGCTGGAGACAGCAAAAGCAGCTGGGACGGAGGGAGGGAAATTATCGTGTTTCCTCTTTTGTTACGGCCGCTGCTAGAGACAAAAGACAGGGCTCCTGGCCGGCGCCAGCGCAGCCCTTCTCCCCACCACCCGTGGGGCCTCAGCTGCTTACTGCAAAACTCAGTGCTAGGGGCTAGGGCCAACTTCATCTCATGGCTTGGGGAAAACCATGCATCCTTTGGAGGATTAACAGCGATACAAAACGTATGCAAATGATGACGGTTAATACAGAACAGAAAAAACCAAAAAGACGACGACACATAAAATCACACTTAAGATATTTAAATAAGCACTGACAGACAGATTATATATTAGGACAAAAAGCCCCTTAGTTTACTTAGTTTCAGCAACTAATTTTCAGGAAGGGTTTAGACATCTGTAGATAGGAACCTGTGTATGAACCTAAGTTCAAAGACAGACTAATGTATTCAGGGCGCTACACTCCTTATTATGTTAATAACACAAAACAGTTCAATCTATGTAAGGTGATTGGATGTAATCATAATTCCCCAACTCAGTCTATGAAAAGTATCAACTATGCTTATTGGCAACATGATGCTCCAGCCATTTCTTGTATCCTTTTGCCTACGGAAAACCCCAGCACACCTTGGTATAAGACCTCCCGTATTTCCTGACCTTGCAGCCTCTTGCCCTAACTGAAGTTAAGCTGACCCATGCTGCCTGTTCCAGTTATTAACACATAATAATAACAATAACACATAATACTACAGCTCATATTTCATCTCATCTCCAACAGGCATCATATATTCTCTTTTCTGCATTGTACTAAATACTCTGCTATCCAAACAAGAAGTTAGGATGACATGGTAGATCTACAAGGGTTAGCGCTCTTGCAATTTCTCTTTGCTGTACTTCTCTCGCTTTCATCTCCACTTTTTTTCTTTCCATTCCACGTGCAGGTACCAGAAGAGAAAGACAAGCTGGGACACAGAAATAATGACATACTCTGATGTACTTCCAAGCGAGAAACCAAAAGAATAGCCAGAGAATGGCATGGTGCTCCTTACCACCTCAGGGCTGACTGAGAAACCCCTTCATTCCTTAGACCTAACAGACTTCTTGGCAATGGCTGCGACAAATAGAAAGAGAAAAGCTACAAAATTCACTAAAAATTATTGCTTTCAGCAAAACAGTGTTTACCTCGAAAATCAAGACTGAGTTTTTGAAAAGACTATTTATGATGACAGAAGCGTATGACAACGCTGCCACTTGTAATTCACTGACAAAACAGCATTATGTTTCTAAAATTTAAAATACAGCTGGAAAAACAGAGACTAGAAGCTTTAGAAAAAGATGTAAAAATCTAAGAAAATCTTAAGAATCTTAACAATCTAAGAAAATGTTAATTATAAAATTAATTTTAAAAGCAATTGAAATTAATACCTCAATAATCTGTTGATTTTACAATTAAATGCGTAAAGTTCCTGTGAAGGTCTGAGACCTTATCCTGCCTCCCAAAATATAGGCAATTTCTTACAATGAAATCTACTGATGGAATCATCTCATATAGGAAAAGCTTCAGAAAACGGCAATAAACACTTCTGTATCATGCACTGAACTATACTGAATTTAAGCCTCTTTTGGAGATTTCAGTTGAAATGGCAGTCAAAATACCATGCTCTTTATATGATTGACTTTGCGCAGAAAAACCTTTAACTATCATGATTCAGAATAAAAAAAATCTGAAATAGAAGCACTGTTTGGAAGAATTCCCTACCTATCAGCCAATCATTTCTTTATGGTGGCCATTTTTTACACATGAAGGACACGAAAACAAGGATGGCTATAACCAAACTTCTTAAGAATGCCTTTATTTAATATTGTTTGGAATACTTGTATTTATGAAAGAAAACTCTTTTGCAATTATTCCCTTTCCGTACTCCACATTGCCTGAAGGTTTTCTCATAAACTCTTACTAGGGGCCACTGGATATTTCTGAAATTCCATATTTAAATACATAGGAAAAAATCTGATCTGCAGTCCAATAGAGCAAACATAGCAATGGTATTTAAGATTTAATGTCATTTTACCCATTCCTAGGTTTGGAAGTATTTAACATACCCTGCCTAGGTTACAAACTACATCACGGATATTTTACATGTTCTTCTTGCTGCCACAGAACATTCACCAGAAAAGGAGCTGCGGTATAAGGTCAGCAGCCCTTTTTAAGGATCGAAGATGTAACATACTCAACTGAACCATACGACTGCCGACCTCAAACAGCTGCTACTCCATCTGCGCACAGGCAGAGCACTGTTCCCCATAGACACTACACACGGGCCAGAGAAAAGTGGAAAGTTTGCACAACCGAAATATTTACACATAGAACGAACATCGCTGGCGGCGAGGTCAACGCAGCCTCACCAAGCCTCTTCCCCTCCGTGCGGTTTCTGAGCCACCTGCCGCTATGAACACAGTGTGAGTAAAGACAAATAAGCAGAACAAGCTGTAACAAAAAGAAAAGCAGCAGCGAAGTTTCTCATAAGCTAAGCAGCAAACCATCCCTAAATACAGGCTGCCCCTCTCTCTGTACCTCTGCTTCCAAGCCACAACATCTCACAATCACACACCCCAACTGAGACAACTTATGCCTTATCCATACCAGGCAAAATGTCATCACATCTCACCCTGAAAACTCTTCTATAGAAGATGAATGCAGACACCAAAGGTAGAACTTGTGCCTTAATTTGTTATTTTATGACTTTAAATCCAGCATGTAAGAACAGTAACAACATATCAACCAAGAACAAATACCAGGAACCATATGTCAGTGTGAAAAAAAACCAAACAAACCACACAAAGTTTTGTAACACAGTCATAGAATCATAAAAGTGATTAGGTTGGAAGAGACCTTTAAGATCAAAATGCACACACACAAGATCTTGAAAAATTCCCCTGTGTCTTTTTATAGAGGTTTATGTCTAAAAAGTTCACCAACAATATCTACAATAAGCCAATTAAAGGTAAAGGTAAAACCAATACTGATTTAAACTGAGCCAGGATTTCTCTGAAAGTGCATGGTTTGCAAACACATAAATATGGCTTTCTCAACTTTTGACCTTGAAATGACAGTCTCAAATATTAAAGAGAAATTTAGGGATAAATAAATTAAAATAAGGACAAAACCATGAGTTACCTGGTTGGACCTCATAACTGAGCAGGAGATTGGACTAGAGACCTCTTCAGGTCCCTTCCAATCTGAACTTTCCTGATTCCTATGAAAAGCGAGAGTATTCGGTGTATTTTGAAGGAAAGAGAAACATCTCTTGAAACTGTCTTTTGGACAATTAGTTGCAATTTTGCTAACTATATGATTTAGCATAGTTTAACGGAAAGATTGTGCTCTGCCAAGAATGTATATTTCATCTTTAGGATAAATTGCAGAAAAAGAATAAAATCAGGTGACCAACGTAAGCAAAGACCTCTTCAGCTAGAGAAGAAACTGGATATATGCAATGTGCAAACGCAGTCATGAACAAGAAGTGGTCATGAACTCACAAATAAAATAAAATCAATTTGAATTTAGGCAGCTTTTCAAATATTGGCTCTGGGGACTTGCAGTGGTGAGAAATAACAAGGAGATAACAGTCTCTGTCTGGAGACAAGAGGGCTTCCGCTTCTTTTCTCCAGGTAGCACTTCCAGTCAAGTGCTGCTCTGCAGAACTGTTGATAGAACCAAATTCAACGCTTATGCAAACTACCCCCAGGAATACAATTAAGCCGCAAGAGCTTCTGCTCTTGACCTGTTTGACACGACATGAAGACATATTTCTTTGGACAAAGCAAGGAAAAGATATTTGAGTGCTATAAAAATAGATAGTGAAATTCCAAGTAGTGTAGGACTTTGTTTTCATTCTTCTGCTAAGGCAGCCAGTTTCACCCACCTGCAAGTCATTTATTTTGCTCTGCTATAATTTTTTTTCTGCTTTTAGTAAGTGTTGTAAATTGTTTTAGCAACAACTTTATCAAATTACTGTAAGTATGAATAGGTTTGTGTTTGTTTTTTTCTGCTGCAAGGAATATCACTGCAATAGACACCTCTACTGACATGAGAATCCATCAAATTCTAGGGTGTCTAACTGGCCACGGTGTAGTCCCATCAGTAAACGTTTGCTCCCAGTAAGATGTTACACAGAAACATCGCAGATAAATAAAGACAAGACGACAAAATCTAAAGAGAAAATGTGATAACGTATAAAAATTTTGTTTTCTTCTTTCTTTTGCACAAACTTTCTGTAGTGTGACACATACTACTGTCACTAAAGCCTTCATATGCATCACGAAAATACTCTATTTGGAACAGTTTACCCTTGTTTTCTTAACTCTGCTTCTAACTGGTGTGTTATAAGAGCACAGCTTTTAATGACCCTTCTTGCAAACATGTTAGCGTGAGTAGTCCCATAAGAGTAAAGGAGATTATTTACTCATCAGCATTTGAAAGACAAAGCAATAAGAATCTATGACATTCTCCGACTTATTTTTTCTAGAAATAATTATGCAGTCTTAACAAGCACGCCACAGGTGAGTTGGACTCTAAGCATGCCAGATTTCAGTGTAAAAAATAATCAGAATAAGAGGTAAAGTTCTAATAAAACAACCTCCTGAATTTTTGCCATATCATTTAAATAAAAAGGTCAACACAAATACATAACGTGGCACAGCTTGATTTTCTAAAAGCATTACATTCATTATAGCGGATTTCTGATTTTCTGTTAAGTTGAAGTTTAGACTTATGCATCAAAGCCATTTCCCAAGTAGTCACCACGTAAGTACTTAGAATAACGTAACACAGACTTCCGATACCCTGAAATGGTCAATATTACCACTGTGCTTCAGGCCCACTTTTAAGGTCCTTGTGCTGCAAAGTGCAGTGCGCTATCTTGCAGACAATATACTGTAAGGCTCATTTGCTGCATTGCAGCATACTTAACTGCAGCATTGGAAGCTTTCATAGTCTTTGCCACATTGCTAGAAAGCACAAACCTGTAAGAGTTAGAAATCCAGTAGTGCCTCTGCACTGATTTTTTTGTGACACGGAGATAGTCACATACGCTTATTTGTGTACGCTTTTTTTTTTTTTAGAAAGGCAATGAAGTAACATAACTGGTGTGTCAGAGCAGGCAGCTTTAAAGCTAAAATGGACAGCAGCAAGACTCAAGTAGCCAGTTGTTCATCTCTGTGCTAATACTTAATACTTTATATGACTACAAGGTAGCGAGATCAGATAAAGATTTTAAATTGTACACATTAACATAGGCAAAAATGTATAAAAGTTTCGCATACTTTCTCTTTCTCCTGAGCTCTACGAATCGTTTCCCGTTCTTTCTGCAGGCTTTCTTTCTCATCTTTCTTTGCTTTTCTTCTGGCAGCCACAGCAGCTTCTAGTTTAGCAGCCTCGTCCTGCTGTGCTTTCCACTGTAAAACCTGGAAGAGAGAGTTGAAAAGACAGTCCTGCAGCAGACGTGCAATACTGTGATCCTGCCAAACTGAGACTGGGAAGGAAACCCACGTAATCCATTTACAAACAAAGATTTACAATCTTATCAGCAATACATAATCATTTAGTAAGCACCACCTTTCCCACGTTAATGTGCAGTTTGCAACTGGCTGGCATAATATGCAACAAAATCACTCAAGAAAAGATTTTAGGCAAAATTGCCAAAACCACCTCAGTTTTGGCAATCAGATCTGAAATCCCCCTTCAGCCCTTAGACTTTCAATAACATGTAAATTTCTTAACAAACCTATGAATGGAGACCAACGCTAACAGACCAGAGGCCACTCGCATCCTTCAACTCCGGCATTTCTGTAACAGCATTTCACTTCCAACCAGGACTCGGTGGAAATCGACGGACTCCAGTGACAGAGACTTCACCTTTTGTCAGCTTTCAGACCATGCAAAATTAGTCTAGGATCCTTGCCACCTGTTCAAGGGTTGCGACTGTGCCTGTAGTGGTCTCCTACAGGACATCCCGCTCCTCTGGGGGAAGAGAGCCATCAGCTGCAGCTCAGCCGCCCGGCAGCGGCCCGGCCCCTGGTTAAGGGCACGCAGCAGCGCGGCAGGGACCGGCTCCACGGCACCTCTCGCTGCAGGGCCTGCCATGCTTCTTCACAAAACGTGTCGGGGACGGGATGGATCGCTTAGCTCAACATGCCAAAAATCCATTCTCGACATATTCCTGACACACTGTATTGGTGAAACAAGACAACACGTGCTCAGTAACTGGTACTGGGTAGCGACTTATTTTCAGTGTTCTCGAGCACACGGCTCTCAGTCAGTGTGGATCCCTGATTTACCTCGGTGTTGTCAAGAGCACTTGCATGCTCATCTGTTTCACGCTGGTTTCAACAGGATTAACAATGTCTCCTTTTTGTTGGCTTGCCAGCTCTTTTTGCAGTGGATTTGTCAAGCGCTAACAGAACTCTGTGTTCCTCAAAGGAACAAGCATTTCAGCCATTTTTCATCTGGCTTTGTATACTACAGTAAGTACTTTAATACTAAGATATTAAAATACTTACATTTTCCCCCCACCCTTACTGCATTCCACTAGCTGTGCGCACAGACTCTATCAATTCTTCTGTTCCGTGCTTGTGGAAGATTTTTGTTCACAAATCCAGCGCACCCTGTGGTCTGAGATTCTCAGCGAGCTGCGTCTCTGAGTGACGCAGCGTTTGCCCCGCTTCTTTGCTTAAATAACTATTACATTTCGTTCTTTGGAAAGTGTCCCAACAGACTAAACACTGCTGTGGCTTTTCATGTAGCACAGGCAAAGCAATAACATGAAATTTTACAGTGGTTGTAAAATTAAACTCTCTCTTTATTGAAAGATTTAAAGATAGCTTGTTAAAGAGACACTCGCCCTGTAATGAACGCCACGGGTACACAGACTAACCAACGGTTACTTTTGTCTCCTGCAACATGAGTTTATCTTTAAAAGTTCGATGCAGTCTGCTACCATACCCAAGCATAAGCATTAACTGGTGTGTTTTCATGTTTTAATAAAAAATAATGAGTTTTGGAGTTCTTCAAGCAACTTCCATTTATAGTTATTCTCTCAGAGTACAGACAACTTTTCCCAGTTTCAACTCCATCCCCAAAGTTAAGAATTCTAATTTATCTGAGCATTAAACTCTTTTTAACCTCTTTTCTTCCATTTTTGTAACTAATTCTCAGTGGAGAAGTGTGTTTCACTTTCTGAAATCTCCTTTCTCTCCTTTTGGGGGGGGGAGGAGGGGTGGGAAGCTGGAGAAAGAGCCATCTTCACCAATTAAATGTTTTACAGGAAGAGAGCAAAGGCCCAAGTCAAAATTTATCCTTGCGACTAGGAAAATGTAGGCAGATAAGAGAAAAAAGGCACAAGATGCTGAAAACGCAAGCCTCTCTCCTTCCCCCCTCTCCACCTTCTTTGGACAACACAACCAGTTGTATGGGGCAGCGGGGTAGAAACAGGGGTAAGTTTGTCTGTGCCAGCCAGTATTAATGGCACTGAATGAATGTCAAAAAATGTAGTGGGACGGTTTGCAAGGAGGGAACGTAAATGAGTGCACATGGAAACGGCAGGTGGGCATGGATGCCTGAAAATACGCAAGAGGGATCAATCAGGATACACACATGCAAACTGCACTTGTCCATATGTATTTGAGTGTGCAGTAATGTAATGGCAGACAGCATAGAAACAGCTATTTTTCTTTTAGCTATTCTTACAAAATTATTTCAAACTGGAATTCAAACTTGTACAGCATGGAAAGAAAAATTAAAAATGTTACTGCAGTGTTCCTTAGCACAGATGTTACTCTTCATATATGATCTTTCTCCTGAAAATGTTCCCTTAACAGGATCTAAGGAATATAACAATATATATAATATATAATATAACAATAATAATAATTGTTAATGAAAGACATATTTGGTAGAGCTTCTTTGGCAGTGGTAAAACTCTCCTTTCGTTCCTAAAAAGAAAAAAGCCCCCCCCGCCACCCCCTCAAATCCTGTAACCTGCCAGTCATGGGCATGTGACGTTTCTGTCAGAACTGGGGAGCGCACTGAGCACGCGTGGGACACACACAACACCTGCTCCCCCCCCCCCCCAATTTTCCACTAATTACAAGTGACATATTAACATAAATAACCCTTAGACATAAGTACTATATTATAGTATAGCTCTAAGCATCTGCATGAAATAATTTCTTTCTTTTTTTCAGAAAAGAGAACGAAATATGACTGGTCCCACTTGAATATACACTGCGTAGGAATCATTTACCTTATTTTCCTCAAAACAGATTACTAAAAGAAGTACTGGGCAAAAATTTTTGCTAAGTAGTAGGTTTCATACCCCCGTAATATGGGTTTGGTCATCCCAAATACATCAATTAATTCAAGAAGTATGTTCCAAACAGTTTCCAAATTTTTATTTAATGACTTGATTAATCAAGACTGCCATATCACAACATAGATACCTTAAGCCCTCTTACCCAGGCTGTGGGAGATCCACATTCAATTCTTTATTCTGTAAAAAGGAAGATGAAGCCATGTTTATGCTTAAAATTATTCCAGGTTGCAGAAAACAGAGCAGCTGAGGTTGGAAGGGACCTTTCAAGACTGTCTAAGGCCACCCCCCCTGTTCAAGCAGGGTCAGCTACAGCTGGTTACCTAGGACCATGTTGAATTGAGGTTTAAATACCTCCAAAGGGTGGAGGCTCCACAATTTCTCTGGCCAACATATTCTAGTGTTTACCCTCTCAGTAGAAAAGTGATGGATGGAATGGAATTTCAAGTGTTTCGGTTTGTGCCCATTGCTTCTCACCCTGTCACTGGGCACCTCTGAAAAGAGCCCGGCTCCATCCTCTCTGCACCCTCCCTTGAGATATTCATACACGGTGGTGAGATCCCCTGAGCCTTCTCTTCTCCAGGCGGAGCAGTCCCAGCTCTCTCAGCCTTTCCTCCTAGGAGAGGTGCTCCAGACCCTTCATCTTAATGGTCCTTCGCTGGACTTGCTCCAGTAAGAAAGAAATAATGAAACACTTTTTGAGTCAGGGACCTGTATCCAGCTGTCCTCAAAATTAAAAAGAACACCCTGATCTCTAGACTAGCTTGAACCAGGGTCTTCTCATTCCCTGACACTGTAGCTGTTCCACTTGAAAATCACCAAGCAGCAGAAGAGCCTCTCTCTTCCAGTGTCTAGACATTCACTTGGGAATGTCTTCTCTGCCGTCCACTGTCTTTTCTTTAATGTCAAAAAATTACTCTGGTGTAGAGAGGAACACATTTTCTCTATAGTTCAGTCCTCACATCATTCTCCCATACCAGTTCCCATAGTCAGTTCTGGGAGTCAAGCCTTTCTCTCCTATCATCTGAGATCTTATTTCCGTAAGTTTGTTTGTAAGTTAAAAATATCAAGTCAACAAGCAGATGCTCTAAGATTTAAGCAAGTTCCAAGAAAAAGAACCCGGCATTTAGCTCTGTTTTTAAGCATAACAGAAATGCATTTTCTTGAGGAATATGCAAAGCAAGAATTCTTGTGATGTAGTTCAGCATAGGGGCACTACAAAAAAGGCAGGAAAGAAAGAGGTAAGAGGATCTAACACGCTTTCTCAGGAGAGTTAACTCTCCCAAGTTCTGAAGAGAGCCACTGGAAGTGAGGAACAGCCAAGTATAAGAAGCAAGATGCATCCAGACTTTTATTTCAGGGTTTTCTGTAGTTCTGACACTGATAAATTCAGCACTAGACGGGGTCTAAACAGCTTGCTTAGCTTGCCAAGAATGAAAATGGATAAATGAGGACTTGAACAAAAAATTGCTACGTAGCAGAGGTTTATTAGATGGACCCTACAGAGGAAGCTGGAGGGTTTGGGCCTGTCTCGTGCAGAAGGAATGACAGACTGATTGGTTTCAAGCCACACAAGGATAAGAATACCATCAAGTGAGCAAAGAAATCCATAGCAGCTCCGCATCCTAAAGCAAGCAAGTTCCGAGGGAAGTGTCAGCAGAAGAACGTGTATCACTCTTAATGAAAACAGCCAATTACAATTCAAACCATCCATCTAAACAGAAATATGGAACAATAATAAAAAGAATGAGGATTACATGAGAGGACCATATTTGTGTCCATTTTCCTAAGATCCTATTTCCTGGAGCTTAGCTGTAATACCTGAATGAAACTTCCCCCACACTGTGAGATTTGTAACACAAGGTCTTTGTCTAAATAGAAATTTTTATTTAGCAGTTTTGACAGCAGTCTGCTAATGCATTTCAGCAGTTTAAGAATCTAAAATAAAATGCTAAATTGTTTCAGTTACCCTTCACCTGCTACACTGATAAACTTCAAAAGGAATGTTTTGAAAATGAATGTGGAAGAGCATGCAATCATTGCTACCTGACTTTTGAAACAGACTGAAGCAAAAACAGATTCGGGAAACTTTAACGTCTAACAAAAAATGAAATCTGCTAAAACCCTACTCAGACTGGAGCTAGAATAAACTGCAGAAGCATTCAAAGGAACTTTAAACTTTTGTAATAACATCATTGAGATTTTCTGAACTGAAATAAGCTAACAGTCATAGAATCACAGAATCATTAAGGTTGGAAAAGACCCTTAAGATCATCGAGTCCAACCGTTAACCCAGCACTGCCAAGGCCACCACTAAACCATGTCCCCGAGCACCACATCTCCCTGGCTTTTAAATCCCCCCAGGGATGGGGACCCAGCCCCTGCCCTGGGCAGCCTGGGCCAGGGCCTGACAGCCCTTTCGGGGAAGAAGTTTTTCCTAATATCCAACCCAAACCTGCCCTGGCGCAGCTTGAGGCCGTTTCCTCTTGTCCTAAAAAACTATGTTACATAGTCAAACTATGTAACAAAAAAATTGCTTTTTTTTTAAGCTTGTATCTTCCTACATCCTGCTTCACACTCCCTTCAATACGGAGATACATGCCAGTGTAAGTGGGCTCATGACATGATGCAGCTTCAGTTTCCTCCGAGAGCCCTCTTGATCCTTCACTGGTCTTCACTCGACACTAATTTACCTATTAACCAGGAACCTTTTTTAGCTGTTTGACTGCAGGCATTAGCTGTCATGGTGAGTCCATCAAACTGGCCCCAATAGAAGTTGCAGTTAACGGATACTTCAGGGGAACTACTGACTGGACGTGGATGTTGAGAACAGAATCGGCCCAGCAGAGTCTGTCAGGACGAGAACTGACGGAAGGAAAGCAAACAACAATAAAGCAGCAAGCAGATACAGATGCTAATCTAGTCTAAAATCATCTCAAGCCTCCTTATTCACTCGTTTTGATTAGCAGTTGTTTGCACAGCGTACGTTACACACCAATCTCACGACAGGCCATAACCACTTTCCCTAGTTATTTGCACATAGCTTGTCTGTTAAAGCCTTTTGATACAAGTCAGAAATCAATATTGGGGCACAATCTAGATTTTCAACAGGTTTCATACAAACAAGGCAACATAACCAAGCGTCAAATAAATAACTTCATTCAGCTGACAAAACATTAATCACGCAATGAGGTGCCCCAGACAAAAACTGATAAGTCAATAATTCAGTGCATATCTCCACTGCCTTCTACAATGCTATCTACGCTGCCCTAAGTCAATACTAAACACACCCATTTACTCAGTGGGTAGAATCTGCTTACCATTTTTATCTAGGTAGTTTTTTTGAATGCGTAAGCCCACTGCCAATCAACAAAACAGGTAATAAGAATGACAGAAGGAAGGAAAGTTTCACTGCATTATACTTTCCCACAAAACCCATTTATTCTTTTCTGTAGGCACCGTATGAAGTTAGTTTACGTTATCCCTGCCTCTCCTATGTTTATCTAATCCACGCCTTTTCATTACGTCAAAAGGAGTCACTGCCTTTAAAAAATGATTCATAATTGCAACAAAAAAGGAAAAATTGGTAAAAAAACAGAAAAGCACTGTTTGCAAAATATTTATAAAATGTGATTCAGTAGGCCGGCATTATGCCATGTCTTCCCCACATCAGGAACTAAAGTCATATAGGATAAAATGTTCTTAATAGAGCTGAGCTAAATTAAAGTGGTTTATTATGTAAGAAATGCCAAAAATTAGGAATTAAACAACTGACTCAAATGTCGATATATTTCACTTTTTAAACCACATTTGAACATTAAAATATCTCTCTGTGTAGTCCCACAGCCTCAACTTACTTTGTGGGCCAGCCTGCCTACAAAGGGGGACAAAAAAAATTCCTGAACGATAATTCTGGTTCACTAAGGCAGTAACCTGGGACCACAGAATGCACAAGAAAAATTAACGTGTGCAAAATCAGAAGGGTAGAGTTTACTGTGTCAACAGTACATGTTCTGTTTAAATATTAAAAAAATCCTAGTAGTTAAACTAATATTGAAAATACACCGAAAACTGGATCCCCTATTGCCTGTTTCACAAAGAAGCTTACATTTTAGCAGTACAAGCACTGCCAACATTAAGTTCTGGAAGTTTTTAATTACCAGCAGCACTTCAAGTACATTTCACAGTTCTTGTATTATTAGAGGAGCTTTTGCCAAGTGAATTATTAAATTGCTGTGCTGAACAGAATGCGTACATACCTATTTTCAGTTCATTATTTCAATATTGCGTATTACAATAACGTAAAGTACACTACAAACTAATTAAAGTGATAAATTAGTTCTTTCACTCTAACATCTGAATAATAATAACGTATTTACCATGTACTTAATGCTACAGATACATCTCTGTTAATGACAAAACAATTTTTGAGATACTTTCCTTGGGAATTCCCATTAAATTAGCGCGTGGTAACGCAGCACCATGTAAGGTTCTCTCTTTAAGCAACGCTGACTTACATTATAAACAGATTTTGAAGCTGCCCAGGGTGACCCAAGAGAGGTGGCATCAAGCTCCTCCTAGCAGCTAACCTGCAGAGCTAGGTAAATAGGAACACAGGACAACTGACTGGCGTGGAGAGGGTCTGCACGGTAAAGGTCACACAAGGAGTAAAACTAGCCTCTGAAAACTGAGGTAAAAATATACTACAAACCAAAAGGACATAAAATGCCCGGGAGGAACAGCATCACAAAATGACTACTCAGAGCTCCAGGTCAGTATTCTCGCAGGCTACGCTGTGCTACACGGATATAACAAGCTGCTAGAATTCAAATTCTAAGCAAGAATTCCCAATAATCATGTGCTAAAGTCAGTACTGTTTGTCATAACTAAAGGCATAAAAAGACAATCCTCTGATATCCCCACCCTGGTTCACTCGAGCTCACTCTTTCAACCTTATAAAATGACCCGATCCCAATACACTTTAATAAAGCTCTTGGAGATTCTGAATCTCAAACATTTCTGCACACCTTTCCTTATGTTTGTTGTGGTTTGCAGGTTTTTTTTCTTCTTCAAACTGTTCGCAACTGATTCTAAGAATGCCCGGGAAAGAAATTTTAGAGGGTCTCCAAGAGAAATAACTTCACAAATGAAGGTGCCGCAAAATTTGAATGAGTAAGTTGAAGCAGCACGCAACAGAACGCTGTTCCAGCCCTGGTGAAAGAACCAGCATTTTCGTGGTGGCGTCACCATGCAACTGAAAGCAATAGCAGCTGCAGCAATCAGGGTTGCATGGTCAGAAATGTTGAAATGTGATTACAAGATGACTAGAGATACAAATACTATTTAAAGGAATTCAATATAAAAAAACCCGCTAAGTGTAAAACAGGGAATCACAGAATGCATCTACATACATTTGTCCCACAGTTCTCACTGGTTGTTCTGCAAAGTGTGTAGGAAATCCCAACAAGTGATAGCCGTGAAGTGTTATTTCACGTTTCACAGTTGGGACAGCACAGACTACCTGAGCTTAGTGTTATATTGTGCATGTCACCTGCACCAAAAATTGGTATAAGTAGCAATAAAATTCTTCTTTTGTGGCAAAGCTCCATCTTAGGCTACTGAAGGTACCGCTGGTAACAGAGAACAAGTTCAGCAGCGTTTCGGCTTGTCCAGAGAGAGCCCAAGTAGTCGTTCAGAACCACGAAATGAGCTCTGGAAAGGATGAGCACCACATTGCATGGGAACCCGCGTCTGCTCCCTTTCCATAGGATTATTCAGGCTAGAGCCCTCTAGGTCACCTAAGGCTTCCCTACAGCTACTGACACTGCGCTCATACGAAGCTCAAAAGAAAGAAGCAGCTTGGAATCAACAGAGTCCAAAAGCACAGCAAGAAATGTCCACAGTTCAGACAACCAGCCTGATCTAATTCTGTTGCCAGGACTAGCTCCTCTCCTTTCTCCCCCTCCTTCCCAACTTCATCGTGTCATTGTCATCCTCTCTGCCCAGCTTTTCTGCCCTGTTTCTTGCTGAATATGGAATTGAGAGTTATCCCATTATGGTAAATCAGAGATATCTCTTCATTTTTCCAGATGGAAGCCACAAGGCACAGAGAGAAAAAAAGAAAAAAAGCCTCTTAATTGCAAGTTTGGATTCAAACCACATCAACCATGACATTTTTCCTTCATGTTTTTAAGATAAGGACTGCAGCCTCAGAACAAGTTGGTGACCTAAGGAATTCTGTTTACAGAGAAAAGGCTGGTTTAGAGCTATGCATTTCTGGTGTGTCCTGAAAAACAGAGTTAAGCAAAACAGATGTAAAAGGTGATTAAGTGATGAAAGGTTATGGGCTAAAGGAATTACAGGATGGCAACATCAGGTCTTCAGTAAGGATATTCTTCTCAGTTCAGTTCCTAATGGACACATCATCCAAACAATGAAGATGATTTAATAAATTTGGCAAACTTATTTCCCCACACAAGAGAAGGTCATTACTTTTTATCTACTATAGAACTGGCCAAAGAGCACAGTCAAACTGAGATCACTAGAAGATTAACATGGAAAACTCATTAAAAGGTGACTTTCACCACCAGCAGTGTAGCCTCTTCACTTGCAATATAGCTAAGTCGTTAATATTTCAGATAAAAGTAGTACATGCTGATCTATGCCTCTTGCCTGAGTAACTCCCTTTCATTCTAAGGTGGAATAAAAGGAAAGATTTTAAGAAAAGGGGGAAGGAAATGTAGAGGAAAATAAAAAATTGAAGACCTAGTCTCCCGCAGAAGAACAAGGATTCACCCAGATAATTTCTATTAAGGTTAAGAGAAGTTAAGCACATAAATTCCACTTGGGTTAATGGGATAATAAATCCCTTAGACTTAAATATTTTATAAATGGAACAGGACAATAGAGGTCTGTGTTACAAAACTAAAACAATTTTTTAAAGTCACTAATTATACAGAACTGTCTGTTCAATGGCTGCTAAAAAGTAGTGCATTTCATTTTTAAAAAAAGCGCGTTTTCAAACTTACTTGCATTCACCCACAATTTCTCATTACAAACCCTGCTTTGACTACTCAGACTTTTAAGACTTTCTGCTAGGGATTAGGAAGAAGGAAATTAATGCATATTGTAAAACATTTGCATCTCCAGGACAGAACTGCTACAGCTTTTCCCAGACAAACATGTGAGCCTCTCCAGTATGTGCACAGCACCCCCACCGCTCACAGGAAGCAATGGCTGGATACGCTCTTTAGAGATGGTTGGAGCATGCATGAAAAGTATGAAATTCAGGAAACATTGGACCTACTGGTAACATATGCCGATGTGCGGTAGTTTCAACAGCTCTCAGACATGCAGAATTCACAGCACAGGTACGGGAGAGCAGATTTATGCTTGCACAGTGGGCATCTCATGGATTTCTACATTTCCAGTTAACGACTTGTTTGCCGAGACTTTGGAAGTCACAGGCAAATTTTGCCCCAATAAAGCTGACATCTCCAAGGAAACTGGGATGTATAGTAGACCTGCTACTGATGTATAATTTTATCAACTGAAAAAAAAAACCAAAACACCAACCAAAACAGACTTGCACTAATCAAACCCACCACACATTGAAATATAAAATAACAACAGCGTTATTCTTGGAAATAAAATAAGAATAGAAGGTGTATGCATATATTCCTAAATGGAAAGATAATGAGACTGGTGCCTCAGGGTGTGAATACTAGAGCTTATAAAAGGGAAAAAAATAAGAACAGTTCCCTGGAGTCTAAAATATTATGAGGCAAGGGGGAGTTTGTCAAAACAATGTGAAAAAGCCATCATTTTTTAAATTTAGAAAGTCCTAGAAAGTCCTTTTTTATAAGCATCATACATATTGTTTCCTTTTTCTTGTGTGTCAGTAGCCTTATGAACTGACACGAATGTTTAAAATAGCAAATGCGTCAATTCCTAGTTTACTGTGGAAGGAAGTTCAGATTTACAAGGGGGGCTCCATATTAAATATCACGGTCAAGTAGAAATGTTTAGCAAGAATCATTGCTGTATACATGTTTTGGTTCATACGGACCTCGTATTTGGACTTGGCAGTGCTGGGTTAATGGTTGGACTTGATGATCTTAAAGGTCTTTTCCAACCGAAACGATTCCGTGATTGTATATGCTGGTGGTAGCAGCCCAAGGAGCTGCGGTGATGAGTTACTGACTCCTGCCAGCAGGTTAAGCCACACGCTGGTCAGACATCCTGCTGTCTGTGCTCTGTGACACAAGGCTTAAAATTCTGCTGGCCGTTAGCTTCACGACAAACAACAAGCATTCAAAATCCGTGATAACACCTAATCCTAAATACAAAAACCCAACACCCTCCCGCGACAGAGGTTATAGGGCAGCGAACACTCTGAAACAGCAGGTCACTCAGCAGTCCAGCAGTGAGAATGGTGCTCACTCTCGCTGGGGACAAGACTCAGCTCCACCATCACGGCAAAGAACTCGTCTGTATTACTTTTACAGCGCGTGCAGCACCTCCTGAGACCACACAGTTAATAGAGGAATTTACTTATGACATCAACAAGTACGTCAACAACAAACTATCGTGGTATTAACGGATGGTCGTCTGAAGTCTCCAATAACTTTCAACTCTAAAAACCTGCTCCTTCTTCTCTAAATGGAGGATTCTTCTACCCTGAAAACCTCTGAACAGCACCTGGAATCACGTCCAGACTCCACAGGGTCTTGAATGACAAAACAGCAAATGGTACAAGCTAACAGTATTCCGCTTCTGACAGACTTACACAAGACCTATGAGAAGTCCATTATTAGAGCGTTTGGCAATGGGATAATTAAGAAATAAGACACTTGCAAGTTTGTTAATCTCATAAAATAATCTCATTCTGGCTGCGATTAGAAAAAGCAATGAAAGTTGACATCCCTAGTAGATTTTTGACTGGTGCTCTTCAGCAGCTTGTGCTCCACAGGTTACCTCTAAGAGGTCTGCAAGAAATAATGGAGAAAAGCAAGGCTACTGACACTAGGATTAATTTTGTTACATAAAAAAAAAAAAAAATCCATATCCACCTCCAGAAAAATTTTAATTTGAAAATCAGAATGTGGTTAAATGTAACTGTTTTGATCATTAACAGAACTGCAGACATTTTCTTCAGCTATAAAAGTGTTTAAATCTGAAAAAGGGATATGAGAAAAGCATTTGAGCATAATCCTCAGTCATAACCTGAAAAGTAAAAAGATACATTGCTTTTAGTTAGGAAACTTAGTCACAACGGCTAGGATTGGTACCTATAAAACCTGTGATGCAATATAGGACCGGTTTTAATTCCCTGGAGCTGAAAGCACGTCACAACATCTTTGCTCAAGACAGCGTGCGAACAGTTTACTTTTCACAGATGGTCCTTGTGTTTCCTCTCTCTTCTCAGTCAGCATTATTCAGAACATCTTTCTGTTCTTGACAACGGGAGTGTCAACATTTTATTAACATGTTTCAATATTATGTAGGCTTAAACATTCACACATGCATAACCTTAAGTAAGCTGCATTCCTATGTACAACTACTTAGCTAAATTTGCTGTCCTTTTATATACAGTACTCTCTCTTTTAGCTCCTTCTGCAGTTGTATGAAGAGATCCTTTGATCCTTTACTGCTTTTGCAAAATTTTAACGCAAATTATTTTTCTTGCCTGGGCTGCCACTTTCCTAGCTGAAGAAGGAAGATAATTCTCCTAAGAAAATAAGATTAGCATGAGCTGCCTGCTTGTCCAGCTACCCATCCTCAAGTAATTTTGGGGATCACTGGACAATTCCAACTAAATCTGACAGGTAAGTGTATGTCTCAAACATACTGAAGATCCTACAAGCTTTGCTAAACCTAGCAGCCAGGTAAATGAAGAAGATGCATCTCAGGCTGCGGCACTAAGTGCTCCTCTGATTCCTTGACGTTTTGGGGTGCAATGGGTTGTTTAAATGGGTCTCAGAGTTCACAAGTCAGTTCGCGGTCTCCGCCCCTGCAGGGGACCCCTGCAGCCCCCCATTACCAAAATGCTGCAATTTATGCCCAGTACCTAAGATTAAGGATGCAGTCATGATAGCATCCTCAGAAGAATAAAGAGAAACACACACCATGGAGTTACCATGGTTTAAAAAACTGCCCCTTGTCAACTTTTCTAGAGTGTGTGGCTCTGTGTGTGCCCCTAGTCCTTCCCAAATAACGGTCAAATAACGAAGGAAGCATGTTCAAATTTGTATGTTGTCTCCTATAGCGTAAATTCTAATTATAACGTTGGAGCAAAGCATGAAGGCAGTTTAAACTAACACACTTTCCACACAACTGGCACCGCGCAGGGGCCCACTGCTGTGGCTCAGCTGGGAAGCCAATAGTTAGGTTAAGCTGATCACTTGCAATCACCTGCGCATGGCCTCCCACAGCCAAACTCACAGAGTGTTTTGGGCAACTAACAACGTAACTAAATCACTGCAAGTAGAAAGAATGTGTGGCTATAAATTGCATTGCAAACACAATTTATGAAATAGGCAATAGCTAAAGTCTGAACTTCTGTTTCTCTCAGATTAGTATTTACTAAACCCCTGTGAAATAAAATGTAAGGATCTGGTTAACATAATCAGCATCTGGTTATTTATCTTTGTATTCTGCTAATGACTTCTTCTTATTTAGCAAAAAGGACAAATATTTTTTCATTTGTAGCTTAAAACATAGGGAAAACAGTCTGCTTTTTACACACTTCATAAATTGGTTTATCAGCTACTTCTGTTGTGTGTGTATTGAAAGAGAGTGAAGTTATAAGCACATTTCCACCTTTTTATTGTGGGGGTACAGTTGCATCACCATAACAACGAGCTGTGAACTGCACCAGGAGGTAAGAAAAAACATTTGGGATGGTAACCCCTTAAATCTGCTGTGTCCTCAGACAAACTATTAGGTAATACATTGTGAGAAGACTTCAATAGAGAGGTTGATAGATTCAGAAATAACATCGTGTGATAGAAAACATGCGGTATAGGAAAACAGGAGGTAAAAAGGAGGGGTGAAAGGAAAAGCAAGGAAAATTTGCAGAGACAATCTCTGTGTGTCCTTCAAGCTCACTGCACATGAGCTTTGTCTGACCCAAAAGCCATGTAATTCATCAATGCTGCGCTGACCTCAAACTAATAAATCCAGATTTATTAGCTCCGTATTTAAAAACATACTACTGAGTCAGAGTTGGCTCATCTTTGTTGAACTTTAAAATCTGAGATATTTGCTCACATCCACTTTGGAGAAATACTATAGCATCCTACAACTTTTAAGCTCACCACATACTTCATGAATGCGTACCTGTATTTAAAATTTAGGTTATTAAAACTTCCTTGTATTTCTCATATCCAACAAATGAATGGGTCACCTCAGTGGTGAATAGACAATGCTTCTGAAAAAGAAAACTCTTCTTTTAAATATCCCACTATTTAAATATTTATGTTTTTAAAAGTTTCCTGCAGAATGATCAGATTATAGTCAAAGTACTAGATTTGATACCTACTCAGACTTTTTTTTTTTTTTTACACATTCAGTTGTAATATTTCAATATTGACCTCCTACAGCAGTCAAATCATTCACATCAGTGACTTGACTATATGCTGAATAGGGAGATACAACTTTTTTTCCTGAGTTTAAAGTCACATCCTTTCTTCTCATCATACAGGAAGGGAGAAGGAAGGCAATCTGCAACATGCTTTATGTGATTTGCAATACCCCAGTTAATTCCACCTCACTCTTCCTTTTGAAATTAATTTATCTTAGTTTCTGCCAGGATAAGGAATGCAAGAGTTACTCTCCAAAAATTCACAATGTGTTGCAAGAGATTTGAGCACTGGAGTGGGAATTAATCCTAGAACACAAAAAGAGAAAAGATTTAAAGGAAGGCAGAGACATAGCTTTATGCTAAGGAAGAAAAAGCCCAGCCTATGCGTCATACACAGGAGATTCAACTGTCCTTTTGTCTACTGTTGTAGGTCTTCCCTTGAGTGTCCTTTTAAAATTGTTTTATATGAAGATGGAAAATACTGGATTATAAACATTTTACGGCAAATTCAATAGAAAAATAATGTTTTGAATGTATGCAGCAGATACCTTGACTGAATTTCTAAACGTATTACAGCAAGTACTTCAATCCTTCAAACACCAACTGTGAAGCGGCACCCTACTACCCCTCTTAGAAGATCACTCTCTCACTTCATTACTTAACTGCCTTGTGACATAGAAGAATTTGCTTCTCTACGTTGTTTAGAAAGAGGGATTTTACACAGGAAGAGAAATTTTTTACACAGCATTTGCTACAGAACCCTGAAAGTGGTTAAATCCACACAGTATAAAGCATACCAAATATGAGTGATTCTTGATCACTCATTGAAAGTGTAGCCCCTCCGTGGGGTTTTTTTGGTTTGTTTTCCCACAGCAAATGGGTGTTAAAGATGCATACCAGAAACATTTCCTCTTTAAGAATGCACAGTATATCCTCGCTAGTATTATCCATTTCACACTTTATTTCATTCAGATGACTACCATATGGCCCTCGTGATTTATTTCACCTGAGCTTCTTGAGTTGTTTCAAAATTCCTCCTTAGAGGCTCTGATTTCTGCTAAGGACACACATTGATCTTTTGTGAGATGGAACATGGAATAAGAATTTGAAAGTCCTTTCCCCAAGTAAAAACTGCTATAAACATTAATTTAACTTCTCTGCTGCTTTACTTTTTAATTGTTATCACCTCTTGTCACAAGGCCTAGAGTCTCACTCATAGTTGCTTCCAGTGCATTTAAAACAGCTTTAAATAATGCATTCTTTAGTCTGTTTGCTATGCCTTTGGTTTGTTGTTGACAGATGAAAAGAACTTTATAAAAGTTAGGTGATATCATGTGGTTATTGCAGTAATAAAAAAAAAAAAATGCACAGTCTGTCACATATGAATATTTTCTTTCCTGCATTGCTCAATCTGTACTACAATTAGGAACAAACTGATTTTCACACACAGGAAGAAAAACTCTTTTGAAAAACCCCACAAACTCAAAGAAGCATAGAAGTTTACAGAAAGATATCCCTTTTAAACCAAAGAAGCAAAACAGGCTAAATGGTTTACTGACTGGAAGTTAAATGAAAGGTGTCATATTCAGAGTCTAGTCTTCTCCCACTCTATCAACAGCTGCTTAAACAATCCATTTTGATTTTAATGTATTTCTGAGTAATCTGTCTGCAAAATAGATCTAATGATCCTTTGCATTTCTAGAACTGCTTACATATCTTACAGTGCGTGTGTCATAACTTCATTTTCCAGCTGATGTAAATAGGCATATAACTGCTACAACTTTCTCTGAAACCTGCTGGTGTAATGAAGGAGGTCTATATCTCTCACATTCAGGATACAAACTCTTCACAAGCACACACAGAGTTTACAAAACAGCTAAATCATTATCATTAAAACTACATTTTCCCCTCTGACAAAGTGCGACGAGAAAGTTTTCTTTAGGCTAAACTAAATTTTATGCATTTCAGTAAGCCAATTAATGGCAAAAAAGAAAAAGTGGGAGAAGAGCCCTAATCCCTGATTTCCAGCTCTACACTCATTCCCTTAGAGACAGATTCACTTTTCACCCCATCTTACGGATCCTCATCAGGATGGGTTTTTATCCGTATAAATTAACTCACTAGACTGAGAGTTACTTTTTACCTGGCAGCTGCCAACAGTCACTTTCCACAGTATGACACTCTGTAGTTGCACACTTCAGAAGTGTAGAAAGACAAGTCTGTAAAATGAACTATAACTGGGTAAAATATGAGTTTTCAAACGCATATACTCATTGAATCCAAACAAAAACCATGGATATATTCAGAATAATTTCTCTGAAAAACAGCTAGCTCCTTCCCCAATTTCAACTTCCGTCCTCTAGCCCTCTCAGCTGTAGAGCTGATCAAAACAAGGTCACAATGATTCCTTCTTTAATGGAAAAAAAAAAAAAAAAAAGTACCTTTTTCATTCCTCTTTTCTGGGAAACAGGTGAATTGTTTTTGTTCAAACGTTCAACATTTTAACAAAGCCACCTTTGAAAGCAACCCTTGAAAAGTGTAGGCCTAATAGGTTTAAGTTTCAAACAGTTACAGGTTACTGGAAACAGGAGGTCAGCATCCAAAAAACTTTCAGACAATGTTCAATGCATCAGTGAGAATCTTAAGCTACACGGAAACAACGTAAGTACTCCAACAGTTGCTTGTTACTTTTCGGGGGGGGGGGGGGGGGGGGGGGGGAGAAAAAAAAAAAAAAAAAAGACTGACTCATAAATTCACAGTTCTGGAGTAAACGGCCCTTCCACCTCTAATTGTGCAGATAAGAGAGACACAGCAATTCCAGAAAGGGAGGCCTAGGTAAAAAAAACCAAACCAAACCAAACAACCCCCCCCCCCCCGCCCCAACTCCAGAGAACGGCTCCTTACCCCACCTGGCTCCAGGGACGCCCGCCACAGGAGTTACAATGGGGGACTCCCCGCTCAGTCAAGCCCAGACAGTTTCTAACCCTAAAGTGTTTAGGTTCAAACCTTCCTGTGACAGACAGCTCCAGGAACAGGAGAAGGAAGGTTTTTTGTATTATGACTATAGTGAAGAACTAGCATCGACATAAAAGAAATCTTAACCACAGTACAGGTTTTACTGTGTCTTTCTACTTGTAGAAAACCAAAATCAAGTGTTTAGTATTTCACTGAAAAGTAAGGGTTCACCAGAGGTAATGTTGGTAAAGTGAGAATAATACACCGTATATGCTTTTAGATGTTAATTTCTGCGCAAGTGGAAAAACCACAGAGAGCAGTTTAAACAAATCTTAACATGCCTTTCATGCCCAGAAACGTGATTCCCCTTACAAATGCCTTAGGCATCAACATCATAACACTCTCCTCTTGTGTCCAGGCTCCTCCCATTTTATTCTACTCTTACCAAAAGCAACCCAGACATTTTTATCTTTTTTTACCTCTTAACACAGTAAATCACCTTCCAGAATATTGCAAAACCTCCCTAACAAGGGCAAACAAGTTACAGGATCCATTTTTTCAGGTCTTAGAAAGCATTCGTAAAAATAAACAGAAGGGAAGACAGATATTCATTATTTCTCTGAAAACAGACCAGCATTAATCTAAAAAACCGATGGTAGTGATGATGAATGGAATGTTTTGCTTCCACTTCTGAGGAATCTAGTGTTAAAAGCAATTAAGAACTAAGCCTCAGACGGTATAGATATCAATCCCACTTTGTTGAGGAAGAAACAGAAGCACACAAATATTTTGTGATTTGCCAATGTCACACAGGAAACCAAAGGAATATGACGCCAGACCTTAACTCCTGTAGCTTGCTTACAGTCTCTCGTATTGTAAACTGCAGAACAGATCTTGTTCTTCCAACACTGAAATACAGTTCAAACTCTTCAATGGAATTCAAAATCCATCAAAATAAATGTGATCACAGTTTATACAGAGATTATACCCCCAGTATGAAACTCATAGTAAGGCCTAAAGTGTGCTAGGTAATCAAATTCTTAATCAAAAATGGACAAACTAAGTTCAAGGGCTGGTTGAAACACTAACAAGGATCCTTATTGGTAATGAAACAGAGCATCTTCAAAACCATTTGCAAGTCAAGCTTCACAAACATACTGATCTCTGCCAACAGCTTATCGTTTGCTTTTTCCCCCCCAACTGCCCAAAACAATTTGATCAGGCCAGTAAAAATAGGATTGTGACAACCAGCTTCAGTTAGTTTTTCTTCACTTAAACACTATAACTTCATTTTGAATTTACTAATAAAAAAACAGACTTGCATGTGGTAGATTTATAACTGAACCTACCTTTGCTTTCAGATCAGCACAAATCTCCTGTTGCTTTTGTCTGGTATTAGCCAACGCTACTTCTGTCTCATGAGCAGCAGAAGCTTCAGCAACAGTTGTCACTGCCTTAAGTAAAAAGGCTTTCCTAGCTTGAGCCCAATTTAGCATCAAGACTCTGCGCCGATTCCTGATGAAACGGTAACAATCCCAAGCTTTCTCATGCACGACCTAAAAAAGTAAAGCATTTCAGAAAGGTTTTAAAACTATGCATTAATAAAATAAAATAATTCTAGACATTTTTGCAAACCTTGAATATAATTGATTTAATTATTATATCACCACTATTCCTATGGAATCCACAATTTAGGGCCCAAAAGCATTCTGTCAGGTATCAGGTACACTGCAGCCTCCCAGTGTCGGTGACACCACTCCAGCCTTTCCCTGTTTGCCTCCACCACACAGCACTTCGCTACCCTGATGTCCCACCGTTCTTTTCTGAACTACGCTTTTGCAATATGAATAAATTAAATGCAATGGTTCCTTCCTGCCCTAAAGTACATAAAACGCAAGTAGGTCCTTTCAATACATCTTCAGAGACACTGAGCACTTTTAGCAAGGTGAGGCTCTTCGTAGCAAATTATGATCTATGGAGAAACAGAACACCAATTAATGCAATTGTACAAATGCAGTATAGATAAGAATTAGCTTCACTTTTTCTTTCCTAACAGGAAATCCGGAAATAGATTTTTAGCTTGCCCAGCAGCATACTGCCACCACCAATGTCACCACCTAACAAAAATGGTGAGCGTTTGATCTCAAATACACCTTCTTTGGCCTTATTCAGTGAGGTTCCCAAGGACATTCAAGCTTCAAGACTTTAACAGTAGTAGTAACAGGTAAGGCTGCACAGACTGAGGCAGCAGAGTCTTGGACCTGTCTTATATCCCAAAAGTACACGTTACAGGGATGAAGGAGATTCTAGAGATGGCTGTCTGCTCACAAGTGTCAAGGGGACCATTCCTGATGCTAATTTCCAAGCTTTTGGCAGGGGACAAGGGGATGCCGACTCGTCTGGTGCCTAGCTCACAGATATTCCTATCAGCTCATGGCTGGATGAAGATAAAGTTGTACCACTACCTCTGGAGCTTCTCTTGGGCCAAATGCACATAGGCCACTGCAGCAGAAGTTCACATTGCCATTGCTGCTGCCACAAACGCAGGTGACCCTTGCTAGCAAGCACCTAAAGCTAAGACACTCGTAAGTAAGAAATGGGATGGAGAGTTTGCACCTCTAAAACCAGACCTCTCTAATGAGCTGCTACTGGATCAAGCACTCGGTGCTTGTCCACTGATCCGCGGACAGAGGGAGGAAGGCACAGAAGGCTCTAAGTTTAGTATTCCAATGTAACACAAACGCTTTAAGAATAGATTGTTAGTACTGTTTTAACATTTCTGAATTTGTCATGCTAATATACACGCTAAGAGATATTAATTCAATGCAGAATCATGATTTTTAAATTTAGAATTTTTAAATTTTCAATGAACCTTCAGAGAATTAGGGAGACCCATTAATAACGGCTATGCTTAAAATATACCTACATTGTACAAAGCACATCGTTATTTAGCCCAGTTCTCACAGGCAAAAGTTCTGAAATCCACAAGAACTTTCTTTTTGGTGAAACTGTGCTAATTATCAGTATCGCTCCACTGCCACTCCTTTGCACTAGGCACTCCTCAAACACAAGGAAGTAGATGGTCTAAAAATACAGGCAGAGATAAAAAAAGACTCCTAATTTACTTATGACATCCTGAAGTGTTCTGGCCTTGAAATGGGTTTCTCTATTAGCTGCTATGTGCTTATTCACTGTGGAGTGTAAAAGGAACCAGCAATCAATTTGAAAGGTATTATGCATATAAAAATAGCCTCTCCCTGAGAGCAGGAGATAACTTTCCACTCTTCCTGCTATATATGTGCCACAGACCAATTAAAATAACTATTCCTAGACAGTGCGACAATGCTATACATCCTCATAAAAAATAAAAATACCAACAGAAGCAGAATAGCATGACATAACTATAAAACTGTACAGCAAAAGCAATGCTAACAAACTAATTTTGTGAATTTGGCTGTGAGAGTATGTAGAACTATAAAATCTCCACAGTGCTTATTTTGAAGAAGTGATGGGTTTTCAAGTTCGTGCATTTTGCAGACAGGGACACCCCTTATTCACTGTGCAGAATAAAATTTATAATTAAGAAATTTTAAAACAAAAAACTTTGATAAACATTCTTTAATACAAATATTCACTACATGATTTATGTAAGAATTTATATAATTGATCTAATATTTAAAACAACACTGACCAGATCATGCCTAGATTTGTGAGGAAGGTATCTCTGCAGCACATCGAGGTACAAAGTCCTTCTCCTCTGAAGATCACTTGGATACTGATTGATAACAGTCTGAAAAACCCACTGATCTTCTTCCTTCCATTCAATGCTCCTACAGAAATGCAAAACAATCAGCCCCAGTATAACCTAACATTTGAAAAGGAGGAGTTTACTTCTAGTTTCTTTTTTAAGGCCTAACCTTTCAGTGGGCTCACGATCCTGAACCTGTAAACTGGATGTTGGATCAGAGCTGAGAAATTCAGATTTACTTCAATGAAACAAAGCAAACCTATATTGCTTTTCTAATGTGACCATTTACTGTGCCATCGAGTGAATTGTTCCTTTTCTAACCTGGCTTTTTATTGGGGAATGATACTGCGTTTCTCAAACACATTGCATCAATGAATAGTCACACCACACAGAAAATACAATGTCAAAAAGGAGGAAGATGATCAGTCTCTACCACTGAGCACTAAATAAATGATCAAAATGAAATGAAGTGATAATACCTGGACGTAGCTAAATGAAGAACTAGTTTAAAAACAAACTTCTGACACCCAGAAACTCATCAGCAAGGCATAAGATTCACAGTTTTTTTAAAGTAGAAGGTGTAGCAATCAGTATGCATTGATGTGTTTCAGAAAATTAGAGTAGCAAGAAGTAACATAAAATTGAAACAGAGTACCACAGGTTTGGCTTTAGTAGATTAGATTTTACCCTCAATCTGAACTCTTGGCCTTGAAGGGATTAACGTCAGGCTTTTATTGTCAGCATTAATGTACGAGCAGTAACACTGAGTCAGACCAAAAGGTCTCTCTATCCCGGTGACCTGTTTTCAAAAGTGACTAAAAGCCTAGGGAAAATTAAAAGGCGGCCATCACGCGACTCTGCGCCCCACCAAATTCCTGCAGCCTCCAACTGTTCGCAGCTCTTGGGCTTCCTGAGCCAGCAGTGGTGTCTTGGCATTTAATAGCAATGCATTCAGTAAGATGTTAGAGCAGTTTTAGCCTTACGCAGGCAGAAATATCAGGTATTTAAAAAAGAGGATTTTTGGTGAGATGCTCATATGTAATTAATATTAAACTAGATTTTATGATATGATCTAGCATTATCTCTAAAGAGAGAACAGTCACCAAATGTATTAAAAAAATTCTACGTAATCCAGTTTAACACAATTTTTCTTTAAAAAACATTGTACAGTAAAACCACGGTGTATTATCACCATTGTACAATATTCTGCGACACCAAAGGAGGAAACAAGAAAATATCCCTAGACCTGTTAGTTTTAAGAAACGGAAAGCTTCACCTACAGACATATCTCAAGAAGGCAAAGCCACGCTACCCCATTTCAACAAGCGGTTGTCAAAGCAATGTCCTGTCAGGCGGGGGAACCCAATCTCCTGATGACATGCATTTCGCCTTTTTCCTCCTCTCTCCTGGCACTTTCTGCTGTTGCATGCTTTGCCATGAAGTTGGCACAAATTTGGTTCACCTACCGAAAGACATTTACTTTACAGTTTCCTTCAAGCAGACTAATGGGCTTTATTTTTACCCTTATGGTCTTAAGAGGGATTTAACCTTCACCCATGTTTCTGGAGACAGCTTGTGATCACAGGTTCTTTCCTCCCCACTTCAATTCTTCATCCTCTGACTTTCATGAAACAAAAATGATTCTTAGCTTACTATAACATTTTCAGCACAGAATCATTATTCCACAATCAGAATGGTGGCATTAATGATAACCAAATATGAGGAAACATTAACATTACTATTCCCTAGCAATGAACACCTTGTTTCTTGCACTCTATGTGTACTTTTTCTCTTTTTTTTTTTTTTTTTTTTGTTTTAAATAAATGTTAAAAGTTACTCTTGTCTTTTATGCAGACAGCATCACAATGAAGATGGCCAGGTAAGGAGAAATCACATCCTACCTCCTTCAATAAACTCCAGTAACATTATCATGGCCATTAGTGCTACAAACACATCAAAACAGAGCGCTCTGCAGTAATAAGGTCTGTATTGTATACAGAGAGATTCCAGTCATGAAAGGGTTTTTTTGCAGGAAAATGTGAGGCACTAACTCTTAGCTGGCCCTCTGTGGTAGGGCTTTTGAGTAGCTTATCTGTTTATTAATGGAGTAAAATGAAAGCAACACATAGAAAATTAACTCTGGAAAAGACTACAGCGTCCACAGGTAGCAGTATCACGTCACAGGGCAAAGAGCATACGCTGACACTTTAGTCTTTGCTTTCCACGCCAGAGAAAAGGTTCACAATCTGCGTTTGTTGACAGCTCTAGAGTAATGCACAAAACGTAGCCAATAAAACCCAGAATTCACCAGCAACCTAACTTCTCATGAAAAGAACGCCAACCAGCCAACTTGCAGCTAGCGCTCCCGGAGGCGGCGAGCGGGGTACCTAAAGCCTCGCTAAGCCATACCTTATCTTGCAGCCCATCAGCTTCCCTGTTTACACAAGACTTCAAACACTCGCTGTGCGGGGATGTATTACAGTACAGCAGCACAAGCTCATACAGAAAAGCTCCCCGCCACTTGTGTGGATACAGATTTAGGACTAGGAATAGCATAGCAATAATTCTGACTTGGAGATTCACTAGTAGGCTGAAATTAATAAAGTTATGGAAGGAGACAGCTTTCCCTCTACAAGCTTACATGAGATAGATACCTACTATTCATACTTTCCACCTATTTTCCTTTCTCTTCTTATAAACTGTGTGAAATATCTGACAAACTATTCCTAGGACCCAGCTGTTTGCTATTAAATCCAGCCATCACGAAAAGAAATGGAGGTGGCTTCAAAACCGGGGAGAGAAAAGATCTAGCTCCTGTAAAAAGTTTATTTGCAGCAACTGACAACTACCAAGGCAAATGCTGGAGACAACATAAAAGTGAAATTACATTAGCAAAAGCATAATAGCAATTAAAGTGTTTCTTTACAGGTGATTGCTTAAGTTTCCCATGACAGACAATGAATATAGATGCCTGGGCTGAGTGTTTTTTCATACGCTAAGTCTAAAGAAGAAATAGTGCCCTGGAAAGTGCAACGGGGCTAAGGAACCCTTCAAAGAGAGTAATATCCTATAACCTTCAAGCTGCAGGTCGTGAACAGCAGGCACAGTTCTCCAAAGACAAGAGTCCCTGAGCTTTGACACCGAGGCGGCACTGGAAAGATGTGCTATTTCTGCAACACTTACTGCCTCTAAGAAAAACATCTTGCATCTGATTCTCAGAAATTAACGTTTTTAACTCCTCCCTTTTCTCTAGAGGAAGCTTGTCTATGACATCAGTTCATTTATTAATTGTAGAATGTCTGTGTCATAATTCGATATTCTGAGGTATAGGCTTTCTGAAGAATAACTTTAATGAACAAATTAATTATTCTTTGCTGTCTCTTTCACTGCAACTGCTCCTACTGATGCTGAACTGAGCACAAAAATTTTTTTCTTAAGATAACACCTAGCATTCTTGTCTTTCCAGCCCCAATATTTTATTTATTTATTAGAAGAACCACCATAAAACCCTGCTAGCCTTTACTCAGAGGGAGTACCAGACATCCTAGAGAGTGTTTACTAGTTTATGGGTTGGATTTTGAACTACCTCTTGTAATTTCTGAAATAAATCAGTAACCCTTTTCTGTGAGTCCTGATACACCTCGGTACAGTGCCGTCTGGAACATGTTATTTTAGTGACAGTAATGAGACAATTCTAAGAGCTCAGATTCTCTTTTGTAACTATCTACCTCAGATATTTCTGACCATACAGGCTTGTGAACAAATACAGGTCTTCTGTCTGCAAGAAGAGTAAGGCAGACTAAGATACCTCTTGGTCAGGAAACACTACCCCGTGAACTCGAGAGCAGGGAAAAGCACAGATTCTGTGGTCTGAAGGCCAGCCTGGTGACCTCCGCCGCCGCCAGCACGCAAGGGCGGACGCACCAGTTGCTGCATCAGTCTCTGCCTCCTCTATCCCACATATCTTTCAGGGTTCCCCCCGACTTGTATATCCTTCTAACGGCCAGCTAACAATGGATCTCTACACTACCCAGGAACAAGATGGAGAAATTAAGGTTTGTGGAAGATACTCCGGGGAGCAACAAGCTACAGTTAGAGCTACAACTAGTTTATTGTAAGTAGGGACAAACTGACTGCCAATGCCTTGGTTTGTCAGCTGTGCCAAAATTTGTCAGCTGTGCTGAGATTTTGTCAGCTGTTCACAGACAAATAGCCAAAAAAAAAAAAAAAAAAAAAAAGGCAGCATGATCCAGCCCAGCATATTCATAACCATTAAATGCATGGAGAATTTCAAAATATCCTGCCTGATTGAAATCAAGATGTCACCTCACAAACTTCTGTAGAATTCCAGAAAGGAAGATCTCATCTAAAACGAGTTTGAAAAGTGCCAACACATTTTACATTAATCTTTAAGCTAATATCAGGCTTCTTCAGCATCACGATATTGACAAACTTCTACCAGGCTGAATGCATGACCCAAATTTTAAATGCAGTGCTTGCTTTTCTTGCATGTACCATTCTACTAGAAAACAGTACGATCTTTATTTTGTTTCAGAACTGAAACACAGCAATTGTCTCATATTCAACAACCCTGAGGCAGCTGCTTCCTTTGAAACAGATTTACCCAGCATTAATCCCTGGCTTTACACATTCTAAAGAATATAAACGACTCCGAAGGGAAGCTACCCTCTCCACCCTATAATCCCACATATCCTTTGCAATAGCAATGTATACCTGGTGCGCTGCTCTCTTGTTGAGCCTGCAGACGCACAGACCGCACCAACGCCACCAAGTGAGATGTTAACCTCCCCGACTATTAACTATGTCATTGCCAGTTGTTGTACCAGAAACATCCTGGTAAGAGGCCTGAAAAGAGGGACTAAATTTACTTGACTTAGTCCTAACATCCCATTCATTTGAAAGGATGCTGCAGAGGATACAGTGCTGAATACGCAATACTCCTCCATTCATCCTTCAGTTATTTAAATAATTCCGATATCCTTGGAAATTGTGGCAAAAAATTAATAATGCTGAGAGAATCATCAGCTATAACAAACACATCAGTTCCAAGTCCACAATTTGTGGGATAACTCAGGACTTGGGTATTTCCCAAACACAAAAATTTGTGTTTTGCCAGCAGTAAAAGAAGTGAATTTAGATTATAAAACATAATCCTATATTATGCTTCAAAAAACCCCAAATTCTTCTTCAGTCTCTAAAAGCAATAAACACTGCAACGTGCATTCTAGTAGGACTGAAAAGCACACAAAGAACATAGCAGACCAGAATATTATCTTCTTCTGATTTTTCTTCTTCAGAAATTCTATGCTCATTTTCCAAATTTTCTGTTCCAGACACTCTGAGCAGTTCACCAATGAGATGGGTAACGCCAGAAGGTTTCTTTACGTACATTCAAGCATATGATGAGAGAGGAAGAACGACAGAGAAGTAATCCTCAGATGAAGTGACTAAGTTATCATATTATCATATAATCGTGTCGTTCTACTGAGCAACTTCTCAAATTACAAAAGTGAAAAGAAAAAATGTATAGCAGGAGAATGTTTGGTATCCCTGGGTATAGATAATTGCAAAGGCTCCATTAAGGCTATATTAATCAGCAGAGTACACTGGATACATACCAAGGTCAAAAATCTGTCACTCAATTTTTGACAGTATTATCTGTGTCAGTTGGATCAAGGTTAGCTTGATGAATTATAGAATACTTATATCGCAAGGCTATATCTTTGCAAACACATAGAATATTTTCATGCAAACTAGCCAATATAAATGTAAGAAGTGACAGAGAGTGTTGTGTCTTTTATAAAACCCAGAACTTGGAAGTAAGCAATTCTACAAGAACAAAGTCTTGCTTTTTTAAATTGAAAACATATTTTTAACATTGTTGTGGATAAAATCATAGAAACATAAATGAGCAATACATTAAAGATTTGGAGACCAGAAGGCAAACAAAAAAAGGACCAAGATCTAGCTTTAAATAAGAAGCTTAAGATAATTGCTGATGGTTCATTTATGATTTCATACCTTCCCAGCTAACGATACTGGCATACGCTGATCCAAATTGGGTAAATTGTCCTACGCAACCTACCCTTACATCCCACAGCAGATTGCTGCCGCTGCCACTACCACGAGCATTTCCTCCAGCTACATCCGTTTCTTTTTTCCCATCTAGATGTCATAACTTAATTCCTTCAAAGTACCACTGTATCTATTTTCATGCCTACAACTGAATTTCTTTCCCTTACAAATATGGTATTCCATCTTTAAGTCTTGATGTTACTTAATTATCAGTGCAAAATTAGCTAGCTCAAGACCTAAACTCAAACCTGGCATATGATCAATGAAAATACCATGGTAGATTTTTCAACCATTTTAATAGCTTCTGCTGTCTACGTTGGTGTTTGTCTGTTATTCAGTAGCTCACACGCTGTGTGGATCAATGGATTTAAATTTATGAATTTTCACCAAAACTGTGTTGATCATAAACTTTAACACAATTTTAATTAAAACCACTAGAAAGACAAGTACAAAATTTAATGATTTAGTATTTATCACAGATTTTCTCATGGAGGTTGTTAAAGCTTCTTCCATAAGAGCAACTGTAACAAAATATCAGAGACAGCAGCAAAGGAACTGCTGCAAATTTGCCACCTGCTGCTTAATAAATGCTATAAATACGGGAAAGATCAGAACAACTTTTAATAAGTATCATGTTATAATAGGTAGGACATTACACTAATAATATACAGGTTTCAGGTAATGGAAGAAGAACCTACAGAATATCTGTACAATTTATATGAAAGATAAGTAGATTATAACATCACTTTCTAGGGGATCCAACATGTTAAACCTGTTTCAGCACCCCCAAACTAATTCATCAGCAGTGGCAGATTTAAGTGCTCCACTGTAGGTATATAGAGAAAAAGAGGGAGATTTCGAAGCAGCATGTGATTGTTTTATCAAAGAAACTTAGGGACTTTCCTGCTCTCCCCAGTTTCTTCTGCCCAGGCTTCAAACAATTCCACTGACCTTCCTATTTTCAGTTTTCTTAAAACCTGATGCCATTCTAAGCCAGAGGAATATCAGTAGATGGCAAAAAGAAGTCAAGGCTGGTCCAATATCTGCAACTCAGTATCTCTTGGACTCAAGTTAGCCTCAGCAGAAAAGCTAAGCTTTATACTATTAATATATAGATATGTTACATCTCTAGATCAATATTTACGTTCTTTCCATAAACTTTTTCGTTTACAGAAAAATCTCTCCTCCTTTCAGTTATTCTGAATCAGAGCTACATACATTTTTTGCATTTCTTTGTGATGAGAATTACTGCAGTGATCCAAAATTTGTGAAAAGATTGGACCTGATTGGACCTATTTATCTGCTTTATAGATAAATACATTCTAGATCTCTCTCAGAAAAACTGTACTTTTCTGGCATAAATTTGATAGTGTAATTACCATACAGAAAGAATCATTTCTATTCTTACAATAGCATGTGAAGAGGACATTTGATGCACACCAGATTGTTGATTCTTTAATCCACAAAACATTTCCCTTATTATTTCAGATGAGAGCTTTTCAAAGGACTGCCTCAATTCTCTCAGCTGAGCAAACAGTTACGACTATTTAACCCCAGAAAGCTGGGCAGTGCGTCAACTATTCTCTGCTCTGCATAAAATAAAAGCAACTCTAATGGCAAAGGCAACTGCAGGATCTATAGATAACAAAATACATTATAGTTATTTATTCTATACCCAACAAAAGAAATCCAGAAACAGAGGTCATTACCTACATAAAACTTCCAGCTGTTGATCAATCTCTTGAAGCTTAGACCAGTACCCACTTGCAAGCTTTCGGTATTCATTGATAACTAAGGTCTTCAAATCAGGGTAGGGGCATTCCAAAGACAGTAGTGCTGAAGGAACTTCAAGGAAAAGTCCATTTTTCTCTTCAAAAGGATGCGCTAATGCCTGCGATGAAAAAGATGCTACTCAGCAGACTACTCTGCATTGTATTTTCTCTCTCAAAAAATTACTAATTAAACTTACAAGGAAAAGCTTACTTTTGTTTTATAGTCTTCAAGCTCTCTTTCCAAAGCCAGACTTTCACGGATAAGGAATTCCAAAATTGCCTTCTGTTGCTTCTTCACAAATTTGATCTATTTCATGAAATATGTTACTGTTACTTCTTTATCTTGTTATAATACGAAAGACCTTATTTAGAAACAAAGAGCCTGATTTTCAGTTCTACACTGCTATGCTTTTACAGATTTTAGTGAAGCAGATTTACACTATGGCAAGTACTGAGGTTACTGAATACTCTGAATGTGAGCTATATTTTCAAACTATTATATAAAAATAAATGAAAATGCTAAAAATATGGTGATAATAAATTGTAAAAATAAAGTTAAAATACGAACCTGCTGTAACATCTCAACTGGATTGAACTTAGATTTCAGACAAGATTCTTCTGAGAGGTAACACGGCATTTCAGACAGCCTGAATTTCAAATTCTCTTTTAGTTGCCCGATAGGAACTACAGTATTTGTTTGGTACGTATCCCGCTCCTTTGATAATTTATGCTCTATATCCAAATGAAACATAAAGCTTTAAAAAATTAACTCTATCCCAGCTGAAACCAGGACACTCAAATACACAAAATAAGATAATTTTGACTATAATAAATAATCAAGAAACTAAAAAAAAAAATTCTTACCCAAGTTCCTCATATCCAAAAAAAAGTTGTGCTTATGACTTGCTTCATCAAGAAAAGTCTTTATTTCTGCTTCTGCTTTTTGCCTGGAAGGTATGAATATGCGTTTTACAGCAGCTTTAATTTCTTATTCATTAAGTTTTCAAGAATGATAAGCCTCAAATACTCTAATAATTAAGTAAAAAGGGGGATTCTTTGCCTGGGAAGGGATGGAGTGCAGGACTGGGACATGACAGTGGTATGGAAGCCACCCTCCTCTGAGCAAAAAATGCTCTCATTGATCTGCTGTATATACAATACACAAGCGAATGGACAAGAATAATATTAATGTTCCCTATTGTAAGTGTGGCCTCAATATGCACATCGAAAGACAGACTCTGAAGGAATTAAGTATCTGAAAGCTTTTGATATCTCACAAATACATGCTCTTCAGATGTTGATAGGTCAACTAAACAGGTATGAGATCATCATGGAGAAGTACATGCAGAACAACATCCACCCTATCCTCCCCTCCCTTTACGCGTTCTCTTCATGTCTACAGACCCCTTTCAATGTAGGTCACAAACTCTCACGCCCTGCACAAAAAAATTATCTTCAGTTCAAGTAATTTAATCCTTTCCTCTTAATGTCCCTTGAATCAAGTATGCCACACCAGAATCTCTGTCTACTGAAGTATTTCTTTAATAATGGCTAATTAAGATTCCTCAGCTCTTACCTGTTCTCACTCAGTCTTTTATGCTCTTGCCACCACACTTGCCGATGCTGTTGCAGCAGCATTTGCTCTTTGTTAATTTTTGAAACTTGCTCTGTTTTTTTAATCTGGAGGAAAAATTAAAGCTTGTAAGTATTTTAAATCTGTTCAATAGCTTTATCAATAGCAATTTAAATCTGTTCAATAGCTTTTATGCCTTCATATGGAAACTTTTAACTACAGAATGGTGAACGTAAAAGCTTTTTTCAAAACTGTTTTTCTAAAGAACAACTGGTTCAAATGTAACCAATTTTCATGAAAAAAAATTATTTCATTTCAAATCACAATGAACTGAGAGGAGAAAGTGAAAAAAACAGCAGTCCATTTTCTTCTTTCTGTTTTTCTCCTTTTCTTTCCTGTTCCTGCTTCCCAGGAGGTGAAGAGGGGAAGATGAGCAGCAGACAGAAAAATACACTTTCTTACAGGCGGGAAGATGAAAGAGTGAAAGTGAGTCTTTCAAGAAAAAGAATTTCAAAAATTGATTACTAAAAAAGAGTGCTTTTTCAAAATCTATCCAATTAAAGAGGCTCTGAAACCATCTGAGGGCTTCACAGAAACATTGCCTCCAACTTCAGACAAAATAGAAAGAGATGCTTTTGAGATAGATGGAGTTACTGCTTAAACTAGAGGAAAGGCTGTCAGGGAAGGGCTGACGAAGTGGTAGCCAGATGACTCTGGCCAACCAGCAATGAAGGAAAAAGGATCGGAAGCCTGTGGCTGCCAGAAGCCCGAGACAAGTCAGGTTTCTCTCACCCTCCCACCATCATGACTGTCTTCTGGCCTCTCAGTGGATACGCAGCGCAAAGCAGCATTTCGGTTCAGAACTGGCTCCTTTCCTGCTCCTTGTCTTTTTGCTGCCTTCCTCCATAACCCCTGCCTTCATCCCTGCCCCAGCCAACTTCTTCTAGTTGCAAAACCCCTTCTGATTCCAGAGGCTCCCACAATTCACACACATCCCCCCCTTTTTTTTTCCCCTCCTCAGACCTTCCTTGCATGTTACATTATTCTACTGCAGAATGGTAGCAAGACAAGAAAAAAAAAAATCTGGAAGCTATTGTCCTAGTTCATACCAGGGAGAAATGCATAAAGATCTCCCTCCACATCTAGTTCAGGAAAGAAATGATGTTCTGAGTCAAAAATGCTGGTTTTCCACTTGGCTCAGGTGGAAGCAATCTGCTCTGTTTAAAACGCTCAGTCAGCTTTCCTGCCTGCTGAAAGCTGGCCAAAACCACGCGTTATCCCCCTGCGTTCACACGTGTAAGAACAGAGCGCGCACGCCGCTACCGGGGCGTTCTCCCTTCCCTCCGCCGGCGGGGCGGGCGATACCAGCGGGCTTCTCAGGGGAAAGCGGTTGAACTTTTCTTTGCAGCACTCAGGCACAGGTAAGCAAGAATCCCATCGCTTCTCGAATCACGGCCTCTCGTTCACCCACCAACAAAGCTAAAATCTTACTTTAAAACAAAATGCCTAAAATTTTGAAACTAGAAACATTTACACCTCTCAAATGAATCTGAGTTTAATATAGCTGGTTGAATACACCTGGTTTCTAGATAGTCACCTACGGAAGAACCACAACTCGAACGTGGTTGGTCCAGTGTGCTTTTGCAGCAAACGGCTACGGTGGCGCTGTTTGGGTAGGAAGTTGCAGTAGGTGCGACGGAGGGATTACCCGACTGCGAATGAGAAACCAGGTGTTTCTAGGAAGCTGCATGTGTGGCTGTACTATAAGAGAGTTTGAAAATACCCGTTTTATGCTTTCAATCAGTATGTTACAATGCTCTTGAATCAAAGATAAAGTCTCCTTATTTTTATGGCTTACATATTTTCACGTTTAAAAAGTTACTTATAGCTTCCTCTTGATTACCACTAGGTGCTTAAAACCAGACTTCAGCAAACAGAATACTGTATTTAAAGTAACCTGAAAATACATACATCTTCAAATAAATTCTAAAACTGAAGTGAAACAAAAGTTGAAGTAGATCTGTACCTAAAGTTTAATATGCTCTTGAAATTATTTTATAGCAACAGCAATGACATTTATGTATAACTGCTGCAATATTAGCTTTTTTTCTGTATGTGCTGTATTTTTCTTGCTTAAATGGTCAACAACTGATATACCATTTGCTTCGCTGGTTCTACCTCAATGGAGAAGTAAGCCAGCACTTCAGAATTTGGAGAGCCTGAATCAGCAACAAAAAACCAGTAGGCAGGAACACATTCTACTCTCTGTGGAGCTTTCAGCATATATATTTTACTAGCTACTCAGTTGGAAAACACTTGAAAAGGTGAAATACCAAAAGACAGATGATGAAAAATTTAAAGCTTGAATGAATTCAGTAGAATTTTGTACTGCCAATCCATGAAGAAATATCTGCCGGAGCTTTAGATACATTATACTTAAATGCATTAGAGGAAGCAATACTATAAAGAAAGTATGTATTTTCTCTCTCATTCACTGTCACCCTTTTCTATTTTAAATACAAAGAGGGGAGTTGCACGCACAGCCCCCTTTTTTGTTGCAAGGCCTTCAGGATAGTAGTGCCAACTAGTAAATTATGCTCGTTGGTACTGTATGTATTCCATTTACTAAGATTTAAGAAACAGCATCAGAACAAAAAAAAAAGTATGTGGTTATGTTGCTAACCAATATATTCCATTTAACAACCTCTGTCGAAAGAACTTCTAAACATGTTTTAGACATGAATATAAAGGATTTTTTTTTTTTTAGGACTTTATCATAATCCCATATTTATTCAGCAAATTTCCCTTTGAACTCTGCAATCCCATCTGAATGAAGACTCTGAATTATATTTTATACATGCCAAAGACATCAGATGATCAGGTCCCTTAGTCATCTACACAAGAAAACTTTAGTCACTGCATTTTGCATAGTTTCTATACTCTTCAGCATAGTCTTTCATTCCAAAGGCCATCCACAAAATTGCAACTGTTATGAGGAACGGCAAAGGACTGGAATGACAACAAATTGCCATGTTAGCACAGGTTAAGCATACAAAACCGTGTTATCCTTATGCTGGATTTGCAGTTTTCTGAAAAAGCATTCAAATAACATTACTGCTGGAGGGGGTCTGTTTCAAACTGATAATTTTTTTCCTCTTCTATTTTGTTTCTCAGCCTAAAGGAACTACTTCAGCTGAATGTGTATCAGTGTCAATTTCTTCAGAAATCACTTCTTTCTGTGAATTTGATTTTTTTTTTTTAAATCACGTAACACTCATCAGTGAAACAGTTGTACCCTGAAAGCAGTTCCACTCTCACAAGGAGGTACCACTCTACAGTGTTTCTGGATCAACGTTTTACACTATTTCCACACAACCTGAAAAGGAAAACATACAGAGCCAGCAACACATGCTCCAGAGAGGCTGAAGACTTCTTGGACATCCACATTTCTGGCAGTTTGACATATACTCTCCTTCAAAGAAAGCACAATTTTTTAAAGGGAAGCTCTCAAAAATATAAATCCAAAGAATGTTTCTGGACAGCCACAGCTAAAACCCAAACCTGTTTATTCCTAACCACCTCCATCCTCCAACCCTGCCCCAACTAGTTGCAATATACAAGTACTTATGCACAACCCAGTGTAAAAACACCCATGTCTTGGCTGTCCCATTAAAAACAAGAAGTGCAACACTTCAAATTCTGTTGTGGCTGAACAGCCACAGCGTGATGATAAGCTGTATGGAAAAGACCTAAACTCATAAATAGGTTTCAAAGAATTTCTTTTCTCAAGACAAATATGTTGAGATTAAAATACATTATTTTCTGCCCACTGCAAAACCAGGAAGAAACTATTTAGTGTACAGCTGGATGAGAGCTAAGACGAACCACAGTCTTCTCATAAGTTTGGGTTTGCTGTTTAAGGAGCTTGTTCACAAAAATATTCCATTTTGTCCATGTTGGTTTGTAGGTAATGTTGGAAGCAATCAGAACCACCCCCTGAGAATGGCACAAAATTAAAAAAAAAAAAAAAAAAAATATATATATATATATATATATATTCATCACCTCTCCAATGCTGTATGTAACCAAAACTGACAAGCCAGGCGATACAGTATTCATAGAGAACACACTGAGAAACAAGACACAGACGCTCAAGCAAAGGTAAACTGTGTTCCAGATAAACAAGGCACCTGAGAGTTGACACGACATAAAGTAGGTCTCACACAACAGTTCTGCTTTGGAATGTGACCCAAAGAAGAGACACCTTGATCAGCAGGCTAGCATCCTGTGCGTTTAAAGTAAAATCTGGCTTGATATTGTGGAAAAAGTACGTTTCCATTCCTGCAAGTGTAAAACCAATAAAGCTTTGTAAGAATAGAATGTCGTTTTTACAAAGTCTCTTTTTAAAGCGGTGATATACATTATTGATTTCAGTATTATGTTAAAATAAAGATGGGGAAATTATTGAAGGACAGGAATAAGGAAGAGAATACGATGATGCTCCAAAGTTCTGCTTAGGTTTTTGGCAGAAGAAAAGAACAAAAGCCAATCTGCATCCTTGCTTTTGCTTGCCCAAAGGTAGCTCAAAGCTAAGCAAATTGGAACAGATTCATACATGAGTGGTTTATCTGCAGTTAGTTCTAGTATCAAGTTGTCAGATTTCATTTACCTGTTACATAGACTTGTATTAACATCAGTAAGTATAATCAATACTGTTACTCAAAATACTTGAAAACTTTTAACTCCTTTAGGTTTTCTTATGAGGGTTTTTTTCCTTTATTATTCAGGGTGGGTGTGTGTGGGGGGGTGTGCAGCAGAATGTACCATAACGATGAAGGTCACATGCAGTATTTTACAGCCTCAAGCTGCGCCAGGGCAGGTTTGGGTTGGATATTAGGAAAAACTTCTTCACGGAAAGGGCTGTCAGGCCCTGGCCCAGGCTGCCCAGGGCAGGGGCTGGGTCCCCATCCCTGGAGGGATTTAAAAGCCGGGTAGACGTGGTGCTTGGGGACATGGTTTAGTGGTGGGCTTGGCAGTGCTGGGTTAACGGTTGGACTCGATGATCTTAAGGGTCTTTTCCAAACTTAACGATTCTGTGATTCTATTCTAGAGTTAGCTATGTCCGAGCTATATCTTAATCTTTCCAATTCTCTCTTTACATTGTCTCTAATATTTGGTCCTTCTTCTACAAAGGTAAAACTCTGTCATAATGTTTGGCATATGCCTAATGTAAAGGATGAAATGAGGCTGTCTGGATAGATACCAGCGTTCACCCTGCCCTCCCCCATATTTAGAGACTGGTGCCTACTTTCCATTTTCTTTCTTGGGTTTACAAATTCTTCTCTTCACCTTGTACTCTAATTAACTTGCACATCATTAAAGAATTTGGGTGTATCATTGCCAAAAATGCTTCCAAAATTTTGACTCCTTTCTTAATATACTAAATTACTTTGCTATTTTCAACTCATGTGGTACCGCCCACTGTTGCATGGATTTATTAAATGTCTCAAAGATCAGACTTACAGAAAATATGAGTCTGAAATTACATTAGTGGATGGAGAAAATCTGGTACATAGTCTTCTTTCCAGTTTGACAGCCCTGACTTTTGCTGCTTCTTCAGTTCTGCTAGTGACCCTGCTTTGTCCACAGATTATAAATGATCATTCTTAATAAAATTAGAGGTAAAGTTTTCATTAACCTTTACTAGTATTAAATAGACTACTTTCTTATTTACCTTTTGGCAATACTGCAGCTATTTACACCCTTTTAACTGTCTAGGTCTACATTGACATTTTATGGCTATAAAACCCTTTTAATTTTCTTTTCAAGGTCTACCTCACCTTGACTTTTGGAAATCCTCAGTTCATATCTTTTTGGGGTTTTTCTGTTGTTGGGTGGTTTTTTTTGTTTTGGTTTTTTTTTTTTCCTTCCTTCTGGATCAACCCCCCCTTCCCATTTATTCCTGTAAGTTCCTGATCACCCCCAGTATTTTTAGTAGTTTATGTAATGAGTCTGGATGAATTTCCTCAAAGCACTCAAATACAAACTTTTCCTGTCTTTTTGGGAAGCAGAATCCACACATATTTTGCATCTCTGATTCAAAGAAATTCCACACTTGGCCATTAACGCATCCAAATCACAATAACGCTAACCGTGATAAACTTCCACCTTTTGCCCCCTTTTGCCGAACACTGCTACAGCAATTTGTTATCCCTATTCGTTCTCAGATGCCTTGGGGCAGTGAAAAGAAGTATGATCATTGAATTTTAAAATCATTCATGTTACAAATAATATAAAAATCATACCTTTAATTGAATTTTTGCAGATGCCATTTTTTCTACCGCAGCAAGTTCATATAGATGTTTGTAGTCAACAGGTTTATACTTCTGGCTGCAAAGATCATTTCTCATAGGAACAACCAGATTTTCTAGTTATCACATAAAACACATACAGTCATTTCAAACTCTGGAGAAATATTTTAAGCATGAGTCATAAAATGAAAGCATTATAGATAGAAATTAGAAACAGTATATTTTAAACATTAAAAGTTTCCATGACAGAGATTGTTAGTTGGTGAATAAGAATTTGAAACAAACATAAGCTACTAGAAATTATATAAGAAACGCTAATCATTTGTCTGTTTACAAAGAGTTTATTTTAAAAGGTTTTTTTATATGTAATGTTATTTTTTTTTATACCTAAAGAATAATTCACTTTAAACTGGGTTTACTGGAATTTTAGTAAGTTCTAATACAGAAATACGTAAGTTTCAATATATGCATTCTGATTTCACAAATAGGAAAACTACCTCAATATTTACTGTAATCTACGGAATGAGCAATAGGAGTAATTTTTTTCTAAAAGGTATATAAACTACTAATTATATGTAAGCAGAATGAGTTGCAGTTACATTTCCCATTGAATCTCCAGCCATAAGAGCAGCATAATTTCTCTGTTAAACTTCTGTAGGCCCCTGGGAAACAACGTACTTCCTTAAAAAAGGGAAAGGCACTAAATCATAAGGAAAACATCATACTTGGTTTCTGCTGCATGCAGTATGGATTATAATGTCCACTCTCTGCAGTCCTATCATCAGTATTTGAAAGATCGTGACAGCATTGAAAGATTGTTGTCCAAAAAAACCCAGAGGAAGTAGTTTTGCTGAAAAAGCATTTGATGTCAATAAAGATTCAACCAAGCTGGTCTTTCACCACACAGTGAAGATAACGTACAGTGATCCCTTTAAGAAGTTTCATTGAGGGGTTGCCATATTCCCTGAACAACAGATACCTCAAGTTCACCATGGAGTCCTACTTTGAGCTTATGTTCACATTCCTAAAATCCACTACCTTTATTTCTCTTCCCCCTCACCAACTTCCTAAGAATAACTTCCACCATTTTGCAGTCACTTTAATCCAAAGCATATTATGTATACGATTAAAACTGTGTGAGGCAAGGACTGAGAAGACCAGCAGCCATATCAGAATGAATCCAGAAAACCAAGGCTGCAAACGCTGTCTGAACAAGATTTGTCAACAGAAAAAGAGAGAAGCACGCTCAAGGTAACCTCAGATACATAGCTGCCTAGTATTAATCGACAGGTTTTACTGGCTTATTGGCCTGTGCCAGACTCCCACCAAAACAGAACTGCGTCTTTCTTCCCCTCTAGTCATCACCTAGAGTTTCCACAGGCAATCCCTTTGCAGTTTCCACTCCCTGAGCTTGAGAGGGTACACCACCTACGCAGAGGAAGGCTTCCTCCTCTCCTCCTGCTCGTCAATCCTGCTTTCCTCTCCACTAATCTTCTCAACATGCAGATTATTCCACCAACTCAGTGTTATGCTAAGCAGGTTACAGCTTTGATCTTGTATTATGACTACTTTTTTATTCTCTATATACCTTACACAAAGGTATAAGCTCCTATGAGCTTAGTATGAATAATCTCCTTTCTCCCAGTTTTTAGGCCTTTAGATAGCTTTGTTCATCTGTGTGCTTTTATCATCAATCCAAATTTAAAGTTCTCATCCCTAAGTTAGCAAGATTTTACGTGAAGACTTTTTTTCCTTCTTTCTGAGACTGCTTACAACATTGTCCAGCAGAGATTCTGCAACATCATTCCGTGTTCAAAGAAGCAAAGAGTTCAGTCGCCAACCCTCCGAAAAGCCACTCATTCAGTTCTTTCTCCTAAGCCTATTCCTCCTCCATTACTGCTCCCAAAGGCTTACAGTCACTTCTAGTCTGCTAGGAGTCGTTTCGGGCAGGAACATCAGTGTCCACACACATGAGCAGCAGAGCATGGCAGGAGCTTCACAGCAATTCCGTAACATTTCTAATTTAGGCTCCCGGCAGGCAAATGCATGGGAGCACCTGGGAGATAAGTTAGCAGATGCATCCTGTCATAGTCATCAGAAAAGAATCAGTAACTGTTACTAGTACTACTAAATGACATTACTGCTAGAAGTCATTAAGTACAACTCCTTGGTACGGTGCTTGTCAATCTCATGATCATTGAAAAGCATGATGGTGTGATGTTCCAGCATCAGAGATCCTCAGTTAATTCCAGGAGAGCATACTCTGATGCAGCTAAGTGTCAGAACAAAGGTGGGACACTGTCTTCCTCCCAAGGAGATGAAGATCTAAATCTCTCCCTGCAACAATTGCTGCAGCTGCTGCAGCGACCTCTGTAAGTACCTCCCGTCAATGTTTTTGGAAACGTTCTACATGCATCTTACACGCACGTCAATGCGTGCACTGACCAAGTCCTCAGGCCACAGTCAGCTTTTAGCCTTGCCACTCCTCCTGCAGATCAGGAATCAGAAGTTATTCCTAAATCATTTCACTTGCATGGATCTCTCGCACCACTTGTTCTGAATTGTGGTATAGATATCCAGGGGTAGGAACCCTATCTGGGTATGGCACTCAAAACTGCAATATCCTGACCAGTTTTCTTTGGTCTGTGTCAGCATCGTCATCTCTACTCAGTGAAACTACAGTTCGCTCTCCCTGTTTGACAGCCCTCACTTGCCACTGGCTTTTGAAACCCTGCTTTCTCTATGCCAGCTTTACTCCTCAATACCATGTAGAAGGGATAGGAGACATGATCAAAAAACAAATCCATGTAATCTTTTAGGCATCTTTTCTTTCTCACAATATAAAATGGGAGAAGGGAGTTGACAACAAAAAGCATGGAAAAACAGGATTAAAACTGTTACAGTGTATACTGACGTACAGGAAGCAATAACGAATACAGTGCAGAAAACAACGAGGGAGGGAGAATGGACCATCCCACTGAATGCATAGATGGAGAGCACAAGGAATGCTATAATACAACAGGGAGAAGCACTGTTTTTCTTTGACTGGGTTGTTTTAATCTGTGCTAACCACAGAAAAACGTCAGTGAATAAGCAGAGGGAATCCATTTACTTAAAAAGGTTAAACTTGGTGTTACATAGATTAAAAGAAGTTGTTACTATATGGGGTTTCTAAACAAAAAAAAAGCTTGTGGCAATGTCTGGAAGCCTTAGAGTTGTCTCAAAGTCCCAAATCTAATTTAGCAACATAATCTGATATTTTCTACACTTTAAAAAAAGTGGTATATAAAGCATATAAATATACGTAGCTACATACAGAACTAATGTAAGAGAAAGTGGATGCCTGAGGTACTTCCTCAGGTAACTCATCTTCACCATCTTAATAATGTCCCTCACATCTAAGAAAAGAATGAGGAGGAGTGAAAGACAGGTTCAATTTTCAAACCTCTAACCCAGAATAATTTAATTTTATCTTTGCTTTCGATATGCTTTTCCTTTAGCCTGTATATCTGAACCTTATGAATCTCTGCTACTAATCTTCATCTGTTTCTTCTTCCGCTGAGGATTTTACTCTGAGGAATTTTCTGAAGTCAATAGGGTCTATCCATGTGAGATTAACTCCAAAATCAGGGTCTTGGCATACAGGATGCAAACTTTGTATTTAATAGGTAGTGTATTGGATGTGTCTTATATTTTACAAAGAAAATAAATTTTATGTATTTTTATATGTATGTATACACCCACAAATAAATACACACATATACATACATCAATAAAAATATAAAATATTAAACTTTCATATTTTTAAAATGCCTTTTCACAATTTTCTATAACAAATATTTGCTAAAGTCTGAGATACAATTATAACGGTAAATGAAAATACTTGAACTTTTGGCCCAGTACCGTAAAGCTTTAGGACACAGATCCTCAGTAACTTTACATGAGCTAGGAAGCGTATAGGGATAAGGAACGGGCCTTTTGTTTCCAACCTGCTTTTTAGGTTCCTTTAGTAGTGAAACTTGCCATTAGGTATTAGTAGAAAGATTTTTTTTCCATTCACTATTAAAAACATGGTGGCTGGAAGCAATATGTCTGACATACGGTTTTGCAGAGGGGTCCCATAGAAAATTTTAAGGTAAATCTTGCAAAGCTATCTCATGATCCTCCTTCAAGTCTCCCCTAAGGATTTTCATTTGCCACATGCCTACAGAAAGTTTGACAACATGACCCCAGATGATGCCTCACTGGGGAAAGATTTTTTTCAAGTTAACCACCAGGGCAGTCCCCAGCATCAGTACGGATGGGCCACTGAATGGATCGAGGGCTGCCCTGCAGAGAAGGATTTAGGAATCCTGGTGGACAAAAAATTGGACGTGAGCCCAATGTGTGCTTGCAGCCCAGGAAGCCAGTCGTATCCTGGGCTGCATGAAAAGAAGCGAGGCCAGCAGGTCGAGGGAGGTGATTCTCCCCCTCTACTGTGCTCTCGTCAGACCCCACCTGGAGCACTGCATCCAGCTCTGGGGTCTCCGGTACAAGACAGACATGGACCTAGTAGAGCAGGTCCAGAGGTGGCCGTGGAAATGCTCAGAGGGCTGGAGCACCTCTCCTGTGAAGAAAGGCTGAGACAGTTGGGCTTGTTCAGCCTGGAGAAGAGAAGGCTCCAAGGAGGCCTTATTGTGGCCTTTCAGTACTTAAAGGGGGCTTATAAAAAAAAAACAGAGGAAGACTCTTTACCGGGGCCTGTAAGGGGCAACAGTTTTAAACTGAAAGAGGGCAGATTTAGATTGGATATAAGGAAAAAAATTTTTACAACGAGGGTGGTGAGGCACTGGCACAGGTTGCCCAGAGGAGCTGTGGACGCCCCATCCCCGGCAGTGTTCGAGGCCAGGCTGGATGGGGCTTTGAGCAGCCTGGTCTGGTGGTGGGTGTCCCTGCCCGTGGCAGGGGGTGGGAACCAGATGATCTTTAAGGTCCCTTCCAACCCAAACCGTTCTATGATTCTGTGATCAGAATGCCATAGGAGCTTCCATATGCAGCTGTTAATTGCACAGAGAAGTTTTATTCTAGATCATGATAAAACAATTAAATTTGAACATGATAGCATACATACCTACATCACTAATCCTATGAGTTGTAAAGAATGTTCCACTGTCCGGTTGACTCATTTTTATTTTTTATATCTGTTGAGAAACAAACAGATGTTTTGAGAATATCAACATTGTGGATGGAAGCTAAAAACACATTCAAAAAATATGTATTGTTTTCTGAGGAGAGAGGACACGTCTCACTAAAAATGTAATCAGACAGAAATTCCACAAGTTCATCTTTCATTTTAAGAGAGATTTCATGTGCCTCATATCATTTAGCAGCTAAGAAAACAAAATATTATTTTCTTGATGAATCTGTAATGCTGTCGCATAGATCACCTATTCTTTGCTTTGTGCTTTTCAAAATATAACAATCCTGTCGATCCAAAAGTAAGGTAAGTTTCTGAGGTGTTCTTTGCTTTTTAGAAATTAAGCCTGAAAAGATCACTCTTTTCTTATATTTAGAGACTGTGGTTTATGTATGGATCCATATACACCCCCTTTAAGAGTCTCTGTATTAACACTTGTCAACCCAAGTCAGCTGTTTCAGCAACTGTGGCTCAGCTCCTGATGAGCAACTATGACAGGCAGCATGTATCAAGTATTCACATCATCTTGGGATAAACTTGACATTTAAGATGCAACAAGATACAGTAAAAAACTTGGATGCCTTAAAAACCTTACCTTCACCTTAATTAAGTGTGCATGGGCACCATCACAGGTCTTGTATACACAGAAAAGCAATAGATCAAACCAAAGTGTTTCAGCTGAAGTGAACCAGTAGCTGAATACTGCCAGAAGGGGAAGGTCATGTTCACCCAGCCTCCCCACAAACCCTCTCCCTCAAACCCAGCTCCACCTCACCAAAATTTCCCACACACAACATTCCTTTGTCACACTTTGTCACACATGTGACATTCGTCTGGTCCCACGGCAAGTAGCAACAGAGTAAACAGCAGACCAGCAAAGTAAACAGGAGACCAATTTCATGAATGAGCTTCCATTATTACTGCAAACAAATGGTAAGTGCAGTCGAAATTACAGCCACAACAGTACACATACACACACATGCACTCCTGTTCCCGTGGCTCAAAGTCAGCTTGATATTAATTCTGTACATGTTAACTATGCGAGTTACAAGGCAAATAAAATTCATGACCACCAGGCTTTGTACGGTGAATATTCCATGACCAAACAAGTAGAAAATAGCAAACACTCATTGATGAAGTGTGACATTTCTCAATGCTTCTCCATGCATATTCTTCAGTGTTATTTAACAGCGCTACGAAACTGTCCCTTGCACTGAACCAAAAATATCAAAATCTAAATGTCAGCTGTCTTCACCCAAGAGTCACCATTCATTAACAATACAAGGACCTTTTCAAATTTGTTCTGAAAGTAATTCACAATATCAGTTGGTCAGAAGCTACATTGAACATCATCTGATCACAAAGACTGAAATTGAAGACACAGGAGAGTAAGAAAATATGACAATACATGAGGGAGTTCATTCCTCTTTTGAAATATTAATGTGTATTTTACAAGCTAATAGTCACCTGTAAATAAATTTACAGTTCTGTCCCAAAGTCTACACACTCCTCAAAAGTCAAGGGAAAAAGAAAGGAAGAAAAAGGTTAGCACAGGCATGGTGTTGATTCCATTTTTCTCCACGTAAAGCAATTATTTGGTTTCAACGTGTAACCATATAACACTGCCAAATTCATCTAGACAAATGAAGTAATTCTCCATATCAGAAGCAACTTTGGCCTGTTTGTCATGGTAATGTTTTATCTATACACCAGCTTATCTACATACAATTTTCTAACTGCATATATACTTAAGTTGGAACAGATTTTTTTAAAAATCAAATTAATTATATATGCAAATCCTTAAGGTAGGGATTTACATAACACAGTAAAGTATGGGATTTACCTTACTTACTTCTTCAAGATGCACAAAGACAGTTTAAATGTTACTTCTTTTCCCCCCAAAGACAAAATATATGTTTCTACTTCTTCTTAGAAAGACCAACTATGCACAGGCTTGTCTTTCTCTATTTCTTGGAGGAATCACTGGAAATATAACTGGAACAAGAAATGCTCAATCACCAACACACAAATCTTTAAGCTACAGGCTGATTAATTTAAAAAGGCATTTAAAGAAAATTTTTCTTACAAGTCTGTAAATTAGGTTTAGTGTAGTATCCCTAGTGTCATAATTCCCTTAGATTTCCAGCCTCCACAATCTTCTTCCAAGGAGGAGGGGTAAGTAGACACACCACGCAATTCTGTAATTAAAAAAGGGCCCAGAAGGGGAATCTTAAAACAAAGAGTGAAACCCTGCAAACCGACGTAATTGTCCATGGAATTCTATAATATCCAGCACAATTATATGACACAATTTTCCACTGAATTTATAGTCATTAAGGTTGAACAGGAAAACTTAAAACACTAATAATAAAAGCTCAAAAAGTAGAAAAAAAATGTAAGAAAAATCAAAATATTTGTTTAGTACTACTTTTTGGTTATTCCTTCTTAAGGCTTTCAATGCGAATCACAAAGAAACAAAATGAGGCTTTTTTTTCTTTGCTGAATTTTACCCTTCCCTTGAAGGGTAAATCAATCACACACCTGAATTTAGGGAAAAGGGAAAGCATCACAATATAGTGAAATTCTTTATTTTAAAGCTTTTTAGATTGACCAGTCTAAAACAGGCTTTCATACACCTCTTTCTTAGAAAGATCACAAGTCATCACAATTCCTAGCCACATTCAGGAAGACGTGAATATTCAACTGTGGCTTGATATTTCTGTAACTCTGCTGATATTCTTACTAACATAGAAACGAAGACTAACTGCACCAAGTCTCTTCTTATACCATCAGATATAACCTATATTTACATAGGGCCAAGAAAACAAGGGGGAAGGAAGCAACACAAGGATTCTGAACGAGTATGACCATTCTCCCGTGGAGCCACTCGAGCTCTACAGATCAGCAGCATGATTCTTAAACAACAGCAAGCTCTCTTGAGGGTTTTTGTGTACTGTGGTTAATATCTACACAGCAGCGTTGATTTTCCTTAGCAGAGATATCAGCAAGGCTACTACATTCTGAGATTCTGCAAATAGAAATAAATATATCTGTATTAGAGTTGAAGCAGATTGTCTGCACATGCTTTGTGGAATCATTTGGACTTTTTAGATTTGTAACAGCCCAGTGACAGCAGCAGCTTTGACTAAGTTGCCAGAATTCCTCAAATTAAAAGCAGGAAAATATATCTACAAAGGAAAACACAACATGGGATAGTCCTAAGTACAGAGTGAGACACCAAAGTTCCTTGCAAAGTCAAATGGAGAGATTTGCAACAATGAAAATGGGCTTTGCTTTGCCTGCTCGCGCTTGCAAGTCTTGGCACCCAGTTTCCCCATGCTTAAGTTAGAGAGGGATTCAGCGGTATATTGGAGTACTGTGGTACAAAACGAAGAATTCGCTTCAGAAGTCTCCGACTCTGCTCTTTTCACAAAGTTGGTCCTTAGAAAGGGCATTTAAGCCTCCATCATCAGTTCTACAGTCTGTATTCATTCATGCCAGTATTACAGTAGAGACACTCTCTCTTGCTCTGGGCAAAGCGCCGTCAGGCAGTATTCTCAGAGCACAGGGTTTGCATCGGTAGTCTGAGGAAATCCCTGCCGATCTCAGTCTCCCCAGGCTGAGTGGAAGAACTGTGATTCAGCAATTTCAAGGAGTATAAAACCTACTTCCATTTTCATTCTTACAAACATAACCCGTGGAAAATCACATGTAGCAGAATTTTTTTCTACTTCCTCTTGCACTCTAGTTCATGGAAAGTGATGCAAATATTTCAGTGGGTATTTTAGTTTTTAACAAGAGCCACTGGATTTTGCATCTCAATACATCTTGCAGTGCCTTTAAGCACCTTCACCCTTTTGCTCTTGAAGAGACCATTGGAATTTTTGCATTTTATAGCCTTAAAAGAGTAATTTCCACTATGTCAATGCTCTCATTAAATTCCGAGATCTGTTAGTATTTCTCCTAGTCATGGAGTCTGTATTAAAAGGGGTAAGAAAATCAATTTAGGGTGAGGCTTGGTATATTTACATCATAATGAAACTTTTACAAAGATCAAATTATTTGTAGGCTTAAAGATGACAAATGTAATTGATAGCAGTGGGTTAATTCTGGGGGTGCTTGTTCAACCTCTACCCTGCAAGCCCCTCGCCAGCTTAAATTGAAATTTTGCCCTGAATGAACACTACAGCTTACAACCCAGACTTTATATTTCATGACAAAAATTATTAATTTTTAAAGTTTGCAGCTGCTTGAACAGAGCTAATGAGTTACAGCTAATGATTTTTTTCCATACACCTATGTGTTTTTGAGGCTAAAATACTTAAAGAGTAGAAATATCAATTTCAGTAAGAGTTCCCTGCCTTCAAAGTCTTTTCACCTTCACAGATTACAACAGAATAACTTTAATTCGCATACTTCTTTTCTAAAGGAAGATTATTCAGTAAGTAGTACTCCTTCGAACAAAAGTAACTTCACTTTTCTTACTCTAGCACTCATAGTATATTTTCCTTGGGACTAAGTTTGTTTCTGTGGGCTTTTTTAGCAACTAATTTATTAACAACCATAAAATGCAGCTTGAACCAAACACACTATCCAGGAACTTGGTCAATCCATTTAATATTTGTGACCAGAAAGATTAAGAAAAGATTCAAGGAGGCTGACATCTTAGCATTTAAACTTTTAAAATACTCTTTAGAATACAGCCACAAGGAAATTTGGGTACCGTTCACAAAAGAGAAAAGGACCTTCCCTTCCTTTAAACATTGTATCCCAGTGGTTAGGGATAAAGAGGCACAAAGGAGGAAAAATTTGGTTTCTTTTGTTTTTTTCGGAAGGGTCTCGTAAGCATTGGAACCACAAGGATTCCCACATATTGGATGGTTATCTTATCCATACATATTAAGGGATAATCTACTCTGAAAGTTTTTGAAAAGTGCCTATACCTCGCATGCAAGCATCCTAAACCAAAATGAGATATCATGTCATTTGAGTGTTTAATCCAAAACACTTTATCCAATAACTCAAAATTTAAAAAATACAATAAAATAAAATCCACGTGGGTTCCCTTTCTTAGCTCTGCCCCAGATGTGGTCACGACTGTAAAACAGAAAAGCTCCAGAAGAGCCGAGGAAAACAGTATTAGGAGGTACTGACTGTCCACAGTGCCCCACAAGGCTTTGATCCCAAGCAGCTAGGGCATGCCACGCTTGCTTTGCTGATCCTACATGGTACTTGCAAAGCTGTTAATGCTTTGTGTCATGTAACATTGCATCCTTCCAGGAAAACACCTGGATGATGGTCTGCCCTAACACAGCTGGCCTATGTGGAGCTAGCCAGGCCGGGACGACTGCGCTCCCACCTCGCTGGCGGGCGCAAGCTCAGGCCCAGGCTAACAGGCACCACAAGCTAAGGCCTTCCTCCCATTCCCTCTGCAACCTGCAAGGTGCTCCAAAGCCTATGGGTGAGTGCAAGTTTGTCTCCAACTAGCTTAGACGCAATGAAGTTTAAGCTTAGATTCGTTGTCAGGAACAAGAAAGGACAGGCTGAAACAGAGCAGTTCAAGTACCCGACAGCACTGACGACATGGAGCTACCTCCCATCAGGGTGTGAGTGCGAGGACTGGACAGGAGTTGTAACTAACAGCAAAATCGGATTAACTTCTCACAAATGGGGAACTGCTTCCCTCACCACTCACGCTATGATAAAGAGGATGGCATTTGTACTAAAGGTACTACCACCATGGAGTCCAAGCCTGGAGACCTAAGCAGCAGGGGAAGGGCAAAGGAGCATTTTAGCTGGAGAACTAAGAACTAGAGAACTCAGCAGATTTGGAGGAAAGCTCTAAAAGAAGAAGAAAAAAAGCTACATTAGGGAGCTCTGCCAGTTAGTATTATGTGCTGTGCAATTGCCTAGGAGGATGCAAACTATCTTTTGTAAGGATCAGCAATCCGTATCCAAGTTTGACAGAACGTGTCAACGTGAGCAGTCTTGCACAGACAAACCCACACTCTTCATCCACAGCGTGATTGCCAAGCTGGCTTCTGGTTATTCTCCTGCCTTCCCCATCAGCTCACAGCACCTGTTCTGGCTCTGTTGCACATGGTCAAAGCACAATAGCATGGGATTTAAAAATAAATTAAAAGAAAAACAGGTCAGGGTCAGGAACTTCAGCTGGAAATAAAGAGACGGTTTCATTACTGCATCAAACCTTTAGTAGGGTTAAGATTTTATTAGGTTAAATAAAACAAATCAGGCTGAAGAGACATTTCAAAATTATGAGTAATGCAAAGGCTGGACAAAACATCAGTCTTTAGAAAAATAACCACACAAGGAGATAACAATTTAGTCTCTCACAAGCTTAAAAGAAATTATATTCCTCTGCTATAGACAGCCAGCCTTCCTACTGCCTGCTTTTTCGGGCTTCTGACCATCCTAGCACTACTTCTATTGATAAATTTGGGAAGAAAGCACTACGCAGTAACTCTCGTCTAGCCCTATATGAAGGCAAAAATAACTTATTGATGAAATATTGGGAGTACTTGAAAGCTTTAAGACTACTGGATCCATCACACGCACTTCTCTCTACAAAACCCTTTTATTACTGTCCCCTGCCCTGCTGCCGCATTAGCATCCTTCTCCTGCATTACATATTTTGGGAACCATCATCCCAGTCTGGGTCCACCTTTAAATGACCAGCTTTAAATGACAAGCTTCTTCCACCACAGGAAACACTGCCCTTTTTGAAAAATAACTATGGATACTAGTAAGATTAGCAGCAGCATAGCTACCCCTCCAGTTTATTTATTTACCCCTTCGTCAAATTGTTTATTTCTCCTCTTTCTACTCACATGTTTCTGATATAATGTCAGCATTTTAACAAAGCTTCACATACTCACCTCAGCTTACACTCCTTTGAAAAGAAAGCAGGAGAGTGCATCTGTGGGAACAGAACTGATGCAAAAAACAACTTACTGGCTGTAATTTTAGGGCTACTGTGTTCGATTAAATAAGTGCTTCTTCCCTTCCAGCCTACCCATTTCTCTCTTCTGCAATGACATCATGCATTTGTATTTGATCTCAGCCTTTTAACGCACATTATTTTCTTTTATCACAAATTCAACATTATGACATCACTAAAACACTGAAAAGGAATGTTCAGATGGTTTTGGAAAGGGCAAGATCTGTATAAACTGTATTTTATCTTCAGTAACTAGAAAACATACCAATCAAAATGATAATGCTTTGTTTCAAACTTCAATGGAGTCTCTAGATTAGAAGTCTTGATGCACCTTAGAAAGAAAAAGTACAAAAGACGAAACAGACCTCGAACAGAAGCCTTTAGTACATGGAAAACTGTTCCCCAAGGACGCTGCTTCAGCTGTGTCTGCAACCAGCCATGACTAAACCTTTTAGCAACAGTAAAAAGCACAAGGTTTACCAGTCCTCTGTTTCTCCTCCTGTTGATAATTTTGTATTGCACTACAATTCAGAACTATGTTAGGTAATAACAAATATGACCTCTTAAAAGATTATGCCTCCGATTCAACTCAACACGTCAGTGCATTCTTAATGTAAACACTTGTGCCTGAGGTATATGACTTAAGTATATTCTTAAACATGGGAATACCAAATATTAAGGCAAGATCCTACTCCCTTTCATTTAAATAGAAATGAAACTCTACAAGTGTTAGTCAGCATTTCTGGAGCAAGCAAAGCCTGCCAATCACGCCCCGTCACACGCTGCTACTGGTGATGATTCATGCCCAGCGAAGGTCCCAATTCCACAGGCAGGAGTGCTCCCAATGAGTTTAACCATTAACTTTAAAGGAGCCTAGATTTCACGGCCACAATTCAACAAGTCATTTGCACACGTAAATCTTTGCAGATTCGGGTCATGAGTGTCATCTTTTCCTCTCAGCTAAACTGCTGCTAATCAACAGAAGGGCAAAATTACTGGGCGGGGAGGCACAGTGTTTAATGACCTGGACATGCTATTTAAAGCAAAACTTTTTGTGCATGTTTTAAATCAGTCAAATTATTAAATGTAAAATCAATGATATGAAGCCGTATCAAGTCTACACAAAATACAATTTAACAGCATAATCAATGACAGTTTAATAGCTACTCACATTTTGTGCAAACGAAGGTTGTTTCATTTCACAACAGCAGGCGTTAGAACCCTGTCAGTGGTGCAAGTAAATTACCAGTGGGCACACACGATTAAAAACCAGAAATGAACCACTGACTTCACTGAAAACTTTGAATACAACACCAATGGGAACTTTGATTATAGATTAGGACAGATGTTTCCTAAAACATCCAAACTCAGGGAAAAAAACCCTATACCTCAAAGTCCCTGGAGATTATCTGGATATCTGGAGACTTCTTAAATATTTTGTGGAAGGTTTTTTCTAGATTTTAAAGTTTAAAGGAAATGTTAATTGCTCAGCTACCACACGTTGCCATTGAAAGAAAAGGAATATTAACATGCAGTTGTTGGAACCCTCTGATCCTAATTACCGTTAGGGAAAAGAGGCAGAGAATCACTCCCATTGTACAGCATGGAGTAAAAACAACAAACAAATAACCAGCTTTATCCTTTAATCAGATCCATTCTCTTCTTCTAGTTGAACTATCTGAAAATGGCACCCATCCAGAACGTTTTAATCTTGCAGCAGTCAATCCTTTCCCCAGGAAGAAAATACACAGTATAATACTTTTATCATTCAGTGTCAAAACAGTTGCTAGAGAAGTCCCGTAGTTGGATTATCATTTAAATTTGCATTCCCTAAAGAATGAATTATGGATCTGTTTGAAACAAAGTCAAGTATCAGAAATTGTACAGTCCCAAAACAGACATAGTCCTTTTTGTCTATGATAATCTCATTACTTCCTCATTAAGTAAAACTTAATCCAAAGTAGGAAGATCAATTTGAGGAACACTTAAAACAATCAGCTTCATGGAGTACGCTGTCACACTCCGGGGGGGGTGGGGGGGTGGGAAATAGCTCATCTGCTTTCTGAGTATCTGCACGTTACAAGAGAACTACTACTCCCCCTCCATTCTTTGAATATTCTAAAGTAGCAAATCCAAGATAAAATAAACTTAAACACTTCATATAGAAAAAAAATTGCAACAAGCAAATAAAAGAAAGGAAGAAAAATTTTTAGAAGTTGACATAAAAAGGGTAGGAAATGAAGTCACTCATGTCCACCATGCAACCCTGAATCGAGTGAGTCAGCTGGCATTTTGGTATGTTGTTTTGTTTTGAACAAAGCACGCACAATCCATTTTCACTGACCAAACGCAGCCACTTTGAAGTTAGCCAGCTGCAGACAGCACACCTGGCAATTTCAAAGTTTAACTGAAAGAGAAGATGAAATGAGAAAATGCTCTGATGCTCTTAGTAGTTAATTATCCTAGAATGGTTTGGGTTGGAAGGGACCTTAAAGATCACCTGGTTCCCACCCCCTGCCACCAGACCAGGCTGCTCAAAGCCCCATCCAGCCTGGCCTTGAACACTGCCAGGGATGGGGCGTCCACAGCTCCTCTGGGCAATTCCTGGCATGTGGCTGGGCAATCCTGGACAAAATCCTGCTTTGCTGAGCTAAAGGCAAAAATCCTGAGGCATCATTTACAGACTTCCGGATTTGATCACAAGAAATTTGCAGTTTTATTATATACTTTTTTATTAATGTTCCATCTAGCTTCCTATTTATTACCTCCATGTGTAACAAAAAGTAAGTTACAGATTAAACAATATGCTTCACCATATTCATTTAAAGATTTATTGGAAGATGTGAGTCCGAGTTATCCATTATAGCACCCTACAATTTTCTCCATTACTTAAGAAATAACAAATGTATAGTTAAATCGACCTTTAACTGGCTGACTCGTAAAGCATATCTGCTTATTCGCTAGCCTATGTGGAAAGCAGGGTATTTGTAATGGTGCAGTGAGCAACTTAGCACTCTGCTGCTCTGGCATCCATCAGATAAAATGCTTACATCTACGTCACTCATTTAGCACAACAGAAGTAAAGACGCTGTAATAGAAAACTGCCATAGAATCAACGTTCCCCGCATTACAACAAAGCATCTGGGCTTTGCCTTGACTTTTTTTTTTTTCTTTCTTTTTTTCTATTAATGAAAAACAAAGCCAAAGCAGTAGCTTGAGACTCTATAAAAGAGATTGATATTAGTGGAATAAAATCTTGCAATTTCATTATCTCTTAAGGCCCACCAGTTTTGGAACCAAGCATTTCAGCCACCCATATAAACCCAATATAGTCTTTTTTCTTTTTTAAACCAAAAAAATATCTGACTCACATGAACCAGGAGACTAGACCTAACAGTGCAGAAAAGTACTGAGAGAACTAATTTTCTTGTTCAGGGTTTCTTTGCTTAATAGCACCAATGAAATGATGCTCCTGGTGCAAAATTTGACCTGCCTTCTAACTGCTAAAACAAATTAAATTTTTCTTGCTTGTATATAACGAGAACATTTAACTTTGTGGTAATAAATAAAACTATCACCTTGGTAACTTAAGACAATGCGCTCTTTCTCTAACAAGTGGCACCCAGAGCTCTGCAAGGCACAGCACTTCAAATTGAACCTGTACGGAAATTAAAAACCGCAGTGTTTTCAACATTTAAAATCTATTTCAGAACCAAGTCATATTATCCATACAGATCACTCCAAATTGTGTAAGAAAAAATATCTGCCTGTTTATTTCCATATAAAAGTTCTGGTGCCATTCTTCTTCCCCTGCACTTAGACTTTCTCCTGAGCACTGTTCTGCAAGATCATGGCCATTCTAGGCTGGACCCAACACAGCACATAGCTGCATAGGTGCTTAAACACACCAAAGTACTTTGTAAAGTCTGGGTCAGTATTAAATATTCTTGATACCATGCAAATACACAAGAGGAAGTAAATTATTGCATTTCTAAGAGAACTAGCATACATTTAGAAAAAAAAATCACCAAAACTGTGTAACCAGAAAGGAAGGTTTCATAGGACTAATACCATCAGCTGATGTGTAACTTTCTGACGATAACCTAAAAGCTGTAAGGTTTTTACAAAAGAAACATCTTTCCATTACAGTTTTCATAGAAGAAAAGGAGGGCTTAATCAGAAAAGAAAACGTGTTGCTAGAGCTGTAAGGACAGCAAGGAGGAAAGGACTGCAGTAAAAGCAGAAAATACTTCAGAACAGATATTCAGGAGACTCAAAGGAACTGAATGACAAGAGAAACTAAGGAGGTTACAGAGCTCACGGCCGGGGGACAGACCAGTCAGCAAGGTACACCGACCCAAGCAGAAGGGCTGGCTCTCAGGTGGCTCACTTTGGAAGGTGATACTGAAGCGCTTTTGATTAATGATGGCCTCCTGCCACCCTGATGTGGGAAGGACTGACCATATGTTTCTGCAAAGAGGCATCTTTGCAGGGGAGATATAAACATCTCTTCATCCTTCAATGCGCAGTGCTTGATTGCTTGTAATCTTGCTGATCCTCATGCCTGTTGCAACTAGGATCCTCCGTATCAATGAAGTTGTAACACCATAGGCAATCTGGTCTTACACAAAATGAGCATAAGCCTCCTTTTTTCTAGTAAAAAGTTATGCCTATGCAATAGGCAAGGATTCAACTGCAATGACTTCTTGTCTAGAGGTAGGATATGCACTGTACCACAGAAATTTCAGAGATGGATTCCATGTACAATAATGCAGGGCCAATGGAATAAGAATGTAATTTTACAGGCGGGGATAGTTAAGGAGATAGACCTTAAAGGAGCTGTAGCAGAACAGTGTGAGAACAGTGTGTCCTGTAAGAGGCATCACATCTGCTAAACCATCAGATACTAAAATAATCAATACTAAGTAGTAGCAGAAGTTCAGTGGAAGACAGCTAAAGAAGCTCAGAGTATGCAGAAGTCATCAAGTCACTAAAAAAAAAAAAAATTACCTACTGAAGACTGGGCTTAAAAAGTCTATACAAAGTATCTGGATTACTGTTGTTAAATCACAGCCCCACTGCTCTTCAGATAAACCAGCTGCTGTGATTTTGTTTCCAGTGCTGCAAAATAAACAATTAGAAATATACAGTTTTCAGAGTCATGATAGTTTTATTTTCTTTACCTAACTAAAGCCCAAATTTTCTCAAAGTAGGAGGGGAAACAGAAGTCCAATTCTTTGTTTTATAGAATGAAACAGGTGATTTTAAGTTGTCCTCACCTTTCGCACATGCTCCTGTCTTTGCTCTTGCCTGCTGTATAGTATTTTAAATTAAAGCATTTCCACCTACCCCATTTTCATGCTAGCTTTGTTACTGATGTTTTTTTCTTTAAAAAAACAGACCTGTATGGAAAGGTGCACTGACCCACTGCTGGAGGCCTCCTCCCCACAGCTCCGCTGACAGACCAATTTGTGTACACATTTCTTAATGAACTTCAGGCAGAAGTCAGCTGGCTTAGTTTACACTGTATGGGGGCACAGTTTTTCTTTATCAGTGCTTCAGGAACATATTACTCTGTGTGAGTAAGTCCAATTTCTCTTTAAGCCAAGATACTTTTTCCTATTATACCCTATAAGAAGCTACAGCTTTCTCAGTTGCAGTGGTTTTATACATTTATGGTCATACTTAAAAGCAATTCTGCATCAGTCCTCTCAGCGTTTAACAGATTGCTTCACAAACTGAGCTTAAGGCGAAGACACACAAACAGGGCTAATGGCCATTAGGGGGGAAGGAGGAACTTGAGGAAGCAGGACCTTGTGAGTTAGCGCTGACACCAAAGCCTCTGTATCACTGTACCTCAAGCTCGCCTAGCTGATTTTTGTCTGGCAGTAGCATAGCTGGAGTCAGAGAAGAGCATTTGTCTGCAGCCTACGAGGTAGCAAGCAAGAGGGACAGATAATTCATATGATTTAGAAGCCACTGCGGGTTATTTTGTCAGGAGCATCAGTATCATTTTGTACAGCTTTTGCCAGTTCTGCTAGGCCAAATTTGCAGAGTTATGTGCAGGGAAGCATTTGGCACACCTTCACTTTAAATTAATGCATAATGTTGTCTGATATCCCGCTACAAAAAACAAAACATGCTTGTCTGAAGCCTCTCATTTACAACCCTTGGAAATGTACAATCCATAAATAAGAATCAATCTTCTTTTTGCATATACATTTTCTTTGTTGCATCCTTATTCATAAGGATCTCTAGATTTCAGTTTGAAATTCTGTATCCCTAGTGTGATAAGAAAGATTACAATTTGGGAAATTTCTCAACAATTTTCCAGGCCTCAAATACAGCCTAGTAAGAAGACGGGTAATATTTTGTTCAGCTTGAGAACTGTAGCAGTCAGCAGGAACTGCAAAGGATTTTAGCAGGCCTTCACCTGTCCTTGAGCACATGTAAGTACCTGCATTCTCCAGAGCTGTTTTTGTTGTTGTTGTTTGTGGGGTTGGGGGAGGGTATGTTTTGTGCTTTGATTTTTTTTTAATATTGTTGGTTTCTACAAAAATTATTTACAAGCTTAGGACCTGAAAACCCACAGAACAGAATGACTGCTAATCACCTTTCTCTACTGGACATCCCACTCGCCTTTTCCTCACATCCTCACACCAAATCATCCATTTGGCTGCTGCCGAGCTGCCCAGTTTTGCCAGATGCAGTAATATCCAAGAGCAACCCTGACTTACAGGTACACCTGTGTGATGAAGCCTGGTTTCACAATTATTTGACTTCGGCGGCAAAGCTCACTTAAGGACTTCCCTTCACTGGGCACTTCTTCCAACCCTCCCACTGCAGTATGCTACCCCCAAACGAAATGCCAACAAAACCCCTTGTGGTGCCACACTATAAGCTGAATCAATATATCGGCACAGGATTCTTTGGTTTTGCCAAGAAAAGGCTACTTTTCTTAAACCTGAATCAACTCAGCAACTGAGCTTATATTGTGGTCCAGCAAGCTGCTGTTCCTCAAACCTCCATTTTGCTGAAAAAGGTACCCAGGGCAAAACATTTCACATTGCTGCCAAAAGAGGAGGTCCCCCGTTCCCTCTGTACGTGGCTACCTGCAAATATCTTACTGCAGGCATTAGAGGCAGGAACAGTGAGCTAGATCAGGAAACTGATCCAACTAAACAAATAAGAGCATACATTGTAGGGAGGTTTGTGGGGAAACTGGATCAATTTTCTAATCTAGCTCACTGCACAGTTGCACGATCATGTTTGCTGGCACAAGGAAAGCTGGAGAGATACCATGACAGGGTAGCATTGTCCCTTTCCATTGCAGCTGGGCTTGGGCCAGATTAAAGTGGCTGCGTAATCAGAAGCTTGGTGATCACGCTGAGCACTTTGCAGGATCTAGAATCAAATATTCATACCTGATGCTTCAAAGCCATGGAAGAAAAAAAAATGATGAAAATGCAAACAACTTGGCAGTATCCAAATAGCTTTCCTCAATATTTTGTTTTTCCACAAGGAGAGAGAAATCTATACACATGATAGAGCAGTAATTTTGAATGCCACCATCTGAAAGTTAAAATTTTTATAAAAACCCTCGCTGAAACAGCAAAAGGTCAGTCCACTACTACTTCAGAAATACACCTTCTATTAGGTGCCACACCTCCCCAGTTCAACAATAAAAAAGCAGGAGAACATTTACTGCTTTTTAAACCAAATGAAATTACAGTTTCCAAATTACCCAAAGTCAATTGTATCATGATTGACTGAGTTGCTGTGACATCAACACAATGGCTTGCAGTAACTTTTGAAATCAAATTGTAGGTTTTAATGAGGGGAAAAAACCCACACATCTAAATAATTTCCCCTGTGAATGCTAAACAGCTGCTCATTTGTTCAGTTAGCCTGCCACGAGCATCACTCTCTCCTCCAGTTATTTGTTTCCAAACCTTTGTAATTTCAGTACCTGTAAGAGATTACAGATAAAACAGGTAGCACACTAAAGAGTTTCTAGGAAAAAAAAAAAAAAAAAGAGAGAAACAAAGGCAACACTGGTTTTGTGACTGATATTTATCTTCATAATCCCACATTTCCAAAGACCAAACATTCTGTGCCGACAATTCCCACTTTCTAGCCACGGTGCCTGCATGCTGACACCAAATGAGAAAACCCAGGTAATCTTGCAAATAGAGAAATAATCACTAAAATTAAAGACAGGCATGCCAGTGTTCTGCAAGGACTATGAACATCTGTGGAATATAAAAAAAATAAAAGACTCCAATTTGGATTAATTTCAGAATAGATTAAACGAAGCAGAAAAACATATTAATGACTTGAAATACTGAAGGAGCACAACAGCAGCAAAACAACCAGCAAATATCCGTTAACTAAATTGCTCGTCCAAAAAGCTGGAAAACGAGCACAATCATTTTAAGAGATCAGATTTAAGGCTCATAAGAAACCAGGAGGGTTCAGAAGGAAAACATGCCATTAGATTTTTGTAAGATTTGCAAACATAACGGAATCAGCGCTTTCCAAATGACGCTGAGAATGAAAAAGAAAGATCATCTTACTTTCAAGTCATATCCTGAAGAAGGTGACTAAAAAGAAACAGTACTTGTTTGTTGCTGATCCTAAAATTGATACAAGAGTTTAAACATGTATTTGACAAAGGCTATTATCAGCTAATGGAATAAGAAATCAAAAGAATCACTACACCATGCGGTACCGGAAAGTTAAAATGGGGTGCCTTTCCATAACGTATTTTGTCCCTATTGGGCTCAGTACAGTGATAAATGGGTGGGAATTGATGGCCTGCGATACACAGCAGTCAAATTAGATAATGTATTGGCTGCTCTGGGTGCCAAAACAAATAAAAAAGCTATGACTGTATGACTAATACCAGATAGAATGAAATAGCTGTTCTTTACTGATAGTCATTCAATATATTTGCAAATCCAACAGGACCTCAAAATATTATTTTTAATTCTTTATACTTCTGCTGTGCTAAAACAAACTGGCTCAAGATCACTTTCTCCTTCTCGCCATTATTTTTCACTCTGTCCCATCTTGCCCCAGTGGCAAACTAAAATAAAGAGAGACCTTGCAATGCACGGCTCTGCAGGGACACAGGGCACTTGGAACAGCCTGTTCCTCATAATGCTGAGGGTTACAGCCATCCACCTGGAACCAGCCAGAATCTGGAAGACCTGGAGGTGGCATTATGCCACCTTTCACGTCCTGCCAGTAGACTCTGCCTTGCACAGTCACAACAATAACATTCAGAAACAGTTGGATTTACCAGGGGAGGCAAGTAAGCTTCTTCATTTTCTAAAAGCTGTTACCTGTGGAAGCTAAGCCAATGTAACAATATCCAAATTACAGGTTAAAGCCAGTTGAGACTGATTTGAAGTTGATTTAATTAATCCAGTACACCTGTGGTAGAAGCAACCTTGCAACTAACGAGTGTCATTGCTCTCACAGGTTCTGTGCTTTCTCCTCCCTTTATTGTAGATCTATTTATTCTGATTTCACATTTTATTTTTCTTTTTCACTTGCTCTCCACTCTCTTTTGACCCTTCCCCTGCTTACCTTATTTCACCCTTGTTACTCTTTGTTTTACTAAGCTTCTGCTATTATTCCTCTGGACTCCTGTTTCCTAGAAGGAGGCCACCGTTCTGGTTTGGTAACATTTTATATTCACTTAACATAGTATGAATCATGACATTTTCAGGGCAGTGAGGAATCAAGACCCCTGTTTACATCTGCCAAGCGCTCTCCATCTGCCATATGATCATACTGTAGGAGTTCCTACTGTATTAATCCATACAAATGGTAACAAATATCACAAAGATTAAAAATTATACCAGTAACCTGCACAGTTTCCAGCATTGCAGATTACATTCCACATAAGAAATTAAGAGAAGGGACTATATGAATTCTGAGTTTAGAGGTGACTCTCCATGTTCAGCTACCCCCTACCTTTTACCTGCAGTTCCACCTTTCTGAACAGAGAGTAAGGACATAGTTCTACTTGTAGCATCAGCACTGATTAAACCACATCAGAGTTGTCACATGTCCTTATGCCAAGATAAAAATATGATGCATCCCATTGCACACTAAACTGGAGAACTAATCTGGATGGAAAAAAAAGGCACCAGTTAAAACACAGGTACCGTTTTCATGGTTATTTTTCAGCAGGGCTCCTACACAGTCTGCGTCAATGCAACAGGGGAAGGGGTTGAATAAGACAACCTCTTAAGACAGCAAGAGCTGCTCACTGAATTACACCCCAAATATAAGTTTGCGTATAGGAGAACGTCTGGAGCCTTCTTAGCGTGCCAGACAAGTATCAGGAAAGATAAAAGACTAAAGCATAATAGAGTCAAACAAGAAGACATGCGCTTCTGGGAAGATTCAAATGGCAACTTGGTTTGGGCTTCCTTTAGCCGTTCACAGCACCGTCCCCATATTAGCCAAGGAAGTGGTGAGCGTCCCATCGCAACTGTAACAGCAGTAGACTGGGAGGAGGGGAAACGGTGTTAGTCAGAAAACCCTGAGAAACATAAGGAGGATTTGTGTTCGGGCCAGCCACGTAACTCAAAAAGAAGACGAAATATTTAACACACGTGCCCTCTCACCCAAAACTTATTTTTAAATGTTTTTACAGTATCTTGAAATATATTGGCTTTTCTTTTCTCCATCTACAGTTCTCTATGCCATAACTAGTTAGGCCAGTACTAGAAGCTTCAAAATACCGAGACTTTAAAACGCCGTAGAAAGTATTTTTCCTATCTTTCACAAAGGCCTCGACTTCACCCGCCGGGGCCCGAGCAGAGTTACGGGCTGTTCGTCCTGCGGGGGCACCGCGCTGCCGACGCCGCGGGTCTCCCGTTCCTGGTTCCTCACAGCCCGCCAGGAACCGCCGGAGCGCCCCAGCTGCAGTCGGCTCCCGCTACCGCTCCTACGGCGGCAACGCCGTCCCCGACGGGGCAGGAGGCAGCCCCAAGGGCAGCCCGCCGAGACAGCCCCCCGCGGCGGCCGGCCTCGCCGGCAGAGCCTGGCCGGCGGCGGGAGGACGCGCACCGCCGGCCACCGGCAGCGGCCTTCGCGGGCACCCCCGCCCGGGCACCGCCGCAGCGGCCATTTTGCAACCGGTTGCTCCAGCCACCTGCGCCCCGCCCGCTGCCGCGCCGCGCACGGACACTCACCGCGAGGAGGCCGGCGGACTCCGCGGTGGCGCCGGAGGAGCCTCCCGCCCAGCGGCCCCGCCCAGCGGACACTCCCGCCTGCCGCCAACCCGGGCGCGGTGCGGGGCCGCCGCGTCCCTCCGTGCGGCGTTGCCAGCGGCCTCGCCTCGCCTCCCCTCCCGGCTCGGCCCGGCCGCGACCCCCGCGCTGAGGGGACGGCAGCACCTTCCACTCTGCCGCCTCACGGCATCGGTAACCATAGCAACCTCAAGTTGTGCCGCCATTGGCGGGTTTAACGCGGGGCAGCGGCCAATGGAGCGCCGCCCTGTGCCGCGCCTGGCCAATGGGCGCGGGCGCAGGGCAGGGCGCTGCGCTGACGTCGCGAGCGGGGCGGAGCGAGGCCAGGCGGAGCGGGCGGCGGGGCTCGGCGGCGCCGGCGCCACCACCGCCACCATGGAGACCCCGGGCTAGGGCCCGCCGCGGCCCGCCGGCGCGCTGAGCGGGGCCGGCCCCGCCGCCGCCGCCTCCTTCCGCGCGGTGAGTGGGCGAGGGCTGGGGGTAGGCCGCGGGCCGGCCGGGGCCGGAGCGCCGCGCCGCCCCGGTGGGAGGCGAGGCGAGGCGAGGCGAGGCGGCGGTAGCCCGCCGGCGGCCCGGGGCAGCCGGGCCGAGGAGCCGCCGCCTCAGGCAGAGCAGCGCCCGCTCCGCGGCGCCGCTGCCCGCCCGCGCCGCTCGCCTTCCGCGCGGGCGGAGCGCCGCATGCCCTCCGCGCTGCCGCCCGGTGCCCGGCCGCGCCGCGCGGCCCCTGCGGGCGGAGGTGCCGCCGCCCGGCCCCTGCCCCTGCCCCTGCCCCGGGCTCCGCGCCGGGCGGCGGGAGCGGGCGGGCGCCGCGGGGGCAGGTGCGCGCCGTCTGGGCCGGGGACCCCGCGGCGGGGCGTCGCGGCCGGCCCCGCGGCAGCCGCGGGTCGGGGCCCCGCCGCCTTCAGCCCGGCGCGGCCGCCTCCCTCCCGGGCGCGCCGGCTGCCCGCGGCCGCGGGGCGATCCCGCGGCGGATGCGCAGCCCGCGGCCGCGCCGTGCGGCGCCGTCTGCGCGGGGCGGTGCGCGGCGCTGCGGGCGGGGGCCGGGAGCCGCAGCGGGCAGGGCCGCCCGCCGGAGCCCCCGCCGCGCCGTGCCGCGGCCGCAGCGCCACGGGGCCGGCGGCGCCGCCAGCGCGGGGTCGGGCGGGGGCCCGGCCGGGGCGCGGCGGGGCGGGCCCGTGCCGCCGCCCGGGCAGGGTCCGCGCGCCGGGCGGACCCCGGCGGCCGCGGGGAGGGCAGCGGCGGGCGCGGCGCCGGTGCGGCCCGGAGGCGGGCGGCGCTGCCCGGGCCCTGCCGGGACGCGGCGGGCAGCCCGCCTCCCACCCGCCCGGCGTTTCCGTGCCGCGCTGCCTCCTGCCCCCCGGTTCTGCGGCGGGCCCCCGCCGCTGCGCTCCCTGAGCGGGATTTAAACGCGTGAACGGTTTTCACCCTTGGCGTGGCCGCTGAACTCGGTGTTGCGTACCAGTAGTCAAGCGCTGGAGGACTGGCAGGGAATCCTCTGCCGGCGCGGTGGGAGGGCAACTGTTGAAGCTGGTAACTTTTTGCAGTTTTTCCCCCCCCCTCTGGTCAAAAAAAAGAAAACAAGCAGGAGAGGAGCAGCAGATGCAGAGTTTGAACGCATCCAGGTGAGCGTTGTGGCACACGTGGACGCTCGCTCGCTGCTGGGTTTTGCCTATGGAGATGAAGCAGGCTTGTCTCTACCTGAGGCACTCTGCAGGGGTCCAACAAAAAGCGTAAGCGTATGTCTACATACAGGTTACTGAGTGCAGCTACAGTGTCTGAGGCTCGGACAGCTGGGAAATGAAGTCTCGGAAGAATAAAATTAATACTGACGCTGAAGCCAGGCTGTTTCAGCAAAAAATTATGTTTACGTGATTGTGATTTCTGTGGAAGGTAGGAATACCAAATGCCACAGAAAAACATAGGTTAGGAATTGAGCCCTCTCTGGTCCTTTTCCCCTCCTAGCTAATGCTTCACAATGCATCAGTGTCTCGCTAAAGAAGAACTGTGTGTTTGGCCTGTGGATCTTTGTACTTTTTTTTTTTTGTAACCTCTGCTCCACGTTAATTTTACATTAGTCATTGCTTCAAGATTTGACTGTTTGAAGGAAAAGGTGTGGTTGGACTTACAGTAGTAGTATTTAATTAACTAGCTTTTCAGCTTCTTCAGCATTCTCATTTTTTGATAACTTGGAGCTCAGAGATTAGGAGAAGACAAGGATGATAACATTTTCCCCTTTAACTAATAACTGTATTTTTGAGGTAAACGACAAATAATATCTTCACCGAGATAAAAATATGGGAACCTACTAAATGTACTTGTTTAGTTTATGGAGATAACACTGATTTGGTCTTGTCCATCACATTTAAAATAGGAGTGTGTTTCGGGGGCAAAAGCTTATTGTTGGCACGGACATGCTATAGCGTCTTGGCTAAATATTACAATATTATACGCAAATGAATGTTATCTGTCTGTGAAAAGACAGATTGCAATAACTTTCTCCTTTCATTTGCATTACTTGTAAAGTGCTGTCTTGCTACTGAAATAAGTTGCTATTAATATTTTTAATTAAGGTGCAACAGCTGACGGGCCTTTTCCAGTAAAACTGATGTCTTTTCTTCCTTTCATCTTGTTAGATGTTAAGGATAAATAGCAATAATAATAATAGAAGTTCTGCTATAAAACAGTTGGGGCAAGTTTTGTGAGAGTAGTCTTCTATAAGACGGGAGAATTTGTTCTATTTTTTCTTCAGATGTTGACAGTATAACACACCTTTTGGTGTTTGCTTTTTTTAATAGTAATGCAGGATCCTTTTATAAGGAACAGATGAATTCAGTCACACAATGTAAACAAGGAAAGTGATACAATACTTTTTTTTATAGCAGCTTCATGTACTAGCAAAATAGCATCTGTAATGCATTTTGGGGTATTTTTTATATTGAATGATAGCATGTGCTATGTAAAAATAATTGTAATCCTAATGAGTAAGCTGTGTCAGGTGTTTAGTAGAGGAAATCTGCATGCATTGTGAGAGAAGCCTCAGTGGAAGAAACACTCTGCATATTAACAAAGGCGGAAACATAACTAAGAATTTTATGTACTCCTGCTTCACTTTATGTAGATTATTTAAATACATTTATAACAGATGAAAGGCTAAAGCAATTCCAAAAGATGTGACTCTGTGAGTATGGTCTTAGTTTTGTTGGGTTTTTTTTCTTAATTTTGATGCTGAAAATGAGCAAGTTTTACAAGCATTTATCTGATTATTTATTAGGAGCAAGAAAGCACTGATTAGTTCAGGGATCTCAGTGAGCTTAAAGAAGTTAAGTGTAATCAAGAATAATTGGGTTTATTACCAGAATGTAGTTATTGTAATGTAGTATAGAAAAGACCCCGAAAAAGCAAGCAGAACTCGTGATACTTGTCTGGAAAAAAATACCTATGAGCCTGTTATCAGACATATTTTGTATTGCTCTCATTTACTTTCTTATTATTTTCAGTCAAATCAGTGAGTCTAGGTTAAAATTGGATTCATCTGCATGCGAAGCTGCACTCCTTTTAAGCTGTTTACAACTTGGTTTACCAGAGCAGTCCCCATAAGCAGAGGGGCTTTTATAAGCCATACGGAAGGTTTGAGTTGGCTGTGGTGGCAGGGCAACCCTGATGGTGGCCAGGGACCCTGTTGGGCTAGGCAACCCGCGCCTGTGCCTGCCTTTCCTTGAGGGCTCAGCCTCCTGTCCGCGTGCCGCGGGCCTGCAGAACCGCGGGGCGAAGGCTGCCGAACGAATGAGTCTGGAACAGTAGCTTCATTTGCCCGCGTTCGGTTGGAAACAGCTTGTAAGAGTTGCTGCAGAATCTTTCTGTGTTTTGTCATCTTGCATAAAAAGCGCATGTATGTCTCCTGAGTAACTCCTGCTGGTGCCGTTCAAAATTCTGGACTTTTCAGAGTTTTTGGTTAGGTTTGTGGGGGGTTTTTTCTCTAGTGAAAATAAGACAGCAAATCATTGTGAATATGGCACGTACTGTCACTCCAAAAGTAAACTGAACTGGTTCAAACTTTACTAATCAGGGAGGAAAGAGAAAAATTGAGCTAGCATAGCTTTATGTGCAAGTGAATAGAAAGCTGGACCTGAAACTGGAGTTTTGGGCATGGCTTGTAAATATTGCTTGCTACTGTTCCTGTCTTGATTGCAAATACTGCTGACAATAAGGCAGCTCAAGTGCTAGTGAAGATGGAGAGTAAAACGTGCCGGTGGCTGAGCCCAGAAGCGAAGCCCACGGAAGCAGCCCTTCTCGCTGCCCTCTGCGCTTGGGTCCTGCGGCAGAACTGCGCCTCACGAACTCGCAAGCGGAGCTGGAGGGGCTGCCAGCGCTAAGCGGTTCTCTGGGCGTGCTGGGTAGCTTTCCTGATTCTCAGCTGCTTTTCCTAAGGCCTGTGATACGTCCTAGTTCATTGGATAACTTCTCATGTTCTTTTTATCCAAACGGAATACTCATTTATTCTGCTCGGGGGAGGTTGGCAGAGGGAGGGAGGAGGTGGATGAGGACAGCCAAAAACTGCCTCCGGTGACCTTCCCAAAGCTTGTGCTCGCACGGAAGAAAAGTGCAGCTTCTTGTCAGTTAAAATCTCTGCAGCTGGCACCAGCGTGCAGACCTTTGCTCCTTGCCCGCTCGCTGCCTCTTTCCCTATCTGCCCTTAGTACCCCGCTTGCTTTCCTTCCAAGGCGGAGGAGAGGTGCCTGCACTTCAGGAAAGAGGAAAGAGTCCTTTGCTTTCACGGTAGATTAATCTATTTATTTTTAATAATGAAATCCCCAACGCTGTCATTAAAAGGAAAGGCTTAAGGAGAAAGCTTTGAGTGGTGTCTTGCGGAGGTTTAATTGCTCCCTGAGCCAGTAAGAGGCAGGAGGACGTGCCTTTCCAGTCCGGCCACGCTCTGCGGTGGAGCGGGCCTGTGCCACAGGGTCAGGGAGGTGACTCTGGCGCAGGCTTGTCCTCCTCTCGGGACCGGCTTCCCGAGTCGGCCCTCCACTTCCGAAGAGCATTGCGGCTGGAAGAGCACAACGCTGGCGACCAGTTCGGCCAGTTTGCTGCCTGCCTTGCCTTGCCTTGCCTTTCCTCCCCTTGAGTCGGAAGTGAAGGGCGAACGCAGAAGCTTTGGTTAAAGTGATCTGTGGAGAATTGCTGGGGCTATCTTTAACTTTCTAGTCCTTTTCACTTCATCCCTCTTTTGCAGGCAAATGAAGACAACATCACTTCGTGAAAAGTTAGGGAAAATCTGTTCTTAGTGTTTCAGTATTTTTAAACAAGATGCCTTTTTAACAGAAATTTTTTTTAAAAGTTAGGCATGCTTTTAATAGACATGTGTTTTCCTCCTGTTATTGCAGTTTTAAGATATAGGGGTTACAAAAGAAAAAGAAATTACTGTTTTTCTCCAAAATGTCTCCACAGCCATCTCACGCATCTTCCCCCCGCCTTTTTTTAATTTGCGTAGCGTTTTACAAAGTTCTTACCTAGCACTAGAAATTGAAGACCAGGCGATTTCCTGTTTAATGGCTTTTAAAAATCATTTTAACTATCACTTTATTTTAGTGGAGAAAAGAAAACAAAACTGTGAGACATTCCTTTATTTGAGAGTGATTGATTCATTCTTCAAGGAATAATTAAAATTAAGACTTCTCCCTCACCCCCATGTAGCGGGGCCTTCGCTTATAAAAGACTTGTGATCTAACTGAAATATAGTGGGGTTTTGTGAACCTTAAATCAACATTATAGCTAATCTAATATTCTGATTGGTATTGTGATTAATTCATTATTAAAGAGAAAAAAGGAATCTGTTGTAAATCCTTTGAAGGTGCACGAGCTGAAACTTGCTTTCTGCATCACAGCTCAATGGGGGGATTTTTAATGTATTTACTGTTTACGCAACCGTGGGGTGGTAATTGTGGGCAGTGAATAAAATTGCCCTTTAGCTATTGGATCTGCAAAGCAGATGGTTCGTAGATAGTGTGTAGGCTGTATAATTAGCTAGCCTTTATTGTTCGTTGAGCTTTTAAATCGGAGTTTAGAGCACCGGGTCCCCATTCCTTATGAGTGAGGTACCTCTGGGAGCAGTAAGTGTGAAAGCTCTGGTGGGATTCGCTTGTCCGGAGAGCCCTTGTGCTAGCTGGCAGCAGCGCAGCATGGAGCAAGAGTGGCTCTGCACAGCGTGGGTTCGGTCCAGTAAATGTCCTTTGCTTAGCTGGAGCCGTCTCCAGAGGCAGTAGGAGCAAGAGGGAGAATGTCCTGGAAGGAGATGAAGGGGCTGAAGGCAAGAAGGTAGGAGCCATTTTTCTGGTGCCAGGCAGGGTAAGGAGTAGCAGAGATCTGGGGGAGCAAGTGAGGAAAGGGAGGAGCTGGGCTGCCAGTGCCAGGCCTTGCTTTTTGTCAAATGAGGGTCAGCGATAAGGAAACAGGGAAGAAGCATTAGAAAAATTCTGGATTTCTGTTTGTTTGCGTGGGTGCAAAAAACTTTTTGTCTCTTCACCTTCTTAACAAAACCTCATGATGGCACACAAGTGGTGTGGAAAGCCTTAGGCTATACCTATATATCACCTGGGCTATACCTCTAACATTTTTTTTATAAATGTACTCAAAAGCATTTGCATTACACGTGTTCAAATAGAAAGCATCTAATCTATATCTTAATTTGCTTTGAATGATTTTACTTATGCCATCTCTGCTAGAAATATACTGCGAACAGGAGACTTCCCCATTTGTTGTGGATTTCTGTCCTCTCCCTGCCCAGGAAGGCGGCGGTAGGCAATGCATCCTTAGCGCTCCTAAAGGAAATCTCTTCACTTCCAAACCAGTGGTGTTCATCATCTTGGATTGGCAGAATTTTCTGTTATTGTGTAACGTGAGAATGGAGTATTGGTGCGTTTGTTACTGTGAAGGTAAATCTGGTTGGTGGAAACGAGTAAACTTGTAATCGTTCCCATTAGCCTGTTCCTGTGGAGCGCGGCGTATGGACGGTTGCTCATGGGTCGGGACGCGGTGGGTATGCAGCTGGGTCAGCCGGCAGGCTCCCCGCCGCCTTTGAGGTATCCTTTGGAAACTCTCGGTTGCTGATACCGTATAAGCACAGGATGCAGATTCCCGGATATTTCTTCCTGGATCGATTTGTGCATACAATGCCGCTACTGATATATGTTACCTAATATGCTGAAATTCAATACAATATCTCCACTTAGAATTAACTCTCTTACTTTGTAGTGGCAGGTTTTGTAGTAATTTCAGTTCATAAAAAAATCACGGATCTATCTCTGAAACAATGTCAGACAAATGACAACTCCTTGACTTCTATGTCGGTGTGACATGCTTAAAAATGAAGTGTTTCATATCTTTCACAAAAATAAAACTAAGATGTTGTATGTAATGCAATTGATTTCAAGGGCTTCTGGACAAGTGAAATGCTGGAATGTTAATGGGAGAAATTCTGTATGCAGATGTGTTTGTGTGACAGTGTTCACTGATTGTCTTTTGCAGATTCCTACACAAGTCTTGCATGGTATCCAAAGATAAATAGGGAGACAGATCTTAAAAAGAGTTAATATTGTTGTCATGTTTTTATTTAACACCACAATTGATGGATTTTGTTATTAAGAAATAAGACAACAGTATCAAAATGATAGCATATCATGAAAGGAGGTTCCATTTGTACTGTCGTAGTGCCTAAACTCCAAATTGACGTGCCCTTTTATGAAGTAGAGGAAAATCCACGCTCCATAGACAAAAAGGCAAAATTTAAACAGATAAATGAAACAAGTGGAGGAGAAGAGATCAAGAACATGACTTTTTGTAGTACCTACCTTCAGTCAGGGTGCTTGTGATCCAGGAATAATGCTGAGTTGTTGGTCTCTATTATTTGATACAGCCTTTATCGAAGATGTGCTAGCAGAATTTGCCATCTCTTGCTACTTCATATCCTTCATATCAAGCTTTGTCCTCATAACTAATGTAATGAAAATAACCAGTGCCATATTTTAGCTGAAATAGAAAATATTGGCATGTGAGATGATGGATATAATACATCACTTGTTTCTGGGAGCGTGTTTATATTTTGAACAAGAGATGAAAAATCATTGAACCCAAAAATTTCACATTGGCTCATAGATCTGCGAGATGTGTCTGTTTTCTCCGCGCTATTCGGACTATCCAATAAGAAAGAAAATTACTAAGTTTTCTTAGCTTTGCCATTGTTTCTTAGCATAAAACACAGCAACAACATACACTGAGATTTGCGAGATTTCACTGTAATTAAGTATGTTCTTTTCCAGAAGATACTTTTCAAGATCATTGTTTAGGATTCTTTACAGAATAGAAAGACTGACACAAAAACTTCCTGTGGTTCAAAGACTTGAAATTTTTTAAGCAAGTTCTGAAGTTCTGGTAGAGAACACTGCCTATTGTGGGATGCTTTTTTGTTCAGGCTGATGTAATCGGTCTTCCAGTACTGAGAGAGTTTTCTAATATTGTTGTGGAACACAGAGGCTATTTTTAAGCGACACAAAAAATTCACCAAGTCATGTACTGACACTGAAATAAAAAAACAAAACCAAAAACAACCACCAAAAAACCCAAACCGAACAACAAAAAAAACCCACCCCAAAGACATTCAGTAGCTTAAAATACGTTGAATTAGCAAGGCAGACTGAATACAGGTATTGGATTTGTCTGATGAGCTCCTGAGTTTTATTTTGGCCAACCCTGAGTGCTCAGACAGGAGCAGGAAGACCACCCTCCTTCCGACAGCTGAAAGTCTGAGAATTTACTCGCACAGTGTAGGAAGAGAACACTTTTTATTAAATGTAATATGTTTATTGGTATTCATAATAACTGGATTTTTTTATATCTGTTTTACTGTAACAGAGGTAAAAGAAGATACCTTAAATTACAACTCGCATGCTTTCGGGAAACGTGTAGTTCATCAGGTTTAGAAAGCCTTGCCTTACTTGTATTTGAGCAAATGCTGCTATAGTGATATAGCTCACTGTATTATTTTATATTGTATTATTGAATTGTCTTGTATTACTAGTATATGGATTTATTCTATAATATAAATATTTGTTAATATATTTCAAGAGGACTGAAATTTGAAATAGAAAAGGAAGATACAATTTTTTTTTTTAGATAGCAAAGATAACTCAAGTTACTGCAATTTTTCCAGACTTTTCCTTTGCTTTCCCTTCATCTCAAAGCATCACAGGCATCATATTATAAAACCAAAATACTTTACTATGGTAATATTCCAGGTAATTTTTGTTACAGAAAGTTGAAAAATAATGCTTTATGTACAGCATTGCAAACTGTGCAATGTTGTTTTCACATGTTCAGATTTTAACAGTTTCACTAAGACCATCTGATTAAAAGCTCGTTTATTAGTTACTTAGTCCTGTGTGCACATCTTTGCAGATTAAAATGGTTGACGGAAAAATATCAGGTTGGTAGGCACTAAAGTTGCATGTAAATTAACTGGTCAGGACGGATCGATACAAACAATACAAATATTGTATTGTCACCCATAGAAACACGCCTGCAGCAGTCTGTGGCAGGTTGCTTTTAAGTTGCTGTTTTGGTTGCTTTGAAGAACACCTGTGAGTCCTCAGCCTCGCAGCGTGTGGGGGCTTTTTTCCTGGTATTTACTGCGTAATGTCTTTCTGAATTGGTTGCTCTCAAACTGGCGCGTTCTGATGGAGTATTGTGAAAACAAAGTATCTTGCTGTGCAGTTGCTTTCTGCATTTTGAGGCATAAACGTTATCTTTTCCTTGTGAATGGAAGCTGGGATTGATCACGCTTTAGAAGAATGTCACTATATGAAAACTTACGACAGTTTTCCTCCTTCAGTCACGTTTTGTCATCAGAGTAGCAGTTCAGAAATACTTCATCTTGCAGTCCAACAGCCGAATGCATTCTCCTACTTGTACAGAATTTTTTTCTTACAAAATCAAGAACTGCTCACGCTAAGCGGGTAACTTCTTCAATATTTCATGCTTCTGTTGGAGCTAATAATTGGTTCTGTATGATCCTAAGCAAGCCTTTTCCCCCAGGTTCGCTGAAACAAGCAGGCAATTGGTAAAAGCGTGTCAGTGTTGTCGGTGTGGCAAACAGCCACCTGCCTGCTTAGGCTTTTCTTTCAACATATTTGATGTGTCTGTCTCACTTCCAAGTCTTTGGATGGGCAAACTTAAACATGTTGGAAGAAGGGGAGACAGGATATACCGCTGCGTGAACTCCATTCCTGCTCCTTCCCTCCGTGCCCAGGATCTCGCGGAGGCGGCCGTAGCTTGGGTCTCCTACCTTAGACATAGCCTGCAGCTGACTGCAATGATTTGCCTGTTGCACAGAATTATAGCCAGGCTAGAGGTTTTTATCTTGGGTGCAAAAACGCCTTCTAGTTCTAGAAATTCAAGTGCGGTGTGTCCTTTTCCCTGCAGTATGAATAAATACTAAGTGTGAAACCCCTGCAATGTCATTCTACTAATGTTCGTTAACTAATTAACAACCAACTACAAAGCCTCTGCTCTGGCCATTTGTAACAGTCTTAAACAGAAGGAGAGCAAAGATATAGTTGTGATAACTAAACAATCTTCTTAACTTTCTTAATTCTTACAACTTTTATTTTATCAACCCTCCCATTGTACTGCTGTCTTTTATATTTACGCTTGTCAGTGTGTTTTATAATTCCTTAAACTAAGGCATCAGGTGAAAATCCTTACGGAAGGGTATAGTCTATTGACATTCAAAGCTCTTAAGCTTGCTTGGCCTGTATTTCAGAATCAAGTTTTGGTTCCAGACAACAGATGAATAGCTACTGTTCTTCAGCATCTTTTGTTACAAGAATCAGGCACTTGTATTTAAAGGGTTTAAAAGAAGATTATCTTTAGAGCATATGGGGGGGAAAAAAAAACCCTGGGAAACAGCTAATATTCTGTGTTACTTCAAAATATTTCTCCTTCATTTTACACAACTTTTTAAAAGATACTCTAAGTTGGGACTTTTTATCTGCTTTGCCATTAAATTCCCATAATTCAGCTGAATCTGGTAATTCAGGATTGGAAGATGTCTTGTTTGTACAGCCAACTTGTTTCCTTGTGGTGGCTGGGAGAGAAACCCGGGGATACAGAACTGCATGCTTCTCTGGGCCTTTTTTTCTCAAGCATCTGCTGCAGGACGTCGTCAGTCAAGATTATCATGCTAGATGAGTCTCTAGCCTGACGCAATATAGCTTTACTGAAGTTCTTATGCGTAGCTGGATTTAACACATGCATTTGGTATTTGGACTTTTTCAGTCTCTGTTTGAAACAGGACAATCCAAGCTGAAGACAATGTTTACAACTGAGGATATGCTATTTTTTGAAATATAAAGCTTTATTATTTTTAATGTGTTTAATAATCTCTTACGTAGTGTGTGGAGTGAGCAGCTGTCTTTACAGTAGTACTGGGGACTTAGTTTGCCTTTCAAATGACCTTACTGATGGACAGCCTTGTATGGTCCAAAGTTTAGACTTCTTGCCAGTGTATTTTTTTAAAATGAATGTGAAACAGTTTGGTGTGATGTTGCCTCATGTTGTAATGTGTTAAATTTGCAAAACTTATGACTTCATAGGTGTACAGACACAAACTGCATCTTTTCAGTTGTAAGTGGGTATTAGCTTTCTGCCCAGCTGTTCCTTGAAGGCAGAGCTAGTGTTCAATATAATTAATCTTGTCAGTATACTGGAAGCAGACCTAGTAACGTTGAATTACATGGTGCTAATGTCTGACTTCATTTCCATTTTGCCCTTTTTATTTCAAAGTATGTATTAGGAGATGCAGTGACTGTGCCTCTCACCTGGCCAAAGTCAAGATCGTTTCTTCATCTAGATGAAAGAATATGTGGCTGTCAAACTTCCCGCAGTATAGGATTGAGTGTAGGTTTGTATGTTATCTTCAGACAGAACGATGATTTACGTGTGCAGATTTACTTGGGTAGGGGACATTCAGCATCTCCCCCAAGGAAGTTATCATTTATAATGACACAGCTACATCTGTGTAGATTTTCTCCTGTGCTACTCATTTTGGATTGGTTAGAGCAGCTATGGCCTTGACCACCTTGACTAGCTCTACACTGAAGACGGGAGCAGATCCCCATTTAATCCTGGGTGAACTTAAACCAAAATGTGAAGTCTTACCATAAAACTAGCAGATGGAGACACAGTGACTCGAGCTAATTGTTTTCAAATACTAATTTGTACCTTTAAACATGGTGGAATCTGAGCATATGATTCTAAAAATCCTGTGGATGTCCAGATGTACTTGGCGTTGTTAGAGTGCTATGAGTGGATGCTAAATGTAGTAATAGCTTTGATTATTAATAAGTTCAGCTACTGTATGAAGATACTTGTGTATATTTTATTCAAGAGCGCTAATTGAAATGGCCCTACCACAGAAGGAAAGCAAGCAAATCACCTTGATTTGACCTTAACATTTTCTACTTGTAAAGAAGCCAGCAGGATATGAATCAAAACAATACTGACTGTAAACACATCCCAGAGGACCTGGCTACTTTCTGCTGTTTTAACTGTGTGATTGAAGTAGTCTGACTTTCCTTATGGTAGATAGGATTTTATTTGTATACCAATGGGCCCTTTTGCCATAAGAAAAAATAAATTGGGTATACCAGTATGACAGGAATCCACTCTAAGGATCCTGACAGTGCAGTTACAACAGTGAAGAAAATAGCCACCAGTAATTCTATTCTCAATTAATATATTCAGTATATTTTTTTCACTTTTCCAAGATGTTCGTTACACTGAGAAATTTCCTAATTTATAGTTATAGATTTCGTTATTGTCACTTAAGACCTATTTGGTTTTCTCTCAAATGTCTCCTTATTCCCATTTTTACCCCCAAGTATTCATAGAAAACAATATCTCCTCAGTCACTGTTTTGTTAGGTTTCTGCCTGTCAAAAAGGAGGGTTTGGTCCCTTTATCATCATGACAGCCTTTGAATTCAGTCAGACCAGCACAACCAGCTGCAGATGTAAGAAACAAGACCTGTGCCAGGCACTGGGTTAACTTTTATTCCATTATAATGGAAGCAACACTTCAGAATCTCTTTTGGAAGTGTATTTTTGATGTATTCTACAATGGCATGTGCCATTACTGTGGCCGTCTCACAGGGACAGCTAGTGAGTCCATATTCTTCTCACCAGTCACTTCTTTGTGATGCCTTATTGTCTATTACAGAAACTTCCCTTGGTCACCATCTGTGGCTTGGCTAAAGAACAGCAGCAAGATTAATTCCTCGAGGTCTTCCATAACAACATGCCTGCTTAATGCCCCAAGCCCTTCTTGCCTACCAAAGCCCCCACAGATTTGGAAGCCATGTGAAGGCCAGTTGCTTTGACAATGTTAAACATGATCAATCACAAGGGAATTCCTCGTAGAGAAACTTCTTTCCAGATGGAGCTTCTCATTAACGCTGCTTTTTTGTCTTCCTTCCTGTAAGCAGGCTGAATCGTGATCATCTGAAAATAGAGACCATGTGCAGCTTACTCGGTCTTAGGTACCTGGTAGGGTGTTACCTGACTGTGTCTTCTCGACAGACAAGTGTGTGTGTTACTCTTGGAATTTCTTTGCTGCTTTAGCGAGTCTTGTTTGGCTTGATTGTCTGTAACTTTCACGTAATTCCATTATTATTTGACTTGGAAACCAGCAGTTCTCAAAATTCATGGATGTGTAGATTTCTCCTCTCCCCTTAGGTTGCTCTACTTTTTCACTTCTATCTCTTAAACTAGGTATGCTTCCCAGATAAGTAATTCTTTGTTGGCTTAGATGTATGTTGCATGTTTCTGTGTGTCATCCTTTCCACTGCTTTGGACAGATGCAGATTTGTTTGGTAGCACTAGCATCAGACAGCTCTACTGAGCTCAGCTGCTGATTTCACCACGTTGTTTTCTGTTTGATAAGATTTGTTCTTCTCAAATTGATGACTTCAGTTACAGGTCTGCCTACTTAAATTATCCTTCCATTTTAAATTTAAATCAGTCCATAACAATGTGGTCCGTGGCTATTTTGGCAACTGATTTTTTTTTTCTGCTCTTCTGTCTTTTAGGCTTCAGTTTGTTGAGTAAATAATCTTTTTTGTTGGTTTAATTGCTCTTTCATCACCATATCTGTGAAATGAATGCCTGTGCCCCACCATTATGATGATTATTCGTGCATCAATCAATGTCTAGAAAAGCTAGGTCTTATAGGACCAAGTTTGCAGCAGTATTTGTTTCTAATAGAGCTTCCACCCCAAGGTTTGAGTGGCCACTACTAGCAACTATCTCTTCCCTGCTGTTGGAGATTCACTAAAACGCATTAATGGTTATGCTGTAAACTCTGTCCTTTTTCAAACAAAGGAAGACCAGTTACAGAAATGAACGGTCTCCAGAGATGACTTCTCTCTGAAGCTGAAAGCTGGTAACATGACTGTTCCTATCTTTTGAATTTTGCTTTGGTCAGCGGGTCTTACAATTCACCGATGGATTACGTTTATAACTAATACATTGGAAATGTCACAAAACAGTCTGTTGTGAAGACGCTGTATCAATAGTTTATTAAGGAAGACTTTTTTTTTTCCTGTTGAAAGTTTGTAGCTTTGAGCATGCTATACTTGGCATGGACACAAGTCTTTCCCTCTTTTGCAAATAGGTCATCCGTGAGGTTAGGTCATCAGTTCTTCGGAATTCAGTGTGAAACCTGAAGTTCACATTGCTGTTCCAGTAAATAGTGTTTCACTTTCATGAAGACTTATTTGAGGATAATGAGGTCTAAAGACGCGGCGCACCCCTGTGAGGTGTTCGTTGTGACAAGTATGGAACACGTAACCGACCTCGTGTCAGAGCTTTGTCCCGTGCCAGTTCTACTACATTTTCCTTCGTTTATATGCTTTATGCTTCTAGTTCCTGTTGAGGATAGGAGTAGTGATGGTGATGCCCGCAGTTGTGAAGGGATTTCCAAGTGGCTTCTCCGAGCTGAGGGCTGGCTCCCTGGCACGGGTCTCGGCCCCGCGGAGCATGGGCGTGCCTGGCGGCCCGGGGCAGCGCTGCGCGGGGGCCCGCCCGCTGTCCCGGCCCGGGAGCGCTGCCGCGGTTTGCGGGCAGGGTGATCCTCCTGGGAGGAAGCCTAGGGTGTCCTGGGCTGGGTTATCGACCTCGCGGGATTCTTCTGTGTCTGCGTTTCACTGCAGCAGACACGCGTGCTGGCTCAGCGGTGGCTGGCCGGTGTCGAACGCCAGCGTTGCGCAGAGCTCTGTGTGCCACTCGCTAGTCTGAGGACGGAAACTCTCCAGATCACCACGGGCGTGTTACTCTCTCCGTTCAGTTGCAAGTAAATGCTACCTTTTCGGGTGACGGTAAACGACAAGTTAAGGGACTTCTGGCTTATTCCCTGCGTCTGGCAAAATTGTTGGGCATATGTGGCTCAACAAGAGGATGCTGACAAGCAGCAACAGCATCGGGATTAAAACCAGATAAAAGTGGGACAAGGGAGCATGTGAGTGTGCGTGTGTTTACCTTGCTGTATTTGGGAATGTTGATCTGAAGCCCGCATTAATAGCCTCGCTGAAGTCTATTTTTAAAGCATATAAAAAAAGATTTTAACAGTGTTCATCAGAAGGTGCATTGAGAGTTATTTGGAGTTAACCAGCAGCATTACCGTAGAGAAACAAATTACAAACTGCGTTTGCCGTTGTAAGGGAGCAACTCCTTTGAAAATGTTATTTGAAGAAATAATTATATGCAGACTATATAATGCAGATATTTTTCATAAAGTTTTTATTGTGCTTTTGTTTGACAAAAGAAGTGGGGTGTTATAGACTTCCCTTAAACAAGTGAAGGGTCAGGTAGATTTTTGAGCCTATTTTTGCCCGTCCTTTGCTGGGGATGTTAGCATTTGCTCTGGCATTTATGGCTTTACCTGTCTGGTCATATGAGAACTGAACTAATGGAGGACGTACTAGGTGAGCTTTAAAAGAAAAAAGCAAAAAGAGGTGAAACCCTCAGTAGAACCTCTTCTGTGCCTTTGCTGGGAAGCTCCATTTTAAAATTTTGGGATTCGAAGTGGTCTTTCTCACAAACAGAAAGGCAAAAAATGCAATTAGTAGATATGTATCCCGTTAACATCTGTAATTTATCCTGCTGTCTGTGATACTGAAAAGATAACTAGCAACTGACTTAAAGCACCTTCCTGAAATATTTCATTTTTAGATGGCATAAATGACATGTGTAACAAATATTTTCAGTTCCTGTGGTGTAGTAATACGGGTGTTTCTTGTTGATTCCCTTTCAACCAGGGCTGGTTTTAGTACTTTATTCTGCTGAAGGGTGTTCGGGCTTTGTTTGGCTTGGCGTGCTTTCCTGCCTGGTGCTTCCTTACTTCACAGTGCTCAGAAAGTTCAGTTCAATATCAGCTATCTGGAATTGTATATATTTTTATGAAGCTTAAGTAAGACATTCTAAAAATGGGAGATATGCCTCTAACTACAATTACTATTTAAGCGTTATATGAAATGGCAATCTTGCAAGTTCTGGAAGTGCATTCTTTTCGGCTGTTGTCATCCATGAGTGTATTTCCTGAGTTGTTATATTGGCGTTTTCCTGGACTTGCACGGTGCAAGCAAGAGCAGGCTTTCTCTGTTTTGAAAGTGGAAATCCCCTAAAACAGTAATTAATTGTTGTGGTTTTTTAAGACTTAAAATTGTGTAATTTTTCAACTACTTCGTGTTATTGAGAGGATTTACTTTTGATAGCTGTGTTTTAAACCCCTCATTTTGAGCTTTATGTTAAAGCACAGTGAAAATAACTGATTAAGTTTGGAACTTTTCTGGTGGTAGAGTTGCTTATTTAAATATGTCAGTATTAATTGTCAGGCATATCTAAATCATAACTGTGAGCATTTAATTTTTTCTATTATCTCTCGTTATGAAGAGGTCTAAAAAATAAAGTTTGTTTGAATTTGGAAGGGGAGAAGAGCACCCCAGTGTCCCATTTAGAAAAGACAGTAACACTTAAATAATTAATGTCATTGATATTGTCTGATACCTGGCAAGAAGACAGCAGTAGCTTTTAAATGTTATCCTTCATTATTCTTTTGTCTTTGCTGCAGTAACTTCAATATTTCAGCCGTTATCACTTTTCCCTATAGTCTCTATTTTGTATCTAAACACAGGCTACTGCTACGTAAAATTTGCATAGCTTTGGTTGCTCTCTTCTGACTTTTCAATTGATCTAGCATGAAATTGGGTGCACAAAACTCGGATATACTTCTTTAGCTAAGCAGACTGGGAAGATTGTGCATTTCAGTGCAGTGGGAAATGGAAAATAAGCAGGAGTGATAAGAGATACCTTTTTTTTCTTTTTCCCCTCCTTTTTCTTTGTCACAGGAAAGTGTGCTTTGATTAGAGGCATCCCAGCTTCATGTTGTTTTCCACAGAGCTGTTGTCTTGCTGGTTGTCTTCTGTACTGCACTTGTTCCTGCTTCAGTGCAGGACTTTGATCTTCTTTGTAGCCTGGCGAACGTGAATATAGGCAAGGCAGGATTGTGCTTGTGGAGGTAATGCGAAATCAGTGGGTATCACTGGGGTGGATAGACAAGCTTCGACATTCAGTCTGAGTTGGGATCAGCTGCTTTTGACTTTGACATGTGTTTTTAGAGAGACACTCCTATAGCTGACGATGTCTGAATGCTGGCCCTACCACTCAGCGAGCCGCGCTTTCCCCTCCGCTGTCCCCAGCCATCATCTACGCAATGCTGGCGGTGGGGCTGGTTTTCATTCCTCATCCCGGGTAACCGGGTCCAGGCAGTACCTGTGACAGAACCCCATTGCAAGTCTGCTTTCGATGCAAGTGAACTAGTAACTGCTGCTTTGATTACAACTTTCTAACAGGTTACCCTGGTTACCGCTTTCCCCCCAGCGTGTTTTTACCTGTGCTATCGAGGCTGCGTGTCAGAAGGCCGTGTGGCAGTGTCAAAAGCTTTGCCGTCCAGGTGTATTTCTTCTAGTGCTCTTGTCATAGAACAAAATTAGGTAGGTTTGATATGATCTGCTCTCGACAAATCGACGCTATTTCTTAACACTTGAAGTTCTAGTACCTACGAGATAGCCTGTTACTCGTTTTGGTGTGCTTAATTTTCCCTGCTCGGAAATTAGAATTAGACTAGAATATGGGGCAGGAAATTAAAAGGTAGAAATAAGAAGGATGATGTTGTGACCAATATTTGAGATTCCTTTGAAACTTTGGATTTGAGCTTTTAAAATACATTTTAGTCATATTTTTAGTCTTTCAGGGACTGAGGCAGGAAAGCTGTCTAAATTGCATCTCCAACCGGTAAACTTTGATGCAAAATATTGCCATTTCATGACAAAATTGTATGCCTGTAGGAGGTTTTACAGGAAGAAATGTTTTTCACTGAGGGAAGGAAATCCCATCTTAGCATCATCACAGGGCGCTGCGTAAAGATGCAGTACTTCCACACAACAGGAAGCCTGCGAATACTGGTCTGACAACTTCTTGTTTTGATTGAGCATCAGTAAAAAGCCTGAACTGTTCGCCATCATTCAGTATTCGTTTTCCTTCTTGACCGTTTCGCACTTAATCTTCATTCCTTTGGTATATAGTTTTCTATCACTCTGAATTTTCTTGTTGCTGTATACTGAATTGTCTACATTTTGCACTGCAGGCATCTATTTTAGAGTGTGGTTAAAATTATTTACATTATTTAATGTACCATTGACCTGACTTTTTTTTTCCCTTATGGCACTTCTGCAAAAAGCCTTTGTGCCTAGCCAAACATTTTAACCTAAGTGTGTCTATAGTTATGCTTCTGTCATCCAGCCCCTACTCTGGGAAGGCATATGGATCATGTTGACAGGAATAGTTCATGTAGTTTTGTATTTATCAATGTTAGCTCGTTCACCTTGATTTATGGTTTTCCTCAAGTTACTCAGTTGTCTTTGATCTCCTCTAATTGTAATGTTACTTGTAAATTTTGGCGTTTCACAGCTCTTCATCTCTACAAAGTATGAGTAGAAATACTAAATTCTCTCTAGAGTTACGTGTAATCAAGTACTTAAAGTTTTTCAGGGTGAACTCAGAATATACCTCAGAAAAGTAATACCGATGATACCTCTTTTGGGGGGGATTGGCGAACTGATTGAAGTATTGGTAATTTTGGCCTTAAAAGCCAGACACTTGTTGTCTAATTCACAAGAGAATGTGAGAGCTCCATTTGCTTAAATATAGAAGTTTGCATGTAGAGCATTCTTGGCAGCAAACGGAGTTTTGCTGTGCAGTTCTGTTTCAGAGCAAAAGAAGAGTCAACGACAGTTTAGGAATTGATAAAATTTCATTTTAATAGAACCTTTTGCTAATCCAGGGCCATGTTTATTAGAGAACAGTGGTATTCCCCTGTCTATCTTTATGGTATGCAAGAATTAGACATTTCTGTAGTAGTCATTTGAGCAGGACCAACCATAGGTTGCATTAAAGAACTTACAAATGTATCCTGAGTAAAAGCAGAAGTTTTAACATCATCAGTTTCTAAATTTTGCAAGGGCATAGTTGGACTTTTCTCCCTTCTAAACCCGATTTAAGCTGCTGCTCGTTGGTCACTCGTTCCTGAACCACGGTTCTCAAAGCGGAGATGAAGACTGCAGTCTCAGTAAAAATACGCGAGTCTATGTTACAAGTGAGATGGTGCCACTGACCGAGTCTGCTTGGTTTTTAAAGGCAGGATGCAACAGGGGGTTGGCGGTGTCTGGTTCCAGACCATCTCACTGATACGCCTTGCACCACATCCCTCAGAAGCTTGCATTGGCAAAACGTGGGGAGCTGTGGAAGTCTCGAACTCTTCAGCTGTCTTTTAAAATTGTGGTTGTAGCTGTTAATTTTTATCATTGGAAAAACTGTTTATATAATAATTTTTTTCCAATACACTATGTGACAAAATTGAAAAGCATACTTTTATAAATACATATAAAATAAATTTGTTTTTATAATGCTTCCAGTTGAAATATATCTGTCTACAGTTAGTATGCATTATATCTAGCAATAATGTATGGAGTAATACTTCAGTAACAATTGTACAGGGCTAGGAGAAAAAAAAAGTGGAAATTGAATAATACCTGCAGCTATTGTTCTGCTTGGTAGTGTTTATATCTTTATTTACAGTTACTCTCAATTTAACTCCCGTTCGCTTGTTTATAGGAGTTTTCAGGTGGGAGATTGAGAAGTGTCGGTTTGGAGCTGCTACACTTTGCAAGCATTTGGTAGCAGTACTGCACAGCATACGTGCACTACAGTTACTCAGCCGTTACAGTTTTTAAGTTAAGTTGTTCTGTAACATTCATTCTGAATGACTTCATACTCTAAATTAATCGAGAATATTCCAACACCAAACTAAGAATTTATCCTTCTATGAATGGTTGAATGAATAATTGATGAATCTCTTTGTCACCTGGCAGTCTGCGTGGAAAATCTAAAGTCCTTCTGCGATACTACATATCCCGCCTCCTCCCTCTCAGTCTGCACTAGGATAAGACTGAACTTTATCCCTCGAGGTAAATCTGCTGTTTGTTTGCTCGTCTGCAGAACTGGTTGTGAGCGCTGCACTCGGTGAGGTGCTCCTGAATGGCAGTGGATTCAGATCTGTCGGCTTAACAGAGCAATACAGACTCGGGATGGTCCAAAGGAAAGGTCCGCGTTTGGGGTCTGTCGTTTGTGTTTTCTTTAAGGCATGGAGTCTTGTTGACTTAAAATACTGAAAACTCTATTTATTGCCAATTAGCTTGTGGTACTTCATATATTTGTGAAGCACGAACGCCCTCCAGACATCCTTCAGATGACAAAGATGATTCTTTTTTCAAGGTGAGCTACAAACGGTGCCTCAGGCCTTGGAGGATATGATCGTAAATATGCCTTTATTCAAAATGGTCGTCTTCTATACCTGTCTGATCTCTTCTGTTGAATGGTTAGTTTAAAGCTATAAAAATATTCATCTTGTGAACATGTTACGACTGGATATTTGCGGATGTAGAATCTTGCCTGCTCACTAGAGTGGAGTTAAAGTATGTAGCCATCGGCCAAAAAAAAAGGGGGGGGAGGCTGTCTTTTACTAGGAGCTGTAACAAAAATATATTTGTCCAAAAGCTAGGGTAATAATTTTTAGCATTTTAAAAAGGACATAGTGCCAGATGCTTTTTGAACCTGCATGTATTTAAAAAAAAAAAAAAAAAAAAGAGGGAGAGGAGAAAATGTATCCCGAGAAGAAAAAGGGATGAGGAAGACAGTAAATGGAGCAGTAAGGTAGCTGAGCGCATCTCCCGCATTTCTCGGGCAGCGCATCAGCTGCATGTAGGTTTCTTTTGTTACTGAGGGACTCGGCCTGCACAACTACGCAGCTGTATTTTTTTTACCCTGTCATTACAGAAGTCAATTTCTTCCATGTTTTTATCAGATAATATATTTACTTCCCTGGTTTCATCCTTAAGTCCATGTGAACAAAACTTCTGCACTACTAATGTCCATAAAGAAAAGTGATATCTTAACAGAATGTTTAGCCTATAACGTGGTATTTGAAGTATCTTGACTTACTGCATCTGGAAATTTTAAAACCTATTTTTCATGTAAATGTCTTTCACATAATCCAATTTTAATTGCTTGTGTCATCTTTGCAAGTGGATGAGTTGTCATCTGCTGTCTTTTCATCCAAACACATGACTACGGGCTGGTAGACATAATACAGAGTTTGTCTTAGTTCAGTCACTTGGTTGCACCAAGCTTGAGAATGTAAATCACTGCCTAGTTCGTGGGTGAGCAGCACTCCATCCTTGTAGCAGGATGGAGGTAATAGGAGCTACTCACACCTAGAAGTGTACTGACATGTCTGTGAAGTAACTAAAAAACTCAGATAAATTTTAATCATGTCTTCATCTAAAAACTGTAGAAATGTAGTAAGTCTTGTTCTGGTTTGACTTTCACATATACTGTAAAGGATGAGAAAACAAGAATCTCTGACCAAAAGCTGAGATGTGCCTTGTTGCTTAAGTGTACATTTGTAAGAATAACTTAGTTGTTTAATATACAACATGTCAGTGTCCCAGCAAATTGATTTTAGCATATTGGAGCTTTTTTCTTCTGTACTAACGAGTATCTTCCTGATGTCCTTGGTGATTTACTCCTGTTGCTTGAGTTAATCTTGTAGCTAGATAAATATGAGGATTTTTAGTGATGAGATGTTGCTTGTTTTTATCATGTTTCCCTCATGAAATAGATGGTCTATCCTATCCTAGTTGAAAGCGTTCATAAGAATTACCTTAGCTCTGCAGTGCGAATGACTTTGGTGGCTTTTGTTACTGGCTTCAGGTCAGCAGTGGGAGGCTCAGAAACAGGGAACGCAGGTAAGGAGAAAATTTGGGAGAATCACCTGTGTAAGGAAGGCAAGAGAAATATGAAGGGAAGTGAGTAGAAAGCTGTGGAAAAGCACCGCTTTTGCTGTCTTGCAGGGAACCTGGAAAGGTCTGGGTTCTCCTTGGGCCCACTCTACAAGGAGAGGGATTACTCGGTGCTGGCAAAACTCTCTGGGTATCTCTAAGAAAATAACAGGAGGAGCAGTGGAAGGTGGGGAGTAGAGACTAAAGAGAATGAAGAATTAAAGCATGGTTTCCTACGCTCAGTTTAATGATTTCTCGTATTTCTTCTCTCCTTCTCAGTTGTGTATTCGTGTTCCTTCCTTGCATCAGTGATTGTACGGCTGCAAGATTGGCTGGTTCAGAAAAATAAGACCCACTCCCCCAAAAAAAGCATAGCTTTGTGTCAGATGAACTCACTGAACCTATTTGCTTTGCAGCTGTTTGACCATTTGATCAGACACAAAAGAAAGCATTACCCATTTTGGCAACCTACAACTCCAGCGCATGCTTAGGGGACCAGCGTGAAAGCCAGGATTGGCAAGCTACTAAAGCAAACCGGTGAATCTGCCCCATCATCAATGCTGGGGTGCCAAGAAGTCCGCTGCATTTGTACAAAAGGAGAACATCTGGGAGGTTTTTAGGAGTCGGTGCTTTTGTGTGCTAGATGTAAACAAGCTAATTGTGCATGGTGGAGGCAATAGGTATCCTCTAAAGAGACAGTTAAAGTGGCTGTTTAAATGTGGTTTGCTCAAGCAAATCCCTGCAGTTGCCTAGAGGTGGTCTCCGCCGTACACTTGTTGCATTGGAAGCTAACTCTTCTTGATGGCTTGGTTTGCTCTGATCCAACTTCCTGCATGGTTTCGTGAAACCATTTCAGTGTGCCTCCATGGTAGAGAGGATGGAAAAGCCACTATTTTCAGAATTATTGTAGGGTATTTCAGACTAGAGGCTTCAAATTGAACAGCTTTATTTGCCTTGCACACTTGCATCTAGTTTGAAAATGGGAATGCGGGCCAGCCTGGAGCTAGATTGTCACTGCTTCTGTTCTTTGTCTCTTACTTTTAAACAGAGAATTTCAAAATTCAGAATAGGTCTCAAGAATTTTCTCAGACGTATGCTACAAGATGAAGCATTTAACAATTTTTCTGAAAAAATATTTAAATGATTGGAAATACATTATTTTGATCAGAGACTGAAATCTACAGAAAATGGTAGCAAATTCTTACTGTTCTCAAGTCCGCTGTTAAGTCTCCCTCAAAAGTTTCAAGGCATCTCACATTACACTTTTGAGGTATACTAGAACCATTTACACCATTCACAAATCTGTAGTTCTGCAACATCCACCAAAAGATCATCTCGGAACACTTGCCTTTCAATTCTCATGCATTCTTTCCTATACCAGAGAACTTAAATCTGTAAACTTTTCTCTCGTATTCAGGAATTTTAAGAAGTTATGTGAATAAGATATGCTGAAATGCATTGCACAAAGCAGTAGAACAGTAGAATGTTGTCTGAAGCTTTCGTTATGGCTACATAGATCTCGGTGTCTTTAATGTGCAGGAGCAATTTGAGAATTAAAAAAGCTGGAATACAGGGAAGCTTTAAGGTCTATTTATACATGGTACCTGTGTATATTGTCTGATTCATCCACGTATAAAGTTTGTAGAAAGCAGCCCTGCATCCATCCTGACTGCAGCTTAGTAGCCGTGATACTGCAGCGAAAGGTTGTAGGGGATGAGGATTTGGACAGACAGGGAAAGATGTAGGAGCAAAGTCTCCCATTCTGGGTGAGATCTAACTGCTGGGCCGTGACACAAGAGGCAGGCAACGTAACTATGGACCTAATTTTTTGAGGGATGAAGGGTTGCTCGTTTTCCAATAACAAACCAGTTATCCATACCCAAAGGAGTAACACAACTCAGGAAGTATCTTCAGCCAGTAAATCCCAGTCTTGTGTAAGGAAGAAAGAGGTTTTCTTACTAGCTCCTCCCAAGTTTTACTTGTACTTGAAGGCTCTCACGAATCCTGTATTTGGTATTTCCTATTCCTGTAAGGTGAATATGAGACTCTAAATTGACTTGTTGAGTTCCTTTCCTCAAACAGCATGCCTGGACGGAGGCACGGTGGTGGGGACGGGGTCCTCTGTGGGGCTGGGCGTCAGAGAGCATCTCCCCGTTCCTTCCTTTCCTGCACCAGGTCACCTAGCTCATGCGCCTGGCAGCTGCCTGGCCACGCAGGAGGTCGGAGTGAATGAGCGTACTCGTTTGCAATAGCTTAAGTATGTACATAAGTGTTTGTAGGATCAAAGCCAACAATTGTCTAATCTTGAAATCGAGATTAGAAAATCAGTTACTTTGCCAAGAAATGTGTTAATTGAAAGAACAGCAGTTAAAACAACTGCCTGTGTGGAAGGGTATAGTGCTCTAATTACACCTCTTAACACTGAGATGGATGTACATTTAACATTGACATCTTCATTAATAATTAATTTGATTGGTTTTCACCTGAGTGTTGTTATTAGAGACTCAGTATGGGGTATATTATCTGTTCAGAGAAATTGTCATACTTTCCAACTAGTTCAGATGGAGGTTTTCTTGACTGGTTACAGAAATCTGCTACGGATAGGTTGAAGAGTTATTTCATAGTTTTGGGGTGAGAAGAGAGTGACAGATAAGATTATGGAAAAGACAAATTGAGATCATCTCATATCTGTGCTCATTATATCTTATTTTTGTAGAGATTTTTAGTTGGTCTAGTTTTAAGCATTCATTTAGACAATATACATTGAAAGTGATCACTTACAAGGAATGGGCGCTACATTTTTATAGTACTTTTGTGGCACATCATAGAAGCTTCAAAAAGTCAAGATTGGGGTTTTTTTTAAGTGAAGTTAAAAGAAAAAAGCTGTGCTTTTCTTCCCCATATGTCTTAAAATTAAGAAGTCTTTTGTTTCATGGACTAAGTATTGCACTGATTTCAGTGTTTTAAGGTATCTCATAACTTATCTTTTGTATAAACCATAGTTAAATGTTTGGAAAGAACTGGAAACTTAAAAGTACGTCCATGGCGGCATGTTGTACTGATTTTGGCTGGGACAGAGTTTAATGTTTTCCATAGTGGCTCCTGTGGTGCTATGTTTTGGATTTGTGACCAAAGCAGTGTCGATAATTCCGGGATGTGTTAGTTACTGCTGAGCAGGGCTTACCCAGCGTCAAGGCCTTTTCTGCTCCCCACCCCGCCAGCGAGCAGGCTGGGGGGCACAAGGCGCTGGGAGGGGACGCAGCCGGGACAGCGGACCCCAGCTGACCAAAGGGACATCCCGCACCATGTGGCATCCCGCTCAGCAATGACAGCTGGTCAGAAGGAGGAGGAAGGGGGGACTCTGGGGCATTTGTCTTCTCAAGCCACCGTTACATGGGATGGAGCCCTGCTTTCCTGGAAGTGGCTGAACACCTGCCTGCTGGTGGGAAGTAGGGAATGAATTCCTTATTTCACTTTGCCTGTGCGTGCAACTTCTGCTTTCTCTGTTAAACTGCCTTTATCTCAAGCCCTGAGTTTTCACGCTTTTACCCTTCAGTTCTCCTCCCCATCCCGCCGGGGGGGAGCGGGGGTGAGTGAGTGGCTGTGTGGGGCTGAGTTGCCCACTAGGGTTAAACCACAATGCATCTAAATATTTAATTGATTTAAAGTAACACACATGCATAATTGCATAATTGAGAATTCAGTGCTGCCTTTTTTTTTATTACTTAAAAGATTGGCTTTATTTATTGTTGTACTGTATTTTGTGTTTCTTACCTGGAAGTCCCAAAACACAACAGACGCTCCCCTGGTTACCGTGCAGATGAAGACATGTTGGGATGTATGGGCAAGAAAGCAGCCCATTTCTGAAAGAAACTCATGTGTAACTTGTGAGAGTTTCTGAAATTTGGCCTTTCGATTACTTAGCAAATATTCCTAAATGAAGGAAAAGCTTGACTGGGTAGTTTTATTACTTCATGATATGCTTGCAAATTTAACAGTCCATTTAGAAACCTGAAACACTGCGTTCTAGTCATAAACGAACTCTGGAAAGTGATTTAAAAAATCAGGTGTGACCCAGGGAATCGTAACGTGTATTCTATGATTCTTTGGGTTATTTCAGCCTGATGAAAGAGTTGATTTTTACAAGTAAAACCTTGAAAGAATTCATTTTTATTTCCTAAAACCTTAAAGTTACATCTTTCACTTTGACTGTTCAAAATCCCATTGTATAACTATTAGAGCACATTTTTTATTCCGCTTTCTTGGATGCTATTTAACTCGTTCTTGTAGAAACAAGGGTCCTTGAACCTTTAGGTGTACGCCAGGCTTAGGGTTAGCTTATCAAAATCTGTGTGGCAGCCTTTGTATTTGCAAGCTTGAAACGAATAAAAATGTTGTTTCAAAAATAGCCAGACATGGCTGGTTACGCATTCGGTGGAACTTCGGGGGCCGAGTAGCTGCAGTATTGCTTCACACCTACTCCCCACGAGTAAGTTCTGTCCCGGTTGCGAGGGACCCACCTCGGTCCCCTTCAGACATACCGCCGGCACCTCGGCACAGATAAAGCGACCGTGGGAGAAACGGTTGTTATCCTTTTTTTCTTGTTTCTTTCTTTCCTTTTTTTGGTTGTTGCTGGAAACTCGACCCGCTGCGACCCTGGCAGCGGGCGGCGGCGCTGCCGTTCCCGCCTCCAGCCGGGAGGGCCGAGGGCTCCTCGCCCCCGCGGCGGGGCGGCGGGCTGCGCGCCCCGGGGCCGCCCGGTCCCTCAGGTGCGGCCGCCCCGCGGAGCCTGGGCGGAGGGGGAGCAGGACGCCGTCTCGCCTTCCTTTCTCGTCCTCTCCCCTTTCCTCCCGGTTCCTCTCCCCAGGTCTCTGGCATCCGAGCGGAGCGTACACTGGGAGCCGGCCAGGAACGGGCGGGTGGGAGGCCAGGCGAGGCGGGCCGGAGGCCGCGGTCCAGGTGGGGCTGCCGCCTCCCGCCCCCCGGGCCTTGGCGGGGAGGGCCGGGGGGCCGCGCAGCCCGCAGCCCGCCGCCGTGCCCCGCTGCCCCGCGGGCCGGGCCCCCGGCAGCTGCCCCGGGGGTCGGTGGTGAGGAGGGGCGGCGGTGGCGGGGCCTCCTCTCCCTCAGCGCGGGGCGGGGAAGGCTCTGCTGGGGCGTTGAGGCGCTGGTTGTGGTGGGAAGGAAGAAACACCTACGCTGGACTTAAATTCTTTTTAGATTAGGAGAAGGACAGAGCGTGGCGTAGTCTTTATGTTGCCGTGATGGGGGTTCGGTCCTGTTGGAAGGTGAGGTGAGGGCGGAAGGAAAGGAGTTGCTCTTTGTGTCGCCAAACTAGTGTGCCCAGATTTCCCTCTGCAGTCTGACGCCAGAAACCTGGCAGCGCCGTACTTGTGCAATTTCTTTTTCTTTGTTCCAGAAGATAAATGCAGTATGGACACAAGGTGAGAACGGGCTATTTATACAGACTCTTTTCAGGTTAATGGACAGTCTCCCTGTATGCCTTGTGCGGTCGCTGAGGGGAGGAGAGGCCCTTCTCCAGAAAGTAACTGAGCCCAGGTGAGGCTCTTGCTGTAATGTGCTTTTGGAAGCAGCTTTGCTTTTCCCGTTCACAGCCATAGAAGCTGATGGGTGAGCAGGCGCCTGCAGCATGCGTTACCCCCATGACTACTTCACTGCCTCTCGTCACTCATCTCACTTTATTTTCTGTGAAGTTGCTGTTTGTTTCCCACAGTGACTGATGTGAAACTGCACAATAACAGTGTTACTAGCTCTTTTAGCAGATGAGAATAGTGTGGTTAATAAAGACCACCTGCTAACACGCTTGAAGCAGCTCATAAGCCTGAACATCCCTCTCACGGTGCACGTGCCGCTGTACATGAAGTGGAACGAAAGTACTTTTTCTTACATCATCTCTCTTCTGGTTTCCACTCATCTCCTCTGCCCAAGGCTGCCTGTAGTAGCATAGAAGTCCTCTGACAACACAGTGCTTTGCCTGCCCTCCGCCTCTGTGTATAGGCACCAGTATACAGCCTGTTTGCAGTGTAAGCTGCTCCTTGCGAAATGAAGGGAAGGAAGCTGCTGTTCATATTTGTCTCCTCCAGGAATGCTGAGTTTGTTCTGAAAGTCTGAAATGAAATATTGACTACTTTTAACATTAGACCTCGTGACCTTTATTTTCTTTTTTTCTGAAGGAAATTAAGGCATGGTAGATGAGCAGAAACTACATCAGTACCACCTACTCGCGATTTTCAAAGTATTAAACATGCTTCATAACTATCTCTCTAATATTAGTTAATAGTGACTTCTATAGTTAAACAAATAAATTGCCTTTTTTACATGTACTGGAATTGTTAGTGTGCTGCCTCTGCGATAATGAGGTTTGGGATTCTTGAACGCTAATCCTGTCTGTCCTTTCCACACTATCCATAGCCCAGGGCAATTGGTTTAACTTTAGTGTTTTAATTTCCTCTTTTGCAAAAAGAACACTGGAAGCATTATTCCCATTAACTTTTTATTACCATAATTAGTCTCTTCCATGGTTAGCTCCTAACAGCAAAGCACTCTGCTGTTACATGTCATACTTCTATGCTAAAAGCTGCACACGTGGTGAACTTTTACTGATCCTGGGTGTTCTTAATGTTTAACACTAGTATTTTTCACGCATCTTGGATTTTGCTACTTTTAGTAACTACCACAAAATAACATTTTAAAAATAATCTTTAAATGTCACGCTGCCTGGTTGCTTCTGCCCAACCCTCACGATCTGGATGTAATTCCGATTTCAATTTGTGAAGGTGAAGCACAGTAATAGCAACATACGTTGATATTAATAATGCAAACTTCTCTGCTAATTTGGTTAAGTTTGGAAAGATTTTTAGAAAAAAGAGAATTTATAATCCTCAAAACTTGAATTTTCTTAAACATCACTGGCTCAAAATTTAAACTATTTTAAAATATTGTTATTGCAGGCAAAATGCCAGCCCCTGAGCAGACCCCAATGGTGGAGGAGGGGCTGCCGCAGACAACACAGGAAACTTCCACGGGCCCGGGCATGGAACCAGAGACTACTGCCACTACCATTTTAGCTTCTGTAAAGGAACAGGTATATGCCTTGTTTTCAGCAATTCAGAAATTCAGTATGCGTTGTGGAGTTAACCGTTGTCTTTTATTGGATTGCTGGAAAAAACCAACATTGTTTCTGAAATGTGTTGCCTAGCATTGGTGTAGTATATTTTGTGGGTCAGAATGTTAGAATCTGAATATAAAGGGTTCATTTAATTGCATTGAACAGAAGCATCATTATGGTATTCTGTATCCCTTGGAATGTATGCACTGTTGTTGTAAATCAGACTTGAAATGCAGGGTTATTGTTTAAAAAAGAAAAGCTAGCGTAGAATTGATGCAACATTGAGAACCCGTCCTTTTTGTACATTCTGCAAAGTTATGTACAGTGTTACAGAAATTTGCACATAAAGGTTTTGGTATGATTAATTGTATTTTGTTAAAGAATGGGTTTTAAACTTCGAGTTTGGTTTCGGTTATCAATGCCAAGGTAGTAATATATTTTAAATCTGCAACACATTTATGGATATGTATGTATTAATGATAGTCTCTACAGGGAAGATAAAATTGTGGTTTAGGTCAAGTTCAGCCTTAATTTGTAAAGATCATTCAAGGGGAAAAAAAATTGCAGTTCTACAAAGAAACATTCTAACTAAAGTTCTTTGTTTGTGTGGGGTTTTTTTTGGTTTTGTTTTAAAACAAGTAATAGTTTGGCTCTTACTGTCAGAACGAGGAATAATGATCATCTTTCTTGGCTTAATACGTAAATTATAACATCTGAATTTCAGAATGTATCTGCTTTGCTGTTCAGAACTCCTTTTAAGATAAATCAGTACTTGATTCAAGATACTAACTCTGAATGTAAACACTTGATGTATTAGTTCTCATATGTTGTCCCATATTAATACTAAAAAAAAAAAGGTGAGAATTGGACTATATGGTCTTGATATCAACAGATTTTGTACCCATAGAACCTTCAGTCTTAAAGGAAAATTTTCTGCAGGATGATGAAATTTGGATCTTTATTTTCATGCCTAAATTAATAGTTTCAAAAGTACTTTAAGATGACAATAGCAACCCTAGTAATTTCTTAGTGATATTAAAACTAATGTTAAATCTTCCAATGCGGAAGATATTAATGCTGGAGGCTATTGAGATGCAAGTAATTGCAGTCATCTGAGTTACAGTGATCTTGAGTCTCCTCTCATCGTCTAAGACAGTAGCTTGCCTTGTGCTGTCTTACCTTATCACAAATGTAAATTAGAACTCATTTGCTTAAAGGACATTTGTGGTGATTTTAAGTTGGTCCGTTTGATTTTGCAGTTCACAAAGCACATGCTCATAATGGTAGCTTAGTTGATGAGCAGCATTGCAATAAATGTCAGTACTGTAATTGCTAGTGATCACCAGCCAATACTCTTACTGCTGTGATTACTGTCCAGAAGTGCTTTTGTGCAGCTTTGATGCAATAGTGATTGCTTAAACTGAACACACAATTATGACAGCATCGTCGATATTGGGTTGATACAGGATAAATATACAGTAACAAGGCATTTGTTAACACCCCCCTTCCTACCCAAGAAACATTTTTATCTTTTTCTGGTTCTTGGAGAAAAAATGATAATGGAATATTTCTGAATTTTGAGACCTCTTCCCTTTTCCATTCATAAAAAGACTGTTAAATATGTGGACTATTAAGTAACTCAATTCTGATGAAAGGAAAAAATAAAATTAAAATAGGATTTAATAGTTAGTGAAACACAAACTTCAGAACTGTAGCCTCACTTTAAAATGTATAGCCACATTAGAATGAATACAAGGGGGAGGAAGATGTAAATTGTACTTTGCTCTTGAAAATGATAACGTGAAAGAATTAAGAGCTGAACCGTTGCGTTCTGGTATTTTTTCTGTTGATAATAATTATGGACACTGACATATTCAACACCCTTCCTGTATGGCAGAAAGCCCAGAACAGAATATTTTCCAGTGCAGTTACTTACTTTATTAAGCTTGAACAGAAACTACTATGCTGTTTGCTATGGCCTAACTTCCTTTTATACAGGAATCTCTCTTTATTTGCAGTAAGTCTGTATTTGCAAAATAGAGTTGCCACACCTTAACTTCATTACTTCAGAAACACTTACTACAGTGGAAATACGATTCAGAAAAGCCTTTGTTATTACTTGCCAAATTGTACAAGATTTTAATTTAATAAAAACTTTTTAAATTACTACGGTAGTTCTGAAATAGGTAGATAAATTTATTGAATGACTTTAAGACTGTTCTACCATAGTGGCATAGACACAAATATATAAAAAGTTGCACTAATTAGTCTTTGAACCCTACAAGCCACTTTAAATAAGCTCTCCGTTTGTTTCTTTTTCCTATGACCCCAATCAGTTTGCAGCAACTTTTTTACCAAACTAGACTGTGTGCCCTGCACTCTGAACAGTCTCTCATTGAGACAAAATTGTCAGACAGCTGTGTAAATCTCCCTCGATTATATTTTAGGAAAGAAACATTTCAATTCACTTTTAGTGTTGTAGAATAATATGTGCAGAGCAAGCGTAATCTGCGCAGGAATTTAGATTACTGCAGCTTTGTGCTTTTCTGACAAAGCTCAAGTTTTGTTTTAATGTGAAAACACATCCCTAATTAATATAAGTGATGACACTACCACCACAAGCACCACTGGCTTTGGTTGGGGTAGGGAGGGGATAATTCTTTTACCAGGTTAAGTTGTTCTGTTTGCAGATACGCTAGTGGATATGCTTCTGGATGAAAATCAAGGGAAGGACTGACTCTTACTGGTATAAGTTGCATCTCTACTAGAGGAATTCCTTTATGAGTGCAGGGAAATTCTAAGGCTAACTGTAATGAAGCTGAAACATATTTTGGCCTTTTTTTTTTTTTTCTTTTAGTGGATTTGATGATGGGTTGTGGGTTTTTTGGTTTTGTTTTTGGTTTGGGGAGGGGGTTGTTTTCTGTGGGTTTGTTTGGGAAGTGTTTTTTGTTTGGTCGGTTGGTTTGTTTGTTTTTTTAAGAATGTGTATTTCACTTCTAAAATGTTATGAAGTGTCCATGCCATAATGGATAGCAGTATCTTAGGAAATGCTGAAACAAGTTTTAAGTAAAACTAAAGCATTAAAATATATGTGTCTATATTTCTGAATCCTGGGGAGTCCTTGGACAAAAGTTTAGTTGAGTTCTGTAGGAAGTCTCTTACCCATATTAAAAGTAAATTGACTATTTTAATACTAAAATAACAAGTTGTTACAAATTGGAGGGGCAGCATCATAGCAGTAACTTTTTTGGGGGTGGGGGGAGGGAATGTAGAGGCAGGCAGCTAGTTGCCAACTACTCCAGATAGATTTGTAGAATCGCTGCTATTTTACATGTGCAAGCCGTGTGCTGCTGAATTTGGAATGAATTGCTGCTGAACTGGCAAGATTAAATGGGATCATTTGGAATTGAATTTCCTGCTTAGCGTGTTAGTTTTCCTTTTCAGTGATTGGGCTGAGAGAAAAGGTCTCACAGGAAAAAACTACCCATCGATCCAGTTTTCGAAAGTAACATGAGTATGCCGGCTGTAATTTCTTTCCTAAGAGAGGAGCGCTTGCAGCAGTGGCAGAGGTTTTCGTTTCTTCATTCTTTAGTCTAGTTGGTTTTGATACCTAAAGATGGACAACTTTTCACCATTACTTTTGTAAATAGGTGACAATAGAATAAGAATGATCGGATATGCTTTCGGATGATTAATCGTAAATGTCTTGGGTTTTCCTAAGTGTTTTCCTAGAGGTGTTCACTTTTGTTCAACACTTCAGCAAAACCTTTTCCTTTTGTTAACTGCATGGAACCATATCATATTCTTAGAAAGTGTGCGCTTTACTCTTTTCCCCTTTATTGTTTAAGTACAAAATTCTTTACATAGTTCTTGACGTGTTTTTTTAGGGTTTGTGGGGGGACGAGGGGAAAGGCAAAACCCTAAGTTTTTCAGATGGAAGTGGAGGAAAGAATGCATTCTCCATACAGCAAAGAATTTATTATTGCATGTTTATAAACATCTTTACTAGAATGACAGTATTTTGATATTGTTTGGGAGATTTGTTTACCAATTCAGATACGTAGTGCTTTATGTCAGGTACTCTGTAATCCAACTGTGTAGGCATGTCGTTTCAACAAGATACCTGAAAAAAAGACTTATTAAATGCACTTGCAGTAATTAGGCACAAACATTGAATAGTCTCACTTTGAAATTCTGATTTGCATGTATCTAGTGATCAATTAGTTGGATAAATGTGCATCAGTTCTGAAATGAAGGCGGTACTTTTTATCAAATGGACTTCCAAGCTTCGCGTGAGTGAAACAAAAATCTTTGTCAACGTTTTCTGAATGACTGGAAGAACTGTTTTTTTTCCAACTCTCTTAATATTGTGTTCAATTGCATAGGTCATTGTTCCCTATTTAATCCCAGAATTTTGAAGTTTACTGTTCGTGCTGTTTACAAGCATTTCCAGGTTTGGTGAATCAAGTCTGAGAAGTCCGCTTCCCAATGCTTTTATTCTAGGACAAAATTTATGCCACTCCTGTCTCAGATGAAACAACTAACTCATTTCCTTAATCAAAGTTATGTGTAGTCCTTCATTCATATGAAGGTCTAGAAATTAATTTTGCTTTCTAGCATGTGCTGTTAGGCTTCTGAGGAGAAAGTCCCCTTGAAAAGGAGTTGCCTAGAACCGTGGGTACCCCTGAAATATACTGGAGTATTTATACCTTTTGTAATGCTTTATGTTTAGATTACCAGCCTGTCTACTCAGCAGCAAATGAACTCTAGTCACCAGCTGGCAGAACAGCATACTTAGCTTCGGCACCCATTTAAAACAACCTAGCATTGTAACAAACAGTTTCCAAAGAGGATGCTGCTCAAATGTAGTCAGTGAGTACCTCAAGTGGCGGTCTTCCTTTCTACCATTGACTAAGAGCAAGCTTTCTATGAACTGCTTAAATTTTCATCCCTGTTCAGCTAGAGCAGCACTAAACGGTTTTACCAGACTAGTGAACAATGCAGGCATAAAAGTATTAAGGGCTTTAATGGTCTGCTGCTGTTGAATACAGAGTAAGTGTGATCAGCCAATAATTGTAGCTGTGTCATTTCACATCCTGTAATCTGTGATTCTTTTTACCCTGTCCAATTTTTTTATCTTTTGTCTTCTATTTTGGAAGATACTGAAAGCATGCAAATGCAGTTGTGTGCGTGAGTAAACTTTATTTTTATGGAAAATGTTAAGGTTGATCTAACATGGTTAGTTAAAAGTACAGGGTTTTTTTTCTTAATAGATTCTGGTAGAGAATTTAAATATTAGATCACTACAGTATGATATTCGTGTTAGAAAAATACAGTATTCAGTGTGTTTTTAAGTAGTCAGTTTCTTGATCTAGCTCTGAATTACGGGAAGTGGAAACGTAGAACTCTGCATAGATCAGTGTAGGAGGTTAATGTGAAGAAAGTATAAATGAACTTAATTTTGTTTGTCCTCTTCTTTGTTGCACAGTTGTATCATAAAAATGTTCAAAATGTAATTGTCTTTTCTTTAGCACCATTTGAACTTTCGTAGGCAATGGGAGTTGTGTGTCTCTGCACTGTAGGTTGCAGTTGAATGAGAAATAGTAAATGCAAGATAAAAATATTCCTCTCAAATGTGGGCTACGCTTTCTTAGATCATCAGCTCCAACTACTGGAAGATGCTCAGCTGAATTGTTCAATAGGTAACATTTTTATGATTAGGAAAGTGTTTCATAGTTCAACTTAAAATTGCCTTCTTAATATTTCGTGGTGTCATTTGGCAATTGAAGCAACTTAGCATATCCCAGTGTTGCTACAACTTGAAATAACATCCCATCCTAGCCCTGTCTTCTACCACAGCAACCGTTGAGAACTGGTAGAAGCCAAGACGCTGCAAGAGGTGCATCGCTCTGTCAATGGCATCATCTCTCTCAGATGTCCCAACTTGCCCAATCTGACTAGCCAGGCATGTAGCATTCAAAAACAGTTTGTGACTTGTCTTCACTGCTTGTGCCATTGCTGCTGATTCTTGCATAGTTGTCACCAGAAAACCTTCAGTTAGCCAATTGGTCCACCGTTTGTTTAAAGTTTTAAGTTACCTGTGTTTTGTCAGAGGTTTTCAAATCACAACAGGGCAGGAAGAAAGTAATTTTTATTTTTCAACATTGTGAATGTAGGCTCCTCATTCTCATCCACGTTACTGAGGGATAAAAGTTCCTTGTTAACAAAAATGGAAGTGTTGGGTCTCTGCAACGTGGTATCATAATGGGATGCAGATAGAAAGCTCAGAATTGCCTCTGAACCTTCTTTTATTATCCAAGGACTGCAACAGGAAAATTACAGTCTTCGTGGTCAGTCATACAAATTACATTCCCCTTACTTAGCTGTTTTCAAATATTTGCTGTTAATAGCCCGGCATAGTGTATTGGCAATTGTTTTCATTTGCCAGGGAGCCACAAGCCTGTCGGAGGTACTCAGCTTTCAAATGAAGAGAGTATGTTGTTTTCAGCATTGGTATAACTTGTCTCATCTGTATCTTGCGGCAGTGAAGACCTTACAGTGTCTTCTTGAGTGAGATCTCAACATCATTGCAGGCAAATTACCACTTGGCATGCAGAGCTTGCCAAGTAAGAGCTGTTATTGGTCACCTGGGGTGTACACTACAACGTTGACACCCCAGGCAGGGTTTGTCCCTCCTCTAGAAACTTCAGCCTCTAAAAGGAAATTACACAGCTCTAAAATTTGATGGGTTTTGGTTTTCACTCTTGGAAGCTTGTCTGCCTGTAGTCTGTGTGATTGCCTTTCCAAAGCAAGTTGCTTTCTTCTCTTTCTTTCTTGAACCATGTATATGTTTCCTGTTCCTTAAATGTAATTGTTTTGAAAGCCAGCATTTTTTGTAGCTTGATGTTAAGAAAGATGGTCTGTGGTTTTGCAGTGGAATTTAGGTTATGAATACAAAACCTGTAGTTTTATAAGGTGATTAAGTAGTTACTGCTGAACAGGTGAATAGAATTATAGAGCTTTTTTGTCCCTCGATGTACATTGGATAAAAAGTAGCTCTGGCCAAGGCATTGTAGTACATACGTTTCAGAAGATCTGGCTGGTCCTTTTGATGCAGTATGGCAGTGTATTCTGTAATCTACATCTATAATTTTAGCATGTTCTTGCCACATAGACGTTCTTTTGCAAATGAAAACAAGCTTATTAATTGTTTCATCTGACTCCTGTCATGTCATTTTGTCACAAGCCAGTACTACAAAAATCACTTAATTGTGATTTTTGCCTAGGGCAGCAGCTTCTCTGTGGTGCTAGCAGCCAGCATTGTGTGGGAGCATCCTGTTTGAGGAGCATGTTCTCCCACTGCTTTCAGAGAAGCTGGCTAGAGAAACAAATTCAAATAGATTCCTGCAATAAATAGTATACTGTCTGATAGATAAACGTGGTGGTGGTAGGTATCCATTCAGAGTGGTATAAAATGTCATTATAAGGAAGCATAAGCTATGAAGGTGGTCAATGCACTTATGTAGAAATGGTTAGGACTTAGTTTTATGTAATAATACGATGATTTAAGCTAAAAGAAAAAAAGGCTTAACACGTGAGGTATTCCAGCTGTAAAGAAGATGGTACCTCTAAAATTATTCCTCTTATGTGTTTATGCAGGTACTTAAGACATATCAACTGCAGCTGCAGATATTTAAGAAGAGACATACAAAAGTCAGCATTCATTGTTTCAAAAAGTATGTAAACTTTGCTACTTCATTGGAACCACAGGCTGCACACATTAGAGCATTACTCAGACTAGAAAAGAGCTGAATTTTTTTTGCTGTTTTGCTTGCACTTGCAAAAATACATTAGATCTTCCTAAGCATCATCATGATTTAAAAATGGCAAATTAGTTGCATGCCTTTTACACCTTTGCAATTCAGTGCACAGTGAATTTTTTTTTTTTTTTTGTCAGCACCAAAATATGAAGTTATGAAGAACATCGTAAATAGACAACTGATGGTGTTCTCCAAAATAACAGCGCAAGTACCTGAGAGGAAGTGGCCAAACATGGCTTGGTGGTTTTTTCCTCTTATTTCTACTTAGCACAGTTTTTCTGATAGAATAGTAGCGAATTTTACTTTTTAAACATAGTATAAATAAATGAAGTAAAATTTATTGCTGTGTTGTCCATTTGTTGCATTCACCTCTTCCACCCCCAAGAAAAACAGAAGTACGGTTCTTTTGTTTTAACTGGCTTTGGATTTTTGCAGTGTGGGGAAAAAATAGGGGTTTTACTTAGATAGGCAATTTGTTACGTCTGATGTTGTGCAACTACCTATACCAATTTTATATCACAATGTTGTTTTTTTAAGAGAAAAATTGTCTGTATTAAGAGCTCTGTTGGGCATGCCACACAATGGTCCAATACTAAATGTATATCTTTCTACATCATTCTGCCAGTCAAAACCAAATTGTATAATTTTCTAGATAGGGATTACACTCTCACTGTGAAGACCAAACTGCATAAGTTTAAGACATTCTATATCAAGTTAGAAGATGAATTATCAGCAGAAAAAGAGTTCTTCCCTTTTCCTACTGTGTTGTTTTCAGTTAAAGTAACTGAAATTAATTTAGTTTTAGAAAAGATTTTTGCCTCAATTTTCAGTGGGAGTCTCTTGCCCCCATCTCTCAAGTCCCTGAACCTCAGGGCAGGTATGACATCCCTTCCACTGTAAGTGAAGATCAGGTTTGAGACCACCTGAGGAACCTGAACACACATGTCCATGGGACCTGATGAGATGCATCCCAGGGTCCTGAGGGAATTGGCTGATGTAGTTGCTCTCATGTTTGAAAAGTCATGGCAATCAGGCAAAGACCCCAGTGACTGGCGAAAGGGGAACATCACAGCTGTTTTTAAGAAGGGTAAAAAGGAGGACCCTGTCCTGACCGACCAGTCAGCCTTACCTCAATGCCCAGTAAGATCATGAAGCAGATTCTTCTGGAAGATGTGTGGAAACGTGTGGAAACATATGGATGATAGGGAGGTGAAGCCAACATGGCTTCACCAAGGGCAAATTGTGCCTGACTAATCTGGTGGCCTTCTACAATGGAGTGACTGCATCAGTAGACAAGGGAGGAGCTCCTGCCGTCATCTACCTGGACTTCTGTAAGGCCTTTGATATGGTCCCCCACAGCGTTCTTGCCACTAAATTGTAGAAAGACAGGTTTGTTGGATGGACTGTAAGATGGATAAGGAATTGGCTGGATGGCCATGTCCAAAGAGTTATAGTATGGCTCCATGTCTAAGTGCAAACCAGTAACGAGTGGTGTCCGTACTGGTACCAATGCTATTTACGGTCTTCATTGGTGACATAGACAATGGGATTGAGTGCACCCTCAGCAAGTTTGCAGGTGAAAGCAAGCTGAGTGATGCAGTTGTTTCACTTTGCTAGAGGGAAGGGATGCCATCCAGAGGGACCTTAACAGGCTTGATGTGTGGGCCAACAGGAGCCTCATGAAGTTCAAAAAGGCCAAGTGCAGGGTCCTGCACCTGGGTCAGGGCAATCCCCAGTATCAGTACAGAATGGGGGATGAATGGATTGAGGGCAGCCCTGCAGAGAAGGGCTTGGGAATATTGGTAGATGAAAAATTAGGTATGAGCTGGCAACGTGTGCTTGCAGCCCAGAAATCCAGCCGTATTCTGGGCCGCATCAAAAGAAGTGTGGCCAGCAGGTTGAGGGAGGTGATTCTCCCCCTCTACTGTGCTCTTGTCAGACTCACCCTGGATCCAGTTCTGGGGTCCCCAGTACGAGAAAGACATGGACCTGTTGGAGCGGGCCCAGAGGAGGGCCACAACAGCGATCAGAGGGCTGGAACCACTCACCTGAGAAGAAAGACTGGGAGAGTTGGGGTTGTTCAGCCTGGAGAAGAGAAGGCTCCAGGGGGACCTGATTGTGGCCTTTCAATATATAAAGGGGACTTATAAGAAGGGAGGTGAAAGACTTTTTACCAGGGCCTGTAGTGACAGGATAAGGGGCAATGGTTTTAAACTGAATGAGGGCATATTTAGACTGGATACAAGGAAGAAGTTTTTTTTATCATGACTGGAACAGATTTCCCAGAGGAGTTGTGGATACCTCATCCTTGGAAGGTTGGACAGGGCTTTGAGCAGCCTGGTGTAGTGAAAGATGTCCTGAAATCCTCAAAAATCCGAGGTGATTATTGGAATTGGGTGGACCTTTATTTTCCAGACGAAGAATTGGAATATAGTCTGAGGAGTTCTCAGGGAGGGTGGGAAGGAAACTGTATACCTATTAATACTGTATAAAGAAAGCACACTATGAAATGAGAAAAATATAGCATATCTTCCACTTTCTGTATTTTATCTTGATCCCTTTTCTGTGCTGCAAAAACACAGTATTTTCTGTAGCTGTTACACTTTCGTTGTGTTTTAGAGAAGACCTCTCTTGCATTGGTCATTCTTTTAGTGTCAGTGGGGCGCTTTTGTCTTTTAAACCTGTAATTGTTTTACATCTGTAAAATATAAATCATTATTGATTTTTCTGATGATCTCAATTATCTGGTTCATCTCTTAAGCACCTTTAGGACAGAAGTGTGTGACAAATTAGTGTAAAAAGCTGTGGTTGTGTAGATGCAAGCTTGGTCGACAAGCCCAGATTTTATTTTCCCTCTGGTGTATCTGATTTCTGCTGTTGTAACTGTTGGAGCTGGAGTTTTGTCCTGTTTCCTTTGTTACATGCTCCTTTTTAATTGATTCACTTTTTGTAAAAAGGCTTTCTAGACAATGTCGACCTTTTTGTGGGATTTGGTAATTTACTGTAATTTTTTTCCTTCTGGAATGCAAAACAGCAAAAGTTGCCTAGTGATAACGTTTGCCTTGTAAAATGCCTTCCTGCAGAAATACACGTGAGCTGGTGTAAAGGACTGTGTTAGAGTGCAGGAGAAGACAGCAAAGAGAGGAGAGAGCGCAGATGAATGTCTGTTCGTAGCATGTATTAAGAGTATGTTTTCTAGAATAATGTTATTAATGCCTCTGCCTGTAATTAAAAAACAAATTAATAGAGACTGGTTGAATGGAAGCAAATAATGGCTAGCGTATGTTTATTTTATTCATCTAATTAAAAGATCAGTAAGTAACAGTAGGCAACTTGAGTCTTCTGTTCAAATTCATAGTTTGTATCAATGACATTGCTATTTAAATATGGATTTTAAAGTAAGGAACAGGAAACAGCTTTAAACATAGGGTAAATGTTTTCTATTTCTGCAAACAAGCAGTGCAATACTGTTTATTTTAAAGATTTATGTGTTACATGCTATATAATACATCATGTTTTACTTGGGAAGAAGCTTGTCTTGCTGACATTCACTTCAAAACTTAGAGCTTCAGCATCTGAGGTTTGTTTGTTTGTTTTGTGTTTTTTTTTTTTAAATCATGGCATTCTCCTCTAGCATGTTAATGACTGGCTGGTAAATCAGCTTTTAGGTGGGTATATTATCTATATTCAGACTTAGAATTGAAAAATCTATTCTCATTTATAATGTCTGACTTTTTTTGCTTAATACACATTTTAATATTTTCTCTCCAAAACACAAATTGTCTAAATGAACTGACTGGGTGCATATGTACCTACCTCTTTGGTATAACATGAATTTGAATCATGCTGAGACCTGGTATCAGACTGTGACGACTGGGTCTCTGCTACTGGGTGCAGTTACATGTCATACAAACCTTCTGATATTACCCATACTTTCTAGTCCATATACAGGCCCTTAAGATTTGCTGTGGTCTGCAGGTTATCATGTTCATGAGGCTTTTCATATCAGGTCTCAGGATTAAAAGGATTTTAATGTCTTTCTCTGAGCATTATGTTCCAAAAGCCTTTTACAAAGGCTGAGGTTTGGTGCCTTTGACCAAGAAATGTAACAAAAGGTGAAATAGCACATCTCTACCCTCAGCCAGTTTGAAATAATAAATTTTAAGTTTTTGAATACTGAAGTCAGAACATAGCGTAGCTTAGGATTTGAGGTTTTCAATTGGAAAGGTTAGGATACAATATTTTCCAGTATACCTCTGTTATAGATGAAATTGAGGATTGACTTTATAGGCACCGATTTTGTTAGATTGTGGCAACAGAAGGATATACAAAAATTTTAATTGCAGGAGGAATAAAATCCACAAATACTTAAACATGTTTTTCCTTTTGTAACAGGTGATAAATCAATATTTGCATGAACCACTGATTTAAAGAACCATTAAATTCCCACTTTAATCTTCTAATAGTTTATTCCACTAAGGAAGAGTCAAAACAAGAAACATGATTGTGATGAAACAGTGATTGTTTCGGAATTAATCCACACCCATTTTTTAACATCAAGAATGCTTTTCTTTTTATTTTGAAATTTCAGGAGCTCCAATTTCAAAGACTTACCAGAGAACTGGAAGTGGAAAGGCAAATTGTGGCTAATCAGCTAGAAAGATGTAGGCTTGGAGCAGAATCACCAAGTATCGCCAGCACAAGGTACAAGTCCTGATGACTTTACTTTCATATGTCCCATAAATTAAAGGTCTTTTTAGTGGTGCTTATGTCCTACATACAGATATTTTCACTGATAGCTGTTCACCTTCCATTAGTATCTCAAGTATAAAAAAAAATGCAGACTTGCTATGAAGAGTTATGGGACAGTTTAAAGAGGCCTCTCTTATCATTGATTACATTTTCAATAGAGTGTATGTAAAGCTTTAATTTCTCTTTAAATATGTTGAAGTTTGTTTTTAAGATTCAGCCAAAGAGAAATACAGTAGACATACATATTTGTGTCAAAGTAACAGTGCTAGTTAAATGCAGTAATCCAATTATATATTTTTTTTTTTCCTGAATTAGCTATCTAGTTTCATTCAGCTTTTCTGAAATACTTTTTGTTGTTATATTTGTTTTCAGGGAACATCTTATAAGTGTATTGTTAGCATATTTAAATAGTGTGAAACATACCTAATATATTTTTACATACAATAACTATAGCAAAGCATTTTATTAATATTTCAGCTTTAACTAGTATTATGATTTTCTTTTTTTTAATTCCTTAGCAAACTTTTTAACTCTAAATGTGTTTGGGCACTCCTTTATCTCAAGCATATTAAATGATTGGTAGCTTTTGATTCTGAAAGCCTAGGTAACAGTGTGTTCTCTCATCAAACATTTATACCTGCATTTTGGGTTACAGCGTGATCTCCTGCCTTAAATACTGTTTTTTTCTATATTCTTTCAGCAATAAATTTGGGTATCATTCTGAAATGTTTCCTCCTGTGGCCATAATAAATATTTCTGTAAGTTAAATGGAAAGCTTTTCCTACAAAAACTTAAGAAACAGGAGGTGATTATTCAAAAATGAGTTTTAAAAATCCAGTGTACCAGCTAACACAGCTGGTTTTTATACATCAAACTACTTGACCAGAGTTGTCATTTGACAGTATTGTTACTAGCATGAGAACTTTTGTTTAATAAACTTTGAAATAGTCAAAAATACTCCTTGGACAAGGTGACTATTTTATACCCTTCATGCTTGCCTATCGTCCCTCTAGATCCACATAGTTCTCCCGCTGTTGCTCAGATTTTGTTCTGAAAGCTAAAAAAGTTAAATTCCTGTGGAAGAATAAGTAAAAAGCCTCAGTTATTTTATGGCTCCGGCCACCTTTCATTCAGTCTTGAATGTTCATTTTCAGTGAACTTGCCTGAGTAATACAAAGGAGAAGGTTTTTCTACGTCCCAGGTCCAGAGAATTTCACGTACAAAGAACACCAGAGTTGGCTTATCCCACAGATACTGTTGTGTAGCTTTTGAAATAATGTACAACTACCTGTTTCTACACAATAAGTTAGATCCTATACTTCTATCAAATACTATCATTTACCAAGATGGAAAACATAATTTATAACAGCATGGAGTCATTTCTTCTTTTGGTTGCTTCCTTATGGATAAATGATGTTTATTTGTGTAAAAAAAAGATGATGAAAGTTTAGGGGGAGAAAATACTAGCACAGAAGTTGGTTTGTAGTATACTTTGGTACGAGTACGTTTGTGAATCTAGATAACCTCTTCAAGCTCTTGTTTTCTGGGCCATAAATTTTTCATAGTTATTGATAAAATATTTTACACATTTAAAATTAAAGCCTAGTTATATTTTCAGTTCTTACAGACACCACTGTATGCTGACCACTGCTCCTGGTTTTCTAACTTTTTTTACCCCAGCGGAGTCAGGTCTTGTATAGATGAGGATGCTATTCTACATTACTTTTTTACTGAGGGACACAGGATGAAAACTTGGTTTGGACAATATGCTCCGAGATGTGTATGTCCTTGGTTAATTTTTTGACTTACTCTTTAATGTGGATATTCCTTTTAAGAGATGTTGAGAAGCTTGGGGCGGGGGGGAATCTGTATTTGAATTAGATGCTTTCATTTCTTCACAACCAGTTGCTTCCAGTGTAGTTAGAAAGAGTTGTTGAAAGAATCAAGGTAAAACAATCTCTTAGAGCAGTATCACAGCAGCCACAAATATAGCAGCAACATTTATAGCTATAAAAAGGTACATGTGTTTCCACAAACTAGGTGATGTAAATGTTTTGCTAAGGCTGACAAGAAATTAAATAAACATGAAGAGGGCATGGAGAAGAGGCTTGGAAACGGAATGGCGTGTTGAGAGATTGGTCATGGACAGCTAGCAGCCTGCTCCCAGAAATACAGAGAAGTTAAGCATTTAGAGAGCAAGATGATGTTTCTCCTAGCCAGATATAAGAATTGTCCAATAGTCTTACCTAAAAAAAAACAAACCAAAAACAAACCCAAACAAACAAAAAACAAACAAACACAAAACCAAAGCAATGGCAAAAACTAAAAAAGCCAGCAAAACTAAATCATAAGATGCATACACCTTTTTATTTTTATCCTTTGTTCAAGTTTTCTGTCCCTGAGGAAATCAACAATACTTTCTTTCAAAGATAGTGCTTTAATCTCCTTTAATGTGGTTAAAAAGTTCGGGAGCATTTCATTTCAGAGGTCCAACTGAATGTTTTATTGACCTCGGTGGTCGTAGCCATGTCTCCGATTTACGCGCTTTTAAACTGGATTCCTGCAAGCTGGCGTTGGCCTGGAGGTGGTGCTGCTTTGCAAATAAGATGCTGACGTGAAGTCGCAGGTACTTTTGCGGCAGCATATGCCTGTCTTGGTGGCTGCAGCTTGGGCTTCAGGGTGTTCTGGGTGTCAGTCAAGTCATCCCTCTGAGCCAGCTCATTGCCCACTGGCACAACTGCCAGCCCAAGGGAAGTTGTGGTGACAGCTAGCAAGGGAATGGGGAAATGCAACATCGGTACCTTAAACCAGCTTAAACTTCTCTGCAGCTAGTACGTGTAGCTTCTCAGCTGGTCTTCATGGCCGTGAGCCCAAACGCTAGCACAGTACGGAGTGCAGGCCGTGCAGATGTACACCTGGAGCAATCCATCTGGAGGTAGGCACCGGTGATCAGGCTCTCACCTACGTGAGTGCGCCTGAGGACTCTCCTTTCAGAAGCATGGTTTGTTCTGTTACTGCTAGTCCTTAGGAAATGTGTGTATCGCTTTGTACACATGGACAAAGCAAAACAAACAGAAGGTACTTGTAGTTTAGGTTTGTTAGCCTGTCACCCACCCGTAGTACGACTATATTGTAAGTGCAAGCAACGCACAGGAGCAGATGGATGTTTTGCTCTCTTAAGAGGAGTGTAAAAGATGAGAACAAGAGCAGATCTGCAGATCCTAAGCAACTGTAGTGTAATGGGTGGATAAGGAAGCACTAGATCAGCTGCAGCCCTGGATTCCAATACAGCTTTGTTTTTGTGTACCTGTACTTTTCTGTTAAAATTATCTCTTCTCATAATTATTTTTATAAATGGGTATCGTGCTCAGCACTTCTAAGATCTTTCATGGCATCCTGTACACTTTCAAACCTCTTAAGAGCCTGAAATGATACGTGATCAGTGTTACATGTAAGTATTAAATATTTTTACCCGTGTTGTGCACTACAAGATGGGAGATGATAGACTGGGAAAAACAACATGAGGTTTCAGTTGTATCTTCTTACGTTCGTTTCATGCTATAATGTACGTGCACAAGGTTTCTGTGAAGAAGCCCCTGGGCTGTTCAGCCTCCCGTACAAACAGATACAGCACTGCAGCTAACTTTCCATCTGTGGTGTCACTGATTCAGCTGGATTCAGTTCTGGGCTGCCAGGTGTGTCGGAGTATGCGCTGATGCAGGTAGATACCAATATGTATCAAGGGTCAGTAGTTAGGCTCGGTTTATAAAACACATTGCCTCACCTCTCGGGTGGGAGTTGGCTGCATGACTCTCACAGTCGACTAATTATTTTTGTGAGTTACCTGTGGTGTGCAACTTGTGAAAACTGGGTGGTGTTGGCAACCACAAGGCTCATGCTTACTAATTTAGTTGTAAAATAGTGCACTCATAATAGCAGCTTGTCACAAGCACTTTAACAAAAGAAAAGTACATAAATGGCACACTAGATTTCATCAGAATGCAAGCCCTTTAGGCAGTACGGTAAATAATCAAAAAAATTTTAACACTTCAAGTACTGAACAGTCAGTTCGAGTAATAATGTGCCTACCTGAAGTCTTTTAGAGTTTTGCAAAATTAAATGTATTTCATAGCTACTAGGATGGTTTATTTTCTCTGCTCTACATAGCAGATAGTCGTCGTTTCCCAATGCCAACTAAAATACAGTGGGCACTTTCTGTAGTAGCAGAAAATATTCCAAAGTGATTCGGTAAAATATTGCACTCTGTGGCTGAACACTGTAAACTTGCTGTGAGACGACCACGTATTGTATTTCGTGGTCACGCATTTTTTTCTCTCATAAAATGCGAGAATGCTTATAAAGAGTGTAAACAGAGCAAGTAGTTTTGCTTGAAAGCCAGCACGCCGTCGTCTGACGCTGTGTAACTTTTGTTCCACTTGAGGAGCACTAACGTGCGAGACGCTTCCAAACTGTGCGCCGCCCCACGCTCCGGGCATTCCACGGCGTGCAGCAGCAGGCTTATCCTGACCAGACTGTTCGCAGTGAGCTGCTCTGGCTGTAATTATCCTTACAGAAACTAGTTTCATTTTGCTCGTATGACGTATCAAATATTGCAGTGGTTCCAAAAGGTATATTTGAAATTGCCTGCATATGTTGCAATATATGTGATGTTACCAAACTTTTGTGGCAAATTATAAGCTCCATAAAAATTACCTGTAGAATCAGTTTGTGCTTTCAGGGCAGGAAGAGGGAAGGAATCTCAGTAATTTAAACTTTATTAATTTATTTACGCTAGTATTACACTTACTGAAATTTGAAAACAAAACAATTAAAGAGCTACATTAAATTTAAAAGTAAGTAAGAAAAGACATACTTAATTTTCTTTGCAGAGCTTCAGCATACAATAAAAGCTGGGCTAAAAAGTATTCGACAGAATTTAGCTAAGTAATGAATAATTTTAAATCAAGATCTCCTGGTTGATCATCATAGAGCTGTTGGAAGATTATTTTGGGCACAGATATTAATAGTCCATTTATCCTAACAGTTTAGAAGAAATGATGACTAATTCAGTCACTAGTAGCTAGCTAGGAACTACTTGCCACGTTAGATGAAATAACTGGTCGTCACGTCACCTGGCAGTTGCGGACGCTAAACGTGCGGAGGAAGTACCCATCTCTGTTGCAGAATGAAGGAATCTCCTTTTGTTAGAAACTGGTCCATGCTATGATTGTTTCAGGCATTACAGTTTGTTCTTACTCTCTTATAATTATTCTTTAATCTAGCTGTAGAATTTCTGTTCTCTATATTACAAATAATTACATGCAAAGAATTGGTTTTTATTACATTTTGGACTGTAATGATATCTTGTGACGTTAACTTCAGAACTTGAGAACGGACTGTGTTAGGTTTATTCTTCTGTTTTAAAAACAGTCTCATTGAGTGTCTCTTCCTCTGTCTTTACTATTTGATTGAACTTTGAAATGCCCTTACTTTAGAATTGTCTCAGGAAATGAACTTGTTTTTTCTTATCTTTCATTTCTGCTAATCCTCTAGTAGGGAAAAAAAAAAAAAGGGAAAAAGAAAAGAATTAGAACAAAGATCGGAACCATCGGTCTATAAATACATCAGCAAATTTTCATGATTTTTTTTCATGTTTTCTTCACAGCCTGGTTCAGGTTTGCTTTTTCGACTGTACCTACGTGTTAGAAGTTTCCATTGATGTGTGTGTTTCTGGTTTGTACAGTTTCTTACTTGCCTACTTCAGGTCTTCAGGCCATCCTGGGAATGCAAATACAGTAAGAACCATGCTTGTAGGTAGTTTCATTAGTGGTTATGGTGGACATACAACCTTTGTGTATGCATTATGTGTTGCATATTTTCTAGGTTGTAGTTTTACCAGATGACTTCAGGAAGCATCCTAGGGTCCCCTGCTCTAACTTTTAGGGCCTAAAGAGTCACTATATTTCCAGTCAATCTATCATTTAATAAGGCTAATTAAGGTGTTCCGCTTAGTGAGCAGGTGATCAAAAGCACTTAATCTTGAGATACAGAAGACCTCATTCCAAGTCTCTGATGCTGAATGCTATGTCATTCCTTCAGCGCTTCAGCTGTGGCACTCAAGCAGCGTCAACTGTTTGTTTAAAATTACAGGGTGTGCTATCATTTGTCTTGAGTCCACAGAAATTTAGAAATGCTTATTTTTGCATGTCTACATCAAAAATGAGTGAAACTTGCGAAGTTTCTTGTTAGAGCTCCAGTATTTGTATTTTTGTTTTCTGTTTACCCAGACTGTAAGCCTTTCTGAAATTCCATCAAAGTTTTTGGATGCCAGTAGCATTGAGGAATTTTGGGAGGTTTTTTTATGCAATTTGCTGATGTTCAAATATGAAAAAAAAATGTAGCTTACTGATGAGTTGCTCTGGTGATAAATTGAAGAGTGATGATTTAATATTGACTTCAGTGGCATATATAAATACTTATTATCTTACCCAATAGTAGACTGGGCTACAAAATAGGATTGTTATTTTTACTGTGAATGTACATCTACTGCACACTACAGATTGTGATGCAGTAAGTGACCGTGAGCCAGCTGAATTATGGTAACTGCTCGTACGAGGGCTCATGCAAGATGACCTAAAGTCTCTAGTGGACAGTTGTGACGTATCAGGTAGTACGTGTTAACCTGTCGCCCTCTGAAAATGCCCGAAGCGCTGAAAGGGCAGTGAGTGCCATGGTAGCTACTGTGATGCATCATTTAGCTAAAATAATACTTGAAGGACTGTTAATTCTTTCTGAAGATAGTCAAACATGACAGAGACCTACAGTTTGAATTACTGTTTTGTGGTACCGGTAGGAAGACGCTGGCGATGGGTGGTGTGCTGTTACTGCTGTCAGTGCCGGCTGTGCGCGGTGTCAGGCAGCACAGGGCTGTAGGGTGGCAGCAGTGTGCTGCTGTCCCTGGCGCTGGTGTTGCCTCTGCGGCTGCCTGCTCCGGGGGCTTGGGAGTCTCAGTCGCTTCTCAGCGTTGGCTTTCAAACTGAAATAGCATCCTTCGGTATGAGTGACCACATCTGGGCGTAGTGTTCCACATACAGCTTTCTGAATTCATACCCAGAGCATTAGTGCTTGCCTGTGTCTGCTGAAAACATCTAGTGAGTCGTCGGACCACTTGCTCTTGGTGGCAGAGCTGTTCGATTTTTGTATGTGGGACATAAGATGGCGATGGTACTTTGTATAGTGTCTAGCGGAGTGGGTACGGGAATTAGGCATATTAGTGAAACCAAGAAGATAGCTATTAGAAAGTTGACTGAAAATTACCTCATTTAGTTAAAATATTTGTGAAAACTTCTGTTAACCTGTATCAAAAAGAAAAACAAAAATATGAAATCTCGTTAGACTGATTTTGATGGTTGCCAGTTGCTTGTAATGTGTATCACAAGTTTATGGAGTTTAATATATGCCATTTTATTAGAAAAATCCCCCTCTACCAAGAATTTACAGTTATACAAAGCTTTAAGCCTTCATACTGCGTATAATTGTAAACATGTTCTTGATGTAGATATTTAAAATGGAAGATGAAGGACAAGTAAAACAATACATTGTCTTAAGAGGCACTTAAGTTTTGGCTGGCAGCTCTGCCTAAGCAGCAAGCACGAATCTCTGTGAATAAACCATTTGCTACTGGGTGCCTGACAGAACAGATGTATTCCAATGATGAAAGCTTAGCCAAGCAGTAAACTAAAACACTAAAGAAGTATGTGTGAAGTACATACATTTTCAACAGAATTATATATTTAGCTTTTTACAGCTTTTCACCGTTTTAGAAATATTTAATAAATAATATGTAACTTTTTCAGCTGTTGCCTTTTTTTTGATGACAACAGTGATATATTCAAGCAGTTAAGACAGGCAATGGAAATCGCTACTTTTCTCTCAAGCAGTAGTTTAAATCAGAAATACATTTCATCTTATGGAATACTTGCTAAGATAATGGGCTAAAACTGTTTCATGTCATATAATACCAGCAAAAGATGTATGTAGCGCTAAGAATTTAACTGCCCAGTCTAGAAACTGAAGATCATAGTTGTGTTTACATAATTTTTAAAAAATAGCGTACTGCTTAAGACATCTCAACAAAAATTAGAAATCTGCGATTTTATTATATTGTAGTATTGTTCTCATACACAGCTACTGTCAGAGACCTGTCCGTGACCTTGACCGGCCAGTTCTGCCTTTGAAGTGTGGCCAAGTCCTTGAGCTGTCATAGCCATTCAACTGAGAGGAGGGTTGATCTCCTTTTCTAACTTGGAAATCCAAAGCTGGAAAGTGTTTGTCTGAGATCTGTCTCTTGAAGGATGTAAAATGGTACTAGTGATACTTAGTATGTTTTGTCTCTAAGTGACTTCATAAAAAACCTTTTCCATTTATCAGGTTATTGTTTTTTTCCAGATTGGCAGCTGGTTCAATTTTGTGTCTAAGACATCAGCTTTAAACTAAAGCTGTAAGATGGCAAAGAAAAGGTGTGAAGTTAAGAAAGGGGGAAAAAAACCCAAACAAACAAAACAGACAAAAAAATTCAGATACTTATGAAATACAAATGAGGAAAAAAATGCAAAAGATCAAAAAAAAAAAGTGAATAGATTGATTTCAGCAGAGTTTGTATGCATGCTCCATCTTCAGTTACCAAATATTTGTGTTACTGGCTAAAAAAATTAAGTGTTTCAGTGTATGTATTTTATATGCACTTAGTGTAGAGTTATGTTTATATTTCACTTATTCTTTGTGCTCTTGTGAAGCAGATTGAGAAGGGAAGAGGAAATTCTTTTTGTGTACGTGACCGTATGTCTGATATTTTATCTATGGTTTCCTTCCATAGCATTTTAAAATAGCAGCTATACTGTAATAATATTTATCTCTAACTTCTTTAATTGAAAACTATATACGTCATACCAAACTGTTCTGAAAGAAAAATATAATTTCTGCATGTCTTTCCTACTAACCTAATTCTTTTTCAAGGATAATAGTGGGCTAAAGCTAAGTATTTTTAGAAGTGCAGGGCACCACGTGTAGGCTCTCTTTGGATACGTTACATGTTCCCGTCAGGAAGAGGCAGCCTAGTGACGAGTTCATGGCAGCAGCGTCTCATTGGTAGTGCAGTATTTGACCACACTGGTTTTTAAACAGTGGAATAAAATGCATTAGGCTTGCTTATCAAAGCTGAAAGATTTGGTACCTTCAAAACATTTCATCTGTAAGGTGACAAAATTAGATGATGAAGTCAGTAGGTGGTAGATATTGGACTTCTGCAAAAATAACTAATAAAAATCAAGTTAAATTCTTAACCAGTTTAATTGTTCATGAAGCAGATTTCTACTTATGACCCATACACAAAGCAACCTTTCTCATTCGTAAGTCCTGTACGCATAAAGAAAGTTCAATTAGCCAGATGTGTTGGGTAGAGACACGTTTGGGGTTTTTTATGATCTCGTGTATGTAAGAGTAAAGTATTTCTGTATGCTTAGCACTTTTTACCTTTGCTAGCACCACAGAATGATGTCATCTCATTATACGGAATTGAGTTTCCAGAAAGTCTGAGGAATAAAGTAAAAGGTGAAGGGTGTAAAACTTGATGCTTGGGTAACACAAGAATTCTGGGGCCAGTGTTCACAGTCTCTGTCAAATAGTCTTCCTATTTCTTCATTTCAGTGCAGCAAAGTATTAACGAGCAGGCTAACAGTAATTGATTAAAGAACCCGTTATATCCAAGTTTGCTCGGTGAAGAGTAAAGAATATACTCTGTAAAGAATTCATGTAGATTAACTAACATTCAGAACTCAGCTTTCAATAATTAAAATTCATTCCGTTTTATACAAATTCTTTTGAATTCAATACCAATCTTCGTACAAATTTCCTCATGAATTTTTAACAATAGAAACGTTTTTAAAGGTTTCATCAAAATAGTTAAAAGGTTCAGTTTGCAAGCAAAAAACCAGTAAAGTTGCAAAGAATTTACTTTGGCATGTAGTTACAATCCCCAAAACATGCCAAAGAAACACTCTGGAGTTAAAGCACTAGTTAGATTCAATGGTAGTGTACTAGAAATGAGAAATATTTTTAAGTTGCTATTTAAATTGAATGAACTTTAGCCCAAGGCTGTGCAAAAATTGAGGTTTGGTGGTCTTGGCGCTGCTTCCCGCTGTGGAAGAGGCGGGTGATGGTAGTACAGTTCCTTTGCTGCAGAGTTCCAGGTGTCTCTAGATACTTTTAGTTTTTCACAGAGCTGTCTAACTTGTGCACCACGTTCACTTGGTCTGTTCTTCTGCGGAGAAAGTTGTAATTGCTTAAGAAATAACCATCTGTGGCTCTTTATTGCCTCCTGTTAGCTGGAGGCTATGACCTTCTTTCCTGAAATGCCTTAGCAGATTCTGTCATGCAAAATCTGGGTTTGTTTAAATCCCAATTTAAGCTATACCACTAAAGGTAGTTTAAACTAATCCACCTGACTTTGTACTCGGGTGGATTGACAGAACTTGCGTGGTCACAGTAGCTGAGTTTTGGGGAAGGTAGCTGCTGGTTGTTGTAGGGTAAGTTCTTAAACTATCCTAGTTAAACCCACAGGATGACGTTCAGTTGAAGCGGTCACTTATCCTGTTTTGGCATGTAGTTTGATTTTTTGTTTATGTACTTATTTAGTGTTTCTGACGTTGGACTTGTGTTCCAGTACTGCTAAGTGATTTCGTCTTTGTCTAAACTTAAGATATTTGTACTTCTGGGCTTGGACAAGATGGTTCTTCAGGAAAGGGGAAACATCTGTGAAAGTTCAGGCATGCATCTGAATAGATGGAGTCTGTGTTTGAGCACCTTTCTCTCCACAAGCGTCTTGGAAATACAGTAGAACACAACGAAACTTTTGAAGGCAGATGAGCCTGGAAAGTCTCAGTCTGGAGTTCATCTCTTCACCTGTAATTCTGTACACCAAGTTTCAGTGTTATTTAACTGGTCCACTTCATGTACACTCTAAAGAAAAAATGAGCACCCCAAAAGACACTAAAATTGTAGACTGAGGGAAAGAATAGCCAATACATAGTAAAAATTCTGTTACTACCTAGATATGAAGTTAGCTTTTAGACACTTGAAGCCTCCATTCAAATTCTCCTTTTTCTTTAAATTTCATTGTAATTGTAGTTTAATTTGTGCTAGTATGCAAGTTTAGCAGTCCTTTATACACAAACATTTTGTTTCCAGAAAAGGCTCCTAAATGATTGTTTTTATTTTAGAAAACAAGTGTCTAGCGTTGTTCATATTGCTGTGCTAAAGTTTTTTGTAACTGGTAGCTGTGGGAGAAAGAAGTAAAATAAATAACATTAATTTAGAAATAGATACATCTTACCCAAAATCACAGTTTCATGCTGATATTTAGGCATCACAAAATCTGATGGACTTGCCTATTTTTCCTTTAAATAGCTTTTTGTTTGGAAAATAGCAGCTTGTAATCATTGCAAAAATGATTTAATATTCAAAGTTTGATAGCTCGTATGTCGAGTGAGGAAATACTCTACATATTTTTATGGAAAAATGTATCTAATTTTAATACATGGGTGAATTTTGTATTTGTCTGCAAAGGTAGTCGTGCATCAATACTGTTATCAATACATGAAAGAACATTGCTTTGTAGAAGAAACAAAATGGTTAAGGTAGTTGATATAAAATAGTTATTGGAACAATACAAGAGAAGTAACAAGTAGGGGTTTACACTGATATGAAACACCTGCTTGATCTTGTGAAATAGTTGTTTCTTAAGGCATCCCTTTAACCTTCACGGTGCAAAATCTGTTATCTGTTTACATTTAGAGGTGTACATGTTTTGGTATGTCAAATGGTTTGACTTCTCATCATATGCAAAGGATCAGAATTCTCTCTGGAAAACTGGAAAATGAAATAACAGTAAAAATTGTAGGTCTGTTTCTGTTCTTTTTTTTTTTTTTTTTTTTTTTTCAAGCTGTTTTGCATGTAGAAGCAAAATGCTCTGGAATTGTGATTCCCAAACGTCCTTTGCTAGACCCTACCATGAGCAGCAAATGCTCCTGTCTTTGAGGTGGTTTGTTTATTGCTAATCATACACATATGACTGAATGCTTGCTGTATGCTATTTTACTTACGTCATTACATCTTACATAGGAAGTGCGTATCATAAATCATGCTCTTACCTGTCCTGGTACGGACAGATTATGCTGCTTGATAATTTACCGTGCAGTAAGTTACAGGGCATTCCCACTGAATAATACAAAATTAAACTCAATAACCAAGGGTTTAGTTGTCCAGTGTATAGTGGTGCAGAGTGTTATGTACATGGGCTATTGAAACTTTATCTGCTGGGTTGGTTTGTACGATTTTGTATGCTTTGGTTAAAAAGAAAAAAATCCAAACTAGCCACATGGTTCATTTGTGTGATAATTTTTTTTCTTTCTGCAGCTCTACTGAGAAGTCATTTCCTTGGAGATCATCAGGTATCATCTTTTATGTGTACATTTTGCTTTAAGCCCAAAAAACTGTATTTTCTTGGCATTCATTACTTGTTTTGAAGTGAACTGAACATTAGTAGCAATGCTACATATCTTTTTCAAGTATCTTTTCTAAAGTATAACATTAATGTCCTCTTTCTCACACAGGAAGAGACTTGTGTGTTCCTGTGTTATTGTAAAAGGTCGTTCTGGCTTAGAGGTAGTGGCAGATACTTTTCTTGCACCTTTTTGCGCCTTTGTGTTTTTGTGTGAGATGTGATGGTAACAAAAGTCTTGTGTATTGGGTCTCCTTTGTAATTAATTCAAAAATACTTTTGAGTCCCCCTTGGCAGGTAAGGAACATGGAAAAAATACTGTATGTTTTAAGCTTGAAAACTGATGTTCTTTTTACAGTTATTCGTATTTAACTGAGAAAATCTCCAATAAGCAAAGGTTTTTCTGAGAGTGCTTTTTCTATTTTCGTATCTCAGGATAGCTTGAACCTTCCAAAATGAGAAACACTTTTCTTGTAGTACTTCTACATCTACTCTTGAGTGTATTAGGTGGAATGTATAGTTCTGTATCTTAGAAGTGACATTCAAGTGTCTGTTGAAATAATCCAATCTGTCCTTCACAGATCAGAGCATTTAACTAGTTAGGAGTTTTGCATCAGTTAAAATAGTTTAATATTAAAGAGTCAGTCTTCTGAACACTGGTCACCTCTTTAGAGTGATGAAGTGTATGTGCGGAAGTCAACACGTCAGAACCACGCAGCAGGACCAGAAACGGGACCTTGACTCCCTGCGAATTGCTTTTTGCACTGGATTGCGTTTCTCTAATTCAGTCATGTACTCCTGACAGAATGTCATATGAAGCAAAACTGGTCTAATGTAATCAAAATGCAATTAGAATTTTAGGTAGCTTGTGAAGAGTTTTATTAACAAAGTTCTGCATAGTGTTAATATTGTACCTTTATATAAGGATGCATGCAGTTTTAAGAGCTATCCAGTTTCTGCTGTACAAAGACTAACACTTCATAGTTATCTGCTTGTTCACTCGAGCATATTCATAATTATGATAATTGTGACTATTTTAGGTAAATAAGTCTCTCAAACTATCTACTTTCCCTTCCTCTTCCTGTTTGTTGTTTTATTTAGAGACTTAAGCTCTTAAGCTCGTGCATAATTGTATTTACATGGTTTCAGTTGCCATCATGGTATCGCCTCAGCTGAGGTGAGGCACACATTAGCTTTTTTCCTTTCTTTTAAATCTAATATTCTCAACAGCCTACTTGTCTTGGCATTTAAATTTTGCTAGTCGTGGCGGTGCTTTTCAGGTATTTTTTTAGCAATGTTTTTAAACAGAAGTCAAATTTGTTTTTTTAAGTAATTGAGAAATTCATTTTACTTACTCTTTCAATGTGACAATTATTTTTGTGGGGGTTTTTTTGTTGTTGTTGGGTTTTTTGTTTAATCACATTATTTCCCCTGCTTCTATAATGTTCCACTGTAATCTGAAATATACTGAAGTTAAAGATGAATGAAAACACTGCCTTAAATCACCTTTTTTCCTGATTGCAGACAGTAGTTTATATCCAAAAAATCAGTAGATGATGTGATAAGATGTGACCACAGCTGTAATTGCTTTATGTGGCGGTAGAATTATACAGAATTTTTAACAGAAATATAAAATGCTTATAAACAGAATATTAGATCAGCAGCCATTTATAAAAAGGCTATTATTTTATTCAGGGCACTCTCCTCATGATTTATAGTAGCAGAAAGACACAGAAAGACAACAATTCATTTTATTGTGCATTCTTGCCTTTGTTGGAGAGCCTAAACAATCTTTATTTTTTAGCATTGTGAAAGCATTTGCTTGGTGGCAAATGTGTGATGGAAGCGAGGTTTTGGTTCAGACCTCTGTCTTAGGAACGTCTGTATGGCACTGCACAATTGAACTTTATTCTTCCTACATGTTTCTCCCAAAATTGATTATTTGTCAGTTTGAAATTGGTTTGGTATCATGTAATATCAAGTAACTAAAGTAACAGGGCCTTGTATTATTTAAACAAAAGGATTGAAGATTAAAATCTTGAAGTTGAATAGAATTCTAATTTAAATGTCCCAGTACCTGCAGGTATTCAGTGCTAAAGAATGTCACACCCGCTGATGTCTGTTATGCTCTGTTATCGAGTTAGTGTGGAAGTGCGTTATTTCAGTGTTGGTTCTCTATCATTTCTAGGCATACTGATGATTAAATTAATGGAAGTGTAGTAACACTTCTTATTAAATCTTAATTAAATTTGGTCATGATACTCCTATTATAGTAAAAAAATTAGTGTCATATTTTACTAGATGGTTTTGACTGAAGAACTGTGCTGACTGCCTGTCATTTCGAAGATGTGTTGATTTTTATATATCTTTTTTTTTAGTCTGGTATTTGAATAGTGTTCGAACATTCCTCATAATAGCAATTAATGAATAACGTTTTTAGTATGAACGTTCCATTATGGCTAATTGTGCAAATAGTGAGACACCGGCGTTTTGTGTACAGCTATTGGCAAAAATCAGTGTGTTTCTTTACAGCTTGGTAGGTACAAATACTCTGTGGTTTTTATTTATCTTTTGAAGTATACTGCAATAACAACTGTGATAAAGAATTTCCAATAGTTCATCTGTCAGGATTTTTTTGGTTTGGGTTGTGTTGGTTTTTTCTGGGATTTTTTTCCATGAGTGCCACTAGATTTTATATCAGGGTATTCTTTGTCAGTTTGAGAGAGTTTTTGTTCAATTTGTTTCAGCCCTTTTTTCTGTCTTCCTCCTAGCATGGAATTTCTGCAAACTCCTAACAGTTTTGCCTCTTCCTGTAGCGTGCTGTTGTATTCATTTTCAAAGAGCACTTAGCAGGCTTCACTGTCCACACCTCACAGCTCTTGGCATGAAGCAGTCACAGAAGTTTTTGCTAGACTGGTGCTTCTTAGCGTGTTTCTTTTGGTTTCCACTCTAGGCTCGCTCTCATATATTTTTTCAGCAAGAATTTACATATCTGGTGTTACTTTTAAATGTAACCCACATTTCCTATTCCCCTTCCTCAGGGCAGGTTTAGGTTGGAGGTTAGGAAAACTTTCTTCCCCGAAGGGGCTGTCAGGCCCTGGCCCAGGCTGCCCAGGGCAGGGGTTGGGTCCCCATCCCTGGAGGGATGTAAAAGCCGGGTAGACGTGGTGCTTGAGGACATGGGTTAGTGGTGGCCTTGGCAGTGTTAGATTAATGGTTGGATTCGATGATCTTAAGGGTCTTTTCCAACCTAAATGATTCTGTGATTCTATACTGCGTCTCTGACGCCTGTTCTTCATCAGTAAGTGTAGCATGATGGCAATTGAATGCTTAATATTTCTGTCAAAATAATTTTGATTCAGTTTTTCTTGTTGTTTCATGTCCTCATCTTTGTCCTTTTTTTCCAGGCTATGTTTAACTTTTTCCTTTCTTCATAACAGTGTCGTGATGTCTCCTTTGCTTTCTCTTTGCCCTCTGTGCGGTTCAGCTAATATTCTTAGAACTGAAGTTAGCTTAAGAGTTGTTCAAAAGTAAACATTTGGATAGTAGTATATGAAGTAAAAAAATGTATAAAATTTGCAGCAACTTCTGTTGATGGTGCACAAACAGGGATGAAATTCAGCTCAGCCTTTTACTTACGAAGCTCTTGAGATTACAGGACCTTAAGACAAGTGATAGCTATCCTCTGTGCACTACAACACAGTTGCACAATGTTTCTGCTCTGCAAAGTATACTTACTAGGTAATCAATTATATTTTTCATTAAAATAGGTTGGAACGTATGTTTGAAAAGTTAGAATTGTAGAACTACGTTAAAACTACAGGAAACAAGATCCTCGGACACTAGTAGTAACACGCTTTTCATTTAGTTTGGTAGATGCTACCTGTCTACCAGTAGTAGCAAGTTCTTTATTAGTATGTGTGAGAAAATTTATTATGATTGAGTTTGCAGGAAACTTACATATGAAACATTGGATTTATGTAATTCACTTATTCTTTCAGATCCTCCGACCACCAGTGTAAACAAACCCCAAGCGTCAGAGAGTGTTCATACCAATGCCTATGACATTAGGACAGAACCAGAACAAGGGAACCTCTACTCACCAGAACAGACATCTCTCCATGAAAGTGAGGGTCTGTTGTGTGCATTTTAAATCATAGAATGTATTTCTGTGTTGACTGTATAAAAATGTAATATGATTATGAATGCAACAAATAACAAAATTATATTTTATTTTTGTGAAGTTGTTTGATGCTTTTATTCTTATGCTGGCTTCATATCTACAGGGTCTGTAGGTAACTCAAGAAGTTCAACACAAATGAATTCTTATTCTGACAGTGGTTATCAGGAAGTAAGCAGTTTCCATAACAGCCAAAACTTGAGCAAATCAGAAAACAGACAGCAGCATTCCCTTATTGGAACCGCTAATAACCATTTGGCGAGAAGCTCACGAGCTGAAGGGCAGACATCAGTCCAGGTATGCTCAAAATGGCACACTGTATCTCTGTCTGTACACTGTCTGTAGCGCAGTTTTAAAGACAGTGATTGTATAGCTGTACCTACCTTTGTGTAGGCTGGAATTAATGTTATTAAATTACACTTCTATTTAGCACCTTCACTGGTTAAAAACCAGAAATGGCTTGCAGCAGACAGACTTGTTTGCTGAAATCAGCATGTGTGTGATGTCCTTCATTCACTGCAGCTGAAATTAAGTAAAACTTCTGAGGACTCCTGACTGCAGAGTACGCTGCTAATATAGTATGAAGAAAGTATCGCTCGCTTAAAATTCAGTTGTGATATTGGGGAAATCTCCTAGAATTTAGCCTGTGTGTAAACATAGTGCTTAAAGGAAGATGGCATTTGTGTTCCTGTACCTTCTACTGTTTCTGGTTTTTCCCCCCTTCTTTTTCATTAATCAGAATGACAGTAAGACAGTAATTGACAAAACTTTATTAGCTTATATTAGAACTCTTTGCATTGCTGTGCCTGAATTTCTGAAGTGGTGGAGTAGTGAGGAAAGAAAGCATAGGTGCATATGAACATAGAAAGCCAAATAAGAATGAGGAACGGATGGTTTTTAATGCTAAATTGCCATTTTATATATTAAGAAATACTGGTTAGAAAAAAAAGTTATTTTATAGGAAAGCTTGAAGGAATTCTGTTTAGGGCGAAAGCTATTCTTCAGCTGCTTTTATATATTGTTACATTGTATGCATTTCTTGTTGACTTCCCTGTCTTATGGGGAAAAAGTATCAACTATGTGGCCTAAATGATAAAACTAATAAATGTTTTTGTTTTTTAAATAGCCTTCAGTGAATATTGCTACCAACCGAGTCATGAGACGTGTCAGTTCAGTCCCATCCAGAGCACAGTCTCCCTCTTACATGGTCAGCACAGGTGTTTCCCCTTCCAGGGGGTCGCTGCGAACGTCTCTGGGTAGCGGGTACGGTTCTCCATCAGTTACTGAGCAAAGATCCCTTACTTCTCATGCATATTCATCCACTACTCTGCCAGTACAGCGGGCAGCATCCCCCTATGCTGCACAGAGACCTGCCTCTCCAACGGCCGTGCGGCGGATCGGCTCCGTTACATCCAGACAGACGGCAAATCCCAATGGCGGGACTTCCCAATACCAAACATCAGTCAGAGTTGGCTCTCCTCTTGCCCTTACTGAGGTACAAACCAGAGTAGCTTCTCCATCCCAAACTCAGCTGGGATCTTCTTCCCCGAAGCGTTCTGGCATGACTGCAGTTCCACAGCATTTGGGAACAACACTGCAAAGAACAATTCATGATATTGAACAATATGGACAGCAGTATGATATATATGAGAGAATGGTCCCTCCGCGTCCAGATAGCCTTACAGGTTAGTAAAAAGGTAAAGACACAGCTTAAAACTTGGTACAAACCTACAACTGTAGAAAACATGTAATGCAGTAGTCATTTTGTGGATGAAACGTTGCAGTACTAGGTCATAATTGTGGTGGATGTATCAAATCAGTTGTAAATACTGATGTCAAACACTATGGATCAATCGTACTATAAGTTCCCTGTGAACACTGTCTTTCTCTTTAATTACTGTTTTTCTAGCCGTTAAATTACATCGTATGTTTTAAGTAGCTAAGTGAAATTCTGAGTCTTCCAAACAGAGGCACTTCAGTATTTTCAAAGAGAAAGTACATTTAAATGTACATTTAAATGTATGTGCCGGCTATACATAAAGTAAAAGATACTAGGCTGGAACTAGTTTTATGTCTAGTTCTTTCATATGTAACGTAGTATCACTGAATTTTAGTCTTTTTTTCCCTAATATTTCTGGGTTATCTGAAAGTACTTCAACTTAAATATAGGGTAACCATTGTAATATTATCTTAAAGTAAAGCCCTAAAAGGTAGAATCTATTCATCTGAGAGGCAGTTCTTATTAAGATGCAGTTACTTTGCATTTTAAGTTCTGTGTGTGTTACTGGTTTTGTTCTGACCTTCACCTAAATGAGCACAGACAAGGTGATTTTGCAGTTAGACCATGTGCTCTTTTGAACAGACTGCAACGTCCGTTTTTTCTTTTAAACTATTATACTGCAGGAAATGCCCAAATATTGTCATTCCCCAGCAAAAGGTGTAAGGTGTCTTCTCCCTCACCTCTCTTTGCAAGACACAATAATCTACCAGTTTGATAAGGGGGGGAATCAGTTTGGCATGAAGGGGTATTCAGCAGTTCAAATGAATGCAGGCCAGTGGGCTGCATGACTTGTGATGTAACAGCAATCTTGTACTCTTAAAATGTTAAGGCACTTTACAAATACCACTGCTTGGGAATATCACCGTGTCTAAATAGGTGAACTGATACATCTTTAGAAAAAAGGAGTTATTGGGATAGTGAATCAGTAATTCAGAAACAGATGCTTTAAATTTAATGCTTTTAGTGTTAAGGAAGTAATCAGCAACTGTGGTAGTCAAGCTTAGAGAGCATCTTGCTTTATAGCCATCCCCCCTGTAATCTTTCCAGGAAACTTGAAATGGTCTGGTTTTCCTGGGCTCTGTGTTACAAACTGTAAGAATCCCACAGTATTATAAAGAACCTCTTACATTTTGTAGTATAAATTAGTTTTCATGTCTCTTTAGATGGAACAGTTCGATATAACACCTGAAATCTTAAATTCAAATTTGTATATGATCAGTTTTCTGAGAGGAAGTTTGGATGCGGGGAAGGTTACTACTGTGGCAGCCTTTAGTATCATCCAGAACTCTTCCCTGCTACGTAAGCTGCAGGAGAGGATGGATATATGAGCAGGTCCTCTATTCCTTCTGTGCTTACAGTCTCTAAGCAGGGTGTGTGTGGTGCGTGCTCTGCGAAAGCTGTGATGTGAATAAGGTGTCTTCCCAGGAGATAGCATTGTCACCTGGGAGGTATAGGTCCGATTGCCTGCTCTGCATTAGACATGGGTCCAGTTGCCTGCTTTGCTCTGTTTTCACCACCTCTGTTTTCTTAATGATGACCTGCGGGACCCCCAAAGGTTTCCTTGCAGACACTGTGATAGAGCAGGTCTGTGATTTTGGGGGGAAAAGTACTCAAATGCAGGATACATCTGGTTACACATCACTACTTAATTTATTTTGCAGTTGTTCCGTAATCTCCATCGTTTCATTGCCTTTGCATAGCTCACTTAGCATATTCTATTGCTTTGATAGCTGCTAAAGCTTTTAGTGTCCACAATGGTAACAGCAAAGTAGACCAAACGGTATTAATTTTATAAAATATTTTTTAAAATATCCTTTAAAACCAAAAATTATGCTGTTTTTATGCCCTACTTGAGTTTGTGAATGACTAAACGTTTAAAAATGTGTTTGCCTTGGCTGTACCACCCATATGTTACATACTTATTTGCTAACTTTTTTCTAACTCCGTTAATTTATGATTTGATGTAGTGAGTAAATGTTGCAGATAAACTCTGCATATAATTTTAGGCAAGAAAGATGACAATAAATTATGTAGTAAGATTGAAAAAATTAGGTTAGCAGTCTAGGAAGGGAAGCATGAGGAATGCTGGTCTGAGACCAAGTGGGATGTATGTGATTGTCACACTTACTTACTGTAGTACAATGGGAAGTATTTTGGGTAATCTTTACTCGGAAGAATTTAATTAAAAGAACAAAACTGGTGAAATCACAGAATAAACGAAGAATGCCAAGAGCAGCAGGAACTGGAGTGAGTTCAAAATGGGTGAAGCGAAGGGGAGATTAGACCATTGCAAGATGCAGTAAAGAAAAGTCAGAGAGCAGAAGAGGAGCCCCATGGCAAGGTAAATCTCAGGGGCAAAAGGAGAAGTGTTGTGTAGTTGTTTCAAAGGGAGTAAAAACTCAAGAGACTGGGATACGGACATTAAAAAAAAAAGCTTTTCAAAATTAAAGAGAATTTTCCTGGTAGTGTAATATTCAAACCCCAAGTTGGTGTAGGTGGCAAAAGTGTTACCTAGCACTTATATAAGTAAACGAAGTTTGAAAATAAATATGGGTTTGACTTATATTTTATTAAATATGAGCATCTGAGGCTTGTTTAGCGCTTAGCTAGCTAAAGGTTCGGCCAAGGAGACTGTCAGTTAAGAGCGTGTAAGGCAGTGAAACAGATGATACAAAAGTGTGGGAGATTAGAGAGGAGTACTGAAATACAGCAATTCTGAAATGCTGCCAGGAGAATTTTTTTAAGAGTAGGGGTAGAGGAGAAACTGAGGAGTGCAGAAGAGCTTTTCCTTTGGGTGATGCGTCCTGTTAGTTGCAAAAGCTCTGTACCCTCGGTTCTAAGAGCAGCACAGAAGCTGACAAAACTCAAGTAGGAGATGGTGAAGAACTCTCGGAATTAACTAAATTCTAACTACTTTTCCACTACCCAGTCTAGTACATTAGTGCCTCTCTGTAGACTCTGGACATATAAAATAGGGGAACTAGGATGCTTTAAATGAAAGCATTAAAAAGATGAGGAAGTTGGTGGAGGGTAGCTAGTTAGTACAACACCAATACCAGGAAACAAAGTAGATACAATGCATTCATTAGCTGTATGTCAAAAATGTTCCAGGACTGAAAAAGAAGAAATATAGGATTAAGGCTGTACCACTAAGCCCCTAATCAGGATGGCAGCAGTGAACTTAATAGGAGATTGGTTGCTAATTCAGTTAGCGAAATAGTAAGGGAAAGATACATCCGTGCTGGTTACAGAGGTACGGTAATACACTGAAATGCATGGAAAGAAATTCTAGGCAATGTGAATGAAGTTTTCGTGGAGCAGATAGAGGGGGAACCTTCACAAGGAGAAGCAAATCTGAACTTGTTCAGTGCTATTCAAAATGCTGTTACTGAAAAGCTGTTCTGCCCTCTGCCAATCATGTACCGGGATCTAGCACTGCAAAAGTGGTCGCAGGAGGTCCACTGCTGAGGAATTTAAGTTAAATGAGACAGACATAAGTTGAAAGGACCTCAAGAGGGACAGCTGAAAGGCAAGGTGAAAAAAAGAGATTCTCATGCAGCTGCAGCATAGCAATATGTGTATACACACCTCATGGGCTATTTAAACCTTTATAAAGACTTTTCTCCACATGCCTAAATCTCTGCTGCCACTACCAAGAAGACTTTTGCTCTTACTGCCACGTGTTGTTTCATTTTCAGGATTATGATCCCCTTTAGGCTGTGCCCTGTTTCACAACTGGATTTCTGTCAGGTTCACAAGTTACCTTGTCATTGCTGATTCTGTGAACTGCACATGCTGACTTAGCTTTTGCTCTGTATGTTTTAGACTTTCAACTAGAAATGCTACCAAAAAATTGAGTTGGAAAACTTAAAGTTGTCAGTGTATGGACAAAATTTTTCATCAAAGAAATGCTGCTTTGTCAATGAATCTTTCAGTATGGATCGTTTAATAATGGAAAGAAGTTTAATGAATAAACCTTTATAACTGTAGATACAACTAACACCTTTTCTTGGCTAAAAGAAGAAAGATTCAAGCATGACAGCTTTATCATTTTTAATTGATACAGGCTGTGTACATATTTCCGTCTTCTTGGTTTTAGGCCTGAGGAGTTCATACGCTAGTCAACACAGTCAATTAGGACAAGAACTGCGATCAGCTGTATCTCCTGACTTGCACATCACCCCTATCTATGAAGGCAGGACTTACTACAGCCCCGTGTACCGTAGTCCAAATCATGGAACAATCGAGCTCCACCAGGGATCCCAGTCAGCATTGTATCGAACGGGGTCAGGTGGGTAAAGGGCTTCCAAAGCTCTTCCGTTGATTGTGTCCCAAAGTCATGCTTAATTTACTTACTGGAGTTTTCCTGGAACCGATGGCATAGAGGAGAACATATATGAGATATATAATGCCAGTTTAAAAGGAAAAACTAGACGTTATAAATTGATGGAGGTAGAAACTGGGTTTGAAGGACTTAAAATAGCTAGCAGGAATTAAAAAGCTTTTGTGATGTTTGCAAGAAATACTTGAGGCTATATGTCAGTGTCAGCTTAGGGTCAGAATATTTTGTTTGATATCACGTGCTCGGGTATATCCAAGCAAAGCGTATTTCATGACAAAAAAATTGTTGCTTCCTCTTGCATTCTCTGTGCATCATTCTCTTATGAACTGAGTTTGTTCATTTTTTTTTTTTTATTCATCAGTACAATAAAATGATAGCTTGCACACTTAGATTACCTACTGCCTCTTTCACAGTAAGAATATTGTTTTTACCCAGCTTCTCAGCAAAGGATAATGTTAAAATACTATATCTGAAGATTGTGTATTGAAACTGAAATATTTCTATAGTATTTCATCGAATTACTACTTGTATATTATGAAGTGCATAGGCATTAGATTAGTATTAGAACTGATTATCTGTAAAGAGAAATGTAATACATGTTGCAGTGCAGTTTGTTCTTTAAGGTTGATTAATAACTTGTATAGTGGAGTGATTTCCAAAAGCTCTAAAAATACTAGAGTGATTTAACTAAGTAACTCTCTAGAAGTATTTATAGAAAAGTGTCCGATTCGTATGTCATGTTTTCACACATTTGAAAATTACTTTTTAAAGTTTTTTAATGTAACTGAAATACTAAGAGTATGGAATATTGAAGGAGGCAACAGGTTTTGCAGCTCTCCTGTCTTCTACAACCTAGAGGAAACAAGTTTGTCAGGATGTGCCAATGAGGAAATATGACTAGAAATTGGAATTCTCTGTTTACGTGTCTACCTCATATCACTTACCTTGGAAGAACAAAAGCTACCACAACACCTCTGTTAAGCAGGAAGATACATGTTCCCGGTTTTGAAACGATCAGCTTAATCTTTGAAATCACCTTGTTAGCTTTTACACGTAGTTGGGAAAAGGAAAATATCATATAAACTATGTAAATTTTTGGTTACTTATTTTTCCTTTTTCTTTTTAGTACAGTTGGAAAATTGACGTTACTGTTAGCAATTGAATTTTATTACAAACCGTGAAAACCTTTCACATCCTGATTTCTGCTTGATGGCACAAGATGCATTTCTTACTTTAAATACTTGTTGAGGCAAGCTGAGGCATAAGCCTGATTCCACCAAACCTTTAGTTCTGTAACTAACCTCTCTGTCTTCCCTGAGACGTTGAGTAATTGCTCCCTTAAATCTGGCGATAGCTTTCAACATTGAGCACGCTACGTGTTTTTAGGACTGATTTTTTTTTTTTTTTTTGCTTACATTTTTAACCACATATTGCCTCTTCTCTTCAATAAACATTTGTTACCTAGTTTGTTTTAATACTGATTTTATACTAGGAGTCGGAAATCTGCAAAGATCATCCAGTCAGCGTAGCACACTCACATACCAAAGAAATAATTATGCTCTGAACACAACAGCTACCTATGCGGAACCCTACAGGTCAATGCAGTATCGACTGTCAGAGTCCAGTTATAACAGGCTGCAGCATGCAACGCCCGCCGATGATGGGACCACGCGATCTCCATCCATAGACAGCATTCAGAAAGACCCCAGGCAAGTCCATTTGTGCTTTCAAGAATCATACATATTTGCCGTAATAAGATTTTTAATACATTCCTTGAATACATATGGCACTTTGTTGTGCATATTCCAGTTTTACATTGTTTAAACAATCATGACTATTTCAGATATTAAGATCTATACCTTTATAGCCAAAGTAATAAGTGCAGTCTACTTGTTACCATAAGAAAGAGCAGCTTTTATGCATTTTGATATTATTACATTTTTCTTGTGTTTATTTTCACATAGAAGTTATTACAGGAAATACTTACAAATTTGATGAGAATTGACTGGATTATTCCAAGTATTTTTGAGTAACACTACAGAACAACCTCTAAGTTTTACTCTGTAGTAAGTTTTCTCTTTATGGGAATAGGAATCAGGGTTTGAAAATTAGAAAGTACCTGCCTAATTTATTTGAATGAATTTTTCATGAGCAGCCTGCTTAAATTTCAGAATAAGTTTAAAAATATTATATAAATGTACCATTTTGAAAGCGAATATAGTTACTAGTTTGATGTTGTGAATGTATGTATGCAGTGTGGGCATGTGACAAGTGCAATAATATCATTACAACTTATTAGAGGCACTATTCATGGAAACGTATTCTAAAATGGGAGTATCAAAACCCAGTCCACGCAAAGCTTGGAGGGATTTATGGTAATGTTTGTCTTCAGTATGGGTATGTGATGGCTAGAAATTCCAGTCCGTCCAAGTTCATTGAGGCAGCTCCTAGACACTCCTTGGCCATGAAAGCCCATTACGCGTTCGGCTGGTTTAGAAGGAACTGAAAGCAGAGCACCTCATAGTGGAGGTATGGACTCCAGTGACGGCTCAGGAGTGTTTCGCATGGAAACATTAGGGCACCATACAAACTTTTTTAGTTTTGTATGGAAACGTTAGGGCACAAACTAACTAACAAAACAAACTTTGAAAAAAGATAGCTAACAGCTATGGTCAGACTAGAGTCTTACACTGAAATCTTTTGGGCTTCCTGTGTTACAGAAGGCTCATAGCATGATTCAGTTATTTTCTAGTTTGGCCCTGTTCTTCAGTCTTGAAAACAAAAGCACTGGTTTTAATAGATTTTGTTGTTCTGTTTATTAGTGGAAATTAATATATATATTTTTTTTTTTAATGGATATGGAGAGACTGGATTAATTTCACTTAACTGAGTGGTACATTCATCGAAATGATGTTGATAGGATAATCTTGCCTCTAAGTAGTAATGGTTGCTAGCTGCATGCTACTGCTGGCCTGTTCTGGCATGGCTTACAAGAAAAGTTACTTATAATAGGGATGCTTCCCATTCATAACAGGGAACTTTAAAGAAATTCTGACTCAGTTTTCATTGCTGATGCACCTTCTTATCTTGTAATTTCACAGTGGAATACTTTTACCTTACGTTTTTATCTGTTTCGGTTTCTGGTTTGCATATCGTGCTATGGCAGAGGTTAGGTTAGTGTGTTACAATAGCCTCAAACTGGGCTATTTGAAAGCATCGCTCTAGAATCAGAGTGAGGGAGCATTCAGAAAGCTGCTAGTTTTATTAGAAAGGCAGTTTTCCCTACAGTCTTCCTCTCATTGGTATGGAGAAATAAACCTCTAAGTTGTTGGGCAGTTCAGAGTAGGCACATAACTCAACTTCCCCTTTTTGGTGACTGTAGGAGCCCTGGGGAAACCCGACTGGCCAGGCTAGCGTTAGCTTTGGATAGCTCCCAAAATACTCTTCTTGGAACATCTTTTTTTAATCTTCTTGGATTTTTGAGCATGGGAAAACTTGGATACTACTTTTTTTTTTTTCTTCTCAACCTTCCTTTACAGAAGGAAGATAGCCCAGTAAATATAATGAGTATATTTCTAAATCTGTGAATTGGGCATGGATATGTTTAACGTTCAATCCTTTTCCAGGATTTGTCTGCGCTAAATCATTTTGTTTAACAAAGGAGATTTTATTTTAATGATTTTAAGTTTACAATCCCGGAATAACTCAAATTATGCAAACTTCCTGCACCCGATCATGACGATGAAATTTCAGGCTGCGCAGCTTTTGTTGAAGTATAATTGACTTCAGAGTAGGAAGAACGTTGAGCACTGAGAAAAAAATGTGTGGAAGAGCTGCCCCTGAGCGGCACTGTTAAGTGGATATCTGTTCCATTATATATTTAAGTTTTGGGGGATTTATGTAGGTTGCAGTGCTTGAGTTGGTATAATCTTAGTGTGTGTATATATATATATTTGTGTGATCAACAACCAAGCTAACTGAAGAACATAGGATATAAAGCATCCTTTTCCAGTTGGAAGACTAAAAGGTGATGTGACTCATAGTTATTCTAATATACCTGTTTTTTCTCCTAGCCCTGATATTCCAGAACAAAATCGGAATTGTTGAAAAACACCTAAGATGCTCTAATAATTCTACTTAGTAAATAAACATACATTTATAACTAATGCTTTCTCTTGAATGTGTTCATCTAACGAAGGGAGTTTGCTTGGCGAGATCCAGAACTGCCTGAAGTCATTCACATGCTTCAGCACCAGTTCCCGTCGGTTCAGGCGAATGCAGCTGCCTACCTTCAGCACCTGTGCTTTGGGGATAACAAAGTCAAAACGGAGGTACTGTACTGAGCGTGTTTCTGTTCCTGGGGAGACTATAAAGAAAAACTAGATCTCTCACCTCTTTTTGGTTTTATTCATCATAACATGGTATTTTGGGGCCTTTTGTGTTTCTGTTTGTACCAGATGGATGATAATATTGAAGTACCTAGGTGTGTGTAATTACACACTCCCACTCCCTCCCTCCCTCCCTCCCTCCCTCCCTCCCTCTCTCTCTCTCTCTCTCTCTCTCTCTCTCTCACTCTCACACAGATCTTTCCTGTCATAAGAGGCCGCATGGAAATCATATGAAAATATTTTACATTGAAGTTGTGTAATCTAGCAGAAATGTAAAGTATGTTTACCAGAGCCTGTTTTTGTGTAGCCTGTTGATGACTGGAGACTAAGGAAAACAAGAATTCTGTAAGGCTTTCCACTGGTTTTGATCAAAATATTTTAAGGCATCGTAGGAAATGAGTGAGCTGTCAAGCAAAGGAAAGAAATCCAACCCTAGAAATATATGGAGGATAGTATTTATGTCGGTATGCTGTGAAGGAAGGATACATCTGAGTGAAAATTCAGATTATTATTCAGATTTCTAGAAACCATTTGCATTTGAAGAGCTGCTCTTTTTGCAGAGCAGCTATGAGTTATTGATCTGAAGGCATTTGCTTTTTTGTTCGTATCATGTGTGTGTGTTATCTGTTACTTTCAGTATAAATATTATTTATGTTAATAAAATGTTGGTGCAATTTTTATAAGATAGCCCAACATAATTCACTGTTGCTGGAAGGCAGATGAAAAGATGGTGGTGGTTTTGATGTTCTGTTAAAGATCGTAGTGATAATCAGATGTAGACAGATTTATAAGATAGTCTTGCTGTTTTATAAGGGATATGACAGCTTATTTAGGAATTCTTGGGATATTATTGGTCTGCACATGTTCATCTATAGGAGATCTTGTTTTTCTTCACTCTTTTCATTTTCATTATTACAGAATTTGTTTTAGAAATTATGGAATATCTGTTTTATTTTTTTCAAAAAATACACAAAACTAAAAGAAATACGCCGAAGTTCAAGCAGAATTTGAATGTGAAGCTAATTTGTATGTCATGTAGGAAGTGGTGTCTCAATTGTTTATCCTACTTAGCATTAGAAATATTTGATATGTTTTTAAATCAGTTCAGGTATAAAGGATTATAGACATATGATACCATATAATCAAGCTCATAAAACCTTATCCAAAGAAGAAGGTCATCTTTTTGCTTTAGAAGACGAAATGAGATACAGTAGTCAGAGACACAACTGTAAATGTAGCCTGCCTTCCATTTAGTGTGTGGAATTTTGGAACAGAAAATTGCTCCTTTTCAAACAGAGAAGATTTATGTACTGGCAGTTATTTCTTTTGAATGGGAATAATCAGCCGTTAGAAATTCTTAAATACTATGACAGAAGGAATGCAATTGTCTGCCTTCTAGGAGAAAAGAATATTCCTGTGCTTTTGGGAAAGCGAGCCTTATGTCAGTGTTTCCTGATGAGGCTTTCAGTCTCGTAAGAAGCAGCTGTGCCTTGGGTTGGGATGGCGGGTAGGGATCCGCACGTTTTGAAAGGACGCTGGTATCAGTGGCAGTACAAAAGTTGCAATTCACGTTACCTTCAAAGCAGAGGCCAGCGCAAGAAACTATTTGGAGTCGGAAGGGATTGTAATTATTTTAGTGCCAATGTCAGTAAAGCCTTATTTGAGGACTGCTTTTGTATTTTCATTCATTATTTAAATTTATTATTTTATTGCTGTGGTAAAGACCAGATTAATTTGCTAGACTATTAAGGATATTAAAAGCCTAGCAAAATGAGCTAGAATGCTGGCATTGTTAAAACCTGAAGGTAAGCATAAGAAACTGCTTATCGTGGGGAGGAACCTTTACCATTTAAATTAGCTATGAAACTATACAGAATGAATAAATTACACTGCCATGTAATGAATATCTATCTGTAAATACATACAGTACTGATTTATTAGTTCATGAATGTATCGTTTTACAAGAACACTGATTTTTTTTTAAATTTAGAAATGGAAACGTCTGTTCAAACTAGCAAGAGCTAGTTAAACATTTTAAACTAGTTAATGACTCGGCAAAATGTAAATCTTAAGAATGGATTTCTAGTCCAGTTTGATTTTGAATTATATACACAAAAACTAACGCATCAAGTTTTGAGAAAAGATTGAAAAAACAATAAAGCTATTTTGTCAGTTGTAACTTGTATCTGTATTATGGATGAGTAGTGTAGATGTAGTGTTTGATGTGCTGTATTGACATGCAAGAGGGAGATTTAACTGAGAAGTATGAATAGTTATTTGTTGCTTCATTTTTTAGTAACAGAAATAAGAATTACTTGCCTTGAAAAAGAACAACTCTCTAAATTTTTTTTTTATAGCATCCTGCTTTCAATGTAGTCTGTATCAAATAAATAATCTATAAGGTAATATTCATTTCTGAGCTACAGAAATCTTGCCAGGTGAATAACTTTAAGCTTTAAGTCCACTGAATGCCTTTAGATTCAGATTCCTGGTGGCTTTTGTCATAGCAGTGGCTTGTCTAATTGATCAACGCCAAATTTTATATCCCCTGGATTTATAACTTACACGGTAGATATATCTAGGTGTGTAAATATAGGTTTCCTTTTGAAAAATATACGTTTTAAACAGAGGTCTAAAAAATTTCCAAGTCACCAGTCTTTCATTTTATTTCTTTTATTCTGCTTAAGAGGTGATTTGGCAGGTAAGAATCACATATAGTGTTGGTCATAGACCTTGCATTTCATTTGGCTTTTTCCAAGCCTTTTCAACTTGGCTGTTTTAAGGTGTAGCTAAAGATATTAACCGTTTTGATACCCAGTGCAATTTTCAAGAATGTAACAGAAGATTCTGTTTTCCAAAGTATCAACTTAAAATGATTTGGCTAAATCTCACTTATGTTTTTATTGAGAATAATTTTATTCTCCTTGTGTTATGGCCAGTAAAAGACACTGAACTTTTAAAGCCAAAAATCCATGAAAACTTGTACACAATAGCGTATTCCAAATAGCCTTGTGGCTTGCCAAACTCGTTGTTATACAGGTTAGAATAGAAAAGGGGCCTCTAAAAGTGCTTCCAGTGCTGAACTAGAGAATCCTTAGGACTGTCATGTTTTAGACCTCTTCTAACCGTTTGGCCCAGAATCGCATCCCGTACAAGCCAAGGATTCAGGAATGATGGTACCTCTTTCTTTTCACCGCGGGATCTCCTTCTAGGGCAGCAGCAGTTTAGCTGCTGTAGGTGGGGGGGTTTAAAGAGATCCTGTGCCAACTTCGTTAGGCATATTCTCTGGATAGTATGGCACTAAAGTTACTGTGCCCTGCTGAAATAATACCAGGTTGTAATAGGTCAATCTTACATTGCAAAATAGCTCATATTTTTTAAAACAGTTCATAGAAAATGTTTTGGGAGCTTTTTGGTGGTGATTTTTAATGTAAAAGTAATGTTAATTTTGTAAGTTATACTACTTAGTTATCTCTTTAAAATATTCTTTATTCAGTAAATATTACAGAATTCTAAAATACTTTAATCTTTTATCATTTCTCTAAGTTATTTTGAACAAAGGAAAGTACTACCTGGAAAGGAGATCTCAAAACACAATGTTAAATTTTTTGAAAAATATATAAGAGAATAAATGCAACTAACCTGCTTATAGCAAACAATATAAAAATTTATTTTTGTTTTACAAAATCTCTGCAGAGTAGACCTTCCTTTTAAAAAGAACTCCAGATATGCCAATAGGACTGGATATATGCTAATTTGAACTTATTTTTGTGTGTGTGTAGCTAAGTGTAAAAGTTGGCAGTTAAATCTTTGCAACTTCTGATTTCTAATATTCCCTAAAGAGATATTCTGAGGTATAGGAAATTACGTTAAAAACTGCATTACTGAAAACAAAACTTCAGCAGTAACAATTCTTCTCTGAATACAGCAAATGACTGAAAATGTCCTTTTCGACAAGGACGTGAGTGGTTCACAGGAATTTTCAGTACAGTGTAACAATCAAGTGATTAAGGTTTACCAACAATGTTTCTTCTTGAAGTACAATGGAATGTACTACTTTTATAAAAATAAAAGCCTTTTAAATCTGTAGAGTGAAATGGGCGAAATCAGTGGGTGCTGATGTTCCCGACGTTCCATGTTGCAGGTATGTCGGCTGGGAGGAATCAAGCACCTGGTTGATCTCTTGGATCACAGAGTCCTGGAAGTTCAGAAGAATGCTTGCGGCGCACTGAGAAACCTTGTTTACGGGAAGTCTACTGATGAAAACAAAATAGCAATGAAGAATGTTGGTGGGATACCTGCCCTTCTGCGATTGTTGAGAAAATCTGTTGATGCCGAAATAAAAGAGCTTGTAACAGGTAAGTTTTGAATAGAAACAAGCAGAGAACTATAATACAGATTATTTTTCTGAAGTGGCCAAGACTGGAATAACTGGTAAGTGACTGGAATGGAATATATCGACTGGATTTTTATTTGTGCCTTGGTATTTTTTTGTGAATACCAAATCACTTATTTTGATTACTGACAGTTAAAGTATTAGGATAGAAGTATAGATTCACTGGGAGAAGTGAATCTTGAGGCAGTTGCACTACAGCTCCACTTAGAACAAGTTTTCCCCTGGTATGATTCTCCTGCAGACACAGCTAGGTCTTGGTTAGGTATTTCTTTATTGACTCCTAACATTTGTTTTCTTACGGGCTTTTTTTTTTTTATCATCTGCTGACAACAGCTTTACATAAGGTCTTGGAGAATTCTTAAGATGGACCCAAACTATGTAAACGCGTGTTAAAGTACAGACAGAAAATTGCACGCATGCAAATTATAGAAGCATCTCAGTGCCCAGCCTGCTAGTAGAGTCGTGGCACGTGACTCTGTACACACTCCTAGTCTCTTCAGTAAGAGGTAGCAGATTTAGCTTATAACCCATGCACCTACTTGGCACTTGGTGCAGACAGAAAGTGCAGAAATAATAAATGATTTACAGTTCTAACACATGAAGGAACTCCATTTCCATCAAAACAAGGTGGATTTGTTGGGTACTGCATACATCTGCTATCTCTTTTTCTTAGTGTGGGAGTGATTTGGCTATGAAGGTTTTAGGGGATTGAAAAATATGAGAAGATAGAAAAAAAGCAGAGTTTTCACTTTGCTTAAACAGTTCCTTTCCAGTTTTAGTAGCTCCCTCTTTGGATTTTGTTAAGCTACGAAGCTAAACTACTTACCTACTAAGCAAAGCTGCGCAACAGTGCGCAAGTTAGAAGTAACAGAGGTGTCATACTGGGAGCCTTTCCAAGTCATTGCCTTGTTTAGAAAAGCTGTTAAGCAGGGAAAGGACTCTGTACAGAATGTATCCAAAGCATTTAAGTTCATATGCAGGTGTCGTGGTTTAACCCCAGCTGGCAACTAAGCACCACACAGCCTATTATTTTCCACATAAGCAAGCATTAAGATAACCTGCAGCTTTCATGTTCTCTCTAGAAGGATACAGTTTTTTCCTTAAGGAGTTATGTAAATGGAATATTTAAAACTAGAATTACACATTAGCTGCCTTGTCTGCTCTACAAAATTCATGTTTTATGCATCTAAATTACTTGTGCTTTTAAGATGTTAGGGATGGTTCCACAAACAAAGCCAAAGTCAAATTCTTAGTTATAGAAGGTATTTAGTCACTATTAAAAAAAAAAAACCTACACTGTCATCTATCCAAAAACATATAGCACATCATCTGTAAGAAAAAAAAGATTTTTTCAAATAAATATGTTATTTAATTTGAATTATAATTAAAGGTGACTCCTTCAGAAAAAGTGACTCTTACTTTTCAACACACATATTTTTAATTTTTTTAACCAGCTACAACAAAATGGAAAGTTTTGACCCAGTTGTCTTCTGGTTAAGTCAGTGGCATTGACTTCTGTTAGAGTTAGAACGCTTGAGAAGAATCCAGAGCAGACTTTCGGAGCTTAGGGATTTCTAAATGCTTTCTATAAATAGCAAAGAAAAGAAATGGAAAAGATCCAATGATTTTCTGTTTAATAATTAAAAACCGCCACCTATGTTAGAACTAAAAATAGCACACCACACCCAGTTCACTATGTTCCCAGATTAAGATAATGTAAATACAGTTAAATTAGTATCAGTCTACATCACTAGAAACACTACGTGTCTGACTTCTAGTTTAAAATCGCCACTCTTCATTCCTGCTGTAGTTTATTCATTGTTTTTCATATAAAATGGATTTTCCAGTGTAACATTTAAGGAAGTACAATGCTTTTCGTTTTCCTGAGGATGGTCTTTCTTCCTTACTAAATGAATTATACTTTCATTATCAGCAGTATCAATTGCCTTTGAACGATGACAGGTATATCTGGTGTCACTGCAAGTGACGTTCATCCGGTTTACTTTAATAGGCAGTTAGATAGATGAAAACTTTATTATCCCAGATAAGTGCAATTAGAATAACAAACTTCTTGCAATCTGTATAGCTATTTTTCACATGGATTCATTTATATAAAATTTGTGAGGAATTATGTCGTCAAAAGCAATCTTTTAAACTCAGAAATTATTTGGGAACATGCCCTAATGATTAACTATGGTAAGTTTGAAAAACTAGCGTACTGGAGGAGGGTTTAATTGCACAAACATGTTTTAGAGGAGTTAGAAAACAGTAGGAATACTGGGGTCTATATTTAATTAACAGTAACTGAAATGACACGATTGAAATGCAGGGAGATAAAGAAGTGGAAACTGAATGGAAAGCTACATTAAAAAATGCAGAAAGCATAATTGCAAAACCACAAGAATGTTTTAAGAGGGAAGCAAGTCATCTTTTTAATGGCTATAGATTATTCAGAAAATAAAATGTGCTAAATCACTTTTCATAATCATTATATGAAAATGAAGTAGTAGTTTTTAAAGCAAACGTCTTTAAAAGTTGAACTTTGGAATGCATTGGAAGAGGATAACTCTACACTGAGCTCGCTCCAGCTGCATGCGGTTTCCATTGCTGCTGACCCATGGCAGCCTTGCTGTCCCGTGCCCTGCAGTGAAAAGGTCCTTAGAGGGAAAGTACCCTTTTTTTGGTAACTGCAACACATTTCATTAGGTTTCAGCACAGCGCTTTCTGGAGGCTACTCTTTTTCACGTTCCAGCACAGCTTCAGCACTAGCCAGCAGAAATATTGGTGGGGCCTTCCTGACTGTGTGCAAGAGCTCCATTCCCTAGCAAGTGACGTGAAGGATCTGCACTGGTTCGTGCTGTCTGGTTATGTTTTTACGTTGCAGTCAGCAGAGCCTGGAATCAATCTGTGAATTTCAGGATCTCATGTCTTGGAAGGCTTATACAGCAGAGAACTGTCTATGAGGTAGAAATCAAAATATTGCATGTTCTTGAACCCAGACACAGTTTTCTAACAATTGAGTCTACTTCCAAGAGACCTCAGAAACAGCCCTTTGGTATGTTAAAATGTGAGAAACGTTGGTGTACTGCACTACTGTAAGTTTTCCAGAGAAAGCGAGTCAGATGCCTACCTTAATAGAGTAGTTTCTTGATTTTCATCAGATCTTTAGCAGCAGAGATGAGCCACAAACCGTGCCCTCCCCAGAGCGAGACGTCTGATCCAGTCTTTTGAATAGATGGTTTTCTGTCAGGATTCCTCCCTGAAACGTCAAGCAAGTGACAGTGCTGAACTTGGGGAGTGGTACGATTTTAGAGCTGGAAGGAAGGAAGAATGAGCACAAATTCCAGCAACAATTAATCACTAGCTTAGCTGTACGGTAAAGCTCTGTCCTTAAAGGGGAAGGAGGTTGCTGTTGATGGTCCTGGCAATTCTTCATAGTTTATTTCTTCAAATTAGTACTACCTCAGCCAGTTCAGTTGAGAAATGCTGTTCTCTGTCCAGCAGCACGATCTTTTGTATACACAGTGTCATCTTTGTGAGAGATGGCATTCTTGCAGCAGTTGACACTGTGCATTGTTGCTTGTGTATTTTTGGAAAAGGGACCCTGGGTTCTGCAGTTCCAGGCAACCCGAGGGAACGTGGGAGAAGGTACAGAAACAGCTGCAAGTCCCACACAGTTTTGCAAACTAAGCACTCCGTGAAATGGGTGTAGTTTCCTGTCACAACTTTCACGTTACTATAATATTTACCTCAATTCTACTCTGCATACAGTCCAAAGTACTTTGCAGGTTTTACACAGTGGATCACAGAGGTAGCGTAGGATCATCCATGTTCAGCAGCAGACCTCCAAGCTGGTGCAGCTGCTGAAGGACTCTCAATAAACCTGCTCCCCCTTTGGTTAACGCTACCTGATGTGAGCAGCGGCAGTGGAACTCATTGCAGTAAACTCGTCTAGGGTCTTAAAAATCTGGATTAAAATGCCAAGATTCAAAACCAAAATAAAGCATGAAAAAGTGTGGCTGGATACAGAGCAGAAACAAAGTTCTCTGTCGCTGGCAATGCCAAGGTTCCATGAGTAGCTGAGCCCCCACAACACCCCAGAGTACAAAGCCATCCAGCAAGGAATGAGCAAATCATACTTTTCTCTTTCCCGTCCAGAAATTTTCATTTGTGTTGGTTTTAGTTTTGTTTTTTTTTTTAACCCATGACTTAAGCTTGACTTTAAACAGCTAAAGCTGTTGACTGAGGAGACAGAGATCATTATGCGTTGATGTCTTTTAGTCCTAATGAAATTGCTGGCTTACCTTATACATTTCATGTGTTCTCTGAATTAGGTAACAAAATAAAGCTTTGAAGAGTTACCACATAAGGGATTTTCTGAACAGAGCAATTATTTTACAATTTTACAATCCTATTACAGTTGCTTAAGTGACATCAGTAATGTAACCAATTCAACACTGAACCCGTAACCAGCAGAAACAAACCGACAAAAGCAAACCCTTACAACGCTAAAAGCTACTGAATCAGAGAGAAGGTGGTTTTTAATTATCCTCACACTTCATTGCTATATATTAGAAAAGACAGATTTATCACCTGAAAATATTGCTATAGATCCCAGTCCAGAAGGATTATGAATAAATATAGAAAATTTTGTACATCAGAACAGTCGATACACAATTGTCTTAATATTCTTCCCTGAGAAGAAAATGTTAGAGACAAGGAGATGTTAGGAGTTATTTCCCGTGAAACAACTTCTCTTGGTTAAGGAACATCGCTAGCCTGTCACCCATGAGGCGCTGCTAAGGATCAACAAACTCGTTCTGTCCCAGCTTACTTTTGATGAGCAGTGAGAAAGATGAAGCCGAAGTTCTGCTTACAAATTACAGCTCTTCTAGTAACTCCAGCAACTGCTAGTAAAGTGGCTGAGGATCAAAACAATTATTTATCTTGCCTGCTTAATTTTTGCTGTTACAGAAGCTAACCAGTCTCGTCCAAGTTCAGTCCAGGAGTGGATGTAAAATCCTTATTATGAAGAAAAGTGATGATTTGTAAGTGAAGTAGCCGACATTTGATGCAGTTAGGTTTGCTGATTTTGTATGTCGCTGTAAAGTGGCATCTACTGGTTTTCTTGCACCAGGGCCCACAGACTTAAAGCAGCATTGCTGTGATAGGCATTGACCTTTAAAAATCAATAAAAATAAAACCTTGTATTTCATGAGGTGCTTACAGTCTGTGACAACAAAACTGTTGCAAATCTGAGAAACTCTAGATAACAAGCTATTAACTTTTATACTAATTAATAAAATATTTACATGTGGTATGCAGCTATTGCACTATTTTCTGCATTCCATACACCTTACCACATAACGGTAGAAAAAGGCCAGTGAAATTTCATAGACATTAGTTTCATACTTCTGTGTTTCAGTAAGATCAGCGATGATCTACTTCACTGTTAGTTTCTACTGTATATTACATACTTTGCTGTTCGTTTTCAGCTGATGCTGCCATTTGTAAAGTAGATGAAAGCACTATGTTTGTGCTATTACAGGGCTAGTCTTTTTCCGTACCTTAGTATAGGAGATGAAGCTTACTGCATTTATTAATCTGTGACTGGAGTTTTAAATATAATTTATTTTACTTCTATAGAAAGCCATCAGTTTGTATGCTTGAATATGTTACTCCTGAATAATATCCAGCAATTTATAGAGATCTTTTTTTTGGAGGGCGGAGGTGTTAAAAAATCATAGCAGTGTTTTTTCCATATTTATGCTAGTTCTAGTGCTTTCATTGTTGTATTTGGAAAGTTTAGGTAGAAACATGTTTGTTTCCTTACAAGCTGATAAATCTGGATTTGTACTAGGTAATCACATGACCTTTTATTTCAGGATTTATAATTGCAGTTGAGAAGACATCAAGTTGTCTAAATTAATGATTCTTTTCAGTTGTTTGCCTAAAGGATACTGTTCTTAGAATAGGACTAGTAGAAGGAATGGTAAAGGTATCAAAAGAAAATGTCCATATATTTTTCTTGAGCGGTATATGACACCAACGTGTTTCAACAGTAATATAAGATATACTTCATATACACGGAGTTCTTTATGTCAACACAATAGAAAAGTGAATGCTAGTGTTGATTTGAGTTACACTGGAATAGAAATTACCAGATTGCTGAGTTTTACAAAGAAAAACAGCTTTGGACACACAGCCTTCCCAAGCTCAGATTACAGTAGGTAAGTGCTACAAGAACACAGAGCTGCTCCTTTTCCTTCTGTTACTACAATTCATTATAGGCCAAATCTTGACCCTTGCAGATCTAAATTAGCATACTGTCTTCCATACATTACAGCACCAAGTGAGGCATTTCACAGCTGTTGTCGGGTCATGGGTTCCAGTAATGCTCTCCTGAGCCCAGTATAGTAATCTTGGGCGTAATCACAGATCCATCTGGCTACACATACTTTGCTTGCATCTGTTCCAGCCCAGAGCGTTATGTGCAGCAAGCAGCATATAGAAACAGACTGTTACTATTTAGTGTGTTGAAAAAACAGTTCTTCGTAAATAATTTCTCCCCAGTTGAAAGAGCCCTATGGAACATTATGAAAATTCAGTTGATTTTTCAGTATTTCTATGACCTATCCACATGCAGTGGGATTTGATTAGAAACAGTTGCAATCACTAAATGCAATAACATTAAGTTTTGTCTTTATAGATTCCGAAGTACCTGTTTTCACTAGATGTTCCAGTTCTGGATTTTTTTTTTTTTTTTTTCCCCCGTTCTACTTCATATCGCCTTGTCCGGATCACATTTCCAGGACAAAATTTGATCCTTGCTGCCTAAGTCTTGAGGTCTTTTTTTGTTTCTCCGTAATTTTTTGGTACATTATGTGAGTTAATTCAAGCATCTGTCATCCTCACAGAAGTTCACCCAAGTTGTCTTCTCTATATACAGCTAGATCTGCTGTTTCGTGGCATTACAGGCTGGCATTACAGGGAGTATCATAGCTGGCATGTGGAGTCTGGTCTCTGGGCCTAACTGGCAGACATTTCCTCATCACAGATCTTTGAACCTCCAGATACGCTCCGAGTAAAGTGGTACAGAAACATGAAGACTGAAGAGAGGGCTGTATTACTGCAGAGTCTTGTCCTTTTCCCTTCTAACAGTAATTTCCTTCCTGAGAAGAATCCTTTTCTCCATTATTCTCTAAATATTTTTTGAATCCTTAGGGAAAAAAAAAAAAACAGAAAACGACCCCCCAAAACCTCAGTCACTGAAACTTAGTGGTTTAGATTTGTCTCTCTGTTGCTGCTCTGTTACAGTTTGTAGAAATTTTAAGTGCTTTCAAAGTGTCTTTACATGAGGAAGGAACATCATCGGTTAAAATCAATTTCTATTATTAAAGGTGTACGGGAACAGTTTGACCAGCATCTTAGAGCCAGAGACCCTGGACCTTTACAACAAAAAGCTGATTCTTTCAAATTTTCGGGAGAAAACTGTTAAACCAAACTCTCTCTGCTGCACTATTATGTGTAGGTATTTCTTCAGTTTAGTTCATCTCTGCTCCTTTTAAGCACTCAATTCTATAGTCAGTTCCTCAGAAAAGGCTCCCAGATTATCCTACTTCTTTCTTTTTTTTTTTTTTTTTTTTTTTGCTGGACTGGAGTTTACATTAGTCAAGATTGTTTGGCCTTAAGCAAAGCTTGTCAGGTTCAAGGATGGTAAGGATGGTATCTAAATTAATAAGATTTCTTCTCTCTATTTTCTAAGTAGTAGGGGTTTCAGTCTAGAAAACCAGAAGTTTATGGGCAAGGCTTTTCTTTTTTTTTTTTTTTTTTTTCATTTGCAAGTGTTAATGTATATCCCAATCCTATGTGGAAAATATCCTCAAAACACCTACTGGTACTGTTTCTAGTTGCCATTATTTTTAGAGAATAGAGTACCCTGGCTGTCCTCACCCTATCTGCACCCAGTAACTTCAAACGTGCGATCTATCTGAAGTTGATGGTGTTAAAACAGAACTCTGTTCTGCGTCCATAAGGCAAACCTCAAATACCTTGTCTTTGTATCAGTAGTCCTCAACTTCATTCATGGTATTGTGTTTGGAGGGTTATGTTTTGTTGTTGCCTCCCATTTACAAGGTGGTTGTTACTTCCGCATGCTTTTGTCAGCTGCCACTAGCTGGTCCTGTCCCTTGTTGCATCTTCTGTTCATTTACCCGAGGCCCAAAACAACTTCAAAGCCCTGTAAATACCAATCGCTCGATCTGCTGTCAGCAAGTATTGTTATGCCAAGGAAGATGACAGATGGGGTCAAAGAACAATCCCTCTCATCTGCTTTAGAAGGCTGTATAATTCAGTATTTTTGACTGTTTTAAGTGTTTCTTCTTTGAGAGTCCTGCTGTGCACAACTTTGGGCTTCTGTTTTCACAGAATCACAGAGTAGTTGAGGTTGGAAGGGACCTCTGGAGGTCGCCCTGTCCACACGCACACCTCCCCGCGTGAGCAGGGCCGCGTGGAGCAGACTGCCCAGGACCGTGTCCATGTTTTACCTGTGTGACAAATATTTGTCTATCATCCTCATTTGTGATGTTACATCAATTCTAAAAAAATTCAGGACAGGATAGGAAAAAGATCAGGGGGCTCTAAAATACCTTCAGTGAGTAACTTCTGACTTAAAGGACTCATTTGACTCTGTCAGTACTCCAATGTATAGTCCCTAAATTTTGCTAATTTTAGGATCTAGTGCATGAACCTATACACTCTACATCAAGATTCTTTTATTAAAGCTATTGGGATTTTTATATTGACTTTGTTGGGATGAGATCTTATAGAAGATGTATATCTGTATCTTTAAACATCTCAGCTATTTAAAAGCATTTTCTCTACAGTTTAATCAGGGTTAGATGTTTTCATTATTTTTTAATACTTATGCTGGAATATTTCATTCAAGAGCCAGACATCTAGGTTTTTCTATACTAGGTAGTATTAAATATGAGCTGGAAAGTTGCTTTGTTTTTGAGAAGGCAGACATATTCCTTAAAGGTTGTTGTTTTCATTTTTATTCTTATGATCTAATCAATTTAAATGACTGGCTAAAACTTCGGAGATGGATATTTGTTTGTTAAAGACTCATGTTCCTTGTCACTTTAGATGCAAATGTCAAGGTAAATTCTCTGTCTTGTCTAAAATGAATTTTATGAAAAAAATGTGCAACCATTGCTAATACCAAAGCAGTTTTGTCAATGATAGCAACTGCAAATTTTCATGTAGATAGGCTCTCAACTTTATCGTGCTACTTATTTTAATTTCCTGAGTGGGATTATTTTGGACAATGTTCACAGAAATGTTATTTTCGCATGGTCATCTCTGAGAGCTGTAAGGGTCAGAATTTCAGGCAAAAATAAGGCAGGCAATCCCTGATCAAAAAAAGAAAACAAAAAGACCCACTTCTCATTAGAACTACAGAAGCTTTTTCATATGGCATTTTAAACTCTCCTGCAAAGCTTACTGATATTTTTTTTTCCCCTGGTGCTGTTACTGCTGATTTCCTTCCTCCATTAAGAATTATCCATCCTTGGTAATGCTGGTATCTTTTGAACTTAGCCTTCTCTTCTCAGGTTTTCCCCACCTTTAGGCAATGCCAAGCACTAATAGTGGTTTGTGATTTTTTTCCTGCTGTATTTTATAGTACATTCACAGACTAAGCAAGAACCACGAGGCCAGCTGAAGCAATCAGCTGAATTAAACACAAACTAAAGGGTAACGTGAGTAGCAAGCAGAAGTTCCTCTCCTTCCAAACCCAGAGGTGCTAGGGACAAGAGAGATCTGCCTACGTAGGTAAATGGACTTAGCACTCCCCTTGCTACACAGAGTTGTTTGTGTCTGGGATGTTCACCAGTCTTCCAGAATGATGGAAGTTGCAGCTAATAGCTGTTGAAAAGTGATTTTTTTGAAATTCACCCTCTACCTACAGCTTCAAACTGCCTCTTTGGACTTAGGCAGGTGATTCTGTGACAGTTAAATACTTACTTGTAAGTGTACCTCCACAACAATGAGGCATAAAAAGGCACTGTTATTTAAATGACATACAAAATTACACTGTAGTCCCAGAAGTCTCATAGACCTTACCTTAATACAGCATTGTACCAGCTCCTACCACCATTTTCCTTATCTTTGAATGGAAACTTCCCAAATTATAACTGCCTTTGCCTTCAGGGTTTATTTCTAATAAGCACTAAATTTGGTCCCAATTATCTTAAAATGAGCACTCCACAAATAATCAGAGTCTATTCTCATTTTTAACATGAAGACTAAAGGGCTGTCTAATACCCAGTTCTGCTTTGTAAAATCAATAGCTGAAGACTTCTCCCAAATTAGGAAATGAAGTGTCCTGGTGAGAGCTTTTGCCTTCACATAGTGAACACAGGGGTAATAAATCATTCATCATCTAATCAAGCTACCTCCTTGAGAGTCCAGCTTCTGGGCAAGTTTTGACATAGTTACTCAGTGGAACTCTAGTGATTCGCTCCTCGAACACTCCCAGGCTAATCCTGATGGACAAGTTAATATTTGCAAAAGCTTGACGGGCTTCTTGGAGGGACTGAGTCCAGGGAGTTCCTCTGGCTGGTCTTGTCAGTCTGTGCCATTGTGCCCGTATATGAAAAAGAGATGCTGCTGGCTATTCTCTTCCAGTGTCTTCGCAAGCATCTGCGGTACCGCGTTCCTCTGAAGGCAAGGCAGGGGTGCGTGTGCCACGTCCCTTCTGGCTCTAGCGAGTGCTGCTGCGGGTAACTGCATTGGGCCAGCAATGCCTGGGTAGGTAGCGTATCATTTTGTGGCCTTGGTATTTCGAACGGCAGCCAGCTGCTCCGGCTTTTTCACAAGCTATAGGTTAGCCAGTAAATATTTAGAGGCAGTGGTACTTAGCAAGGCTGAGAGATTTACCCCTATGCCACTAACTGCACAGTAATATTTTCAAAGCTAGGTCACATAGACTCGAGCATGCTATTTTCCTGTACGTTTCACATTACAACAATATGGCAAACGTGACAGTTGTCCTGTGTCTGTCTCACTTGTAACGTAGGTTCCATAGCTCAAGCCATTTGTTTGAGTGAAACCACACCTGGATTCTTCAGCAATGATGCAGCCGGGAGAATTGTCTGTAAACTGTTTCTAACTCCATCGTTGTGTGGTTTCTTTGCATTTAAGATAGATATCCTAGTTTAGATTCCAACAAAATGAGACTTTTGAGTTTTAAAGTTTTTCGCTATCTTTGGGGAGGTCAGTGTAAGGGGGTGATCAAAACAGCCCCATCTCAAAGTCTGGGCTCGTTCTGCTTTCCCTTGAAGCAACCGCAGTCAAATAAAAATGCCTTGGGTTTAGAAAAGGCAGCTGAAGGTTTTGTGAGGGTGTTCTGGCTCTTCTGAGGGTTCATTGTACACTCTTCGCCTAATTGCCCAAAAGTCCGTTTGCTCGGTAGGTGAGCTGCTGAAGAAAGTTGCATTATTCAAGGACAGCCAAGTTAGCAACCATCATCTCCAACCAAACGTTCAAGTTATCTTTGTGTGTGAGCTAAACCACGGAGGTAAGAATCTCCAGGAACCACTGCGTGACACGTTAAGTACGTTGGCTGCCTGTCTCGTAACGAGAAATCAAGACAGTCATAACTCTCCTGACGTATGCATCCCCCCGCGGAGCCCCCTCTTAACTGTTGCACTGAAGAGAAAAAGACAGGATGTTTCATGCAAAGATTTTTCTCTTATTTTTGTGCGGCTGTATTAAACTTTTGCTGTCTTATAAATTTTTGGTTTTGTTAACTCTTGTAACATTTCCTGTCTTGTCCCCCCATAATTTATTTCTGAGGAAACTAAATGTTCAAGATCTAGTCAAACTGAAAACCATATGGTTTATAGTAGCAGCTTTATTGGGCTATTGAGGAAATGCTGTTTAATGTTTTTTGCTGAGCTATACGCAGCTATACTACTTTACAATTAGTAAAATACTGTATGTGAGGAAAATATTTAGAGGGAGATGAGTACCTGGTGAGAATTTAGATGCATTTTAAGCTGTGTTTCACGATGAAAAAGATGAGTAAATGCCATGTTTAGCATTTTACTTGCATATACAGTTCTGCTGATAATTTATGTCAGATCTCAGACTTTTGTATCTGAATGTCATGTAAGAAGGTTCCGCAGGGTAGGGAACTATAGAGTTCTGCCTGAGGATAAAAGATCGACAGCGGTTTCATTTGGCTAATAGGTGAATGTAAAATACTCTAGGCTTCTTGCTATAGTTGCCAGGAAGAAAGTTTCTGTAGGATTTTTACATTCGCTCTTGTGTGTGAAGCTCTGCACTTAAGTCTCTGATATCCCAGGCATCCCATGCAAGAAAGCAGTAATACCAGTGCAGGCCATTCTTCCCGTGTTTATCATTGGGGAAAAAAACCCAAAACCATATCCCCCCTCCATTGCTCATCTTGCATTCCTCCTTCCTCAATGCTGGCTTTCCAGGTTCTGCCTGATACAGAATCATGTCACGTCACGCACTTGGGACCTTTACTGAAAACTCTTTAATGGCTACTACCCATCTGCCAATCTACCTTCTTTGTCATTTTTTCAGAAATTTTTTCACGAGACCTCGTGTTTGCAAAACACTGATGATCTTTCAGCCATGACGTCCATAGATTTGGTTTCTTCTGGCTTTATTTTTGCTCTTGTACTCTTACGACCTTCTGCCTGCAAAGTTGTAGAGATTTCCAGTGTAAACAGTCTCTCTCTTAAGAATATTGCCAAATCTCTTCCATGTTCCTTTTGAAGAAGTAGTTTATAACTTTAATCTCCAAGTTGCATATAAATCAGGATAATGATCTGTTTCTTCCCTCTCCCAAACCTTTTTTTCAGGGTTGTTGAAGACTCACCCTTTGGAGGTCAGATGTTCATGCCTTTTTTTGAATAGGATGAAGAGTTCAGAAAAATGCCTTATCTCTCCTGATAAATATGCCTTCTCACCTCAGACTGCCGACTGGCTAGGACTAATGCGGCAACAAAAAATACCGCTGGGGATCAGGTTGTACTCACAGAGGGCATGCACTTTCAGTGGCCTCTGTAAGGAGCATTTTTATCTCTGAGCTTTAGCTGCCCTTCCACTGAAGGCTGCACCATTGTCTGAGGTACAAAGCGTGGCCCGTTTCTCCTGACAGAGCAGTGACGGTTCCAGTCGTGACCTCTGCAGGTCAGGAGCTTACTGCTGATGGTCCCCGCAGTTGTAATGTCCGCATCAACAGCTACTGGAGGGAGGTTACCAGCAGCTGCCTTCTTCGGAGATACTTTCTCTGTTCATGTCAATATTCGCACCTTTCCTTCTACGGGAATTCTCCTCTGGGAGAGGGACCAACCAGTAGCGCAGGGTGCCGTTCCTGCCAGGCACGCTCGGGAAGCAGTGTCACTGGTATCCCGCTCCTTTCCAGCTGCAGTGACTGCGTGCACACCTACAAATGTGCACAGAGATGACAGACGTCAGTAAAACTCTAGTTAATAGGAAATGACTAAATTACTTTCATTTTTTGTTTTCTATGAAGTTTCAAGCTGAATTAATCTGGCGAATCCATTAGTGACCTCTTTAGGAACAGAAGCGTCTGCTATGGCGTGTTTATAGCAGCTTGCACTGATGTGGCATGTTGCCTGGCATGCTACAAAAAAAGAAAGATTTTTCCTCCCGTTACAGGTAGTCAGTATGGGATTGATCTTTGGGTATGTAAGAAAGCTGTTAGCCTTAGAGAGATACACCGAGCTTGAGGCACGCATGTTTCAGAAAGATGGAAAGGTGTTTTGCAAATGGGATGAGCGTGTGTGCCGGTAGGGAGTGTTCCTCCGGACTCCCGTAGTGCAGCGGGGCCTTCCCCTCCTCTCGGGTAGCAGGATGAGCTGTACCTCGGGAAAGGAAGAAGGGAACCTCTCCTGTCAGTCAGCGCCTGCTTCTGCTGAGTACTTTTCCTTAAGAAAAGAGTGCTTACTCACCGATACGCGTGTTTTCCTTCTCAGTGTTGTGGGAGACCTAGCTGCTGATCTGTTAGGGTTACTCTGGTTATCGTCTCGCATTCCAGCTCTCGGCAAAGAGCTTAGGCAGCAGCCAGACAGCCAGAGCAAAGGCCTGAAGTTTAGAAACCTTTATTTCAGTCTGTAATGTGAATCTTTCAATGGCAGCTTTGACCACTTATTGACCAATAATGTTGTAATAATATTAAAGTGACATCGCAGATTAATTCTGTTTCTTTTGGGTTTGCATAGGTAAACTCTCTTTCTCCTGTTGAAAGCGGCGTCTTTTAAGTTGGTAATGTTGCTTTGTATTTGTTTGCCAAGTCTTCTCTGACTTTACTGCAATGACAATCTTTTCTTCAGGGGTTCTCTGGAACTTGTCTTCGTGCGACGCGGTAAAGATGACAATCATCAGAGACGCTCTGTCGACGCTGACAAACACTGTGATAGTGCCGCATTCTGGGTGGAACAGCTCTTCCTTTGACGATGATCATAAAATGAAATTTCAGACCTCCCTAGTTCTACGCAATACTACCGGGTGCCTGAGGTAATTTGCTGTTCTAGAAGACTCCCTTTTACAGAGCAATCATGTTAGCCAACAGGTCCTTTTTCTGCTGTAATTTTTAAGACAAAAGAGTTGTTGCATTCTATGAATTACGTGTAATTCTGTCATTTAGGCAGCTTTTGCATTTGGGGGTTTTTTTTCATATTAGAAAAATGTGAAAAGTACAAAGTTAGTCACTAAGAGATGCTAACTGCAATGGCTAGCGGTTAAATTTTGGTTGTTTTTTTATAAATTATGATCATTGCACTTTTCCCCTATTAATTACTGCAATTTTTTTATTGTGCGTAGGGCTTATGAGTATTATTTAGGAAAAAAATCATGCATTTGGTGATTCTTTATTGTTGTATACATTTAAATAATTAAGTTTGTACGTGCATACGTATCAGCGAAGAAGTGTTTGACTATTCCCTTTGTGGATTTCTGAAACAGTAGTAAGAAGAAAAAAAAGTATTCAGAATAATAAAAAGCAAACCTAAAATATCTGAAAAGAGAATTCAAGGGCCAGGGGTAGCATATGAGCTATTTCCATTCATTTGTAGGTTTCTTTATGATTTTCATTTATTAGATTTCAAATTGCGTTCCGTTAAACAGCAGAACGAGGCCATTGTGTTTAAACAGAACTGGAATCGCTTTTTATTTGCTGGTAACCCTTCTAAACTTCACAATACTCTCCTCAGCTGCTTTTTTGTTGTTGTTCACTGGGCTGTTTTTCAAGATGACGGGTTTTACACTGCTTTCGAACACAGGGTTGCGCTAGCGTAGTAGAGCAAACATGATGTCTAGAGAAAAAGCGCCTCTGTGGACAGGCACGGAGGCGTGCTTGCAGCAGCAGCACCCTTCTCAGCGTCCGTCCGGTCCCAGTGCGAGCTTCAGGTTGTGCAGTACGGTGGCCTCGAAGGTAGACGCTTGCCTCCGTCCTTTGCTGCTTATTCTAAAGCACAGAGCGGCCTTTTCCTTTCCCTGCACCCTAAATGATAGGTTTATACTTCTGTCTGTGTAGCGCCATTACAAATGTTAACGAGGCTGCACCACAGAACAGATCTCTGGATGGATCCAATTTAAAAAAGAGGCAACGAAGGGTATTTCTAACACAGGGAAGCTCAGCGATCTGTTCTACAGCACGTACAAACCATAGATCTGGGCTTGTACAACAGAGAGGGCTTGGAATGGAAAAGTGTGGGAAAGGGGTTCTATTTGTGGCCGTTTTTGTCGGTGCTATCGTGAAATTGCAGTTTTGAATCATTTACCTTTTATAAGAATCGGGGATGGCTTGCTGCACAAAATGGAGTGTTTGCTTTTAACTTCTCAATTCCCAATCAGCTGTATAAAAAACTTGTGCAAACTGTCTAATAAAATGATCGTGTGTCCGTCCATCTGTGAACACGCCGTGTTCCGTTATCCTTCCAAGGAACCTGAGCTCCGCAGGGGAAGAGGCGCGGAAGCAGATGAGGGCTTGCGAAGGGCTGGTTGATTCGCTGCTGTACGTGATCCACACGTGCGTGAACACGTCGGATTATGACAGCAAGGTGTGTGCACGTCTCATCTAAGTGATTTTTAGTGCTAAACTGTGTGTCTGCTAGGATCTTTTGGGGTTCGTGTAGCGTAATTTAGCACTGTGACGGGCTTAGCTCAGCTGGTCTTCTCTCCCAGCCCCAGTTTACTGATGCACAGGCAAGTTCTGTTGCATAACACAGTGCAACTTGTTCTGCGCTTTTCATTGGCATCAGTGCTGAAGTATTCATTCTTTAACAAAATAATAATAAGCTCTTGTGCTTTTCATTTTCCGAATACGAAAAAAATAAGCCACTATAGTAGAGATTACTGTTATAAATGTTTTCATATTTGAGGATATCAGGAGAGAGATTGCAGTTTTCTCAGAGAAACGGACAAAGCAATGCCCAGGGCCCCAAATCAGAATTTAGTGCTTGTGCTCCAAATGCCTTTTCACTTCTACTTAATTGGTTTGCTTTATCGCTATGTAAGAAAGTAACTAATTACATGACATCTTTCTGGTTGGCTTCAGACAGTGGAAAACTGTGTATGTACCTTGAGAAACCTTTCTTACCGTTTGGAACTGGAGGTACCTCAGGCACGTCTGCTAGGCATCAATGAATTGGATGACTTGTTAGGAAAGGAGTCGCCTAGCAAAGATTCGGAGCCAAGCTGCTGGGGGAAAAAGAAGAAGAAGAAAAAAAAAACTTCACAGGAGGATCAGGTTTGCTGTTTTCCTTGTATTACAAATGTATCAACTGTAGTTTAGCCAATGACGGGGGGAGTACATAGCTTGAAGAAAATCTGTCATATGTTGAATGAAAATACAGAGGTTTCATGTAGTCACAAATATATGCTCATTTCTCAGTGGGATGGAGTTGGCCCTATACCAGGATTTTCCAAGTCTCCTAAAGGGGTGGAAATGCTGTGGCACCCATCTGTGGTAAAGCCATACCTAACGCTTCTAGCAGAAAGCTCCAATCCAGCTACTCTAGAGGGCTCTGCAGGATCTCTCCAGAATCTTTCTGCGGGCAACTGGAAGGTCTGTGAATTCCTATTCTTCCCTCTATCGTTGTGTTTTAGCTGCTTTTTTAAATAAGATATTAGAATGTGTTTGGAAGGAACATGTAATTTTCTAGTATGCACCTGAGCGTTTCTCTCTAGTGTGTGTCATTAGCGCTTATGTGCTGCAGTACTGTTATTTCCACAGTGAAAAGCAATGACAAAGATGGTAGGCAGGAAGAGCAATACGGAAACTGGCCTCGAAATCGGTACCGTTTAGTTTAATTAAACAGAAAAAGCTTTCTTCCAGTGCACATTAGGTCAAAATGATCTTCTAGCATCTTCTAGCTGTGAGTTCCGGTGGGAAGGTACTGTCAAAATAAGACCAGCATAAATAAATTGTTCATATTTGCTTTATTATTTGTACTGCTTATTTCCATACATTCTTGCTTGTGGCCCTTGCATACAATGTCACAAAAGCACCACCTGACAACACTTTATTAATGTTATGTATTTGTTATGCAGAGATTAAAAAAAATGTTAATTGCTTCCTTTGCTTATCGAAAAACTGCTAAGACTTCTTCATTCTATGACCATTATAAAATTGGGTTTTAAAAGAACAAAACAAACCAAAACTGTTCCCTTTTCAATAATTGTCATCTATTAAGATATTTTGTCTGTTAGACGGCCTTTTTTAAACATTGCTGTGTAAGAGGAACGAGTCAAAAACAACAACGAGCCAACCCTTTAGAATAATAGAAAAGATAGCACTTAACGCGTCCTCTTTTCTTCGGAAAACATCCCCTGACGTACCTAAGAATTACAATCTAGCAGGAGATCATTTCAATCAGAATGTTGTAGTCGATCGGTGAGTAACTGGAGTTTTATTATAGTTCGCAGCATACATTCGAGCTGCTGTACGAAAAGAAAAAGGACTGCCGATCCTCGTGGAGCTGCTGAGAATGGACAACGACAGAGTTGTTTCATCTGTGGCAACTGCCTTGAGGAACATGGCGTTAGATGTTCGTAACAAGGAGCTTATTGGTAAGTACAGAACCGTGCTGAAGAAAGCACGATTGCCAGCGTCTCAGGCCTCGTGTTGAAAAAAGACCAGGATGAGATTCTACCAATAGAAACAGCATACTTGATCTTGCTCTGTCACGTCAGTTGTGTCACAGAAATTAATCTTTTTGACAGCAGTAGCTTTTCAGAGTAATATCGACATTTTAGTTTGCCTTCAGCTCTCTTGCGTGGCAATGTCTTTACAATGGATGGAGGTCACCTCAGCTAAACTAAACTGGACAGGGAACTGTCCGTACAAAATATGATGGAAAGCACAACTCGACTTCCTTGGAGCTAAACAGTAACCCTCGCAGAGGCTTTCAAGGTCCCTTACGTATCCTAAGAGGACAGGACAGCTCTGCTGCCAGTACGTCAGTGAATATTTAATAGTATTGGACAGGGAGAGGGAAGAAATCCTCTCCTAGTAAAATATTTCCACGAAACCCCAAATATAGAGCAGTGTATATGTGTCTGCTGAATTAAGGAATCGACAAGGGTGCCTGCTAGAAAAACTTAGTGTTTCCCTTTCATCCATTTCAATATTTAATACTTTAGGCATTCATCTGTGTCTTTCTCATCTAGCATTTAAAAAAAACCCAGACAACATTTTCCCTGCCTTGCCCAGGAGTCTCAGTCTATTATGGCGAGTGTTGAACGTGCCTCACCCTCAGCTTCAGACCGCTGTGGCCCAAATGAACCCTGTTGACACGTGTCATGATCTAAAAAAGCTTCATTTGTGATACAGAAGCATGTTCTGTGTTGTAGACTAGTGGGATAAGGATATAACAACTATTTATACAGATAAGAGTATCATTATTCTCAAAAAGATAAATGCAGGTGAACAGAATTTTATTATATTTCTGAAGCTTCTCCATCTTGGGTGTTCAGAACATGTTTTCTTGCAGTGTAAGTATTACATACGTAAGACATTAGGAAAAAGAAAATTCTGTTCTGTAGCACCAGCCGTATACAGGTCGTACTCAGGTGATATTCTCTTTTCAGGATTTTTGCTTCCCTTCCTGGCAGAGCTTTTCAGTTCAGGAATGCAGCTCCACCTATTCCCTCTCCCTGTCAAAGCCTTCCCTATGAAAGAATTATCGGCTTTCCAGATACACTCTGAAACTAATTTTTGTATAAAATAGTTTGAGACGTGAAGTGAGTCATAACTTAGCCCGTGCTAGTAATCTATTTTATGCAACTGTACTGCCATTGGTAGGGGCAGGAATAATGGGTTTACATAGTCTAAACCCTGAAGAAAATAAGAGACTGGGGACTCCAGCAACCAACCACCAATTGGTACGTGCAAGCGTGTGTCAATGAGACTGGCAGTGACAGGGCACGACTGTATACGGCGTTGTTGGCGATAGTTTTCCAGCGTATTTGAAAAGTTGTTCCTTTTGTCTGCAGAATTCCTTTTTGGATATTTTTTTCCCCTCAGGCACGTTATGCAAATAGATAGCTAATGGCTTTGTGTAAAGCTTATTCATTATTCACTGTTACGTACAAATACGGGTCTTCAGTAACATCGATTAATCGTTCAATTAACAGCGCAGCCTAAACAGGAAGAAAAAAATTGCCTTAGCTTTAGTTAATGTCCTTTGTCCGCAGCGGGGTTATTCCTGTGCAGCAGCCGGTCACTGAAATCTGAGGGCTGAGGTCTGATCCCTTACGGGTAACAAATAAGGTGAACGGCCTCTGAAAGAAAAAAACTCCAAGTTACTGTAAGGTTTTCTTTACCCCTCCCGCAAATGAAGCCCGGGAACGTGCACCGCTCCTTCAGTCATATAAATAGTGTAACGTTCTTCCTTGAATGATTCCGCTCTCTCCAAATAATTCCTGTTTACAGATGCTCCTGTTTTAATGCAAAAATGCAACTTCTCACATTTTTAAGCTAAAAGGAAGAAAAGAAAAATTAAAAATCGATATCTAGTCTCTCTTGACTCTGTGTAATGTGTGAATTCTTGGAAGGTTTCCGTGGTTTTGATCCTGTGTTTCTTTTTACTGCTTTCAGATGAAGTTTTGTGATGAGTCCTACAACTTCAGATCCGAAGTACCAAAATGTATTTTTTCACTTGGTTCTGTTGATGGGTTTTTATAGGTAAATACGCTATGCGAGATCTGGTGAATCGCCTTCCGGGAGGCAATGGTCCAAGCATACTGTCTGATGAGACCGTGGCAGCAATCTGCTGTGCTTTGCACGAGGTCACTAGCAAAAACATGGAAAACGCCAAAGCCCTCGCTGATACTGGAGGAATAGAAAAGCTGGTGAACATAACGAAAGGAAGAGGTGACAGGCAAGTAGGCAACAAAGTTCATACCTACGCTGTTTCTCTATTCCGTTTACAACGCTTAAGAATGCAGGAAATGGTTTTTTGAGAAAAAAAACCAAAACAATCTGCTTTTGTAGTCCTGATCTGAGTAGCTAACAAAGCCTGAGTCACGTTGGGAAAGAGGCGGCGGGCGGTACCGCCATTCTCCTGCAGTGTATTCTCCATCTAAAGCTTTTGGAGGCTTTTCCAGCGGCACGCAGCAACCACGTTAATGGGGCCTAGTCAGGTTAAATGGTATTGAAAAAAAATTGTCCCCTCTTAAACACCTACAAGATTAATAGAATATTTAGAGCTTTCCAAAGTCAGACGATGTTAGCACCTTGGTCAGGATGTATCGCAATCGCTATTAATTATATCTAGCACGGCCGTTTGGTAGGCTGTAAGGAAAACCTGGCCTACCAAGCAGTTTCCCTAGCCGGCGGGATCTTCTTGAGTAGGATTGCAACGCAGGTGTCGATTGAGGAGACCTGGCTCTTTGCAGACTGACTCGGGTACGGCTGTGCCAGCCCCTGTGCTAGGGGTTTTGTTAGCAGCGTTCAGCACTGGGCTTGATCAGGCATTGTGTTCATTTTGTAGTCCTAAAACCTTTCAGAAGGGGACAGCTGAGCATCGAGGAACAGGCACGCCTAACAGCTCCTGAGCCGTGCAGGGTCAGCACTAAGTCAGCCCCGTGGACCCCACCTGGCTTTGGTCAGCGTCGCTGCTCCGTGCTCCTTAGCGATCCGACTGATGCAAACCACGTCGGCAGCGCCTGGTGTAGAGCAGGGTGTCGCAGATCTCCCTTCTGTGGGGAGCAGAAAGCCGATGGTGCAGGCAGCCCCGTGCGCTGCTCCCGGCGTCGGACCAGATGGCAAAGGAGAGAAAAGGATCTCTTCTCAGAGAAGGCGGTCGGCGTCAGTTAAACATACCGCATTTTTAGCAAAGTCTTCGTCCCAAAAGGAACGGCTGTATTTTGAGTATCCACAGTTCGGAACACTTCACGTGTTCAAGGGACACAGCCTTATTTCAGCTGCAGGGGTGAATGCGGTGATCCTTCGTATGACTTCATTGGCCGGTGAGACAACGTGTAAAGCTGCGTCTGCACTTGCATTGATGAGGCAACAGAGTACACTGAACAAATGTAAAATCTTGTGAACATATTAAGAGCGTGTACTCGTGGATTAACGCCGTCCACTGCGATTTTTTTCAGTCTTTTCTTTCAAAAACTGTATTTGGATGAATCTTCACGCTGACAGAAAAAGGCACGTGTTTAACACAGATGTCATGCTGTGGCATTTAATGTCAAATCACTACTTCCGTACCGCTACCGGCTTACTACCATTTCTCTTTAAAATGATGGCACGATTTTATTCTTAATAATAGCTAGAGCAGTTTTCCTAGCCTTGCTCTTGAGAGCGGAAAAGCGTTTTCCCAACAATAAAAGTTTTCAGTAGTGCAACGCAGAACTGAGAACAAAGTCTCACGACGAGAATGTCCGGAGGCTTTTTAAGACCAGCTCTCTTGTATTTGTTTATTCTTTTTCTACAGTTAGGAATTTTGTGCAATGATTTAAAGTATGTAGTCTCAGTTTTTATGAAGTGCACTAAATAGAATGTTTCTTTTCATGATTTTTAATTCTTGCAGACAATGACAGTAGCTATTTCAGCCCTTCTATCTGTATTCCTCACCTGGGTGACCTGAAGCCAAAATTTCTGGGCTGGAGAGGGCAATGATTGTCGTGCTTAATGGGGCAGGTTCTGCACCCGGCTTTTGGCGAGGCTGCTGACACAGCTGCGTTCACGCTGCGGTAACGCAGGCGTGCGTTACCGAGACCTGGAGAGACGGCCTGACTGCTTCACAGCATCAAGGTTTAGGCTATTATGTAGCTCAGGAACATTGTTCTTTTTAAGTGGAATTAAGTGGCTTTCTAATAATGTAATATTCTTTACTTCCTTAGATCGTCACTGAAAGTTGTCAAGGCAGCCGCCCAGGTACTGAATACATTATGGCAATACCGAGATCTCCGTAGCATTTATAAAAAGGTAAATTACAAAATTAGCCCACACTGGAAAATAGTTCTACAAAAACTCCTAATTTGATGAAAAGCGATTTATTTTGATGTTTTTTTCTTTTTGCCACTCCACAGGATGGATGGAATCAGAGTCATTTTATTACGCCAGTATCAACACTAGAGCGAGAGAGATTCAAATCGCATCCTTCTTTATCAACAACAAATCAACAGATGTCACCGGTCATACAGTCAGGTCAGTCACGAAACGTAAGGAGATTTACCGAAGGGGTAGCTGGTATCCCATTTCTTTAACTTAAATAGCCTCTCGGTTTAGTACTGATTCTGTCTAAAAGCGGGAGGTGCTGCCGTCCCTCCTCTGTATTTAAACAGAAGTACCTCACGTACTCGGAACGTTACCTTCGCTGTTACCTGTGGCAGGCTTCAGATTCCACGGGATCTGTGGCTGTCTCCACGTGAGCATTTTAGTTTGGATAAGGAGCACCTGGAAGCAAATCTCCCCACGTACTCCTTAATGCAAATCAAACTGCAGTCTCAGTGTGTGAACTGTGTTCCTTTGGGGTGACAGGAAATCGGCTGGTGCGCCGCCAGACCACTGATGCACTCCCGCTGCTAAGGGGCATTCGGTTCCGGGGACCAGGTTAGACTTGGCGCTCAGTAAAATCCTCGGCGTACAGACCTGGACTTTGTTACCGCCGATTTCCCGCTACAATGGCACTCCTCCTGTGCTGCGTGACCCGGCGGTGTACGCGGGGCCTCACAGAACACGGGTACCTCGAGTACCCCAGCATAGCGAGCAACAGGCCGATAGCAAGGAACCTGTTTTCGTTCCCAGTTACGTGATGGCCCATTAGGATGAGCCAGACAAATACAAAAATTGTCCTTTTCTGACTCCTCCTCCTTTATTTCTCACCTTTGTTCCTTTAACGTCTTCTGTGCTAGGATGTAGATCTCCATGAGGGGGCTGATACAAAACCTACTTGAAGCCTTGTATATTGTCTTCATTGGGCGTTTTATTTTATCCAATTCACACTTCTATTTTTATGTGAATAGATCTCTGTTAATACCAAGAAATATCTATCTGCCATGACTGCTAAAATAAGTGACCAGTTCCTACAATGCTCTTATTTAATTACGTCTTTACATAAAAGTAACAGCCCTCACACGTTCCTTCGTGACACGGTTGACTTGCAGAACAAGGATTCAACCGGGGATTTATTTTCCTATGAGAAGTATACCGATAGTGTCTTAAGAAGGCTGGGCCTAAACCACGACACACACACGCATTATGTTGACCCCGTCAGAATTTTAACGACACCCTCAGTTTAGCTTTTTTAGCCGTGAATATGCCAGGATAGTATCAGTAATTAAACTGTCCATGATAACACAAAACTGAGAGATATGATGTAATGGGCACAGCTAACGGAAGAAGATACCATTGATTAATATTTTGAAGGAAAATTTCGAGAAATTATTCTTAAGTGTTTTTCTCCTGTGTTACTGGAGTCCTTCTAAGCCAACCAAACCTGAGGGGTCTGTAACACAGGGAAGGTTTACCAGAACAAACTTTTCACAACTACAGTAGAGATTCAGCTGTTCACTGTAGGAACATCAAGTAACCAACCCGTGGTTACGATCTTACGGTGGTCAGCCAGCTGGAGCGCAAAATGTCCAAGATACGCTTCGGCATGCTGACCGAGGAACAGTAATACAAGTGTGTGCGTGGATCGCTTCAGCCAGGCAGGCTGTAAATTCTTCTGTCCTGTCCCAAGTGATAGGATGGACTTAAAGATTCTAGTTAACTTACATAAAATCGTAAGCATTAGCAGGAGTATCATCTTCTAAATGCACACAAATTGTGCCATGCGCAAACGGAACCGGGTAAGGTCTCTTATGTCAGTTGCAGGCATTGCAGAGCAGCGACTCGCCATTACGGTATCAATGATAATCTCGTGGTACGCTGTGATAGCTTTTGTCGTTGGGGTTCTTCACCCAGGAAGAGCTGTATACTGGTTTTGTCCCTTACCCGCATCTCTCTCGTTTGTCAGTCCTTGAGGAAGGAAGGGACGAGGAGAGAATGAAGAGAAGGTTTGGTATGGGAAAGGCTTTTGGTGTAGGTACTGATAATCTTTCTCTTTTCATCAGTTGGCAGCACGTCCTCGTCACCGGCTTTATTAGGAATTAGAGAACCCCGCTCTGAATACGACAGAACGCAACCTTCTATGCAGTATTACAATAACCAAGGCGACGTCATTACACACAAAGACATATATAGTGGTAAGATACCGGTTAGGTGAACTTTTAACTGGAGCATGTAAATATTCCTTATATGAGGAGTTCCTACAATCCCAACAGGGACAGCTGCTTTAGCAGGCTTGTTACTACTTCACGTTGCTTTCCATTTTTATTCACTATATTCATTGCCTGTGGAACAGAGCAGGTTTTTCATCTCTCTGCTGTTCTCTTTAAAATCGCACACATGACCAGCATTAGAGAAGATCTGTTTATATATTGGGAGGTGAGAGGTGTTTGGAACTAATATATAAATTATATGAAGGTTTCATCTTTTCCCTGATCTCCCTTTTCCTTCTTACTATTTGACACAAGCTGCAAAACAATCGAGATGACAGTGGATAAAGAGGAGGAAATTCCTTGTTTTAAAGGTTATTAGTCTGTAGAACAAAAACCAGCAGCACAAAAAAGCCTCTTGGTTTCAGTTTAACTACTGCCGAGGGACAAAATTTGCCTGTATTGTATTTATTAGTAGACACTAAAATCTGCAGACTTAATTGTTTGGGTGCTACGTAATTTCTTCTAGGTAAAACAGAAGCAAATAGACTTGCAGACGAAAGAATAAAGACCGAAGTTTATGCCATAAACTGTTTTCTCGCAGGTTCCAGCAAACCTTCACCAATTTACATCAGTTCCTATTCCTCACCAGCAAGAGAACAAAACAGACGACTACAGGTGACTCCAAAATTTTATTTTGAAAGGACCCTCAAAGGTCATAAGGCTCAGCACATCGGGTTTAATGAACTTAAGGGAGTCGGAGTATGCTTCGCACTACTGGAGGGCGTTGTGCGAGAGTCTGGCTACAGCGCAGTTCATTTGTTATAGGGCGTCAGCGTACTTACACTGACCGTTGCTTAGGCACTTCTGTTACCTTTGTTTTCTTTTCATAGCCACCTGCGTTAGCGTGTTCTTCTTACGGGGGGATCCGAGACCGCCCTTCTGACGCGGCTTGCCTTTTCTTTGTTCTGTACTTTCTACTTACGCTCCAAAAGTAGTACTTCGGGGAGTTCCTAGCTTCCCAGGGAAAGCAGGAGGAGACGCGCAGGCAGGCTTAGAGGTTTTTCCCCCATTTAGTTTCATTTAAGAATGAGGTACGTTTCATGGAGGTTTGGAGCCTAGGTCACCGTCGTCATTGGTAGAGCTGCACTCAACTTTTTAGGGAAAGGTTCTGTATAACGTGCGTAAGTTTGAGAAACAAGGATTTTCTCTGCTAATGATACTTTGAAAGCTTATTGTTCTGTCATTTTGTCAACAGCATCAGCAATTGTACTACGGTCAAGAAGATGCCAACAGAAAAAACTATGATGCCTACAGATTATACTTGCAGTCCCCACATAGCTACGAAGACCCATATTTTGACGATCGAGTTCACTTTCCTGCTACTTCAGATTACACGACACAATACGGACTGAAATCATCCACAAATTACGTAGACTTTTATTCCACCAGACGATCTTCTTACAGAGCAGAACAGTACCCAGGTTCCCCCGACTCCTGGGTGTAGCATCAAGGAGGAAACCCAGCAGTGTATTTCTCATCTTGCTTGAGAAGAAATGGAAGGGCCTCATTTGTTCTTTTGGTTATGAAATGTGAAAGTGAAATAAAGAAGGAACAAGGAAGATTTTTTTTTTTTTTTTTTTTTTTTGAGTGAGGAATTGTCAGGAAGAAAAACTGGAAGGGATGGTTTTTTGCTCTGTTTAGGTGTTAGGTATAATTACTTGTAGCTCCTGTAGTCTGGTGAGGGTGCGGGCGACGTGATGAAAGGTCTGAGAATTGGGTAAAATGAATTTGGAAAGAGTGTAGGTCAGAGCAAATTAAAGCTGATTTTTTTTATGTGAATAAAAGTCTTGTTCTGATAGTTTGTACAGAAACAATAAAATGGATGCCCTTGTTTTACTGCTATTACTAAATGTCAAGATTGTACGCTATTACGTCTTGTAAATTTCTTTCGTTGGTGTAAATATGGAAATGCCACGTTGGTTAAAGTGCCATCCATTTGTAACGCAGTGTGTCATTTTAAAAGGAATTTGAAACATCATGCACAAAAAAAATCCAAGAAAATGTTATAAATTTTAAAAGAAAAAAAAAACTTTTAAAAATGAATCGTGTAATTTTGAAGCACAAAGTCCAGTCCAGCGTATCTACACCTCTCCCATTCCCCGCCGAGGTCATAAGAAACTTCACTGCCATTTTCTATGCACATGGAATAACAATAAATATGGAAGTCTCATCCATGGAAAGCTGTTCCCTGTTCATTTTTTTTTTATTTTCTGTGTGTGATATTCGGAAACAAATACCGTGGCTATGAAGTCTAACTGCATGGTTTTAAGCAGGTTAAACATATCAAAACATTTGGGCCATTCTCCCAGCTTGCTTCAGTGCGCATATTCTGAATTGTCAGGCTGGCAGACCACAGTGTGAGATTATGCCCTTCCCTCCCGTTATTCCTTAGACGAGGCATTTTTACTTTTGATACGGGCAATCCAAGATAGTTCAGAACTCTGTCCTGTTTTCTTCCCATCGCTCCTCTACTCCTCCCCTTGCTCTCCCCAAGAAGATTAAGATGATCTTGCTCCCATAGAAATGATAGTCTCCATTTTGACTACATTCGGCTTGGATTTATTTACAATAAAAATCTTTGATTATTTTAAACAACTAAATCGCCTACTTTCCTCGTGCCGTAGAGCCTGTTAGCTTTATACCGTCTGTAATCATCATTGTCCTTCCCCATCATTGCACTGCTCTGCAGTTTTCAGTGTTTCCAAATATCCCGAGTGCGTCGGTGAAATGAGAAAAGGTAAGCAGAACGGCTCCAAAGTTAGATTAGAAGGCAAATTCCCTTCCCCTTAATTGATGAGGCTACTTCAGCCCCCGACTGTAACAGGGAAAAGAAACGAAGGGGTAAAGAGCACAGTAAAAGCAGTGAGTTAGGTCTTAGCTTTGACGCACAGGCACGCGATTCCCCCCGGCCGCGGCGTGCCGTGCGTTGCCGAGGGCCAGGTTTGTGCAGGTGCTGCCTTTTCTTTCCTAGAAGACTTTATTTTTTCTTTTACGACAGAAGATAGTTTCCATTGACTTGACTTTGAGTTCGTTTCTTGTAACAGTAATTTCGCCACTGATCTTTCATCGTTGTTCTGCCTGCCTTCAGAGTTCTGTTCGAGCTTTGGTACGCAGACTAACGCAGGTCAATGCCTACAACCTACTAAAGGAGGTAAGCTCACTGAGCCAAGTACGCTTCTTTGGCGTTTCATTGTCCCAGTGAGATTTAAATTAGCTTCAGATAACAAAATAATAGACTGATCGCCTATTATATTTGCTTCTCTGAATCTGCCAATAACTCTAAAAAAGAGGGAGGTAGTCATTTCAACAGAACAGCTGTATGGTGGAGGGATTTTTGCTTCTCATCTGAGGCGGTTTCATCAAGATCAAAACCAGCAAGATCTGGGACAGCACCCCCAATTTGGATCTTCGACGCTCTAGAATATATATATATATATATATATATATATATAAAATTATGTTAGTTTTCTTTTGGTTTTATTGGTCTCATTTATGTATTTTTACACATTATGTCTTGGTGCTATACTGATTAAAATTATCTGTACAGTGTATTGGTTGGTTAATTTCCCTTTATGTGTGGTTTCAGAGTGAACGTGTGGAAGTGGGGAAGAAATAGGGGACGATTTCATTTCATTGGGCACTTTGGTTGTGCAGTCTGGCTTTTGGGCCTGTTCCAAAATGGCAGGAGCATAAATTTAAGCTGAATGCTTTCAGAATTTGTTGTGTTCACAATTCTGCATTCAGAGTAATACTCCACTGAGAAAGATAAAAATTGTTAACGTTTTGAAAAAGTCCTTAGGAGAAGGTGATGCTGATTTGGAAGTTAAATAGTGGTAGCGCCCTGGGAAATTCAGTACTTTGTTTCCACCTTTCTAATAATTGCAAATGTGGTGAAAGAAAAAGAGGAATTAATCTTCAAAAGCAGGGAGTTAAATATGATTTGGATTAGGAGGGATTGCGGTGGTGTACAGCGAGACTCCGCAGGCTTGTACGCGTCCGTTTGTGTAACTCGCTCCCACGGAGGACAACTGAAAGTAGCGCTGACCGCGGTGAAACAGCTATGCTCGCCCAATGCCAGAGAACGACGGGAAACAAGTGCTTACAGCAACGCATGTCCATGAGTCTCTGTCTTGTAAAAAGCCTAAATACAATGCGCTTTAAAAGGAGACGAATCCTAACTGAGTTAGGATTACTATTTAAATAGGCTCAAAAGAATCCTGGCCCCTAAAAAGATACTTTTTTTTTGTGGTCTTTACTCCCGCCTGAGTGAGAAGCACCCGTTATGACCAAGTTAGTCTTACATGAATGTTCGTAACTCTCAACAGACTGACCTGAAATGTTGGTGAATTGATACAGTTCCATACAAGAAGTCTATATGAAAGGACAGATGAGAATTTTTTTTCAGGACAGCATTTGTGAGATGATTCTTTTATTTCTATTAGTTGTCTTGAAGAGTGTGCCTGAACTGTAGTCCGCTTGTACCGTTCCTCAGATAGCGTCTCACATCTTTAACCACCATGCGCCTCGTTTGTTCAGCTAGGGATTTAGGTTAGTCAGCAGATCGCTTCTGCCCAAGGCGGGTATTGCTGCTTCCTACCGACTCCCCCGTAACTTGAAGCTAAATGTAAGTAAGTAAGTGCTGCACTCTTGCAGTGCCTAATAAAATTTCTCCTGTATGCTCCAAGGGAGAGAAATGGAGCGACTCATCTTAGCGCAGCACAAAGATCTAGGATATATCCTAAAATCCTAATTCTAGACACGTGCACAGAGGCATACCGCTCCAGTGGGAACACCGAGCTGTGGCATGACAGCACAGCTACACGAGGTCAGAACAGGCCTAACAAATATCGGTGAACGGCCAAGTGAAACGAAACCTTTAAGGCCAAGCCCGACTTTACCGGGTAGCAAAAGAAGAGTGATGTGGAGGAACCTGGTAGGAGCAGAAACGAGTTATGCAGAAGAACAAGATCTAGCTAGAGGAAGGATTGTGAACACTGGAAAAAGACCAACTCTTTAGCCTACCAGAGCGAGCAGGCCCTGGCTTGGCTGCAGAGAAAACATCTCAGCCAAGGACGCTAGTCAGGCGTTTACTCTGTGTTTGAGTTACTGTAAGGAAGAGTAATGCTCGTAAAAGGTAACAATGTAAACCCTAATCAACTTCTAAAAAACCAAAACAAAACATGACTTTGTGGCCATGGGTAAATTGTTGCAGCTGTCAACAACAGTAGATAAAGGGCTTAGAAGGAAAGCTGTCATTTTGAGGCCGACTATGAAATTTCTCGTAGGTAAGGGTGCATAGGAGTGACGGGAGGAATCTTCACGTGCTGTGGCATAAAGGTGCAAGGATTCGTTTCTGGCTGTGAGGCAGAAATGAGGCAAGGACTCATTTCTGGCTGCACCACTTGCTTCACTCCATCAGTCCTTGGAACTGGACAATTATTACGGAAGCTTAAGACTGTCTAATGCTATTGTGCACAATGTTGCCTTCCTAACAATGGTCAGCATCTAGTGAGGTGTCAGTCTTGTAGATTTGAAAAGATCCGCCAGTCGTCATCAAAAAGAAAATAGCCCCTTTTCAACAAAACAGAACTTCAGAATAACTAGCCCCCAGTGACGCTCCTGCCTTCCAAGCAAACCTCGCTCCTCTGCAGGCTAGGATCAAGCTGAATATCAGCATAAATACAGCAGCATTAGGCTTCCAAAAGCCTAAAGTATACGGGTCTAAAAACACTTTAAGGGGAGAAATTGCTATGCATCCTATGAAACGGAAAGAGCAACAAAATTATTTAGGTACTTCTTAAAATATACAGTTGTCACACTGTGTCATAGCCTGTAACACTTAATTCAACAGATGATTAGGAACTAGAACTTGGTTAGGCTAACCGTACTAACATGACACACAGGAAAAATCCTCTGATTCAGTATTCAGAAACTTCTACATTGTAATGCAGTCTCTGTTACAGAATCATCCATGAGGGAAAAAAGGTAAGCCAGCCGATTTTTAAGCTGACCCACGGTACGCTCGGCAAAGGTACTACACCTTTGGAGATCCGTGTAAATTGCTGACAAGAATAGGGTTATTTTTTCTGTGCCTTTTTTCAGAACCAAGTCTGATACGTGACTCTTACGCAATAGCCCCTAACACCGTACATTGCTACGTATGAAATGAACAGGTCTTCAGAAAGAAATCATGGCCTTTATTAATTTTCTACCATCTGATTTTTTTCACTGCATTGACATCTGTTGGCAGCTCATGTTTATATAAAGTCCATGAAATGTCACGGAGGTAGTAACTTACAAGGATAACCATGATAGGAATAACAATAGCATTTATAAGCTCTGAAAACAAATGCTGACTTGATTTTTTTATTGCCAATTTCTGTGACTAAATTTTGAGCCTCATATTGCACCTCTTCTGCTGTATCTGATATTTGTATCTCTTCTCAAAACCTCAGTCAGGTTGGAGTAAGTCTAATACGAGGGAGTCATATTAGATCCACATAACTAAATGAGAAATTTTAGGTGATTCTTGTAGGTAAAAACTTTGTTTCCAAAGACGAGCTAAAGATCTCTGAAGAATACCATTGGCTTCTAGTTTGACATATTTACTTTTAAAACTGATCTTTTCTAAATCAAAGTCTAGGGACGTACAACAGGCTCAGAAGAGTACACAACTCGGAATGAGGCAGACTTTGAGGCAAAGCATAAAGCTTGGTATCCTCAAGAAAAGGGTAAGACAAGTTGGCAAGAACTCCGACACAAATGGTGAGGAACAGTCTGAAGGAGGAGGAAAGAAAACCTATTCCCAATTTAAAGGGTTACCAAAAAATCGAAAAGACGACTACAGACAGACATACTCCTAAGAAGCCTGGCTGGGTTAGAATGCTTCTCTCTCCCTTAAACAAGCCCTCCGGGCCCGAGCGGGAAACACGTGCTACAGCTGCTTCCCTCCCTGCCACGCCGGAATGGCAGCGAGTGCTTTAACGGGTTGAGGAAGGTGCCGAAGACTGCAAGTTCAGTCAACGCAATAATAACGGGAGCTCTCGATTACCTCCATGGAGACTGGGAAAATGCCACATTATGGTGTGATGCCCAAACTCATTTTTTACTGACCATAACAGACTGGCACTTGGGGCGGGGGGAAGCAACCTCTCCCTAAAAAAAAAAAAAAAAAAAAAAAAAAGGAATTTCTCCATAACTTCTCCATCCGAGGGGAAGGAACTCTCGACTTGCTCCTAAACACCCAGATCCTGCTCCAAAATGATGGAATGGAAACGGCACAAGCAGTGCCTACAGGGGCTCAGAACTAGCACTCAGGAACTGACCTTTTCACTATTTCATTTTAATTTTTTTAAACAAGGCTAAGGAAAAGCCAGATAGCTGTGATTATGGTGTTTAAATTCAAAATGGCGATTACATAAAACCTGAAAGTTTGTAAAAAAAAAAAATTTAAAAGCACTGTGAAAGGGGTGTTTGTGAATCGAAGAGTACTTAATGGCACTATATTAAAGGCTCAAAGCAAATGCTATCTACTGAGACATTTCGAAAAGATAAAAAAAAGCTAGTATGATTAAACAGCAAGATAGCGGAGTAAGAGAGAAGTAAACATCAATCCTTCAAAAGACTGCAGTTATGTACAAATGAGGAAAAGAAAAAGAGTCAAAACATTTGGTTGGTTAAATGCAAAAAACTACAGTAAATTCTGCCCAAAAGAAAGCTTTACTTGGGAAAGGATTTTAAAAACTAATTACTTTTTCAAATACTGAAGAAACAGTAAGTCTGACAGAGGTATATTTGAAGGTGCTAATGAGGAAAAAAGAAAGAAAAAGAAAAAAAAAAGAAATGCCAAACATCTAACACATACATCCCCTTGCCTCAGGATAATATGATACTATGGATATTAAGATGTCATGTACACTGCAAAATTACTAGGTGAATCTTTCTTGTCTTTATTAATACAGTCACTGAAGGTAGTGAGAGTTTAATACATCTGTCCTACCCTATTCCCTAGCCGAGTCCTACAGGTCACTGTCAGAGCAAAGTGCTCAGGTCTTTTGTCTGACAGCGTAAAGCTGTTGCTAGGTTTAAGGTGGACGACAGCATTTCTGAAGATCAAAAATACATGGAACGTTATTTTTAATGAGTTATTGAGGGAAATAAGCTGCTAAAACGCACTTCTGCCTTCTAAAAGTCTGAGTTGATAGACTGCATTTACATGTAGTTTGCTCAACTTGCAGCACAGGCAACACCACCGAAGCCTATATAGCCAGATTTCATAACACTAAACAACTGTAACCAACCTGATCTCAAAAATACCTGGACTTATCCATGTGTATACAATTCACCTGGGGCCTATTTCCAATAGAACCTTTTAAACATTCTGGAAAAATACAAACCTTGCTCCAGTGTCATGGAATAGACATATAATTCAGAATAAACTTTTTTTCCTAATATTTTAAGATTTGGGGGATTGTTATCAAGTATTTTTTTCCAATTATGCTAATCACCTTGTGCAACAAAGCTTAACTCCAAGTCTGGCTGCTGCATGGACTCAACTAAGGCTATTCTAGATTTATTTCCACACCAAGGAATTTAGACTCCCTAGACCTAATATTTCAGCAACTTACACCTTTATACAGAGCCAAAAGGAAGCATTTTACCACCTTGTTTGCAGAGATCATTGCTACCACTACTACCACCATAGTGCCTTGCGCCAGACAAAAGGTGCATTTCTTCCCGAGGCTCCTTCAAGCTGCTGCCAAAAAGACAGCAGCAAGCAGGGGACTGAGCACTTCTGACACATTCTTCAGACTGGTCCACGGGACACCCTTCCTTTATCCGTGGTTGTGTAATCATTTACTGCCGTGCTAAGGGAACATAAAAGACATAGCAATGCAACTCATCCCTTCAACTATAAAAAAACGCACTTAGCAGAGTTCTAAAAAAATTACCAAGAACATGGAAAGGTCTTAAAGTATCTGTCTACAGAGGGCACTGTTGAGAACATGGTCTGAATTACACTGTATGCTGGCACGGTGAGCACGATCATAGTCAGGCTTTATTGATTATGACTATTAACAAGCTCATTAGTGAAGCTCCTGAACTGTTTCTTCTGTTACCATTGTGTGTCAGCAGCTCATCTGTGTTACCAAGGCTCACTAGCGGGAGGGAAAAAAGAAGGCACTGTAGCTGGTCTTTGAATTGCTTGAATTGTGCTTGTCCAAAGTAGCTTAGTGCAAGCGACCGCGACCATCTCTATTATGTGTTCTTCCTGGATTGTCACACCAGGTCCCAAGATGTACTGCTTTAATTTTATAGCTTAAATATTTTGTCTGTCCATGTGCTACTATACTGCATTTAAAAAATCTATTAAAATATGCCTCTGAAGTTTGCTTGTCTCTTCAAAAGCTTTGTGCATTCTGTCATTAACCTTCAGGAGCGAATCTGATAAAGAGGACAAACTGAGCTCCTTAGTGCCTAGGTTAATGAGCTAAAGTGGAAATGCAGAGTGACTAGAGAGCAGGAAAGCTTAAAAGCATCAAGAGAAGGAAAAACAAATCTTTTGAGATTCTTACTGAGATTTATTTTTTACGTAAAACAAGTTAAGTTTAGAGTCCTTTAGCAGATTAACAAGAATTATTGAAATTCCCAGTACGTAGCGGCCATTAGGATTATAAGTATTTGGAAGTTGATGTAAATCACTTTCTCATTTTCTTGCTTTATTTTGATCGGCACTATTTGCAAAGCTGTTTGTTTGTCAGAAAACATCAGAACAGTAATCATATTCATCATCTTTATGAAAGAACCGGAACATAAGTACAAGCCAAGTATCTCTATAGAAGAAGATCTGTCTAGCTCCCGAGGTATGTGTGTTTTACACACTTTATGTGGGGATATTTACATTAATGCATGTTTCTCCCCTATTTGTTTTAGTTTGAAGATCAGACAATATATTTTTAAATGTTTTTCCTCTGATTAATAAATAGAACAGGGATGGTTTTCAACATAGGTGTATCAAATGGGATGTGAACTTCCAGACCTGAACACACAAAAAGGATCTCCTGTGGGACAAGGTCAAATTAAGGGAAGAAACTGAGCTGAACCTACTGGTTTTGTACTGTTGGATATAAAAAAGTCTGTCAAAACTTGTATTTCAGGGTTGGTTTTTTACAGCAAAGTAGTCTGTGTGTTCTGAATATCTTTACAGATACAATTAATGGCCTGTGCTTAAGATGACAAGAAAATACGCAGCAGTGACTATATGTCTTAAGCTAAGCTAAAATTTGACCATGCCCTTCCCCACAGGAGCTGAAATATTATGGAAAAGGATACGCTTAGCACAGCACAGTCTGGTAAGTACATGTGTTCACTAACTCAGTGTGTCAGTTAAGATCTAAGGAGGTGGAAGGGGCCACGTCTAGTCCACAGTTTGAGCAGTGTATGGCAGAACAAAAGGTGGGTTCTTTTCAACTGCATGGAAAACGTGCCTGGTTTTTATCTTTCCACAGATGGGGAAAGCACTAAGAACTTGCTCATCTCCACAGCAGTTGCAAATAGCATTGAATACAGCTACCTGCTTCTACATAAGGACCAGCAAATACCTCGTTTTCAAGTTGGTATACACAATATCTCCTCCTCTTCCTAATATTTAGAGTTCTGCCCATTCCAGAGTAACAGCTAAACTAGTGTTTAGAGAGTACTGCATTTGCATAGCATTCGCATACTTCTAGGAAGCTCTCTTTCCAGTGGAACCAGCCCATTTGAGTCGTTTTTGAGCAACAATTGCATGCTTCAAATCAAGGCCGATTCATCTGAAATGCATATTTTCATTAAAAAAAGGTCCTTTCTAAACACAGGCAGTAACAGAAGAATATATAAACACATACAGCTCACTGATAGGCAAGCACATACAGCTCACTGCTTTTCCCATTTCTGCTTTCTCCTGGAGATGGGATTACCTCTTGCCAGGGAGAAGTCATGCCTTTTTAGCATCAACACCTTGGCCTGTGAGACCAAGAATTCCCTCATCAATCCAGAGCCACGTGTTCTTGATATTCCATTTGTTGATTATCTTCCTGTCCCACTGTGCTTACAAATTCCTAATACATCCCACTGTAAAAAAAAAAACAAAACAAAACCAAAAAAAACCCCCACGAAACCAAAAACCCACCACATGTTGGCAAATAACTACTGCATAAAATACTACGCACAGTCAACTTCTGCATGCTCCACTCCACTCGTATAGCCAGGGTTATGATTTAACACACAGAATTGAAGAACTGTACAGAAACACCACAAACTATAATTTTCCTAATGCAGTAAGTGACCTTCCCTTAAAGATAACTGCTTGTTAATCAAAGCACTTGGACATTAATCCTTTTAATGTACGTACCTTTCCATACTCTCAAAAAAACCAGAAAATGTACACTCTTTCTATTGTCCATTTCGGCACAAAAGAGGCAGGGCCACAGCACAGATATAATTTCAGAATAAATATGATTTTCCCCCCTTAAAAAATGTACACATTTCAAGTCAGTGAAAGAACTTGTCTGGTCTGAAATTTCTTCCAGGTGATCTATAAACCATCTCATATTTACACTACAAGAGAGTAATGAGAGAATTAAACAGGATTTACAAGCTGTGGGTTCGCCATACTGATTCTTATCTGAGCTCGTACCTGAGATGCCACACTAGCCTTATTTTCACTAAAGCTGAGATATCTAATTTCTTGTTTGTACAGTGTAAATGCTTTTATTATTAACTTACGTTCTTCTCATTTCTTCTAAGCATCATCGTTTTCCTCCAGCTAAAAGGGACAGTGAATCAGTACATTCTAATACTCTTGCTGATTTGCCATTCACTGCTTATGCAAACTTTGACAAAAGACAAACTGTATCCGAAGTACAACCATTCCAAAGAGAAGTGCCCAAACTCAGCTGGATTCCAACATTTACGTATACCCTAAACTGCAGGGGAGTTATGATGACTTCTGTAAGGTTGACATTTCCTTTGTACAAGCAGCAGCATCTCAAGCAGTTCAGTTAGTAGATTGATATGAACACTCACGCTACTCGTGTGCAATTCCCTACAGGCAGCCATGCCTTACTTTTTCTTCTCCAAGAAGTGCTTCAATACTCTCAAAACCTATGCTAAGCTGCGTCACGAGAGTACATGTTCAAAATGATCTGCTAGTGACGCAAACGCCACATTTTACTCATAAGAACTATGCCAAATGAGATAGCCATAGCAACACAACCATAAGCGCTGGCTGGCTAAACCTGCTCACCTATGGCAAAGTTTATTCAGCTAAACTTGCCATGCTCATGGCAATAGTTTTTAGTATCAAGAAACCACTCTTGACGCTGAGTTTCTGCAGATCTGTTCACAAACAACTAACAGCTGTGCACCCCTCCTGCACTACTGGTTTGTGTGGGAAGCCTGACAGGAAATCTGTCCGTACAATTATCATCACGTGATTGAATGCCAGTAGAGGAGACCGCCAGAAGACAATTCACAGGGGATACGCTGCCTCCCTTCTTGCCAAGCAACATGTAAGCATGGCAACATGACTGCAGAAAGGGAGACCTGAAAAGGCTGACTTTTGTCAGGTTAGACCTACAGCAAAAGGTCTGATGCCTTTTAGACCAACTTTTTCAGAAGAATCTGTTGCAGAGGCCTCAGGCCCTGCTGTGAGTACTGAGCAACATTCCCTACCTATCACAACCATTTTCTATGAAGCACGTAACAGCATTTTCCAAAGCTAAGACATGCCTTCAACACAATGGGAATGCAACATATATACTGCGTTGTGGATCCTGTAACATCCAACAGTAAAATTATTCCATTTTTTTCCTGTCACATTCTCATGAGAAGATGTCTCTGCTTTCTATCGGGTGGTCACTGTGTGAGTGGTCTTAAATAAACACAGCCATGAACCTGCAGGACATTCTGATCTGAAGTATGCTGCTGGCTGTATTCTCCGAGCACCCCACCATTAGCTTAGGATTTGAATACTGTCACAGCCTAGATCCAAAACTCAAGTTCTTAAAAGATTAGCACTTCTAATCATGAAGAGAGATTTGAAATAAATGGTCAGTCACTGAGTCTGGCAAATGTAAGACAGGAAAACAGCCAGCAATCCAATTTCTTTCCCAGCCAAGCCCTCAATGTATGAAAACATGATATAAGGCTGGTGTACATAAAGCACTGTTTGCAGTATGTAATTACTTCTTGTTAAGGAGAAGACCTTGACGGTTTACCTCAGAGAAGCCTAAATCAGGAGCAGGGTAACGTTCAGAGCCTTCTGTCAGGGGATATGGAGAGATACAGCTCTCCAAACACATAATACAGGTGGGAGAAGTCAGAGTCTGCAAAGGAAGGCAGAAATCAGCAGCAAGGTTCTTCATTTGCTCACAATTAGCATCAAAGGGGTATTTTGTGAGTCCCTTATCCAAAGATAGCCTTTATTAGATATTATAAATATTTTATATTTAGATGCATACCACTTACAGGGCATTCATCAGTTTAAAATGCATGTATTTTCAAAAAATATGGAGTTTTCTTTTTGCTCTTATTAGGTCTTTCAGGCTATCGAATTTTTTTTTAATATTTACTTAGCTTTCTTTACGGCATTTTAATTAACAGTAGAGTTGATAATTACATCATAATTAGACATGCTAGTGTAATCATCCTAGATGTGCTATTTTCATAAAACCTAATCAGGTACGCTTAAAACGTGTAACTGGAACATTCTAGAGGACTTTTAGGTTAACCCCAGAAAAACAATTCTGATTGGGTTTTGTGAACATCACGTAGGACAATCAAATCCATCATCAGCTGTATCGCTTTCTACACCAGACATCTATTCTGAAACCATACTACTAAAACCAAACAAACAAATAAATAAAACTGAAGTAACACACAGACTTAGAGCATGTACCAACTACTCAGCTACTGCACTGACAGTCTCTTCATCAAGCCCTTCCTCAAGTCTGTGTGGGACTGCGTTTGTGTCTCCACAAACCTAGTACAAGTTCCAGTAAAGTACCTAGAATAGATTATTTCCCAGAGTAAACATTAACTGTCAAAAGCCTGTGTTCTCAATTTTGAGAAGAAAACATGGAGACTTCTCTGAGACTTGTGTACCTCCATTTCAATCTGCCATGAGCACAATTTCATTTATGGCAGCATTTTAAAATGGGCAGTGCCAAAAACAAGGAAAGCAAGCACCCATAGTGCTACATCTCAAAGACTTTCTATCAGCTATTTTAGCAGCTAGAGCATATATGGTAGGCGAAAAGCAATCGCATGCATTTTTCCAATGAAAGAAGCCAGCTCTTTAAGGCTTTAGAAAGTAAACCGCCTACAGATGAAGAGCTGAATTACAGAAAACCAGTCATACTTTATTTTTCCCTTAACCTTGCATGTTGTCAAGGAGGGTGTTTCAATGGAAAGGATTCATTACAGTTTTCTAAGTTCTGCATATGTTTAGTAAGTTTACCCAAAAAGTAACTTAATACTTTGTGAGATTTTAGCATAATTTCATTTTACACCCTTTTATGGAATAGCTACATTCTCTGTATAACTTTCTGATTAAAAGAGAAAAAAAAGCTGGAAAAGTATATTTTTTCATTCCTCCATGGCTTAGAGCACACTGAATGCTCACCTTTCCCATGCAATGGCTCCCATCTGAACTGAGACCAAATGCAGAGTTCCATATGGATGCATCGCTTTCTAAAAAAATAATGGACATAGGAAATAAGAAATTTGTACTATATCAGCAAACTCAACTAGAATGCATTACTTATTCTTTAAAAAGCATTAACTGATATCAGTCAGTCTCATACGTAACAGTGGGGTGCCTCCTTCTGCTTTAAATTGACTTGCTATTTCTGCACTATACCCTCTGCTTAAGTGCAAATTCTCCAATAGAGTTTATTATAGTAAATAAGCCTCGTGTGCTGTTGATATCAAGTTCTAATATCAATTGTTTTGCTATTAAAATGAAGGTTAGGAAAGGTACATTCACAATAATATACCATCCATCCTACATATATAGATGTACCTCAGGTAGACAATGGGCTATACATCCAAGTATCCCTCTAGAACACAGAACAGCAGGCTCTGCTGAACCAAATTTGTATCAAACTAAATTTAAATAAACAAAATAAAGAAATAAAAGCTATGAAAGAAGGTCCTATGTGTTACATACTCCAACCTAACACAACCCATTTAGAATTTGTCTACATTCCTCTTTGCTGGACAAAACTGGGCGTCATTTATACTAGTCATACTTATCCTTCAAAAGTAAAAAGGTAAAGTGAAAATAAGTGAAGTATAAACACTGGAAAATAAGCAAGAGTCAGAAACATAATGTGAAAGACCGAGGACCTGTGCCTGAGAAACAAAACACTGTTCTAATGAGAGCAAGTCGAAAGACTTACTTTGATGCAGCCTTCATGACCTATTACTGTTTTGGCACTCTGCTTTGCTCCACCTTGTCATCTACATGTACGACTGCCCACCACAGTGGAAGATGTGTGAGGAAGCGTTGATTTGTTTCTTGACAAAGGTCAAGACTTGACAAAGGTCAGTGGAGAACTGCAAAATGGGGGAATTACTCGTATATTCCACACAAGAGAATAATTACAGTTCACGAGAGAAGGAAAAAGCATATTGGACAACAACATTCAGCTCAGACTAACCCTTAACTGACATTGATTTCAATTATCTAATGATATTACTATGTCTCAGCTTTCACTCAGGGAAGTAATCATCTGGCCAGAGGAGCTTACAGAATACAAAGGAGATTTAAAAACAACAGACCTATAACACAGTCACATTGGATTGCTGTATGTGTGCCTTGCACTAAAGGAAGGAGCAGGAAAATGGGTTACAGTTATCTGTTGGTAACTTGTATTGCATGTCAATCTGTCCTGTCATATGTGTAACTGGAAACGCTGTAATGATAACACACTTCTCTAAAACACTTAATATGAATTCAATAACCCCTCAGGCCCAAGTGGCACAGTTTGGGAACTAAAGCTTTAGTCTACTTTGATTATTGTTAAATGTGTAGCTTCAGTAGTATGGAAGTAAGTGGAGGCTGCAAAACCTACCCAAGAAGCTGGGTAAATACTCAAGTTGTTAACTGAGCGCCTTGTTATTCCTAGTTGTGCTCACACTCGCAAATTTAAAGGCAACTTCTGTATATCCTAGATAGGACATATATGTCATCAAGACTGTAACATGCATTTATACAAAGCTTCATACGAATATTGGAAAACAATTAAAAAGTAGTATCATGGACAAAAAGATGAACATCTTTTATCCCTATTTCTATTGAAATGAGTCCTGCAGTACTTTCACACATGGGATCTTTTTTTTTTTTTCATTAGTTACTGAAGATAAGCTGGGAAAAAGTCAGCATGCCACATGAAAGCTTTACATGTCATAGCTCATGTGCAGACCGCCTGAAATTTCTAGGGAAGACTTCCATCGGTCCACACGAGCTGATCACTAACACAGTGGACGTTTTTGGACTCAGAGATCCATCAGTGTGTTAACAGAAGGCCTTGCAAAGAACAATGAAAACCTGCCAGTCACCAGCAGCAGCGTTACCCTAGGTAATTAAATGGCAGACACTCATAGCTCCATCAATGGAACTATTAGGAGGAGGGTTAAGCCTACACACAGAGCAGAAAACTAAACATTTGCTCTTCCACTGTGAAGTCTGTCGCTGTAAATGTTTTAAAATAGGCTCTTTCCCCATAACAAAAGGATTTAGTAATTCAAAGAATGATGATGATGACGATCCCTGCTAAAATACTTTGCCAATGAGACTACCATGAATCTGCACATTAAATCTTCAGTGACACATTGGCTCATGCAAGCAAACAATTGCGACAACAGTTTCCCTTCTCTCTGGAACCTAGTGAGTTTTAAAAAAAAAGATGGAGAGTGAAGTTGAAAAAGAAAATTGAGGAATTAATCACATTTGTAGGCAAGCTCTAGAAGGGGATGTGAGGACAAGAAAAAGTATCAGAACAGGAATACTTTATGGAGATTTAAAAAGAGAATGCAATAGCTTCTTCAGAGATACCATCAGACCTAACTGCCCATTCCATTGTTGAACAGGGGCACTCGTACATGATATTAAGGTTTGGGTTCTCTTTATATGCTCAAAGCATTTCTTTCTGCTCAAACCACATGAAAAGTTGATTCAACTCCTACACATTATTTAAAGATATGTGGAGTGCTACCACAGAGTGAGGGCAGACTAGTTAACACGGACAGATGAAATTTCAGGTGTTGATCACACCCCTTCTGAACACAGGCCAGGAAAAGTACACAGTAAGGCACTGTTCACTGGGAAGGTATGCTATTAAATTGCAAAAATAGAAAGTTCTTGCTTCTGTGGTGAGTCTAGGGAAGAAAAGTGGTTATAAAAGAATGTAATGGGTGTGGCAGCAGCTAATAACAAGCAAGGTCACAACGGCTGTCTGGTCCAACTGCCTGCAGGTGGTTTGTGCAAAGAGCACTATCCTGCCACAGGAAGAAACAAAGTTCAACTTTTTTTTTGTCATGCCGATAGAGATCGATAATGCTGTAAAAAGCAAAGCAGGCATTCGCTTTGGGAGACTGCAGCAGTAGCCTTCCACAGCATCCGAAGGCCTGGATCAGCTTGCCAGGGTCAGCTGGTTCACTGACCTTAGCCATGAAGTTGACCAGTCTGAGTCCTAGAGCAGGCCAATAATCTCAGGCACCGTATCTCCTTACTACTTCAGGGCACCCTAACTATTAGTAAATATCTTTACACATACCATTTTTTTACACTAAATATCACCTCGTAGTCTGTTCTACTTTATATGAACTACGTGTAAAAGAATAACACAAGCAGCAGGATATTTAATGGGGTAATTTCCAGCTGGTTCTTAAAGTCATATATGAAAATATTTATTTAATATTTTAAATTTTATAGGTATGTTAACCCCTGTTCATGCCTGACATACTAAGGGCTACAAACCAAATTCTGTTATAACCCTAACCCTTTCACATGACTGCAACTCTCTGCAACATCCATCCTGTTTGACTGTTCACCAGTTACGAATTTTGACAATGAAGCTTCTAAAAAGGACTAAGCAAAACCACTCTCCACTGCTTTTTTAAACTTTTCCCATATAGCACAAGTAAGCTTCTAAGTCCGTTTGTTTGAACGAGGTTGAAAATGACCCATATTGAAACCAAACTTGAAACCTAAGAATATAGTCTTCAACAGGGCCTACTGACTTAACACATTGCACAAAAAAGCAAGTCACGCTGAAAATGCTCACTAGGTGTCTCCATATATTTTTTTGCAGATCTAGCTGCCATGAGATTTTCTTTGCCTTAGTGATTATCTTCCCTAATCTAAGTGGTTTTAAATTAGTGTGCTAGATATGGTGGCAGTTAACCAGTAAGACCACAAAGCCTGTTTGGTCCAATGGCACAGGTAGTGTTGTGGAAGTAGCACTATCCTGCCATAGTGCTAGAGGGACAAACTGGCTGTAAATTACAGGGCTATAGGGACAAACCGTCCCTATAGCACTATAGCTGCTATCCTGCTACGGGGACAAACATACTAAGATGAAGATTTCTCTTCAAATAGCATGAAACTGTCCTAGCGATGCACAGGGGTGTAAGTTGTGTAGTTTACAAAGCCTATGTGTTAAGAGGAGATACGAAGAGCTGGGCAAGCTCATTTCAGCTTGCCAGCTCTGTTGGTCCTACAAATGCTAAAATCCTCTGCTTCATCACCACCATCTAGCGGCAGTTACGTTTCTGTATACAGTCACATTTATGAGAATATGAAATACTTTTGTTTCCCTGGCAACACAGTACAGACAGGTCACTTCCTGCACTCTCCAAGCAGCACGTAAACAGGATCACAAGGACATGCTTCCCCAAGGCTTCCATTTCCACAGTCTGCAACACATATTATTTATATAGCATAATACGTATTACTGCCCCATACATGCTGATCCTATTGTGTAGTCTGGTGGGGGAAAGAGAGGAATCCTTGTGTCTCTGTTTCCTCCTCGTTTTCTTCCGAGTGATTGGCACCTCACAAGACAGAAGGACTAACCCACTCTGTCTGCACAACATTGCCTTTGAAAAAGCTAATCGGGTAGCAACTAAAGAGAAGGCTTGCAGTTTACTTATCCTCACCCTTGACCCACACATTCAAAGAAGGGAAGACTGTAATCTAGCTTGCAAGATGAATATCTCCATAACTATCGTTAACAACACAAACAGAAGAAAAATGGGTATAAAATGGGTATACTAAAACTAATTCTGATTATTCAATTTTAGCACCCTTGTATATTTTTTATGACATTCTGCAAAGACTACAAATTATAACATTTTCCTCTTGTTTAACTTTTGTTTTTATTCCTCTATGTAAATACAGCAATTACATTTTAGCTCTATACTACTACAATGTTATCCCAACCCTGCTATAAATGATACCCAGCCAAACAAGAGCAGGGGCAATTCACAGTTCTCTCCCTCTATTTTCCAGCTTATTGATATGCTTCCAAGGAGTATACTGTAATCACTACTGTTTCAGAAAGCTGCTACTCCAGCGGCAATTACTGGAGAATTTGAATCAGTTTCTACCCACCGTGAAAAAAGTAAATTTCTTGTTTACAACTGGGTCTAGCATGAAGTTATGTATGGTACAGAATTACTATTCAATTACTTAATATCACGTGCCCTCTAGTGGCTAGGCGCTCTAATACAAAAAATTGCTTTTGTATACTTGTTCAGAAAAACAGGTATGATGACAAGTAATTTGTAGTTGGCTAGCTCCAAGGAGTTCAATATCACATGACATGTAAAACCTGCAAGATACTAAAAAATATTTTGCTTTACTTTGCTTCCCACCATTAAGCTGTTTTCTGAGGGTGAAGGTCCAAAGCCATGATCAACAGCAATAAAATACAGTGAATTCTCGAGTTTAACCTTTGAAGAAACAAGTGTTGCTGTTACGATATGACAGAAATAGTGAAATCTGCGTAAGGGCTTCCATACAGCTCAGTGTGTTGCAATTTAATTCTTTAATATCGATTCACTTATTCCACTACCCCATGATGTTTTTTTTTTTTAACAAGGACACTTAGGCGGATAAAACACGTGATGACAAAGGTATATCTTTCTAGTCATTCTGTCAAAAAAGTTTGATTCTATAACCAAAAATTAGCCAGTAAGGTATATCTTCTCCTTAATGACATTACCCTTTACCTTCTAGCACTATCATACAGTGCCTGGACACTTCTTTTTCTCTTGTAGTCTGTTAAACAACTGGCATCCAGATCAGAACCAGAACTTGAACTTCTCAGGTTTCCTAGAAGAAACAGGTAAGCTTTACAGATGTGAAACCAGATTTCCTACAGATTTTGTCAGATGCATAATGCATGCACTAGTGAACAATTATATCAATCTAAAAATCACTGAACATATCTCTGCCTTCACTAATCGGTCATCTCCGTGCTTTAGATACCTAACAATAATGTTCTTCGCAACATTATTAACTTTATGCTGAACGACTATAAACAGACAATAAAAACCCAGGACAGAGGAAAAAACCAATTTTTAAAGCATGTATTAATAAAAAAAAAGTCATATACCTGCACCAGAATATTTGTTGTCTCCATCATGCTCCTGCGGCATCTAAAAATAGCTATATTGACTCAATTGAAAGATGTATTGCTTATCCGTAACTGAGCTTAAGAAAACAGCAATAGTATTTCACCATTCAATTACCAGACATAAAAACAGTATCAGTTTATATCAGTAGCCACAAATTAGTAATTCTGACATTTGAAAATGAACAATACTGGAGATAAGGTGGACAAGGGAAAATACTGCAGAGTCGGGAGCAATAGGTTTAACAACACAGAGATATGAATTAAAACATGATACATGGGGAAGATATTCCAGATGTCTGTGTGCTGAAGTGCTCGGACTATGCCTGGTCTATAATTATGCTAATAGCAATTAGCTAGATTAGATCAAGTAATCAGACAGTCTGCTTGGAAACATGTTGATTCTTGATTCTGCCAAGTGACTTTTCAAACTTTGCAATCAGGTAATAACTTGCCTATAGAATGTAGATTCTAAAGGAGGATTTGTCATGAAATGTGAAAGTGTTCCAGAGCACTGAGAGCGCTGCTCAAAAAAATTTCCTATGATGACTCCTGTCTCTTTATCACAGTTAAAATCCTGTGTCTGCCCTCAGGCTTTCCCACATCTGCCTCCGTTATGAAAAAAACCCACATTCTAAAAATACATAGAACCATTACAGTATAAATTCCATTCCTCATTCAGTCATTCACAGACTACTACCATTAAAAGAAATCTATCCTCCGTATCAGATTAACATCTCTGAAGTCCGATATTTATGTGATCAGGACTTCAATGGAAAAAGGACTGAGAATGGCAGGAAAAGGAAGAGATTTCAACCGCATTATCCCATGGTCACAGAAGAATGATTCTCTCACTCATTCCTCCCACCCAGACAAACCAGCCTAATAATGTCCAACAGAAAAAAATCTAAATAAATTAAAGCATTAAATAAAATCAGATTTACAAATCTATGCTGATGTTGTGCTATTTTAATAGTGCCAAGGACTACCTGTCAAGAACAAGGTGCTCTGATAAGTACTACGCAGATATGATTGCCATGCACAACAGCTTCTGGTTTAACTAAATAACAAGTGACAGAGGTACTGAAGTAAAGAGAAAGAGGGTGGAAGAAAAACAAAAAAGAAATGGTGAATTATATTTAGTATTGTAAGAAATCCACAATATCAACTCACTATTTCTTGTTTAAACCAAGTTCCCACAATTTTCACAAGAATTTCTGGAACAGATGTACAAACTTTTTTATTATTAATGCTTTAGGAAGCACACCAAATCCGTATTACCTGACTGCCTTATGTGGCAAGTTATGAACCACCATCTCTGCGATTTGTATGGTAAAAATCAGTTTCTTTTATGTTCCGTACATTTCATGATTCACGCTCATTATCAGATTGCGCAAAGTGGTTTTCATTTTTGCACTTCCATTTCCATACTATGGGACTAATTTAGCATGGGTCAATGGCTCTGCTTGCCGCTATAGTTTTAGCATTAACAGCATAGACTCCACCTAGATCACCTAAAGTCCGGATTTTAAAGGCAGTGAAGGAGTTGTCTTTTAGACAACTCTCTGAAAATCCAAGCTTAAACATTCAAACCAACAGATACAAATCTAAACCTGTTCAGAATTGCCTTCTTTCAATCAGTTTTATAGAGGTTGTGGAAGATATTGCAGGAAGCATGGATGAGAACTGCTATGGCTTTTATGCCTTAGTAGGAATATTGTTTTGTTTTTAACTAAAGCCGGGAAGGACTAGGTTTTGATACTGAAGTATGGTTGTAGACAATGGGTAGAGATGGCTACCTCACTAACAGCTAGTATTTTAAGCAGAAACATAAAGCCAATATATATAATTATTAGATGTCATGGTATCAAAAGAATCCCAACAGTTCAACTGCCAAACTCCAAGTTTGAATTGAGGGTACTGAGGGGACAGAGTAACGGAGAAGAGTTTGACACTGAACCTGCATGCAGGAGGTGCAAGCTGCAGAAAGGTAAGCAGGCTGTCATGGGTTTTCCAGATTCTTCTGCTCTCTGTGCTTTATTTATTTTAATTTTCTCACTCTCGCTTTTCTTCACATCTATTTCTTCCTTATCCTGCTAGCAGATTCAGCAGCATCTCTAAGATACCTCATTTTCCTATGTGAATTCTAGGTCCACTCCCAAAAAAGTAAAGTAGGCTGTGTCAGCACATTAAAATAACAGCTACCTACAAAAAGTGTCCACTGGTGAGGGCTATGTCTGATCTGAGTAGATAAGCTCTAACAGGGCCTTAAATTTGAAATGAAAGCACCATGGATGGGAATCACCACACAACGTTCCAAAATATGTCAATAATGAAATACGTCAGTTCATCGCTCTTTTACAATGTCTGCCTGAGAACTGTGCTGCTGCTGGGAGAAGGAATGAGATAAGGATTTAATGGATTTGCTCTTGCATGCTTCGACTTCCAGGACTGAAACCTGTGGACAATATCTGATAGTGACTAGCATGCAAATAGAAAAAAGAAACTTCTAATATCTAACCAGTGTAAAGAGATAATGACTTTGGTTCATTTGTCATTGCTATTAGCAGCAGAGAAAATAAATGTTGTATTAATTATCTTAAGGAAAAGCTCCTGAATCATTCAGCTCTGATATAAGGGTACCATACCCAAGTGCACGTAAATAAACTGAAAAATCAATACTTCTCTGCTAAGGCAGAGTAACATTAATATGAAAAACCCTTACTACTGAACAAATAGTTCAGAAAGTTTGTTATCTGTGCTGGCTTTGGCTGGGACAGAGATAATTTTCTTCATAGTAGCTGCTATGGTGCTATGTTTTGGATTTGTGCTGAAAACAGTGTCGATAATTCCGGGATGTGTTAGTTACTGCTGAGCAGGGCTTACCCAGCGTCAAGGCCTTTTCTGCTCCCCACCCCGCCAGCGAGCAGGCTGGGGGGCACAAGGCGCTGGGAGGGGACACAGCCGGGGCAGCGGACCCCAACTGACCAAAGGGACATCCCGCATCATTGAATGAATTCCTTGTTTTGCTTTGCTTGCATGTGCAGCTTTTTCTTTACCTATTAAACTGTCTTTATCTCAACCCGTGAGTGTTCTCACTTTTACCCTTCTGATTCTCTCCCCCATCCCACCCAGGGGGAGTGAGCAAGCGGCTGGGTGGGGCTTAGCTGCCGGCTGGGGTTAAACCACAACATTATTTCTCCTTCAGATCACTTTATCTGAAAGAATTTCTTTCCTCAAACAAAATTGTCGTCATCCATTTCAAGCTAAATACTTATTGGCAGAGACATGCAGTACTATTGACTTTAATATTGGCAAAGTAAGTTGCTTTTCTAGGGAGGAAATCGCTGCATTTCAAAGCTATTTCCTGCCTCATACATACAGAACTAAAATATCAAATAGATCTGGTTTACACTGGATGTCCTTTAACTTTTTGTGCTCTAAAAATCCAAGCCAACAGTAGTCATCCATAAGGTATCTGTAGTGCTGTAAATCCCTACTGGTTTCTTATTCCATGTTCTCTTCTGCTTTTTCTATTTCATTTCCCCCATCTTCTGATTCCACTTAATCACATCCTATTTTTACATTTTCTGCCTCCTTTTGTTTTTAATTGTTGAAATCCAAGAATAAGACAATCCCGAATAAATCATGAGACTAACAATTTTTTCTTCTTTCATGTTTTGCTTTCAGAATCTCTAAAAGAGCTATTTTTTGTGATGAAATGCTTTGGCACAGCAAAGCAGAACATGTTTGCAGCATTCTAGAAAAATCTCTGTTGCATTGTGTGTTATGGTTTCAGCAACTGCTTGCAGATAAAATTAACACCGTCTCATCACAATATATGCAGATTTTGCTTTCTGACTCAGGCAGGGGTCACCCTTGCATGAGTCAGGGAACTGTGAGCAATGCTTTCGTAGCTGTCTTTTTAAGGCACCAAGTACTGCAACACAATAAAATAGCAAGCGTTGGTAGTACTCTAATACGGCTTTCTGTTCTCCCTCCCCAGCACACATGCATGCGTAGGCACACAAATGCACACACACACATGCCTTTCTTGACTTGTCTGGGTAGGGACAGAGTAAGAATGAGCTACCTTCTACTCTACCTGCCCATCATCTTACACAATGCCTAGGGACCTGAAGGTACCATTATCTTAGTACAAAAGATTATAATCACTGACAGATTCAAGAAAATGACAAAATTTGCAATGAAGACTTCTTCATCCACAACATAGTTTACAACATAGATGGTAAACATTAAAAGATAATTCCTTAATTGAGTTTTTAATTTTAAATACTGAAAATGAAACTGTGAAGGTGTTTATCAAATAAATAATTCCAGATTAGCTATATCTACTTCCAGTTCTTATATTTCATTGTAAGATTATTGTAATCAGACATTTATCTTGGGTGATGCTATTCCTACATAGGACATTTATTTTTGTGACTCAAAAAAGTCTCCTATCATCTCTGATGTATTTCAGCTTCTGTATTTCACTACGGCTTCCCCCAACAAATAAGGATTAACTGTAGAGGTAAAGTTTTTTTCAAATACTTGTGCATCTCCTGATCATCCCCTGAACAAAAAACCTTAAAGCCTTCTCTAGAGAGCAAAAATGTATAATTTAGAGGCTTTTTGCCCAGACGTTGGTCATAGAAGCCTAGTAGACAAATGCACAGTTACATATATTCACACAACAGTATGGAGGTTGTTCATAACTATTACAACATTAGACATCAGTCTAAAATTTGGACCACAAATCCATAGTTGAACTTCGTATCATCGACAGTTAAAACCAAGTTCTGCTGCAGTACCACTTAAAAACTCCAAGAGAAACTGATGACTAGTTTTTGTCTCAGAAGAGAATGCTTTCTTCAGTCAGGATACAAAGTCACGCCCAACTTTACACTAACTTCATTATTTTCATTAGAAGTAGTTAGAAGGCACAGCAAAATAACATAGCAAAACACACACACATATGAAATACATATTATCACTAAGATAGCAAAAAAAGAGATGCTGCAATATGATACCTGGTACCATAAATGAAATTTTACCTCTGTACCACTTAAGTCGGTGTTAACTCCATTGACTAAAATAGACTTTTCCTTCACCTACATGTGTATTAGAGGACGTTTCCATGGAATACACAGCCAGTAAGTGACTGGCTCTGGTTCTGAGGGGGTGTGAACTCCAAATGAGATGTCCTGTAGCACTGAGATTCTCTCCTGTCTGCCAACGTTCAAACTCCTACTAGAGCCTTTCCCTCAACTGAGGTACTACCAACTGAGGTACTTCTCTACCCAGAAACTGATTTTCACTAAACTTAGAGCAGAGAATTATGTCTGCAATCTCTAGCCCTCTGTCAAATGTGGCCAGCAGCACCTGGGGGGGTTCAAAAGTTCTCAGTCACAGGAAGGAATACCTCAAAACACGAGTTGAATGCATAACCTTGGATTCCGTAGGAAACTCAGCTAAAAAACAAACAAACAAACAAACAAACAAGTCAACAAAAGCAATGATAAAATTCCAAAAACAACAACAAAAACTTGAGACACATACAAGTGAGAAAAATTCTAAGTGAAATACCATGGAAAGTAAAATTGGCTGAAGGAAACTTTCATAGAACCCTAGAATGGTTTGGGTTGGAAGGGACCTTAAAGATCATCTGGTTCCAGCCCCCTGCCACGGGCAGGGACACCCACCACCAGACCAGGCTGCTCAAAGCCCCATCCAGCCTGGCCTCGAACACTGCCGGGGATGGGGCGTCCACAGCTCCTCTGGGCAGCCTGTGCCAGTGCCTCACCATCCTCATAGGGAAGAACTCTGGGTCTACAGCAGTAACTTAAAAAGTCTATGATGAACAACCATGACAAAACGAAGAAAAAGGAATAGCGACAGGGCGACCTGGATGAGGGCTGACTAAGGCGACGGCGGTTTCCAGCAGAGCGAGATGGGACAGCAGTCAATCTAATACTAACCCCTCGTGTAGTTAATTTGCTTCCTTTGGTCACTCCCTTCCTGCTTTTCGCCTGACTTACACGATGCCCCCACGCGTCGCAGCCTGTTTTCTCGGCGCTGCCTCCTCAGTCGGGAGCTGCGGGGAGTTCAACGCTGTCTCCACCTGCGGGAACAGCGCACCCGGTCAGTCGCTACCGGCCCCGCCGCCACCACCACCCTCCCCCGGCGCGCTGCAGCGAGCCCCTTCCCGCTCCGCCAGCGGATCTCCCCGCTCCGCCCGCTGACTGACTGACCGACCGACCAACGGACCGACCGACCGACCGACCGACGGCCGGCCTGCCCGCCACGCCCACGCGCCGCCTCCCGCACGCCTCAGGCGCCGCCGCCCCGCCCCCGCCCGCACAGGGCGCTGCGGCCCCCTCGCCCCGCCATGGCGCGGCGGAGGCGCGCGTCGCCGTTCCCGCCGCTGGGCAGGCGCCCTCCCGCAGGTAGGGGCTGGGCCCGCGGCGTGAGAGGCGCTCCCGCTCGGCCGCCGCCGCTCTCCTTGGCGCGGGCGGGCGGCACCCGGGCGCCGGCACCCGCCGAGAGCGGAGGGGAGGGGAGCCGAGCCGAGCCAGTTCCCCCCGTGCCCGGGGACCGCCGTGCGGCGACGGCCCCGGGGGCAGCTTGGCGGGTCGCTGAGGGGGCGCGACCCCCGACATCAGCCGTTCTCGACAAACGCGGCTCCCGGTAGCGCCTGGCGTCCGCGGAGCTCCCGGGACGGGCCGCGCTGCCCCGCCGCAGCCGGCGCTGCCGCACCTGCGGGCTCCGGTCCGCCCCTCCCGAGGCCTGAGGGGCTGCGGAGCGGCGCCGGCAGCGAGGGCCCGGGCGGACGGGACCGGTGGGGGCCGCCCCGCCCCCCCCCCCCCCCCGGCGCCGCCGCTGGCAGGGCGTGGGGCCGGAGCTCCCGCGGGAGGAGCGCTGCGGAGCGCCCGTGCAGCCGCAGCCGGCCCGGGTGCGGGCAGGAGCCCGGGGCTGCGGTGCCCAGCCGCTTCCCCTTCACCCGGGCGCCGCGCCTCGCCGCTGGGCGCGCCCGCTGCGGGCGAGGCACGCGGGAGCCGCTCGGCGTGGGCTCCGATCGAGCGGGGCGGCGCGGCTGCGCTCCGAGCCGGGAATGCGGCAGCAAGCAGTGGGGGAGAAACGGGTCCCCGTGCTCTGGGGAAATACTTTTTTTAGCGTTCCAGTCTTATTCCTCGCCCCCTATCGCAACGTGACCCCCCCGCCCCAGGGAGTTCTTCATCGGACTGAACGGTGCTACGAGCTCGGGCTGATGAGCGTTCCACGGGGTGCTCTAACCACTGCGCTACGTCACGGGTGATGCGTAACGATGTAATACTTAGCGTTTAAATGCGTGCCTCGGGTCGTTGGAGAAACCGCAGCTGCGTGCAGGCGGTAGTCGGCTCCTCTGGTTGCCTGTTGGCTGACGGTGCGGAGCCAGGCGCGCAGCGCCGCGGCGGCGTCAGTCCGTCCGTCCGTCCCGGCTTTGGTGTCCGCGCGGCTGGGCGCGCGCGGGAGCCGCTGGGGCTGCAGCCTGCGCGGCGGCGCGCGGCCGCGGCTCAGCCCGGGCCCCGCTTTGGTACCAGCAGCTGTGGCCTGCAGAGCACCAGGCAGAACTCGTGTGTCTCGTCGTGCCCCGAAAATCTGCTTTGTGTTCCCGAAAGGTTTTTTTTAAGCATGCTTGTACATGAATTTGTGATGCAAGTAGTTTTTTCAGCTTCACTTGTCTCTAGTCCTTCCCTGGATTTTGTGGGTCTCTGTGCGTGGCAGGGACGGTTGAGTTGCACCTGAAAGGGCCTTTAAACCACTGCGGTGACCTGGTGCAGGTACTGGTTTTTCCTAATTTGCATGACAGTAAACTTGTCTGTCTTACCTGGCTCATCTGTCACTGCAGCGGAGGTGCCCATCTCCGGCAGAGGAGTAGGGATGGCAGGAGTAAGTTGTTTCAGCTGTGCACTTAGTGAACAAAGGTTGAAGGTGGACACCTTTATTCTGACCATAGTATCCATAAGTAACCTCAGGATTCAGTAGAGCTCAGTGCCTTTGTTTTCAGTTTGGGTTTTTGTTGTTGTTGTTGTTCTTTTGTTGTTTTTTTTTTGGGGGGGGAGGGAGAGAAATGGGATTTTCTTTCTTTCTCTTAGTAAAGATTTAGGCACTTAGTTCTGAACTGTTAGATTACATGGCTTATGGGGCACTTCCAAAATCAAAAAATTGAACTCTATATTAAAATTTTGACATCTCTCTTAATTGCTTCAAAAAAAACCCAAATTACAAAACAGCTCTCTGGTGCATTCCAGAAGCATCCGTATTTAACTATTCCACTGCCATGGATGTGTCTGAACAGGTTTGACAGCTGCTAGTAGCAGCTATTTTCAAGTCAGTGAAAAGATTGAAATGAGTCCTGCGTTATTTCTAATCATTAAAAATAACTTTCTTCTGTGGGCTTATTGGCAGTAGATGCAATTCCTGATTGGCCACTTAGTGTTTAAATATCTTTTCCCATTTTGGGTATCTCCCTCCTTCCCGCCCACCCTCCCAACACCCCAGCTCCCCCTCATGCTTTTTGTAAAGCTTCATAGTGTTAAAATATCTTTGCCTCCCTGTGTGTCTGGATCTCTTCACCCTGCTAAATTAAAACTATAAAAAATGCTTGTATCTAGAAATCACCAGTCCTGCACACGTGTGCTTAGTGAAGGTCCCAAACCAAAAGTCATGGATCTAGGTTCAGGTATGGTTTTTTATCTACTTCCAAAATTTTAGTTGAGTTCCTATTTGCTGTTTGACTCATTGCTAAAAAGCCCCAAAATCTAAGCACCTAATAAGCTGTGGAAGAATACTTGGGATAACTTCCACTGGTGTTCTGGATGAACGTGTTATAAAGGGAAGATGATGTCAAGAAGACATCAGTCTAAGATCTTGAAATATTCCAGGGTGTTTGTGTATGTGGGGTTTTGTTTTTGTTTTTTTTAATCCTTTGTCATTCTTGTTTAAAGGTGCCTCTCGTGTTATCTCCCGCTTACAAAGACGAGAAAGAGTTTCACATCTTGTGAGCTGAGGGTATTTAGAATCTTGATTCTCTTTACTGGTAGATAATTGAAAACGGTCGACACTTCCATTTCAGAGGAGACTTCTCATTTTGCAGTTAGACTCCCAAAAGAATTTGGTTCAGTCTAGATCTCTAGCGTATTTGCAGCTGTAAGATGGCTAGGCAGTTCATTTGCTGCTTATACAGCAGTGTAATTAACTGTATGTATGTAATTTTGAAAAGAAAAGAAAAGCTAAGTCTAGATATTGCAGAACTCTAGCACTGTAAGGCTGCTTTGGACATGACTGTAGGAGAATTCTTGTTTCTAAAACTAAACCTGCAATGAGGAAATAAAAGGCGAGTAGTCAGATTTGATAAAAAATGGGTGTTAGTTACAGATGGACACATCTGCTCCCCCGAAAATGGCCAAATACGTTTCTCATGCTGTTTAGCTGAGTAATTCTTGAAACTTTTCTCCATTCCCTATTCACTCCCGCCCCCAAATGTTTGAGTTTGAAAACTCTAGCATTGATTATTCATGATAAGAATAGGAACCTTGCTGTGAGATGAAGCAACTTCTTCAAAATAAGGAGAAATGCATACTAAGTTTGTTCTTTCTTACTCTCACAGATTGAAAACTGAAAATACCCTCGTGAACAGGGAGAAAGATGTTTCAGCAAGATGTTTTAGATAACTTTACAGGTTCTTTGTTCAGAATTGAATTTTCTGACAGGCTTCAGAACTTAAATTGTTATTGTTAGGTCGTCTGTAGCTTAATTAGTGCTAATTGATTTTGTGATTGGCAGATATCTTAATATAGTATAATTAAACATGTTAGAACACGAGTACAGGATAAGTATGCAGCTGGCTCTTATCTGCATTATTAGGTTTATTCGAGAATACCTTGATCAAATCACAAAACCTTTATTGCTGTTAGTGACATTGTTCAAAAACCTGAAAGTGTTTAGAGGTTGGTTGGTTTGTTTTGCTTTTTTAAATTTAAAATGGAAACTATTGCATCTGAGATTGTGGGGCATATTAACATAATGGCGCGTATTAACATCATAAGATGTTGAGATTTAGTATAGTTAGCAGTGACCAAAACCCCTCTGACTTCTTGATTATAGGATTTGGAAGTTGATTTGAGTATGCCGTGATGCAGAAGTTTGAAGTCTTTGTTGGATCTCTTTGGCTTACTTCTGTGTATGTGTGTGTTCAAAAGCGAAGCATAGAGTTAAATACTGAAAGATCATTTCTCATTAACAATTATCTGGGGTGTAAGTATTTTTTTCTTCTCTAAGTGTACGTAATGTAGTATGTAATTCTGTAGATATTTTTACATAAATTGTATTTTCTTCTTGCAGTCAAAGCTGGAGGTATGAGAGTGTCTAAAAAGCAAGAAAATGGACCTGTTGAGAAAAATGCTAAGCCTCCAGGAAAAGAAAAACCAAGGTATTGCACTGCAGGGCTTCTTCCCCCCTGCCCCATAGTTAAAGTTCATAGGTAATGGGCTGAAGGTTGAAAACAAAGACAACTCTTGATCTCTGAAGAGTTTAATTCTTAAATTAACTTGTGCAATTTATAGGTAAAAGGCAACTTTGAGGTAATCATTGACTCAAAACCAAAAAAAACCCAAACCCAAAATAACCCAACAAAAAAACCCAAACAAACACCCCCCGCCCCCCTCCAACTTCAAAACCTAAGGACAATGCCTTGCAATGAAAGACAAAGGCTGAATCTCTTCTTTATCATCATATATTGTGGAACAGAAATTAAAACTATGTGTTGCCTACCTGTACCTAATAAAGTAACGGTTAAACAGTTCCCAGTGAAATAGGAATGCATTTCATGTCCTCATTCTGAAGGAAATTAAACACACATCTCCTACCCTCCACAAAGAGTCTATTATCTCCTGTACAGGCTGTATCTCCTATTTCAATCTGAAATGTAATTTGGCTTTTTCTGTTTTCTACTTCATAAGGTTACTCAAGCTATTTTGCCCTAAAATGAAGGCATGCTTCTGCTTTTGAATAAGGTAGCAGTGACTGGTTGAAGTGGTCATCAAAACAAATATTTTCTTCCAGCTTTTTCAAATGAAGACTGAATGCTTTTCTAAAGTCTATGCACTTTTCATAAATATCACTTAGCAAAAAGTGAAGTTCACCAATATAAGGATAAGAGGGTAAAATTTTAATGACTTGTGGTGTTCCTGAAATTGCATTAGAGTCCAAATCCTAAATGGAATACAATGCCTAAATAGGATTCAGACACTCAGGGTTTTGCTTCTGTTGCAATTTTAAACTTTCCCAGTGGCCACCCAGTTTGTATGCTCCTTATCTCACCACATACCTTCTTTTTTGCACAAAAAGTTCCCTTTAAGAGCCTGCAGTTCTTTTGGGGCATATCGAGAACTGCACAGTTATTGCCGAGTACCTAGCAGCCCTCATAATTGCTGTGGCCTTCAGAAACCTGTCAATGTGACGCTAAGGTTTTTGTTCAAAGGAGCCCAATCCAGTGATTTGCTCTTGGAACGAATCTGCTGTGTCCTGATAGCTATGACCTTGCTGTGCGAGGAAGTGGTGTACATATCCTCCTCCACATGATGATTAGGATATTTGTGAGGAAATGGAAGACCTGAATTTTAGCCTGTTGTCAGCTCAAACTGGTACATACCTTGCTGTGTCAGTTGCCTTCACCAGTGAGCTAGGTGCTTCCTGTTTAAGTTTCACAGAAAAAAGACTCACAGAAAAAGACGTGAGATTTGTGGGGATAAGACAAAATGTAATGGTTAAAGTACTGTGCTTGGGGAGGTGGGTCTAAAATTCCACTCAGCATTGTAACTCATGTGCATTTAATACCTTTATCCCTTTTGTCAGTGTTCAAAATAATGTGTAAGCTGACACTGGAACTTGGATATCCTTCTCTAATGAGTGCTCCTGCACCTAGTATACACTTTTTTCCTAGCCCTCTAAAACTTTAAATTTTTGCTGCTCAGTGGCCCAGCTCCAAGAGGAGAGCACAGTCTGATCTTGTAGACTCTTGAAAGCAGGAGATGGGGTTTCATTCCCTTTAGAATAAGGGCAGCCTGGAATTCCTTCTTCCCTTGGAAACTGTTGAGCATTACTTCATTCGGTATGGGTAGGAAACACATCTGTTGTTGTTTTAAAAGTGACTTTATCATCTTGCTATGAAAAAGCATTTGTAAGCACATATTTTTACCTGTAGCAGTGGGCTCTGATTTCTGTCTGGATGTAGATGCCTCTCCTGCAGTCCCAATTTCGGACTAGTTTTATGCATAAAAATAAACTGAAACAAAACAAGATTAAATATTCTGTTGTATCTCTTAAGAACAGAACTCCCTATTCTGAACAGCAGTCTTTGTATTGTCCTCATGATAGCCTGCTCTGGGCGCGCTGAAGAGGCCTGTGCAAACTGGGAGGAGCTCTAGAATCAAGTCTTTATTAAAGCATATCTTGGAATTATCCTGAAAGTTGTGCATTACTCCTTCCACTGCTGGGGATTTAGGGACATCAGTTACTTTTTACTTACAAGAAAGGAGCTGCCTATATTATGGAGTTTCTGTGGTACCCAGGTAACCATTTAAAAAGCCTGGATTAGACAGGGTAGGTAAGTAGTCCAGGTGACTTTGTTCTGATTCCCACTTTTTTTTTTTCCACACAGAGGTTTAAGGTGCCTGTATTACTTTTGATGAACAGATTTACCTCTGGTGTTTCTGAATATCTTTAGCTGCTGTCAAGAAGGCTTCCTTTTTAGTTGAATGTCTATGTGTACATTGCAATCATAGTATCAGTGTCTGACAGTCACTACCAAGTACTGTAATCTAGTAACATCATTGTGAAATAGATTATTTTGCCAGGAGTTAAAAGGGAGGCTTGTGACTAGACTGACAGATGAACTCGGTTTTTGGACCAAGACGTGATTTTATTATTTTTATTTTCCTCTAAAATGTTGTAATCAGCTGGATGACTTTTAAATTAACTGGGTTTAGCCATATTTAACGCTGACATATTGATGCTATCTCTTGGCAGGCTACAGAAGTCACCACTGTAGGTTTTTATTTGTGTGTTGGCTCACTGGCTTGGAGGACACTAACCAAAAACAGAATTTTTGGAACACAGCTGAGCCAGTAACACTGACTTCTTTCCCGTTTACTAGTTCTCTGCGCTAGAATCAATGGTTACTCCATATAGTATACATACCTTGTTGGGATGATGGATTTCATTGTCAGGTTGCAATCATAGAAGTTTGTGATGTAGTTTAGTAGCTATCACACACAGACTTCTTGCCTCTAAGTTTCTGATTCAGATGAGATTATCTGAGAGGCTCAAAGTCACTGTCATAGCTTAAAGTGGCTACTCAGAGCTGAGGTTGGTCTTGGCAGGAGCTGAGCTTTGAGATTTAGTTCTAAAAAAAAAAAGCATGCTTGCTCTAAAGTTGTGTAATGTATGGCATAATAGAATGTAATGTATGATGCTAGTAACTAGATGCCTGCCTGACAGTTTTCTGACAATACATTACGTTTGGCTATACCTCATTATTTAAGAGACACGATTCAGTTTGGTGTGTTCTTGAGTTTTTGTTGTTTAATAATTTGACTTGGGTTTTTTTTTTTTGTTTGTGTTTTTTTTCTGGAGTTAGAAGGTTTTTATTTTCATTGATTGCTAGTTGTCTGGGTGTAATTTTGCTGCTGTCTTTTCCATAGTTATAGTTATCTGATGGCATAAACAGATCTTGAATGACTTATATTTGTCAGTGTGGCAAACTATCGATTGCTAAATTGAAGTTTCAGTAGGAAATGTGTCTGGCCTGATCCGCAGAATCATTAACTTAACCAAAGCAGTATCTGCTTTTTCAAGAGTCACATTTAACTTATCTGGTTCCATGGGTAAGGGTAGTAATGATTTTTCTTGACTCCGTTTTAAGCTACAGAGGTGTGACTGCAAATAATGGTATTATCAGAAGAATGTGCACTCCACAGTTCTTCCTGTTGCTAAACTAAATTATTTCCTATCCACGGATTGTTTATTTGTGGAACATTGGTAACATGACTGTTCTTCATTGGCATATGGAGCGGTTAATGGAATAATCTTGCGCAAAAAGTTCTTGCGTGACAAACTGCTGTCAAAGGAAACATTCCCCAAAGGCAGAGGGTGAATTTTTTTCGTGGGTCTAGATTGGAATCAAGAAAATTACGAAGTCAAATTTTGTAGTTCTGGATATCAGTGCTCAGCTTCTGTGAAGCTACTCCGTGGTGTACAAAAAAAAGTCCCTTTTGAGATATTTAAGAATATTTTATATACAGATTTTTTTGTATAAAACTGTATCTAAATAAAACAGCCTGCAACACAGATTTTCATTGTTCTATTCTGAGGCAGCGGACCTTTTTTTAATATCATATAGTCTTTAATGTGATTAAAGGATTTAGCTCCAAAACCTGAATTTCTATTACAAAATGTTTTGTATTATGTCTGAAAAATGAAAGTGACAAGTGTTCCTGTGAGACGGAAATGCTAAATACCTTTTTCTTTTCCTTTACAGTGCTATTGCCAGTTTTTCAAAAACTCAGAACATGAGTGTCTTGCTAGCAGAAGTGCTGAGCAAAGTAAGTACATCTGGAAGAATAAGATGTGTGTTTGTCAGGGCTTCTCCATAAAGCTAAACATAAAAAAAAAGAAATCAAAAAGAGAACTTTCCTTAAACTGCTGACATTTGTAGGTTTCTCACCTACCACTAAATACTCTTGAGATGATCTATTTCTTTAGCAGTTGTGTGGCTGAAATGCTAGATGGCTAAAAAGTAACTAGCCTTCCCTCCTTTTTCTGCTATGTTTGATTCCATTCCTATTTAACACTAAGTAGCCCCAGGGTAATTATGTGTACCGGTTACAGAAAGTACAGCAAGATATTAAGGTGTGTCCTTTTCTTAAAGTGGTATGTTGATTTAGATTTATTGAAATGTCAGGAAGAATTGTCAGTGACGTAGTAAGTTTGTGGCAGACCTGTGATTACAACCCAGAACAAAACCTAGTCTTCAGTTCTTTATCCCGCTGTGGAAATAGCGTTAACTTCTGTAAGGGTCCGACTTAGAGAAGTGAAAAGATAGCTTCTCGAAGGAGGTGGGTGGTGTCACTGACTGCGCACAGTGGATACCAAGACGGTAAGCTAACGTCACACTACTGTAAGTGATCCCGGAGACAACAGGCACAGCATATTCCACTGTTGCCGCATATGCAGCTATTTCACCTGAGGCCTGACATGAGGTAGTCAAGCATCTTCTTCACTTCTCCCTTGGAAATACTACAAGATCATTTAAAATTTTGCGTTGCAAAGCTGTTGATGGACCCTTCTGTTCATCATTATGCTTACAACTACTGTCCAGTATCTCTTGTTAGGCTGTTGATGCAGACTCCTACACCTACACTTTGCAAGAGCTGATTTAACAAGCAGCTTTTTAATTTGCATGCTAATCTGAAGATCTGACAGTTACAATCTATCTTTCATATACTTGCAGTCTTTAGATTCTGAAGCATACAAGAGTTTCTCATCCATAGAGCTTGGTAAAACATCAGTTGCATCATTTCAACATAAGCCTTTTATCAGCAGATGTGATTATAGCTTTAGTATGTAGATCTTGAATTCATGCTTAGACTTGCTTGTTAAGGAGAACAGATACAACTCATCCTGCTTCTCTTCCACTTGTCCCCATCTCCTCTGTTCTGGCCTACCACTTCCTTCTCCTGTTGGTTTCCAGAATCTCATACATGAAGCTTCCTCAGTAGTTTAAGAAGTAATAATTAGATCCTGTAATGATGATGATTTGAATCTGTGAAAATAAGAATTTGAAGCAACTTACTGTTACCTCTGGCATACTGATTGTTTGCTCTGCTTTCCTTATCTTGACAGCTCATTCTATGAACTGCTAAAAAAAGGGAGGAAAAAAAAATCAATAGTTCACTGAAGGTAGTCAGGCTAATAACACTTTGAAAACAGAAATTATAATGAAATGTCCAGTCACCATGAGTTTTATGTATTGATCATTTGAACTTTTTGTGGAGTTAGGTTTTATTACTGTTTTTAAACTACTTTCATATGATGGAATTTAGGAAGAGAATAGCAAAAAAAGCTATATTCTATCACAACTTTTTTTCCTTCCCCTTTAATGTTACAGATGAGCCACAAAATTCATGCAGCAGCATTACAAGTGGCTCACCAAAAGCCACGGCCTGCCTTGGAGAAGTTCATACTGCCTAAAAGAATTTACATTATTCAACAGCCACGGAAATGTTAAGATACTCATTAAAATACTCATGTTTACTTAAAAGTGAGTTTCTATTCTAAATAGCACTTAGCACACTGTGGTAAAATGGTCAAAAGCTGTGTGCCTTCTATCTTACTGTATTTCTGTTACTGACAATAAAATACTTTGTAAGAAGAGTTACTAAATGTACTTGGGATTTATTAAAATATCATGGCTTCTGTCTAACCTGGTTTAACTAGGATACAGTAATTACTCAATGCCAAGAAGTCTAACAGCTTCACTTACTGTGTGAATTTTGACTGTAGTACTGGAAACTGTCAGCCCTATTTTTTTTTAATTTTTTTTTTAATTTAATGATAGCAAAGCTGAAGCGAACATGATCCTAAGAAAGCAGGTCACAACTGAAAGACATGGTTTTTGTTTTAATTTAGGCCGAGGTGTTCCATGCTGAATATATGCCTTAGGCTTACAGCATAATAAGAAACTTCAGAAAGTCCTGGGGAGGATTTCCAGACAGCAGAAAAAATACTTTTTCCTTGCATTGCTTTCTGTAAGGAAATCCAGCTCCTCTGCTGGGATGCAGACAGTAGGAAGAACCAAGTGAAAATGGTCTGTTTGTGCAAGCGCCTTTGGGGCTGGGGAGGGTGAGCGCGGGAAGTACCTGACCTGGGAGCTGAGCCTCTGGGATGAGCGGGCAGATAGGAGGGAGGAGGCAAGGGGCAGAGAATGCGGTGAGCGGAATATGGAGTTTAAGGACGGCCAAATGGGATATGAGGCTGAAAAGCGATGAGGCTGAGCATGGGCTGGTAGTAATAGGGTCTTGAGGGGTCAAGCTTAATAATGGGGAGGAGCAATTGTAAATACAGGTAGAGGCAGTATCCTCGAGCCTTGCCTGCTTACACTGTCAGCAAAAGACAAGAGAAGTAGTCGGTCCTGCCCAGCCCAGAGGATAATACTCTCCTACTGCTGCTAGTTGGTTGGGTAGCTCAGCTGACTTCTTGCTCTGAATTTCATTCTGCTGGGACTGTTGGGGGTTTTGTTGTTGGTTGTATTTGTTCTGGTGTTTTGGTTTTTTTGTTTGTTTTTTTTTTTTTTTAAGGTAGTGATTGCAGGTGAATATGCCACTAAAATTGTAGTCAAGAAGTCCAAATAGACTTAATATGAAAGGTGATGCTCAAAAATGTTTATATTGTCAATGAGGCTTCTTTTTATAGTGTGCTTTCCACATGACTACAGTGGAAATCTACTACAAACGTATGAAACACACTCCCACTTAAATAGAGGGATCCCAGGTGGATTACCCAGAATTAGTGTTACCATGTAACATGAATGTCTGCTTCATTTCATCCATCCATAAAATCCATAGTATGTGCAATAAATAATTCAGTTACACCTTGAATAAGTAGGAAAAATTAAAATAGTGCTGCTCCTATGAAGAAGACTGTTTTTTCTCCTATGTTCCTTAACTGACTGGTAGCTACTTGTAAAGTATTGTCACTGTTACCCTGGACAACAACAGCAATATACTTTATGGATATTTAGGTTGTAGGCACAGGATTTGGAAAACAGCTAGTTCTGCTTTTACATCATACGTAGCACACTTTCTGTTCCCCAGGCTGACTGTATATAAATGAATATCAATATGAATGTAAGCGATGAAACATGATTTGAGTTAAAGCTGTCCGTCATGTGTGAAACGATTATTCATGCCGTCAAGGCCAAACCGTGCACTCCAACATGTCAATGGCTAATAGATGCTCCCTACCAAAAGAATATTAATAAAATCTGTATAATTCTAATCTTTACCCCTTTTGTTTCTGAAGAAAATCAATGACTAGTGAAAAGTTATAGGATCTGATTCTGAGGGCCTTAATGAACATTACTTTCTATGAAGTAATCTGCTTCCGAGAATTTATTTATATTCTGGCCAAGGATTTAATGCGAAATGAGATCTTGTAGGAAAAGGATTGTCTTTTCCCAAGTCATAGCCAGCCTTCCCCTGGATGCTGGATTAACTAGACACCCCATTGTTCCTGCCAGTTTGTGCTTAACGTACCTGAGTGGAGAAACCAGTTGAACACCCTTTCCTGGTGCCTGGAAGGGATGGGACGTATCCTGGCACACTACAGGAATGGGTAACTGTGGTAAGTTGTACCCTGCTGCGAGGAGCTACTCAAATACTGTGGGCATGGAGATACCTGGGATCCTTATTTCTGTCCTACATCCCTAGAGCGGTTGGAAATATTACTATCCTAGCGGTGTGCAAATGGCTCGGTGGGAATTGGACCTGTTCTTGCAGTGCCTTCATCATTGCAGTTGTGGGAACACCACGCTGTGACATCACATTAGCATCGCTGCAAGTGGCAGCGAATAAACCAAAGGATCTGACTGCCCTTCTGTTAGTTCCTTATTTGATTTTGCAGGGGTTTTTTGTTCAGTTGGTTGGGGTTTTTTAATGTTATTTAAACTGTTTAAAGCAGTATGTTCAGGGTAGAGATGGCATGCTCAATGCAGAAGGTAGCTATAGGAAATTACTTTTGTGACATAAATCAGGTAGTCATAGAGTCATTGCTTATGGATGTAATAGTTCTGTTTAAAAGGTCCTGTATAGCACTCTGTGCAGTGCACATTTAGCAAGTTCAATACTATATCGATGAATGGAGTATATTCAGTAACTCAAGTTCTGGAATTATAGTGCCTACTGTATCGTCAAACGAGAGTTACGCAGCGTAGGCTCAGCAGATGCTTCTGAGAAGCATCAGGCCTGGAAAAACGAATCCATGCATGTATTGCAGCCGTGCCTAGGGTCTGTATACATACAGAACGTGTCTGGAGTGATGGTATACTCGTTCCAAACAGCCAAGCAGAAAGCCTGCTTTAATGTAAAGTATCGTCCATGTTCTACTTCTGTAAAAAAATTTCAGGTGTAAAAAGAGGACCTAACAAGAAATCGGGAGGTCTAATTTTGATAAACTCAGTTTCATAGTTTTACTAAATGTAAAGCAGGTGCAAGCTCCTTTTCCGCTCTTAACACATACCTTGCGGAGCAAGAAATCCTGGCAAAGGATCTGTTTCATTTCCAGACAACATCTGTAGGATGTTGTCCCCTGCGGTGGCATTACAAGTAGTGTTTCATACTTGCTTTTTGTGTCAACAGCACTTACTAGTCTTTGGAGGGAATCTGAAGGATTTGTATAGAGAACAAACTAAACTCTTCTGCTTAAATATATTTTATAATTAAGAGCACTCTCCTTTCAACCAAGTCAGTCAGTCTTGTACCTATTGTATTTTGACAGATGCACTGTCAGGTGCGTTATTTTCTCTAATTCATTTCTATTTATTAAGGTGTCCTGCTTATAACAGTATTCTTAATAACAAGAGCTAAATAGGGAGCTAAAACTGATTTTTGAACTTCTAAATAATAGACAACTTAGTTTTTCATCCTGCTTGTGCCCTCCATTCTGCATGTCATTTTAGTGTGTGTTGGCACCATCATTGATGATACTATGATGAATCGCTTGCGTCTTCTGTTTTAGGGAGTTTGTTTTATTTAGCTCAAGTCCTAATTTAGTACTTTGCTTTCATTATTTAAATATGAACTACAGCTAAATTCAGAACACAAGGAACAAGTACAGTTGGTTTGCTAGGAAAACCAAAACCTTGCAGGAAGCCTATTTTCAGGCTTCTTGAGGGTTATTACAAACAATGTAGGCATTCCACAAGAATGGCATGGTTTCAGGAAATTATTTCTTCTGTCGATCTTTATTTCATCATTTTGATGGACGCAGTGTTGGTTAATATGCAGTTGATTTTATCTGTAGACCTCAAAACACCTTACAGAGATGGGAATGACTGAAGCCAAGTGGCAATGAAAGCAGTGAGAACAGATTTCATAGATGTTGATTGGTTCATCATGCTGGTAGACTTGATAATGTCACACATTCTGTTTGACGGCCTGAGTCAGACATGCATGTTTTGCAGGACTTCTCTGCAGCGATGCATCCCCTCTTGGGCAAGGGAGAGTCTCTGCCTTTAAGCACTTGACGCTCCCAGGTTGGGTTGTGCTTGACAGGGCTGTTTGGGATTTTGGCAGTGTGCAACTTTTAACTGGTCTGGAATGAACTGTAGTACGTGCTGTTCAGGGTACAGGCTGAGGTCTGAATTGAGAGTATGGGATTTCTGGCTCTTGCATGAAGCTGCAGCAGATGAGACGGCAAAGAAATTACATGTGGCAAATCTGGGAAGTTACAGTAAAAGAGAACTATAACAGAAGACTTAATAAATAAATATTAACTGTTGTTTAAAGCCTCTGTCCCTTCCAAGATATACTTGTTCAGCCTGTTCCTCTCGAAGTAGTACGCACAGATTTGCAAATCATTTCACGCACAGTAACCTCTCCTTGGTGTACAACACCCAATCTGGTAACTGGTACGCACAGAAGCCCACGCATTTACTGAGCTCATCTTTAGTTTCAGTGGTAGAAGAGTATATTTCTAGAATGTAAAAAAAGAAATTCCTTGGTCTAATTGGTGTCATCTGTGATACTCGTATTGTGATTGTTCCTGTGGTGCATAACTCCCATATCAGGTTCACCATAAAACACCTCTTGGTTTTGAAAGCCTCGCTGTCCGTGAGGACCGTTGTTTCAACATGCTGCCGCTCCTCCTGTTCCCTTCCCGCGTCTCCTAGACCATCCTCTCCTACTGAGTGTGAGCAGGACAGGTATGTGCAGCTGATCAGCTCAGCTGGAGGAATCTCCACTTCATGATTTCGGACCGCTTGTGTTAAATCGTTTTGAAGAGGGTAGGTGGTGTGGGATTCTCTGCAGATACCAGGGTTCCATTTGCTTTGCCTTCCTTCAGCATTGCCTGACTGTTTCTTGTCTTCCCCGCTGTCAGCTGAAGGGCTGCTGCTATGCCAGCGTTCTGCAGACACATTATTGAACCAGGCATGTACTCTAACTGTTTTTGGTCTTGCTCAGCTACTGTAAAATCTAAAGGCACTTTGACTTCCCCGGTGAAACCAGTCAGTTTTCCCTGTATCCAGCAGTATCACGCTGAGAACAACGATTCAACAGAATAGCATGTTTATTATTCTTGTCAAACCTGGCCACGGATTCTACTCTTGGCCTTTATTCCACTCTTGCTGAATTTTAATGAAATACTTTTAGATAATTTTGTTAACAGAGATTTCAGTCTGGCACTTCATTCATAACAGGCTACCAATGTTTAGTTCATTCTTCAATCGAAGAGAAGGACTATAACGATTCCGAAGCCTGAGTGTTGCTGACTCTCCAGCTGAGAGAGACTCTCCAACTAACAGACTCTCCAACTCTCCAGTTGTTTGCTAACACTTAAGATTTTATAGAGGTTTATGACTCACATCAAGAGTAGCTTAAGAAATTTCAATAGTTCTTAATTATTATGTGTATACTATTTTTGCCACAAGAGGTTGCTATATGCCTACAGCTTATTCAGGTTCTGTCAGCTCAGCTAGCCGCAGAAAACACAGCTATTTTCTTACAAGGAGGTATATTTTAATCTGCTGAAAAAGTTTCAAAGAAAAAATAATAGATTAGCTTATGAAAGCATCATGTGGTATTTCACAGAGGACGTGACTCCCTAGAAGTTGTAACGATACACAGGCCATAACTTGATGGTAACAGAAAGTGTTACCCGGTTCCTTATCCTGCCTACACCCTGCGTTCACAGCTGTAGTCAATTGGAAATGAAACCTAGAACAAGGCATAGGGTAAAGCGCATACTGTATTGGTATCAGGTAACATTACAGGCTTAATTAAGATTTGCTGGTTTTGTAGATGCTTTCATATTGTGTTTCTAAATGTGGTCACTTCAGAACAAATTCATTGCTTCATGAACCAGGCAACATTGAAAAGTTGGATGCAGCATTTCATATTCGACAGTTCTGTATGAAGGGATGAAATTTCTGAAACTGACTTCATTTATACACAGTGCTTTGCCCTTGTACTTCGGGTTTACTTCTGGTGATTAATTCAGAAGTTATTTTTACGTAAAGGAATGATTAAGACTTTTGCTAAGCTATTATAAAAAAATGTTTATATAATAGCCATCATTCTAGTTGCACAATACGCATTTACTGTATACTGAAATAGAACAGTCACTAAAATGAAGAATGACTCTAAAATTTAAATCCAGCCTTCTACTTTCATTGTTCATAACTTTCTTAAATTCCTTCTAGTTTAAAGTTCCCATATTTGGTATGTTTTTTCAAAGTTAGAGTTGGAGCAAACTCTGAGCTGTCTTTAAGCTACACAAGCCTGAAATGTTTGTTCTTTATATGTTACTATCAAGAAACGTCAAAAACAATGAAAAGCAAGATTGTCTATTAAAAAACCAGCTGAAATCGAAAACTTAACTTGGTTTATTCTATGGATCTCAGCCTTAAAAAGTAAAACAAATCAAAAAGCCAAATTTAGAATGAGATTTTTGTTGGAGCTGTTCACGGATGCCAGTCAAAGATGGGCAGGCATATAATTGCTTGTCCACAGCGCGTACACATTTGAACTCTTCTATACAAAAGCCTTTTGAGGTTTCTAAAGACAGTACTTTAAAATATGTTATGAAGAGCCCTCCAATTATGTTGAAAACTCTAGCTGCTAGTCCTTTAGTATTGGCCTTGCTGCTTTGAATTGTAATGAAGAAAAAAAAGGGGGGGGGGGGGGCAAAATATCCCAAAGCTCTGCAGGCCTTGGCTGTAAGGAATTTAGAAATTTGACTGGCAAAATCGGATATACTGTGTGCATCTGCTCTTTTAAATGCATATACTGTTCTAAACTAATAAGCCTACACTTCACGAATTGAAGAACTTTAAGTTTGAAGCTAGTAGGGACGGTAGAATGATAATGAACTCAGTTGTTTTTTTTTTTTTTTTTTTTTTTAAATTAACCCTACTTTTCCTTTCAAAAGGAGCAACAAGGACTACTCACTTCTGGTCTTTTCCCCAGCTCACATACAACCTTTCAGTAGCCCGGTGTCTGCATTGTGCCTTCAAACACTGCCAGTGAGGCACAAAGTGTTTCGCTTTTGTGGCTCACTGATTAAAAATAAATTCTCATTTTAAAGAACAGTCCCTAATATTTGTAACAAAAATGTGAAAGCACACTGTTTTCATCGTGCTTTGGTTCCAGCTTGGTGGGGCAAAAAAAATCCCTGTTCCTGAGAAGGACCTCAGTAGCGCTCATCTTTGCAGCAGTCTGCTTGCAGAGCCGAACTGTAATAACCAAAGAACTCCCTTAGGTCTCTTCTGAGACAGTCTTTCCCAACAGAATCTTCAGAAACATAAATTAATACTGGATGTCAGACCTATTGCCATGGAAGTATAAAGAGAAAATATACTAGTGAAGCAGCACAAATTACTAGCCATAAGCACAGGTCTCCTTACTTGCATGACTCTCTTCATCAGATAGATGTTTCTAGTGCTTCCAGCTTTTCAAGACATTAACTGGTTATTTTTTCAATTTTTTTTGTTACATCCTGGGGATTGCCGACGTACAAGGTGTTATAAGGCATTATTTCCTACAATTTAAAATCTTTTTTTCCCTTGAAACTACTACTGTGTTCAGTATTTTCCACATAGGGATTCATTTCCAGACAAGTACTATTAGTAGTTCTTCAAATGTAAAGCATGTGTGTCCCTTATTCTGTGATTTTACCACAGGTTGGAGCACATAATTCATATACAGTAAGCTTCTCAAATTTTATGATCTGAAAACTTTTTTCCATTTTCTAAAGTGCATTTTCTGAACTGATGCTCTGTGCTAAATAAATACACTAAAATAAAATAAAAACACCCGAAAAATTAAAAAAATACTAAAAAACCCCAAACAAACCCAAACCCTGCCCTTTGCATCAGTTCATATTAGTTATTTTGGTACAGGGAAGGAGAGGGAGGGAGCCTAAAGGGCAAAGAAGAAACTCTGGCTCGTCTCAGATTGGTCTCTAGGACATGTTGCCACTGTCTTCTTCCCGCTGCCTTCTTTTGCAGCAGTTTTGCTTCCACCATTATATTTTATCATCATATTGTATTTTTTTCCTTCAAGTGACTCTGTAAAGAAACTGGAATGCTTGAGTGTCAATGGATGATAGATAAATTGTCGTAGAAGGAGCAGAGAGACAGGAAAACCTAAGGAGATAAAAGGTCTTAATCATTGGACCCAGTTCTTTCAGATAAGTGTATACAGTTTTCACTTATTTAAGTGATTTATATTTTTGCTTTATATATATATATAGCTATTTTTGGCACACACAATCCATAGGCAGTCTAGGTAGCCAAATCATCACTTACTGCTTGAACAGTAATTAAAACTCCATGTGTATCATGTAAAAGATTCCCTAGTTCAGACCTTCAAATGTTTCAGATCATTAGTTCTAACTTCTTAGTATCTAGGTATTTTTGTGTATAGGCAACGAGTAACTGTTCACTCATTTTCTATCCCTGCCTTTAGAACTGCCCAAGTTACAAGAGGGCTACATGAGAAATTCCAGATGAACAGGAGTTCTCACAAGTGTGGGGATTTGTCCTGTGGTTTTTGGATTGCAAGCAGGAGGCTACATAAAGAGCACTAAAATTTCCACCCTACATTTTTTGCTAAATTGTATTGCTTTTTGTTGTTGTTGTTTCCTGTAATCAAGAGTAATTTTTTAAATACTCAGTCTGTTACGTTCCCTTAAAAGATTCCCTGGTGTTAGTTAGTTCTATTGCTGAAAGTGAGACAGAATGCATTATGAATATGATTCTTCTAATTGGTGGCCCTTACCAGTATTTCAAGTATCAGTGGCTCCTTAGGAGTTCAGAGGTGTGACCATGCTGCAGATGACCTGTAGAAGCAAGGCTGGAATCCAAATTCTGCTTGTTCTAAAAGCAGAAGACCTGCTTTTGGCATCACGTAGAATCGTAAGTCCCTGCTTACATTATTGGGACCTGCAATACACTATTCAGCTATTCTGTTTCTCCTATAAGTCCCTCTCAGTTCATGACTGTAGACTACTGGCATAAATACATGTTTGAAGAGATGTATCCTAGGTTTTGTTCCTCATGCTGCATGTCTGCTGTTGGCTGTCTTTTGAGCAGTGCCTATACACGTGTTCATGGATCATTACACCTACATGGACTGAATAACAACATTTCTTTTCTTATTCCAGACAAAGTTTACTACCCATCTCTTGCTGTTTTTCTGATTCACTGGAGCAACAGAAAAGACACAATCTCCCACACAGCCTCCAAAAAATCATGCAAAAGTTAAATAAGGAATTAATGCTCATCTGCAGATGAAATAGAAAACTTGTTGGGTAACTTAGATCTACTCTTGCAATACTTCACCGCTGACTTAAAATGGCTTTAGCCTTCTGTGTTCATTGTCAGTCCAGCTTCTGGGATGCGGTAGGAGATGTACTTCTTATCTTTTTCTTTCTTTTCTAAGCAGCATCTGGTTTTGTGTAATGAAGCTATGTGGATTCTGGCTAAAAAGTAATACTTAAACAGAAAATCATTCAGGTCTAAGTATATATTCACAGAGTAAGTCCCTGCCCCCTTCACTTTGACTTTAGAACAGCAATTCCTATGATAAATGATAAGGTTTATTTGTTGTCCTACCTCCCCGCACCTTTCAGAAGCGTACTCCTGACAAACGGACAAGACAAGAGCACACGCTAATGCCGAGCTCTCCAAGCTGCTGTCTGCAAGACCAGACCGTATGCAGAGGTCAGGTTCCGATAATTTTTTTAAGAAGTACATAATGGAAGGAGTTGGGAATAGGTGGACAGAATGGAAGCAAAGCATAGGGAAGGACAATAATTGAAATCTAGCTGGAAAACAGTGGATAGAAAAGAGCACAGGGACCAAATTATTAACGGAAGTGGTTGCAATAAATGTAATGGCATTTGGAATATTTTAGTTGATATCACCAATTATTATTTTCTACTACCTATCCTATTAACACTTTCACAAAGTAGCATCTACACCTGAGGGAGCTGTTGACAAACAAGTATCATAAGAGATTAAACACTACAAATACAGTAAGTTCTGATGTGTTACCAGTGAAATCACTGAGGCTCGGTGCAGAATCTGCTGTGGACAGCAACTGCAAGACCTAAGCTGGTGCGTGTAGTGATCGTGAAGTAGTTTGACACAGGTGGTGTTCGTAACTTGATAGGAAGCTTCACTCCTGTTGTGCCCTGGAACGCCACGTGACCAAATTTTAGCCTGGTTTCGCAGGGAAACCAGGCCTATATATAATCCCTACTCATTCCCATTCCTCTCTTTCCCCGCTAGCTTCAGAACCAGTTGGTTCATTTCAAGTAAAATCAACTGAGAGTAATACTTCAGTGAAATGGTATTAGTTGAAAACAGGTAGCCAAGATGAGACTACCTGCTACTGTTCTCCCACTAGGCAAAAGTGGCAGCACCAACAAAAGCAGACTGAGACATCAGATAACTGCATCCTGCATAGACACTATGAATGCTACTTTTACAGACAAAAAACACAACTCAGAACTTACACCTTCTTAGACATCTGCAAATCCAGCAGTCACAAAGCTACTGAATATAAGGTGGTGTTGATTCTACTAGTTGTAGAACAAGTTGTTTTCTTAAAATCAGTAAATTGAGAATTTTCTACCAAATTACTATTTTGCGTGAGAATGAAACTGACAGGCTAAAAGCAGCTACCTTGAAAGGAAGCTCCTAAAATTTACAAAATTCTCTTCTTTGAAGGAGCCCTCCAAAGCCAAGAATTGAAATCGTAGGTTAAGATGAGAAGCCCAAGCTAACATAAACAACGCTGAAGCTGAGCAGAAAAAGTGAGAAGTCTGATTTCTTATTTCCCTAGTCCCAGCATGACAGTGAACGCTGCTGCCATTATATTTCAGCTTGGTCTAAGGTTCCTGTTTTCCAAAAAAAAAACCCAAAAGACTTTAAAACGACTAGAAGCTTGCATGATAAGGGTGAGGCTCTGAGGACAGCTCTAACATTTGTGAGAAGGAAAAAAAAAGGAAGAGCTGAAGAAGTTCAGTGGCTGGGAATGGACAAATCGTCTGAACAAATGAGCGGAAGGAGCAGAGGGCAGAGCAGTCAAAGTAGAAAAACAGCTGTGGGCTAAATTCTTCCCTAAAGGAAGTTACTGATGAGAGCAAAAATCTTTATGTTGCTGGTATCAAAAGCATTGCTTTACCGAGACAAATAGGGAAGCAATAAAATCAAGGCCTCGTTAAAAATACTTTGATTCTGAGCTTTCCTGTGGAACAGCAGGACCTAAATCCAATTGACTGTAAATACTATTTCAAAACTTCTGGGTTCATCTACAGAGGAAGAGAGTGAGCACTGGACCTGATGAGGAATAGATCCCCTAACACTGGAGTCATAGCTCAGTTTTTTGTCGGATTTCAGAGACAAAGACAAAATCATAAAAGGCTGCCAGAACCAAGACATTTCCTCTGAGAGAGAGAAAATTCCTTTCTTCCCAGACATACGCCTCATCACATAGGCAAAACAGAGGGAAGAGAATGTGATTAAGAGGATTCTCCACTGGAAGAAAGAAAAGCTGCTGGCTGAGTCGCACACAGCATCCTACCCTTGTTTTGGGACAAGTCTTCAGCTACTAAGCTGCTGAAGTCACAGTGGGAGAAGCGTGAGATAACTAATTGCTCTGCTGTTGTAACCCTGAGAGGCTTTGTCTCCATGTTACTCTGCTCCTAACTCCATACAAGGCAATCATGTCAGATGTTCCTGAGAGGGTGCTCCTCTTGTATCTAAGCCTGGGACTCGTTTCTGAACACATCTATGGGTTCCCTTTTGTACCCCTTACAGACACATTGAAGGACACCCTGTGAAATGCATGCGTGGCGTAGAAAACGTTCTAGGTTGCTCTGGCACTGTATAATTCTTTTGCAGTTAAATTCAGATTTAGTTTTTCATGATGAATTACATATGAAAATAAATCATAGTTTGCCCAGCAAACCCTTACTATTATTTCTAAATGTATTTTGGATTGTCCCTACATTTTCCTTTTTTGGTGTGAGGAGGATTCATTTTTTAATTAATTATGTGAAACCCTATTGTAGAAATTACGTGTAGGGAAGCTAAGCACTTCGGCCTCTATGTGGGGAATAGCTGGAGCATTGGGCGTTTGGGGTGGAAAAGGCAAGCAGTTTGAGGTTGAGAGAGAAAAACACATCAGATGAATATTTTTGCTAACGTTATCAAGTGTTGGGCTTGTAATGATGGCATTCCAACCATCGCTGCTAAACCTATGTCTTAAAAAAAACCAAACACCACTTTAACACTAAACCCATTAATGTGAGACGGTTATCTAAATGTAAAAAAAAAAAACAAAACAGCTAGAGATAATGCTCTGTAGTGGCTACTTTGCTCATCGCAGTTACCACAGGTAGCGTTGACCGCAGTTAGGTGCACCAAAGTAAGAATACCGGTACCTCATTTTCTTTCTCGTGAGCTGCCTTTTGAGCCATCTTTTTGAGGAACTAAATATTTTAATGCTCTTACTGCTAGGCATCACCTTCAGCCTCCAGATCAGTTTTGCAGCTCTCTTCTGCACCCTCTCTGATTTTTCAGTATCTTGGAAAATATGGATGGAGACTGGGAACAGTGTTCCACTGCTGGTTTTACTAAAGCTGTATTTGGAGGTGATGCCACCTCTCTGCACATGCTTGCGAATCCCTTGTTTGCACAGGCAAAGAATGCACTAGCTGCTTTTGGTGCAGCAACACCCACGTTGCGTGGCTTTACCGTTACAGCCCCAGATCCTTTCAAAGGCGCTGCTGTCCAGGACGGAGTACGTCCCTTTCTGCATTGCGGGCAGGGCCAAGTTCCTTGTTCCTAAACGTGCAATTTCCAATCTGGCTGTCTTAAATGCCTTGCGTGGCCCAGTGTAGCAAGTCACCTGGATCACTCTGAGAGATCTTCTGTCATTATCATTTATATTCCACCCATCTTTTTGTCCTTTGCAGATCTTTCTTACAAGCAACGATGTGATTATTTTCAGGTTACGGCTAAAAAAGGCTGTATTATTTCCAGCGCGACGGCCGCCGCGGGCCCCTCCGCGGCCTCCCCAGGGACGGGCGGCGTCGGGGCAGCGGGCGCGCTGGCAGCCCGAGGCCCGGGTGCGGCTGTGAGCTTTCGCAGCCCGGCTGCGAGCAGGGACGCCCAAGCCCACCGCAATAAACCCGACAGGAGATGACAGAACGAACCGATGCTCCGCTGCTTGGAGCAGCGCGCGCCCGAGTTCAGCAGGCTGGCGGACCCGAGCCCCTGCTCTGCAGAGCCACGGCAGCTGATGCGGTGTCGGCGCGTCTCGGGTAAGTTTGCCGGCGGTGAAACACTCCCCTGCGGGGACACGGGGCGCAGGCCGGGGGCGGCCCCGCCAGGCCGCGGAGGGCGGACGCCGCCCGGGCCTGCCCGCTGCCCGCTGCCCGCCCCCCCCCTCGCCGCCGCCTGCGGAGCTGCGGGCGGGCGGCGGCGCGCAGCTGTCCCGGGGAGCCGCGGCCCGGCTGCGGGGCCGAGGCGCGGCGCCCTGGCGCTGAGGCGGCCGCGGGACCTGCCCTGCCGCCCGGCTCCGCTCCGCCCCGGGCGCTCCCCGCCCCGCGGAGCCGGTCCCGTGGAGGGGCGGCCGTGGGGGGGCGCGGGGCGGGGACTGCCGCCGCCTGCTCCCGCCTGCTCCCAGTGAGCTCATCCCGCCGACGCGCCGGGCTGGCCGCGGAGGAGCCGTGCCTGGGCCGCGCCGCAGGAGCCCCTGGGCGAGGGGGGCCGGGCCCCGCGGGCGGAGGTAAGCGCTCCCTCCTCCTCCTCTCCGCCGGGGCGTGCGGGGCGCGCCCTTCGCCCGGGCTCCCCGGAGGGCTGCGCGGGGGCTCGGCGGGAGCGGAGGCGCCAGTGAAACTTTCTGGCCGAGGAGCGTGTACGGGCACGTCGGGCTGCGGCGCGGCCGGCGGGGCTGAGGCGGCGGGGCTGCGGCGGCGGGGCTGAGGCGGCGCCTGCCCCCGTGCCGGCGCGGCGGGGCCTGGGCCGTGGCCGTGGCCGGCGCAGGTGGGGGCAGGGCGGGGAGGAGCGCGGAGAGGCGCGGCCTGGGGCGGCCGCGGAGGCCGGAGGGCGCGGGGCCGGGGCCGGGGCCGGGGCCGGCGGGGCCCGGGGCGGGGCGGGAGGCGCTCCCCGGGCGGCGGCGGGGGCGCTCCCGCAGGGGCGAGGCCCGGGGCGCCCTGCGCGGCCGGGATTTCCGCCTCCCGCACAGACTTCCACGTTCCTGTGACTGGCGCGGGCTTCATTGCTTTACTAGCAGAGACTCGGGGGAAAAGGTCGTGCTCTCAGGAAAACTGCATTTCCTGCGGTCACTTGGTTTTGAGGGTAAGATGCGAAGAAGACGCCGCCAAGAAGAGGAGGCGCGCCGTGACGGTGTCGGGCATAGCGCGGCAGCGAAAGCTGAGGAAGACGGCGAGGACGGCCGCGCGTTGCCGAGGGGGGTGGCCGATGTGCGTGAGGTGCTCTGGGCAGAGCTGGCGAGAAGGGAGATGTTCAGCTGTTCGCCTCTCCGGGGGGAGCGGCGGCGTGGGGCCTGTGCGTGTCCGTTGGTAATGACCTGGCTCTGGCTGCCGAAGTAGAAGGTCCTGCCCTGGTGGTGGCCAGCGTTGCCTGCTGCGATCTCAAGAATAAAATGATACGATGATAATTTGATTTGTCTTTTACTATGTGGGTTCCTAATGTATAGTAACTGTGTATTTTATAATACACTTCCTAGAGCTTTTTGATTTCTCAACAGTGTTATTTCAATTATTTGTTTGCCCTAGCCTCATAATGCGTATTTATTGGACAGAGAGTAAACTGGGTCCTAAATGATTGTTTTCAAAAATAGAACGTAGCTGGAGACCTCTTTCTGTGAGGGTGAGCCTCGGGGGGGAAGAGGGGCTTTAGATCTGCTCAGTGTGATACTGAGTGGGTCCCCTCAGCCCTGTTCTCTGCTTCGTGCCCACCTCATTTTCCTCCTTCGTGGCAATGCCTGGGCTGCTCCAGGGGCTGTGTTTTCCAACTGATGAAGCAAACGCTGCTTTACCGTTTGGAAAGCGAACAGTTGGGGATGTGGGAGGTTTCCTTTGGGCTTCTGTGTTTGCTGGGTGTAAAACAGTTTGCAAGAGGGGTACTGCTTTGGGGCATGTTAAATGTTTTACTCATCCAGGCTACTTCAGAGTTTTGCAGGATTATTCAGTATATGCGAAAGTCCTATGTTAGCTCGTATTTTTGACAGCTGCTGCTTGAAAATAGCCTGACGCTTATAAAATTAAAAACACCAGGGAATAAGGGAAATAAATGTGATACCTTGGATCCTACAGAATTTCCTCCCGCTGTAGTTTGATACGCAGCTGCCAAAAATGAATCTTTCCTATTTGTTCTGATCTGACAGTTAAGTGCTGGAAAAATAGTATTATGTTGTCAAATAATGCTAGTAAACAAGGTAAGCGCGAATATAATTTCTTTTTGCTATTGCTAGGACAGTGTATTTAGAGCTTCGTTTACATGGGTGCTCTAAAGTGCTGGTTGTCTTGCTTTCTCAGTTTAGCTAACCATTGGAATGTCCAAATGGTGATGAATTATGTCTACTTTAGAGCCAAAACATATTTGGTTCATAGCCAGAGTTGCTCAGCTTCCCATAACAGTCTGTACGAAAAGGACATTTTGTGTGTCTAACCGCAGTCCTGAAGTTGATGCCATAGCAACTTTGTGATCTCTTGAAGACAGCTAAGCAGTCTTAGCAGAGGTGTTCTGGTTTTCTTTAGCTGAACTTCTTACTGTCATCAAGATTAAACCTTTCTTTGAAGATGAAAGATTAATCAGCAAGCCTTCAAACTCTTGTGTGTCTAAGAACATCGGCCTGATCTGTTGATTATTTGTAATGACACCCATAAACATCTGTAAGTTAAAATTTATATTAATGGTTTTAAAATTAAGATTTTTCTGTAGAGACGTTGTTTTGACTAAAAATTGGTATTTCAAGCTCTATCAGGAGCTAGATCTTCATGGTTTCCAGAAAAACAGAGAAAGGTCAGCTTCGGGTTTTGTGCGTGGGTGAGATTTGAGAAAACTGGGTTAGTTCATGTGTTTTGGTTGCTTTCAGCTCCCAAGACTTAACATGGACGTTGTTGGGTTTATGTATCACAAAGCTGTGGCAAGGGAAAAAGAAAAAAGCATAGGGCCAAACAAATGTGTAAGGTCTTATGTTTTAAAAGTATATTTGTGTATAGGAGGCACTGCTGTTAGAAAACTGACTTCTGAATAATAAGTAAGTCATAGTATAGCACCAAACTGAGAAAAAGAAAAAAAAAAAACCAAACAAAAACCAAAAACACCCAAAAGCAAGCACTGAAACAGTCCATGATCCTCACAGCATTTGGTTTTGTATTTAACTTTTGTTTGAAAAGTATCTTGTTGGTTTTTTGTTTGTGGTTTTTTTTTTAAAAAAAAGGAAAGAAAAAAAAAAGGGGAAGAGGGGGAGAAGTTTGTTTTGGTGGAGCCTTAAACTCTCTGATTTTGTCCTGAAGGGAAGTAAATAAAGATATCGGTTGCTCATTAATGCAAAATATCTATTGTGTGGCCTAATATTAATGCGTCTACATCCTATGATATCTCTTACTACCTTCTCCTTTTGAAAGTCATTGTTTAGGATGACTGATTAAATCCTTTAGTATTCATTGTATTTAGGAAATTCTGTAAGGATATTTCAGCATGCTTACCTGATGAGATTATTTATCTAAGTATAAAAATACTATAGAGGTCACGAGATACTCTCTATTCTGTACTTAGCCTCACCATATACCTTTAAGAGTCTAGCACAGCGTACCTTTCCTGCTTACTTAGGATGGAGACAGTTTTAAGTGGGGAGAGTCTGAACCGAACACAGGTTTTCTGCCATCCAGTTTTGTGCTTCAGCAAAATAGTGTGCCTTCGATCTCCTTATCCATAGCTGAAATGTCCTCTTGCTCCCCCTGCCCCGTCTTTCAGCTTCATAAAGAGACTAATCCCGCAGAGTGTGCTTTCTAGTTATTTCAGGTTTCTGTGCTGCATAGGTGATACATCACCGTATAGACTTCATCCATCCTTGTCACTCCTGCATCTTGAAATATATGCGTTGTAGTTCATGTTAATGTAATGACTTCAACTCTTTGCAGTCCTGTTTCTCTTGCCGAGTTTCAAGAATTCTGTTTTTGTTTCCTCCCCTCCACTCGCTGAGAGGAGGCCCATTAAGCTATAGGCTTAATCTGTAAAGGCACTTTGGTACTGGAACGTCAAACTTTGCAATATTTTAAGTTCACTGCGTGGCCTCCTTGTGTAATGTATGGAGATGGTCCTGTGCCTAAGTAATGTTCCTGAGAGCCTGGAAGCAGAAGGCCAGGTAACAAAAAGTGTCTATTAGAGTTGCTTCTCCATTCTGTGACCGGGAGCAGTTGCTGGAATATGTGCCTTATTTCCTGAGGTAGTGCCACCTCCAATTTAGTATTTCACTTATTTTGTTTTCTCTTCTTGATCAGGAATAATAATTTCTGATGAAGATGCCAATTTGAAAACAGAGGTTCCACTAGCTTGTTGGATTAAACGCCTTGCAGATCAGCCAGCTTGACGGATTTGAAGTGTCTCCTCGTTGGTGTCTTGTCGCGTGGGAAGTCAGTTCTTAAGTGTTCGCAGGGAACAGTTTGCTGGGTTTCATAGACTGTATAATGCTTCCAGCTTGAGAATCTCGATGGGTCTTAAACAGGGATCAGTTCAGTGATACCAGTAAATGAGTTCTTTGCATAGCTGTTAGCAGAAATTTAAATGTCTTTGAGGTCAAATCAAGAGCTGCTGTTAGGATCTTGACGTTGTTGAAGTTGGTGGCAATGCTGAATAAATTATTGCTCACTTGACCTTTCTGTGTAAATACTTTGTGTCAACAGGTGTAGGGGTTATGGTTTTTTAGTGTTTGCATGGTGACTTACTTGCTGAAGCACTGCTTTGTGAAGTACTTCTCAGGCACTTCTGCAGTCCAGATGACCAAAATAATTTTGGGAATAGGGCTGATCTTGAAGTCATCTAGTTCTTCCTCATGTGCCTTGGTGAATTCAGCTGTATCTAGACGTGTATGAAATTGGAAAACTAGGTGCAACCTAGAGTTCTAGTGATCTTAAATATTGTACAAAGCTACAGATACGTATTTTGAATCTCTCTGTGCATTTTTTATCAGCTGCCTTAAATTCATGGTGTTGCTTTAGAGTTAGAACTTGTGAATTACCAATAAATGCAGATTCCTGTGTTTTAGACTTCTAAAATACAGGATGGTGTTGAAAGAGAAAAAACTCCATAGCCTATGGTAGAATTGTTTGCAGTCTCATTTTGGCCTGCAGCAGAATTTCCCCTCTGATTGATGATCCAAGTATTACTCAAATTTAACACCTTTATTAGAAAAAAGATGCATCGTATTCCAGCATTGCAAGAATTAACCCATCCAAGAAAAGCATGCAAGGTGACCGTATGGCATGTACTGCATGGCGTGGGAAGTGAGACCGTTGTACTGATGGAGTGGGAATGGCCTGTGTGGGTGGCACGTTGGCAAACACACCTTGGGACAGCGGCGGTGTGTGAATGGGCGAGTTCATGACTGGAGTCGGTAGCTTGAATGTTGACCCTCCTTCACTTCAAGATGTTTCTTACCCTTTCCCTTCTACCTGCATGTTCCCCCTATCTAGGTCAGACAAATCTGTCATTAAAATATTCCAGAATTGGCACGTTTGTAACAAAGTCTGAAGACTTTGTAAGGAGTCTTTTTGGCTTAATCCAAGCTACTACTGTGGTTAGTCCTCTAATTCAGATAGCAAAGCGTGCTTGGCCGTATTGGGGAGCCTCGCCTTCTGGTTGACCTTCTGACTTCTGTAAGGGGCGCCCGCTTTTACATACATTGAATTAGCAACTGTTAGTGGTGCTTATGCTGTCTGTACCTAGTAGCATGTAAAGTGCAATTTCAGAGCTGTGTAGGGTGAAAGGGTGAGGGGCTGGTACTTGTTTGCTGCGTATTTCATGTATTTGATAATTAACAGCTTTAAAAGCAAAGGTGCCCGTAAAAGGTTTGCTGCATTGCATTGAAGCTGCGTGTATGGTGTGGGTTGGGTTTTTTGTTTTGGTTTGTTGGTGGGGTTTTTTGTTTGGTTTGTTGGGTTTTGTTTTGGCTTTTTTTTTTTTTTTCTTTTTAAACTCTATCTTAGTCTTGGTTAAATTTAGATCCAGCAGGAGAGAAGCTGGAACTTGTTAGCAACGCAGGAAACGCCCTGGAAGAAAGTTTTTGATGTGTACGCTTGTGTCTAAACGTGAACTCTGCAGCTACATGGCTGGAGTTAGACTGTGGGGAGCTCTGCTTAGTTGACAATAGTTTTGCATCTTTAAATGTTGTATTAGGTTCTGGTGGAACTTTGCTGCTGTGTACTTAATATAATTAAGTATTAATTATTGAATATCTCTGACTTGTCAAAAGCTGGTAGTTTTAAGTCAAATTCAAAGCTATTGCACTTAAAATAGCTGAGGCATTTAATTGCTGAGAAGACAGAGTCCAGATTAAACCACTTCGGCTTTGTTTTATCTGGAAAAATATTGGAGTTTGAGTAGCTTAAAGATTGTGCTTTTCTTCTTTTAGTCATTTACAATGAAACTAATCCATTTCTTTCTTAACAGATGTCCTTTCCTTAGAATCTGTATTTCTGACCATACTTCAACAAGTTAGTATTTGAACGATATACAAGTAAATAAAGAGAAGCAAAATATGACCTTTGCTTTTTGAAACTGAAATGAGATGGAAGTTGCTAGAGAGTGTAACGTGTGGGTTGTTTTTGTTTTGGACTTGTTTTTTTGCTTTTTTGTGTCTTTTTTTTTTGTTGGTTTCTTTTTTTGTTGTGTTTTGTCATTCTTGTTCAAAAACAACAAAATATTCTTAATGTGAATTTTGGAGGGAGACTGTTCTTGTGTTTTACACCAGAAATGCCTTTGAGTTGAGTTGATTATTTAGTTAATATGCTTCAAGGTCTGTTTTACACTGGGCTAAATTCCCATTGAGGTCACAAAGGGATTTTTTTGTGTTAGTAAGGACTGAGTTCCTGGATTTTTCTACAATATTTGCCAGAAACTGATAGTTTGAAGAAAAGAGGGAGGAATATTACTGCCACAAAGCGTAGACATGGTTTTGCAATGACAAAGTAAAATTTTCAGCACTTCCCAACTACTGATACAGAATCTTTGTGTGCACGTAAGAATTACTTTGAAAAGTTCAAGAGACAGTGAAAAGACATTGCGGAAAGCTTTGCTTTCTCCTCGGATAAATTATACTTGGCAAAGGTAGAGTGGAGTATAGGAACATTGTGCCTTCTAGCATGATGTACCAAACTAATGTACAGTTTCAGAATTCATTGGTATATTTAGAACTCTGGGAATACAGAGCTGGGGTGTATAGAGTTTTTGTTTATTCTCTAAGCTATTCTTTGTGCCGCTGTAGTACATGACCAGTTGTATTTTCTGTAAGTTTGCAGTAAGTCAATCAGTGAGTGATGGGACCACTTTATAAAAAGTTTTACACTCATTCAGAGGTACTAGGCATATTTTGAAAGTTTGGGGGAAAAAGATCTAATTAATGTTGGGAGGTGTTTTCCCTGACCAAAAATCCTGCCCTTTGTCTTTAAAAGACAATATGGAAAGGAGGACAGAAGTGACCTTAAGCTATTTTGTTCTGCTAGAGTTCAAAGCTCTGTAAAAGTCTGCACCAGAGGAATATACTGAATGGTTTGTCAGAGAGGACTTTTTAATTTTTCTCCCCCCCCCCCTCCGCCGCTGCTGCCTGCGCAGAGGATTCTTCCAAGGGTCTTGCGTCCTCTGCAGCAGCGCGTACCACCAGAGCTGCGCCTTGGATCACGCTGGGGAAATGGGCTTCTTGAGAGCTCCTTTTGTTAGTAAAGTGTTCCAAGAACCTGGCTAACTGGCATCTGAGAAAGCTAACGCTGTCCCTCAATCTGGCAGAAACAAGATTCTTTTCTTCCTATTTCCATCATGTCTGCTAACAGGTAAAACAAATGCTTTTCTCCTTAGTGAGCCTTGCTTGAGCCGTCTTTCTTCAATTCTTAGTGTTCCCCAGGAGAAAAACTGAATTTTGTTTCTTTGCAGTTTTTCTTCTGTTCGCAGGATTTTGAGCTAAGTGAGTTCTTACTGGTGTTACATCTATTCCCCTCATAAATCGGTGAGCTGAGCTCATTTGATTTACATGGGACTTGCAAGCATCTCATTAACAGGTTAAGGTGAGGCAGTATATGCTGTCTTGGCAAACTTGTAAAGATTTGCACAGACCTAAGATTTTAATGAATAATTAATTTTTTTTGAAGGATACAAGTTTGTATTCCACTACTAGTCATATTCTGGTTGTGAGGATTTAATTTTTTTCTTTTTTTTGGACACTTGCCTGTGGAGGGAATGCTTCCTCGCATCTGAATTAGAGGCTTTAGCGGTGCTTGGCTGTTTAATTACTGAAAGCAATAGGACAACTGTAAAATTTTAATAAATATGGGCTTGCCAAGTATTTCATATTTTTGGTAAGAGCATGTAAGATCCTGTCTACACCAGGGAGTTATTGCAGAATGAGGCAGGGTGTGAATGTGAAGCACTTTTCCCCTTGTATAGACAAGTCTTTAATTTTTCTTCAAGAGCAAACTCTGGGATGTTCCATGTATGTTCTTGTCCCTAGTTTGAGCTCTGTAGTGGACTTATGGCTGACAAGGAATAAGACCTATCTAGTTCATGTGAATAATCTGATTGATTTCGGTGGTCTGCTTGTGTAAAGAGAGTACACAAACGCTGGGTTGTGGCAGGATTGGAGGGCTTGCTTGTAAGCCCGTTGTGGGAGATACTGCCTGTCAGAAATGTTCAAACAGAGCTTATGTTAATGCTGTAACGAGGTCTCTCGATGCTACTGCATTGTACGTTAAAATGAAAAGTGCTTTAAGGGAAAAGGAATTGGAAGAATACGGGTATTGGAGTGTTTCCTTGCAGTTTACGCTATAGAAGAATGCCTGAGTCCTGTCCAATAAAATAGCATAATCAAGTAATTAAAAATGGAAGGTTTACATTTCACAGGAGACACAAAAAGGTAGCATCCCAAGATGTGAGATGGGAAGTAGGGAGGGCAATATTTCTGCTTTGCCACATTCCTATGGGTGAGATTTCAGGAGACAGTTGAGCCAATCTAACAGTTTGTTGTGATTCAAAGGCGTGGTTTTCCTTCCTTCTGTACCTGCCATGAGATCCTGCTCTTTTTCCTCTGCCCTCTCTGTTGCTCATCAGACTCTGCAGTGCAGTTCAGTTCAGTAAACACACAGAAAACTGGATCAGCGCTAGCACAATGCAGCAGGAGTATACAGCTGACCTCTTTGGCCATCTTGTAAAGGCTGGCCAATTATGACCTTGAGCAAACGGGTTTTTGCTCCTCTGAAGTGAAAGGGAAATAAGAGTACTACCCTCCCTGCAGGCTGTTATGAGCTGTAATGAGATGCTCTGAGGAGGAAAAGGCAGTGTATATAGATGCCTAAGATACCTTCTGATTCACGTAACTTAAAGGTCTAGTCTGGAGGCAGCCTCAAGAATGTTAGTGTTAGATTCCCAAGTTCGCTAATTTATTTTATCCACCTAGATTACTGCTTTATACCCTTCTTTTATTGTGTGTTGTGCTAATGTGTCCTGGAGAACGGTAACAGTCCCGGTAGGTTTGAGCTTTGTCTTCCTGCTTGTTTCTGCGTTTTAGGGTCGCTTAGGAGTTGCATCATGCTCCTTTGTTTTTTGGGGGGAGTGCGTGCGTGTGTATTTAGGCAGTTGCATGCTCTGAAGGAAATAACTCTGTCTGCATTGCATTTTTAATACAGGTTTCCAAGATTTTCTTGTATGAGTTGCTCTACTTGAGCAGGGGGGCTGGACCAGCTGACCTCCAGAGGTCCCTTCCAACCTCAGCCACTCTGTTACTCTACCCTAATCAAAGAAGTCTTAATGAGTGTGGTTACTTTTTGTCATCGTGAATATTTCAAGCTGCTGTTGCACACATACCACTCTAGTAACTGAAGCTAGAAGATAGATATCCTAATGAAGAAAACATCATCAATTTGAAACCAGAGTAATATTTTTTAAAACTCACATTAAAACCTCCAAAAGTGCTTATTTAATAATAGATATGTTCATCTCTATTTTTAGGCCTCTGAAGCAGGAAGTATATACTGTGCTCTTTGTATACAGAGTTTGAATGGAGCTCTGCATTTGATTTCTGGCACAAGTGAGTGGCTGTGATTCCCAGCTGTTTCAAGATCAAGTATTTTATGATTAGGGATTATAGAAAACATACTGTCTCAGAATTTCTAAGAACACCTGACATGGGGGGAAAAAAAATAGACCAGAACATGGACCTGTATTGGACATTGATGTCTAAAATAGAGACCTGTAGTGTCAAGAGAAAAGTACCAGGAAAACTGGAGGAGAGGGACTACTTTTGTTTTTTTGAAAGGGAGGAAAATTCCATGAAAAAGCAGAGAATAAAATCCTGAAAATAATCTGGTGGGATGGGTGAAGCATACAGGAGATCTGGAGCTAGATATGATAAGGAACTAAAATAGAAAAAAGCTTTGAGTTTTATTAGCACCATCTTACTGTCATTCAAGGAAATACAGCTGTCTACATTAGTGTGACCTTTTTTTTAAAAAAAAAAAATAAATCTCAGGCATACTAGATTTATTGGAAACTTGGAAAGTAGCTGTGATAATGAAAAAGCCACCTTTTCTGTGTCCTGGCCATAATTCTTTGACAGCTTTGCTTTGTCTGTTGCTAGATTTATCGAAGGGATCTGCTGTTGCGGTCGCTGGTCAGGGACGGTTAAGCTACAGGGTGGCCCTTGTTCACACCCCTGCGCAGCAAAGCTGTGTTAAAAGGCGCTCTGGGCCAGAGACGTGAAGGTACTGTGGCTGTCGCAGCTACGGGGGGGCTGCAGCCTACAGCCACACCAACAAAACTGCTCCCTTGCCAGTTTGCTCCACTCCGACGGGGATGACGATACTTCATTCATGCTATTGATGGTTTTGCTGGTATCGTTTCCTTAATGTATCAGTAGAAGTATCCAGGAATAGACCTGGCTTTGGTTTCAATATAGGAGTGAAAGTTAAGCAGCTGGCACGTCAGAGAGATGATGATGTACCAAAGGGAGCTGTATTGCTGCCTCTCCGCTTGTAGATTCGTTTCAGTGTTGTTTTCAAAGTTCGCATTCCTTAGTAGAGTGACTGTCAACTATCTCAAAATTTTTTCCTCTTCTGAGAGATCTTCTTAGCATCTGTAGTGATCTGCCCTGCTGAGTTACCTGCAACCAAAGACAGGGCTGAAGACTCTGAAAGGAAGAAAGCTGTGGGGCGATAGCTTTTGGCAGGCGGTGTACGGTGTAAGTACGTATCGGCACTCTGTAAATTCAGCAGTATTTTGACTGGTCCCCTTTCCTCTTGTTGCATAGAGCAATTGTGTCAGGAATAGCGTCCGTGCTTGCTACAAATTTGCTTTACAATGGGTGAAAGAAATGGTGGAAGAAGCCTTCGCTTCTAGACGCTAAGCATATATCTTCGTATTATGTCCTACAACGTTTTCCTTCAGTTATATGCATCTACTAATCAAATACTGCCAGGTTTCACTAGTGCCTGCTTTGGCTTGGTATCAAATGATTTCATCTAGCATTTGGAGGGAGTTTGTTTTCCTTTTCTGAAAGGATCAGCAGTTAGTCTGTTAAAGTCTTTGTAATTCAGTGATTTTTTTTTCATGTACGACGTGGTACCACTGGCAGACTAGATACAGTAGATGCAGCAGGTGGCATTTTAGGTATACAAAAACATCCCCTTTTCAAAAATGTGACCGAAGACAGTCATGCTGCCTGTTTATATGTAGTCTGGTGGTAGAATCATCTCATTTTGACGTACAGCAAAGCTTCTTCAAATCTGGAGCTGCCTAATGTTTTTTTTCCTTTATCCTTGTTTTGGTTTGCAGGTTTGTTGTGTGTAGCTTTGTCGACAAAAGAAACAAATATGGAAATTAATGTGTTTGTTGGACCACATGCAATTTTAATATGTCCAGAAGAGACCTGTGGTGGTAGATCACTTTGAAGTCGTATTTTTTTGGATATTACCTAGAGTACTGTTTTGAGAGCTGCCTTAGCTTACCAGTGTACTCCACTGAAATTCTCAGGGCATTACTCGTTTTGGTCAGGTCTGATTTTGGAAAAGATAATCTGTGATTCTTTTCTCTTTTTTTAATATTGAGGCTGGTAAGAGCTTGGTTGGTGTTCTTTGGACTGAAAAGGAACAAAAGTGGCTGCTTTACAAGATCTGAGTTATAAATGCACATCTTAAATCTTGAAAACAAGACTCCATGCAGGCACATAACTGGATAGGTTTATGTAGGATTTTTTTATATAGGATTTCTCATCTCCAGTATTTGGCGAGTTGAAAGCGTTAAGCAAGCTGAAAGTGAAACTTAGTAAGTTTATCCCCCTTGCTATTGGTTTAGCCTGATGCTTCCTTCTAATAAAGTATTTTATGATATTAAATCCCTTTACATGGGATAACTTCCTTCCCTTGAAGTTTCAAGGTGGTTGAAATAAATAGTAATTTATTTGTTTCTCTATGTGAGCTGTAGCCTAAAAGCCACAATAAACAAGCAGATGGTGGTTTGCCCGTCTCAGCTGCAGTAGTTCATTTGCTAAGCTTATGGATTTTAGTGATATTTAGTAAGTGTAGGAAGGTTAAGTCATTAGTATTCAACCTCACTGGGTGGACCTTATAATCTTCTCAGTAGTGACATAAGAGGGAAACGTAGCCCTTGGCTACTCACCCATCGTGTGGCTGGAAAACTTGTCTATCCTTTGGGGGGAGTCTGAGTAGAAATGGTACGACTTACACAGAACTGAGTTTTGGTTAAGCTAGTTCTGTCCTGGATTATGATAGTAGACAAATTTTGTGAATGCTCTCTGATGAGGAAGCACTGACCATCTTAAAAGAATGTCCTGTACCAAAAACTGATAATAATTCAAGTGTCATGGTGTCATTTCGCTGTCTACTAAATGAAATTTGGTCTTTTTCTCCTGTGGAGGAGGGTATAAAAATTGCATGCACAGCTAGAGGAGACAGCCATGTGAGTTTTAAAGCGGTAATGAATCCAATATGCCAGGTAGCGTTTCTGAATCAGCTGGCAGGATTGCGTTGCCATGCAGACGTGAAATGAACTGTCATCAGGCTCAGAGTTTTCATGTGGTGAAGCCATCGCTACTGGGGCTGTAGAAGAAACTGTATTTTTCCCTTTGCTGCAGCACAAAGAAGAAAGGATCCCTGATCAGAAGTAGGTGGTGTAGCCCTTTGAAAATCCTGCCCAAAATTATTGCAGATTTGATGTGTGACCGATCAGTTTGGTACTGTTACATGAAGCTTGTAGCCTGTCCTGTAGTAATAGATTTTTTGCGAAGTAGGTATTACTTCTGGTTATTGCTTGTCTTTAACATAAAAATATTTGTTACATCTAGATTGATTTCTTCTGCTTCTTCCCCTACTTAATTTTCTAGACCATGGTGATTCCTTAATAGTACGTGTAGTTTAACAGGAGCAGAAAAAACTTGCTTAAATACAAATTGCAAAGACTAACCCATACAGGCTGCCTGTTGAGCCTTTTTTTTTAGAAGTGGGGGAACCCATTACCTCTTAATGGATATACTGGAGACTGCATGGTGCCTGAATAGGCCAGAGATCCAGTCTGTTAAAATGTTGGGGTCAATTAATGTAGATACCAGTGTACTATCTGCCCCCATTTTTACTTTGTTAGATCAATCCTGTCTTCAGTTTTGTGGGTGATGAAACCACGTCTGGAATTGCAGCAGTCTGGAGTAAGCAGGTTTAAACTGATGTAGAGTGGTGGGCTGAAGGAAAACGGGTTTGCCCACTAAGTTGTTTGAACTGCAGTCTGTGTAATGTAAGATGGATGCATTCTGCATGGCATTTACTTTTAGCTGTTTGGAGTGAATGATTGTGTTGTTTTACAGCAGCTTGTTGATGTTCATCTGGAAATCAGGACAGTATCTAGGACAGCTGAGAAACTGGAGACGCATTTTATTTCTGTACTCCTCATCTTCCGTGCTTTCTGGAGAGGACGGTTCTGTCATAACCTAAGCATACAACTATTCGGTAAAGTACGACTTGATTACTATGACTTGGGTCAAGATTTTGGTTACCATGATTTTTGTCTTCCTTTCATTTTTCTGTGTGCTAGTAAAGCTGAAATGGCAGTTTCTGACCTAGTTTTCATCTAGTTTTAGGCTCTTGATTTTCTGCTGACATAGCGTGTGCAGGGTGTCACTTCTGCCAGCTGGAAAGCAATGACTTTTCTTGCCTAGTGTTTTGACCCTTTCATAATCCATTTTAAAGTAGGGGGTTTGTCACTTTTTCTCTGTTTAACATGGGAGGATGGAGAGAGGTGGGATGAAAGTGGCCATTATGACAAAGGCAAGGAAAAAATACGGTTATATTTCATTTTCCATCACGCACTCCTGCCTCAGTGCAAGCTACTTCTCTGGCATGCGCTGGTTTCTAGGGATTGCTGGCTGGGATGCTCATAATGGTGTTTCCTCGGGACTTTTTTGTAAACCGTGTGACCTTATTTCATTCTAGAACGCCTCTCTAAATAGTGACCTTCCACTTAGAGGAGGGCCAACTTTTTGAACCCTTTTTATTGAGGTGAGGATTATTGCTGAAGCCAAGTAACAGGCAGCCTTCCTCTTACCCACGCTTCGTTATTCTGCTCTCGCCACACCCACCCACCTCCTTCTTGCCCCTGCAGCAAAAACTTATTATGCAGCATAATCTATGTACACTGATCCCCGTCTTGCAAAGCTGGAGGAGAGGAAAGATAATTCATTGAATTTAGAAATAAAAGGCAGTGGAATGATAGAGGGTAATTTACTTCTGTGATACCTAAAGATAAAATTGAAGGGAGAAAACAGCCCTGGTGAGACTGGAGTTAGGCTAAATGAGATGAGACATGGAGAGTACAGGGGATCCTTTGATCCTTTGAAGAATTTGGCGGTATCTTGTAAATGAGAACAGCTAGAGGGGTGAGGTTCAGAAAGAAGCCTAAATAGCAAGGATAAATTTGATAAATTCAGTAGGGATGGGAAGCAGGGGTTTTTTTGTTTGGATTTTGGGTTTGGGGTTTTTTGTTTTGTTTTGTAAGTCAACTGAAGAAAGGGGAAATTTTGTAGAAAATGGTAGAAGGCTATGGTCTTGACATTTTCTCTGAAGGGACTCGGCAGAATGGGAAGCGAAAGGGAAAAATAAATTTGTCTACACCTCATCTGTGGTCAGATATTTTTCATATGAGAAACAGCTGCGAATCTTTAAGATTTTTTGGCTCCTCTGTTGACAACTGCTGCTCTTTTTCCCCAGTGTAGACAGGCAAATGGCTCAGCTGATGATTCTTCATCCGCATCATTGCCGAATTGTTCAGGTTAGTTCAAACAGGTGCTTATGACCTTTGAAGTTAATATTTCTGACTTGTGAGTGCTCTTCCTCTGCTTCAGTGCAAGATCGGTTTCTTCAGTGCTTCAGGGTAGTGACAAGTAGCTGGGGAACAGTAATCTTTAAAAGTGATAAACAGTCATTTCTGCAGTATCTGGCACCAGACCAAGAATTTTTGGACAGCAGTCAAGTGAAGAGACCATCTTTTCCCCTGTGTTGGCAGTCCTTAGAGACACTGGCCAAAATAATCAGTGATAGGGTAAAAGAGTAGCATAGCAGAAAACTGGGTGATTGCAGGATAGAATAGGTACATCTATGACATCTGGGAAGTCAAATCTGGAACCAGACTGGTGGGGAAAAAAGCTACTGCAAAGGCACATTCTAATAGCTAACACGATAATGAGGTTTTTCTCACGCTTCCTCATCTTTCGCCTCTTTCATTGTATTTTAATAGTGCTTCAGGGCATAATTCCGCTACTCAGAAGTGAGCAGCAAATTGGAAACCTTGGTGTTCTTTTGCAGTCTCCTGTTAAATTCATGCATAGCTTTCAGGGGTGTCAGATGGGGGGGGGGGGATGTGGAGTATCTCATAGGTAAGATTAATAATAATCAGGTTATTGAGTGAGCAGCAAATGAAACAAATGCAGTATAGCTTGTCAATTTTGTATCTGTATTGATCTTCCTGCACAAGAAATATCTGCAAAGGGTAAAGACCGTAATTGTTCAGGGTATTGTAGAAAAATATGTCAATAACAGCTGTTTAACTTCAGTGAGTGTGTTAAGATTTGGCTAAATATAGCCCATTGGAAACATGATATACACCATTTACTTTGTTATTGTATGAAGTCAGAGACAGACCTCTTCAGTGGATCTGTTTTATCATTTTCATTCATGCATTTCAATAATAATAAAACAAATATATCTCATCAGAAGTTGTACATTTAAAAAAACTAAAAACCACTGTTCTCTTGTTTTCACATGTTTTTGTTCATTCTTGAATTAGGAGTCTCTTTGATCTGGGAATATGCCTTCTGTTTATTATAAAATGTTACATATTGATGACTCAAAATGTAGTCATTTTAAAGGATTTTTTGCTTACTGTCTTGTCTTGATTTCTGTTGTATCAGTAACACCTTGCTGCTTTAAGTATTGTTGTTGTTGTTTTCCTTTTGTTTGAAAAATACAGTTAAGCTAAAGGAATTCGACTTTGCCAGAAAAGGGAAATGTTGAAAATTTTCCGTGTATAAACAAGGAAATTCTTAATGTGTTTAAAGGCAGTGAAAGCAGTTGTGACTAAATGAAGTTTTCTGCAAACCTTAGGACTGAATCTTGGGATATTTACAAAATACAACATGCACTTTTTAAAATACAGCTTTTTTTTTAAGTATATGTTTAATAAATCCTACCCTGAAAGCTGGTAAATCCTTAAGCACTTCTGTGCAAATGGTAGAATGACTAAGATGTTCCACCATTTATTTCTTTGCAAATATATGCTAACTGTTTTTCAGTATTTAAATATAGAGAGACCGAACAACACAACTTTGGGAAGCAGGTCCATGTGGAGTTCATTAGCTCAGGTGGTTACATACCATGTAGGATGAGTTTATTTGATCTCTCCAGACGTGATGAACTCTTGTGCATAGGTCTTTGAAAATAACCCACCCTGATAGGTAGGGTATATAAAATGTTCCTGCTTCAGACCTTTAAGGAAGGCGGAACAAAAGTTACGAATGCGAACAAAAGCTATGAATCATCTTGCTACTGATGCTAGTATCTGTCAGTAGTAGCTATACGTGGCAAATACTCTCATGCAAGAAGTTGCTGAGTTTCAAGGGAGTGAAAGTGTGGAGAGATTCGCGCCCCCCCCCCCCGTCTTTTTGCTTTTTGGAGGGGATTCCCTCGGTAATGAAGTATTTTGTGAAAGATTAGGAATGAAGTAAACTGTTGTGTGTGTCTGCGCTCCCAACTCTACATAACCTAGCGTTTGTATTTTATAAGCCTGATCTTGTTTTGGAGTCCTTCATTTATAAAAAAGCTGATCATACAAATTCTTAAATCAAGGGACTTTCTGCCCCTTCCCTTCGTGCTCTGAGTATGAGGCGATTGTATGAAATGTCTTGGGTATGTAAAGACAAACAGTTGAACTGGTGGGAGGGCAGCACCCATTTTAAAATGTATTCGACGTGAGCTGGGGTGGGGGATCCAGTTTTGTAAGCAGCTAACGTGATCTTTGATTGCATAAACAAAAGAGCGTCGAGGTTATTTTCCTTCTTATGTGACATTATTAATATACTTGGATAACAAGTTCACATCTGGGGTATCTGTATTGAAACCAGAAATGATAGTTGAAGGTTTTAAAAGGCCTTCAAATCTTTAAAAAAAAAAAACAAAAAAACAAAAAACAAAACAAAACAAAAAAAACAAAACAAAACCGCCACCCACCCCCAAACAACGAACAGGTGGTTTCAGGGCAGAATTTAAAAATTGGAACCAAGAAAATCTAAAGCTGAATTGTTTACCAAAGCAAAACAATTGCAATGGTTGAAAGTGTTTCTGAAATCTTTGTGAATGATTTTATTTAAGCTTAGCTGTGGAGAAGGAGGAAATACGGTGTGCTTAGAAAAGATAAGACGCCAGCATTACCGGAAAATATCCTATTAATACAAATATCTTTAAAAAAAAACAAGATCCAATATCCCATGTCTGTTTAAAGGGATGAGGAAATGTAAACGTACAGTATTGCTGTTCAATTTGATCGGTCGTCTTGAAGTACAAAAGACAGGCATGAAGACGTCTTTTATGAGAGGCTGAAATGCTTCTGGATATATGTCAGAAAGCTTCACGATATGTACAAATAAGCTGTTTTGTTTTGTTTTTAAATAACACATAGTTTATTTGTAATCAGTATTTCTGAGCTGTAGTATTTGGTTCGTTTCCTCAATGGTGCAACTACACACCTTTGTGGAACTTGAATGATGTTGTAAAGTAACCAAGGTATTGGCTTTAGAATTACTTAAGACGACAGTTTATTTTTTGGACCTTTCGGCTTGCAAATGAACAGTAAATTTCACTGTGTTTGCTTTCCTGTTCAGAGCCTTTCTTGGTTAGGCTTCTTGGCTGTAACTGACGTATCAGAAGGTGAGTCTCCTTGGAAGTGGTTGTCTGCCGCTTTTGCGTATCATTTACAGGGGAGAAGGAAGGAAGTGGCCTTCGCTTCCAGGTAACAGGCAACTTTTGTATCTACACTGAACACGGCTGAATAAGCAACCCTCTCACATGCCACGTCCGTTCTGTGTTGGAGTAGATCCTTGAAGAACCATATGCGCAGTAGGGAAGTTGGCCTCAATTCCAAAAGGAGAAAACCTAGGATGGAATTGTCCTTGATTCCTTTTATTTGATCTCTTATTACCCCCCACCTGTATCCTAAGAATAGGAATGACGTACTGTAAAATTTCAGGTCTATATCAAGCTTCTTTCTTCTGGTTAATTGAAAATTTATACTTGTCATGTTCGCAAAATAAGAAGAAAGTGAAATATAATATACAGGTTTTCAGGTGGCGGTGTTTTGGTTGTTTGTTTTTTTTTTTTCTTTTAATTGCCACTCTGTTCTAGCTATGTATGTAGAATATCATTCTCAGATTCTGAAATTCATTAACAGCTCCAGATCTCACCGTTGCATAGTGCAGACTTTCTAACGTGGCATGTTTTTTGTATGGAAAAGAAAAAAAAAATCTTTTTATTTAAAAAGCAGAGTGTAGTAAATACATTGGGACTTTTATTTTCTTTGATGTCTTAGCTTAGGAGGTTATCTGGGAGAGGGTGTTTGTGTATTTAGAGAAAATGCTTAGAGTTGTTTTTCTTTCCTTTTGGAATCTGATAATTAGAATTTTTAGATCTTGTGGTACTGGGAGGCATATAGCATTTAAAGTGAGATTGAGCGAGTTAGAATGCACTTTCTACTACAGTACAGCTAGCTTCTGTAATGTTTTTATTCCGGACCGTTCCGTGAGGTTTTCTTCAGAGGCAGAAGGCGTCCTCTCTGTAGCCCCTTGAGCTGGTTATTTACTGCCTCTGCTCGGAGCTGGATCCAAGGTGAGTTTTGTTGGAGAAAGGGAACATACTTGAACCAACCTACGAGATTCACAGTTGCATTTCCTGCCATTCCCATCACCCTCCCTCAGTATGTTAGGTACATTTCAAGGCATTTCTCTTCTTTTGAGCGTGAGTGGGGCTTATCCCTTAAAAGCAGTATGTGCAGTGTATGGGCCTACAGGACGGATAGACTCAAAGGGAGTAGCGTACCGTAAATGGTGCGGCGTGAAACGCATGCAACGCCTGTGGTCAGTGGCACGAAGTCTAGCTGAAGGCCAGTAACGCGTGGCGTACCCCAGGGGTCAATACTGAGTCTAATTCTGCTCAACATCCTCATTAATCACAGCATGGTTGAGGTTGGAAGGGACCACGGGGAGTCACCTTGTCCGACCTCCCTGCTCAAGAAGGGTTACCTGGAGCCGGTTGCCCAGGACCGTGTCCAGACAGCTCTTGAATACTCCCAGGGAGGGAGACTCCACAGCCTGCCTGGGCAACCTGTGCCAGTGCTTGGTTGCCCTCGCAGTGAGAAAGTATTCCTGATGTTCAGAGGGAACCTCCCGCGTTTCAGCTTGTGCCCATTGCCTCTTCGGCCATTGGATTCCTCTTTGCACCCATTATTTTTTCCACTGACTTTTTTTAAGCTCACATTTCTTCTCTCTTTGAGCTGCTATGGAGGGTTTCTTTTAGCACTGCACCTGTTCAAGATCCTGTAAGTGTTGCGGTTTATTATTACTGTATTTTTCTTAAGAAAGATCCAGTTCTCTTGCAACGATGTAGTTGTCTTCACTTGCAGTAGGCTGCCCCCTCCGATGATCGGCTCTGTGAAACCAAGCTCTTTCATAATTACCCTCTTGTGGTTTTGGTTCTGGTTGCATTACACCACTAAGCTGTATCACTTTGGGGGGAAAAAAGGCATCCCGTGGTCTCTAGGGCAGAGCTAGATGAGACGTGCTCTGGGAACGTCAGCAAGGCTTCAGGTAGACTTCCTTCCTTGTTCATGTGGTGATAGCAGCTGAATTTTAATAAAGTCACTATTGTTCTGCAAGACTTAAAGAGATTTTAAAATGCTTGTAAGTAAAATTTATCATGCAACATACCAACAATATACAACACTGAATAATTTTAGAGGGAACATTAACGTTTCAAAGCCAGGCAGAAGTTAGAGAATACCAAATGAAGAATGTCTCTGCAGCTCTAATTAGACTTCCCATTATTCTACATATATATTATATTTCAGCCTTGAATTATGTGATTAAACACTTTTCTTCACTAAATGCTCTAGCTGGACCTGTGAACGCCTGCTAGTAGCGTTAAAAGCTGCAATACCCTTGAGTGCAATTACCTAAATTGCAATGTACTAAAATGAGCTGAGAAAATTTTCATTTTAAGAAACTGTCCAATTACATACAAAAATGGGTTCCAAAGAACGCAAGACCTTCAAATTGTAATATTAAGGTGAAATTTATATATCTAGGTTTCTGGAACAAATGACTAGTGTCTGAATATGAAGCATAAAGTCTGTGCTAGTTCCAAACTCATAGAAGGACCGCTATCTTGAGGTGTGAAGTGGCTGGAAGGATTTGAGATGAGTCAGAACAGTTGTTTTCAGATTTTTTTTTTTAAGAGTTTTGTACTAAAATTAGAAATATCCTTTTTAAAATGGTGATCAAGAACATGGGAAAGGGAACAGTGGGGCTGGAGCCCACTGTTTGCTGGAAGAAATAACAATGAAGGCTTCTAAAAGTTTGGCTGATAGGTACGAAATGTGTATCGCAGCTGTCCTGTAACAGTACTGTACTTCACACAGTTGCGTGATTCGGGAAACATCAAAGAAGCCTGGTCTTTGAGCAAAGAACATTCACTGCAGCACTTCTAATTATTTGTATAGCCAAAGTACATGCCGTGCACACTGGACATGCATGTTTTTACAGCCATTGCAGCCTACGTGATATGCACAAGGAGGAAGCTATTCTGAAAAAATACTTAGTAAACTTGGGAAGTGAATAATTCAGATATTAGGAAAAATACATTTAAGGTGTTTGAGCAGTCTTTTGTCTCTGTGTAGCACAGTGGCCTTGTGGTAGAGCCAGGAGCAAACAGAGCTTTCCTGGGCCCCGGTCGGCGCGCTGGGGACAAACAAGGTTTTACTTTGTTGGTGGACGGCCTTTGCACCGCATGAGTGGACGTGCTTACATCGTAAAAGTTTCTAGCACAATTTGTGGGCAAAAGCAGCACAAATTTGGGTTGCCCTCACAGTTTTGGCATCATTTACATATGTATAAACCATTTTTGTTTAATCTGCAAATTTTAATCTTGTGCTGTTATGAGAAGTCATATTTTTAAATACCTTTTTCCATACTTAATAAAGACCAGTATTTTATAGGGATAGAGGAAAGTTAGCTCTCTGTGACATTAGAATATCTGTAATAATTCAGAGAATGCTTTTATATATAATTTTTAATGTAAAGTCACTCTCACCTCATACCTGTTTCAAACTATGGAAGATATTCGTAGGTTCTTGATTTGTTAATACTGTTTGAACATGGATTTGAGGTCCAAAAATATAAAGTTTTTACATTACTTTCTCAAAAAAAAAAAAAAAAAACCAAAACAAACTCCACAAAAGCACCAGACTCTATTTTATAAAAAAAATATATTCTTTCTCATGCACTAAATTTCTATAAGAGATATCAGTTGTTGAAGAAAGGAAAGCTGCTTAAATCTTCAGAGTTTGAACCCTTTTTTTAGTATGTTTTTCCTTCTTATGTACAGTTTCGTCACTGGCTATTTGGTAAGCAGTTAGGGCTCTACGATGAACCCTTCTGTAGCCTGTGTATTCCTCTCGGCTGACGTCTGACAGCACGGAGAAGAGGTGTGGGAAGGGCTCCTGGGAGGTGGGTTAGGACATCCCCCAGCTTACAGGTCTGATCCATCGGAAGGATTTCTGTTATTAAACAACTTTTGATAGAATTGGAAGAAAAATAAGCTTTACAGTTCAATCTTTTTTCATGCCTGAAGCAGAAGCTTGTGAAGTTTATGGCATGTCTTGTGGTTTTTGTTTTGGTTTTGTCCCCATCCACTGACGACTGTCACGCGAATGAAATACCTTAACTTGCCTGGGTCTTTCATCCTCAGCATAACACCCCTTACTCCAGCCGCAACCAGTTGTGTGCTTTTTTTCTTGCAGATGTCTGTTTCAGGGATAAATATTCCACTCTTTCCTTATGGGCTGGCAGTTTTCCTGTAGTTTGTTGTCTGTACTTCTAGGAAGTTTTTTCTTAGAGTCTAAACTAAACTTTGTCTGCTGCAAATTACTTGGTCTATCAAGAGATGATACGTAGGATAGATTGCTCCCTTCTGTGTAACACTTTTAAAATATATAACAGGCTAATGTGGTTAGGTCTCTCCTTAAGTCTTCTGCTCTTAAAAATAAACAACCTTTTCAGTCTCTTAAGTTGCAGTGTCTAGACCTCTGATCTCTGGCCTTGGCTTCTCCATTCCCTCCACCTGGTCCAGGTCTAAATTCTGGTGCCCACGATAGGACGTAGGCTCCTCCAGAGGCCTCATTAATACCAGAGAGAGTGGAATGATGACTTTCTTTGTTTTAACAGTGTTGGTCTTCTTACAGCTTAATGAGTGGTTTATTTTCTCCTGTCGTCAGATGGGCTGTTTCCAGCTGACCATGTCTGAGTCTCTCAGAAGAGTCATTCTTCCTTTTTTTGTAACAGCGTACCTGAGGACGTGACTTGTCGTTTTTCCTTGTTACTGCTTTTTGTGAAAGCTGTTCTGTGAGGGAGAAGTGCTGCTTTTTTCCTTTGCGAAGCTAGGAGGCATGAGTATTGGGGAACACGTGATGAGCGAGAGTGGAGATGCAGTGCTTGGCTATCTTTCTCATCCCCCCAGTAACTGGCTGTCGGGGAACATGAAGTATATGGTGTATCAGTGGAAGTAACCAGGGCTGCAGGTAAATTTTGGTTAAGGTTGTTCCGTTTTAAACTTCTTTTTCTAGTTGTCAGTGCTGTTTGTTAATCTCAAAATTCTTTGCTGTTGTGTATTGTCTCTCTATCTAGCTCGGTCAGACAAGCAAGGAAGGGAGATGTTCCCTCATGTTGCATTTAGATGTTCCCTCATGTTGCATTTAGATGTTCCCTTCTCATGATCTTGTGGTTGAATTTTAGGAGATATTTTCTTCTTCGCCCCCCCCCCAATGAACGTTGTTCAGAGGAGTGTTGTTCACCGTGTTCTTTCAATCCAGCTTTTCCTACGTTGCTGGACAGATGTGTTGAGAGCTGGCACATAGCCTTTTCCTGTAGAATACGATTGATATCGAATCACTGATATTATAAGCACATAGAGTATATGTTTAAAAAAAACCGCTTCACTCTTCCAATTGGCATTCAACATTCTAGTACCGTATAGTGATGCTTATTTTCAGAAATATATTTATGCTTTGTATTCCACAGATAATCATAATTTGCTTCCTTTTAGTTTATTTAATTTTTCAGTTAGATGATCTAATTTTGGGGTTTTTTGTTGGCTTTTTCAAGTTTTTTAATGCTGAAACTGGGGAGGGCTGCTTAGTTTACATTCTTTGGGAAACACCTGAAAATACCGCAGAACTTGCTTTACTCCTGTAGTTTGCAAAGAGATAGTATTAGCAGAGCGTCTTTTTTTTCTGTGTGTAGTCCTTGGCAGATACTTCACTTTGCTGCTTGCTTGCCCTACGGTGTGTGATACTAAGGAGTGTAACTCGTCAGTACGACTTGCTTGAGATGTTACCCTGCCGCATGAAAAGCAGCCGTTTGTGTGCACAGCTGTACCTGTATGGACGTGACCCAGGGATTTGTGCGTTGAATATAATACAGGCTGTGGAAACCTTCCAGCTTTCTAATTGGTATTAGTTGTGTGCGCTTCAGGTTATTCATAGAAGCTTAAGAACTCTGCTGTACTGATTTTTCTTTTTCTGCTTTATTTCATAAAAAGAAGTGAACTTTCTGAAGAATCCATTTTTTTTGGATGCAAGATTTTTGCTTTTCCTGTTGATTTCATGTGGGTGTTATGGCAATCTGTTACACAAGACAGCATAGTCAGTACTTTTTTTTTTTTCTTCTTGTTGCATATTCTGTACTGCAAGTTTTCTGAAATGAGATATCTTTGGAATTTTTCAATAGAGAAAACAAACAAAATTAGAATTTATAGATGCTTCAGAAAGCTTTTTGAGAAAGAGGTGCTCTTCATAATTCCTTTCGTTCCATTTTCCTTGCTTTGTATCTGAAGATAGTTGTCTGAAACAACTTAACTGTCTTCCAGGTTTACATCCCTGATATATTTTTCTTATCATTAATAATCTTCTGAAATCTGCAACTGCTGCTCACTTGAAGGTGATTGTTAAATTTGAGATGCGGAAGACAGAAATGCGCGTGCTCGCAGGCATGGATATGTGGGCGCATAGGCATGCTCGCAGCAGTGCAGTGATTTAGGGAATTCGTTCTGCTTTTTCTGCATTGGTCAACAGCGTGTTGCATACAGGCGAAGAACGGTTGCGTGGTGATAGCATGTCCCGTTGTCGCCCGTCTGTTGCACGCTCCTGCAGTGTGCGGTCTCCAGCCGACAGCAGGTTTCTCACGTGTCGCCTGCTCCCCAGCTATGCTGGAGACTCCGGTCAGGAGTTAGACCTTTATTCTGTTTTGGTTTTGCCATAGTGCCTTAAAGTAACTTACAGGGGTTTAGCCTTATAACCTTAATTATATGTGGAATGTGGAGAATGCTGTATTATTTTTCTGCATAAGAAGACAGTGAACTCTAATTGCTTAGCTCAAGTATTAAAACATTCCTTGTGCGTCAGGACTTTGCTTAACCAAGCTACGTTGTAAAAAATAAATGTAACTACTAAAAAGTTTCTTCTGATTCCTTCACTGTTTTATTTGTATTGATCCTATCTTTATTTTCTTCGGTTTTGCGTGAATGGATGTTATTAATGTTGCATTTATTTTTGTTTCTTTCTGTTATCCTTTAGGAGCAACATTTAAAATGTTAAAGGCAGTTTTAAAAAAGAGCCGAGAGGGTGGAAAAGGGAACAAGAAAGACTCAGGTATGAATATTAATAAAATATTTTATGAGATGAGTTGTGCATTATAAATCGAGCAATTAAATTTATTCTGTTGCAGCAGCGATGCCCCATCTTTAGGGCAGCGGGTGACTCCGGTTGCTGACGCCAGCTGCAGGGGGGTCTGTAGGCCACCGGCCCTCCCCGCCGCTTTGGCCGGACTGCTTACAGGCAGAGCAGGAGGAGCAGGTCTGAAGCTTCCCGGAAGGTGTATCCAGTGCGCTTGTTCCTGAATCGCTGCCGGGAAGGACAGAGGAGAGCAGCTTGCTCTTGGTTCTTGCCGTAGAAATACTGAGAGCAGGCTGTGTGTATTGTCCTGCCAGCTTAAACATGGCCCAAGGCCAGAGGTTGAGAACCCTGAAGTACAGAAATAGATTTTAAATTACTTATTTGATTATATTATAGAAAAAAAAACTATTATGGACGATAGAACTTTTATTATTCATGTATTTAGAAAAAAATTATTGAAAATAAATTTTGTGAAAAGTTTTTAAGGTGGTTATCAAACTTCATCGTGTTCTAGCTTTTGCTTTAACTACAGAGATTTTTGAAGGTAAAATTAATCATCAACGAATTTTACTTTTAAAAAAAATAAAGCTTATTTTACTATTAATCATAAATTTAGTAGGCCACTGCTTATCTGTATTGCCTTTCAGGAAGAAGGGTAACTAAGGACTCTGCCATTTTCAAGGGCAGAGAAGGACCAGCAATGCCCTTTGAGAGGGAGTAATAGTTACTGAAGTGCAGGTGTTGGCGGCTGAGTATTAAACCTGCCTGCTCTGCGCAGGTCATGCCGACGTCTTTGCTGCGCTGGCTAGAAAGCTAATAGACCTGAGTGACAGTTACCTTTTCTTCACAGTTACATTTTTAACTTCAAACTATTATTGTAGACTAATACATCTGATTTTTTTTATGAGTTAGATCCTGAATTATCTGTAAGAGTGAATTTGTGCTCTTTGGCAACACAAATTTGTTAGTACCAGAATAAAAAAAAGTAAAAACAAATATTCCTTTGATGTATTAAGTACAGAATGTAATATGGACTACCACATTCACATTCGTCAGAACCTTTAAAACAATGAAGTCATGTTTTCTTTGACAAGCAAGTTGTATACGTATCTTGCATTGTAGCTTTTAAAACTGTACTGAGTTACACTGAGCCCTACACGGGGAGGGTATCTCAAGTGTTCTTTTGCAAAAAGCAGTTCTGTGTTCATCTGGCAGATAATGTGTTCTTCAGGAAATTCTTGTGGGCTTCTGAAGTTTAGACTCTACCACGTTTCTTTCTAAGTGACTGAATGATGAGAGCTGTCCTCAAAAGAAAAAACACTGACAGTAGATCAAAGATGCACAGAAGTGATCACAGAGCAAGACGAAAGGCATCCTGTTAATTTTGTATGTACTGCTGACTTGAAGTTACCAGCTGGAGTTGTTTAAACATAGTGGGCTAAAGATTCCTGTGGTGAGGCTTTCATTGGTACATTTTTCCTTAAAATACTAGATGGAAATTGGTTTAAGCTCAAAAGGAAAATCAGGCTGTTTGGAACGGAGCTTTGACCAGGCTATGATTAAAATCTGAAGCTTGAAAATCCTTTTTCCTTCAGGTCAGAAAACACATTTTTTTATTTTAGGATCTCATCACATCTGTCTGGATTAATGTATGCAAAAGAAAGGATTTTCTCCCTTTGTTTTTACAAACACAGTGCTGCTGTATTTTTGAACACCAAGGGGAGTGTTAAGAGTGTGGGAGTTTTTTTGGGTTTGTTCTTGGTTTGGGTTTTTTGCTTTGTTTTGTTTGTTAAGCAAAGCTCTAGAGTTTCGCGTATGAATTGAATGTTACGGGAACCAAGTATTGGGAAAAATCGGCGGGTAACGCCTGGCTGGTGAAAGCTAGAGTAAGGAGGAGTGCAGGAGCTGCTTTTGAAAGGAATTAATTAATTTATACAGTGGATTCCAGAGATTCTGGCTTATTTTGTATTGGAAGATGTTGTGAAAAGTTTGAAAAAAATGTGTGCATTCCGTTCTGTGTTACATACAGGAGTTCCTGTGAAGTTGTGTTCAGTTTAATAGTTTTCTCTTCTGTTCCGAAGGACCTGCCAGTTCTTTCAGGGGTAAGACATTTCCCAGCTCTTAGAGAAGATGTGAAGCCAGGCAAAGAACGGTGGTCATTGTAGAGCTTATTTTTTTGCTTGCTTGTCTCCCTGGTCCTTAAACTCCAAACAAAGAGAAATGGAAATTTTTTTAGTTCTAGAGTTGTCCCAGTTCATGGCCCTTGGGGTCCTTAACAACAACAGCAGCTCCTAAAATTTACTCTCTAAAGAACTATGAAGAGAGTGAAAATGCATGCTAATGGTGGAAGCTGACTTGAGAGACAGTTAATGTGGAAACATCCATCCTTCTAGCCACTATTTAAGAGAGTAATGCAATAGTAAATTTAGATGCTTCTCTCAGCTTCACCGGCACATAGATTTGATTTTTTTGCTGATGAAGTTTTGAAAAAGTTTTCAGGTTTCTCAGAGCTTGAGAAGGTAGCAGGAAGTAGATGAGAGAGCGCAGCTCAGTACTGCCGGACTGAACCCGATTAGGAGGGCTTCTGGGATCTTTTTTCGGTATATACCCAGTGTAGGAATAATGCTGAACAGCCAGAAGGTAGTAAAATGTTAAGCTGCCATAGCCGTTTCAGAATCGCCTGTCTGAATGTGCTTGCGGGCTTGCCCTAAGGTGGGTGGGCAAATCCATCACACTCCGCGTCCCAGGAGAGAGGGGAGAGGCGCTGAGGTGTGGAGTTGCAGCTGAGGAGCGGTGACTCCCGAAAGCTCTCTCCTGGCCGCGGGTGATTGCTTCGCTCTAGCCGAAGTCAGAGTGGAGGAGGTTTAGGCTAAACTGCAATCGCTTGTTCTTAAACTGAAGTAACCCCTGTTGTCCCATGGGTTCGCTTGTGCATAAAAGGAGCGCCTGGAAGTCTGCGTAATGCGCATCGGAGCGGGATGGTTCCTGTGGCACTGAATGGAAGTTCCTGTTTGTGCACAAACAGGATCTTACTGGTTTTACATCTGTTAGCCTTGCGGAACCAGGGCAAATAGGAATGGGTTTTTTTTCCTCGATTGAAGGCACAACTGTAGGTATTAAAAAGCCCGTAAGAGGGTTAAAGAACAAAAAGCAGTTGGGACTGTTTTTTTAAAAATAGCTTGTATGGATTTTAATGTTAGAATTTCCTCATTTGCCCTGACATAAGGGCTTAAGAGCTGAAGATGCACATAGTCTTTTTGAAATCTAGCTGCTGAGTATGTTAATTACAATTTTTAATAGCTTTTTAAATTAAGGGTTATCTTGAAAAAGAGGGTTGCAAGAATTAGGGTTGATGCTTTTGGGAGAGAGACTGAAGTGCTATGCTAAAGACTGGTAGAGGGTCTTCATATGAACAAGTTCTGCCCTCATCAGGTGGAAGACTGTCATGTGGGAATGTCGCTTTTGGATGGAAAAACGGTGCCTTAGGCTACTCCAGTAGCAGTATGCTAGCGATACGTAGTTGAGCTCAGATCCTGCAGTTGCTTCAGTAATAATTCTTTCTTCTCCAATTGTTTTATTAAACTGGGTTTATTTAGATGTGGCTGGGAGGCATTGATAGGTAGGTGGCTGCTGTAGGATTAGATAAAATCTAAATGAAGCAAAATTTGTGTGCTTAAACATGCACGTACGTAATGACGTACATGATTGTATATCAGTATGTGCAAACATACGTGAATGTAGATGAGAAGAGAGCAGCGTTGACAGCATGTTGTTTATGCATGGAACAACTTTTCAAAACAAAACTTACTGAACTTACTTCTAAACATGGATTTGAAGACAGGGTAGTTGATACCGTATTTAGGTAAACTGATGTGCCAAAGGAACAGAATTTCAGACAAAGCAATTTGTTGAACCAGGCATCCAACTTTTTCTGCATCCAGCTTTTTTTTCAGGTTTTCTGCAGTATGAAGCAGCCTGTCTTTACACCCCTTCAGACATAGTTATTTCTGTTGTATGGAAATAAGTATCTGTAAGTTGATTTCTGTTTTGTCGTGTCCCCCTTCCTTCCATTAAAGTGGTACATACTCGGTCAAGGGAAAAAACCCACAGTCTGCAGCTGTCACGTTAAAGTAACAGAAAACCATTTGGTGAATGTTTGGAACCAAGCAGGAAGAGGGCAAACAGGAACGTTAATTTTTGTGTCCTGGAAAGTAATCTGTGGTTTTATACTGTCTCGTGTACACTGAGCTGGAAATGGACAGCAATTACTCTCTCAGTTTCCCATTGTTTCGCAAGGTTTTCATTCAGTCTCGGAAACAAAATAAAAATTTGATATTTTCTCCTCTTTGGCAGGTTATGATCATCAAATAAATGTTATCTCTTTAAACTCCGAAAGAGTTTCCAAGTCCTTTAGAGATTCCTTAGGAGGTGTCTTTCTAGTAAGAAGCAAGCTGCTTAGCTCGTCTTCTTGACGGGAGTCCGTTAGTGTAACTCTGCTGAGGCCCTAGGAGCTCTGCTTAGGGCACACATTTTCTTTCCTTATTCTTTGCCTTTTGCCTGTGTTTTGTTAATGGACTTCCTTTTCTGGATTTAAGATAATCTTGTCTCTTTGTCTTTATTTCTACCCTGTGTTTCTTTCTAACTACCTTGGAAATTTCTTTCTGCTCTTTCTTCTGTGGTGTTTCCATAGCTGATTGTGGATTGTATGGTTTCCAGTTCCTTTCCTTGAGGTTTTTGAGTTCACCTCTGTAGCCACTGGGAGATTCTCTGCCTCTGCAGGCGTCTCTTGGAGGGAGCTGACCTTTCTTGTTTTAGCATAGCACAGAAACGTCGTATCTTAGTGTCACAATTCAAGAACTCAGAGCCAGAAGACTGTTGTTCGAACTCAGGTTCTGCAGGGTTACGTGCAAGTCTTGTCTGTGTCCATGACGAGGTGATAGTAGAAAGACCATACATAATAAGCTCCGGAATATAAACAAAAAATATTTTTCAATTATGATTGTTTTAGAAGTTCTACTCAGCTACTCATTCTTAAATGCTTAAAAATGCTTCAGAGAGAGACTTGTATTAGTGTTTCCTGTTGGTTTTATAGGCGGCCAGCTGCTTTGCCGTATATAATTATGTTTGTTTTCTTTAACTGCCCTAAAGCCAGCAACTTGCCTGCGTTCTGGGAATCTGCTTTTTTTTTTTCACTTACTAAGCGAAAGATGTTTCAATATAAAATACTTGTAATATATTTCAACTTAAAAAGAAAAGAAAAGAAAAAAAAATCCTGTATGTTAAATTTCTACAGAACATGCTCAGTTATTTCAGATGGCTTTTTAGTAGCATGAGCATTGTCGTTCTGTTGACCCAATATCAGGCCTGAAGGAACATGAATAATGGAAGTATTGTGCTTAATTTGCAGTATTCTTCCTGCACTAAATCCCATCAGAAGTTTAACATCAAATGTAGTACATGGTATGCATGAGAACTTCGTTGATTTCAGTAGAAATTAATGTGGTAAGTAGTTGGGACTTTTAGGTTTTTCAGCTTAAAGGTTTGTTAGACATTCATGTAGTGCTCAGATAACAAGGGACAAATTATTCTGTCAACAAAAAATAACGTTTAGAATGTAATACTATAGCGCTTTAAAGGTAGAGAATCTGGAGAAATGAGATAAATCTTTTTGATTTCTGGATGATGAAATAAAAGGTATTGAACTGCTTACGTATTCGTTTGCGTTGTAATTTCAGTGATTGTCTTTGTACTCAATTTTTTTTTTTTTTATTTAGGCTACAAAAAAGTTCCATGTTAATAAATCTTTCTTGGATCTTGTTTGATTCTCCTGTAGATCAGACTTAATTTTCTACAATACTCTCTTGAGACTTAGTTTCCTTTGTTTTTCCTTCTTGTATTCCAGTATCTTTAGATAAGTATCTTTAGATAAGTGTCTTTGACCTAAATATGAGTGTACAAAGTTCTTGAATGTTAGGACAGAATGGATGCTTTTATTCCTGCATTATGTTCTGTTGTAGATTGGCATACTTTCAGTTATTTTGTTTGTATGCCTTGCTCTTTATCAACATTTTGTACTAAACAGGATGGGTGAAATCTGTGAATTTGAAATTTCTTTCTTTTTTTACATATGATCAGATACAATTAAGGCATTGAAATTATACTTAGTATTCTTTTTGAAAAATAAAATGGCTTTCAAAGGCACAAGCTGTGATCGCTCGTATGATGTCCTGCCATTCTTGTTTTTCTTTCTCCCTTTCCTATTAGCCCAGGCCCCTGTTACAAGCCTGACGCACAGCACTAGCGCTGCACTTTGAATGATAAACATAAATGTGCTTAAATTCACTGACACAATTTGTTTTTTGCTAATGGCAACCAAATTGCTACTTTAAAAGTGAAGCTGCTATGCAAGAAGGCCTAATCTTTTATTAAGACCTACTACTTAATCATTATTTTAAAATGAAGCGTTTTCAGAGTTATTTCCCTGGAGCTGTAAAGGTTCGACTCTCAGCTGAACCTATTTAGTTAAATGCATATTTGAATCCCACCTTTATGTCTCATTAAACATTTCTGTCTGACTAACATACTTGTAACCAAGCTGAGAGCATGAAGAGCTTCAGAGACCCTTCTGGCAAATTGAAAGGCTTGAAATCATTAAATAAAACAAGCTTGCATTTTAAAACTAAATATGCAAATTCAGTTGGCTTTTTCTGTCCAAACTCTCTATGATATTAGGCTTTGAATTTTAAGTGCAGAGGGACTTTGGTGCATAAAGTACTAGCATTAGCTGGAACATTGAACTTGTACTGGAATACTTCCAAGCTGCAGTTTGACTTTTTGTTGTTGCTCTAAAAATATCTTGCAACAGAAGAAGCATTGTTTCATGCTGAAAATATGGAGCTGTTTTTGATTATTCTGTGTTGCTTTGCCCACTTTCTGCGGTTGTTGACAGTTATTTAAGAGTTTAAACTCCTTTTTTTGCTGAGCAGTGAGTATTTAATGCGGTGAATGTCTTTTCCCAGAAGCTAATTCCAGTGATATATCCCATGTACATATAAACGGGAAAAAAAAAGAAAAAAGATCCTGCCCTTGAAACACATAAATGGAAATTACTATAGTGGTCCTAATAACCTCTGTTTATCACTGTTTTCTTTAAAAATTGCTTGTTTTTTTAAGTAAGCACTACAAGAGAACATTAGTATTTTGTGTAGTGAAAAAATAATCCAGAGTTCAGAAATAAATGCCAGAAAGTGAGCAAATAATGCCAAGTACGAGCATAGTTGGCAAAGATTGTCCATTTGGACCTTTTATTCTAACCTTTACTTGGCTTGTTTCTCACTCAGTGCGCTTCACGGCCGCTGTAACTCGGGCTGTAAGGAGTTTTCTTCCCATTCCAGGCTAGTTTCTCCCTTTTCCTGGTCTCTCCAGAGTCTCAAGAGCAAAAGAATTAAATGTTGATCTTCCCTAATGCATGTATTTTACATGACAGAAGCCTGTTTTCCTATCCCGGAAAGCTAGCTGATGAACTGCTTCGCTGAGCATGAATTTTTCCTCAACCCCTGATCAGTGTTGGTAGTAGTGTCAGTGGTTACCTTGTCCGAACTGGAAAGACCGGGTCACTTGGCTCCCCCTGTCCTCCTAGATTGCCTTCTCACTGAGTTGGACTGGCTATGTATGTACAAGTACACGCACGCGTGTAAGCGTTTTAATTTTGAAAGAGACAGATCCTTTAAAGGGCAGTTGTCAGTGTTTTGCAATTAAAATAAAGAACCTCATAGACAGTCACTGAACCACGCTACAGAGTTCTGTTTACAGTTGCCTGTCAATTCTGCTGAAAAATAGGATGGGAATGGAACATAGACAAAAACTGGCTTTTAAAATATCAAACCCACTGTTTTTGGTAATCCTTAATCAGTTTTTTTATTACTTAGACATAGTGATGCCTCGTTCTGGAAAGTGCTTTCCAGCTGTATAGCTTTCCTCATGCCATACAGCTGATTTATTTTTCCCACTCATAATTTCCTCATGAACTTGTCTGTAAAGTCTTATCTTTTCTTAACGTTTGTTACGACGGAACACGTCCTACGAAGCAGAATAAAGCTTAATAAGACTGTCAGTAATGTGTAAGCACATCTGAAAGTTGGATATTCCTGTTTGCAGAGATGGTCTTTCTTTCCATAGTGCTGCGTGTGCGTGTAGATTGGTGCGCTTTGCTACTTGTGCTGTTCTTCGAAACTCCAGTTTTCACAGAGGTACCATGGGGCGCTTGGTGTGAAGAGCGCAGAAGCCTCATGGAAAGCAGCTAGCGGAATAACCCAGCAGTAGTTACTGTCGTTACAGTCTTTTGTGTGCTCCCCATGTCAACGTGATTTAATTCTGTCTCAACTCAGACCATCATGCTTGCTCTAAAATAGCAAAGGAATTATACTTCTTAAGCTCACCTTTTCAGCTTTTTGTGGTAAGGATTCTCCAGAGAGCTTTACAGGAGTTTCAGTGATGGCTGTATATGCAGAAGTTATCACAGAATTGCAGCACCGGGGCTACCCCGGACCGCGTCCGGTCAGCTTTTGAGAGTCTCCAGAGATGGAGGCTCTGCAGCCTCCCCAGGCAACCTTTTCCACTGCTCTACCACCCTCGCAGTTTTTTAACCACAACAATACACTCGTGGCTGACAAATTTAGTGATTCCTCTATTCCAGTAGAAATGTCAGGGCAGTTTGCAGACAGAGCGATTGCACGCAGGTTGAGACTGAGCCAGCCACCAGGTTTAATGCTGGTTGTGTTCTCTTCCATAGAGAATACCGATTTCTTTTTTGTCTTTGCTGTGTCTTGATCTCTGAGGACTGTCGACATAAGCCAGCAGTGGCCTTGGTAGACACGTAGCCCTAGACCAGTCCCATTAACGTTCTCTCCTCCTAAGGATAGTTAGCAGTGGTACCGGGGTTTTTGCCACTTTCTGGTCTCCTGCCCCAAATGTTTTATAAAAGTGCAAAGTTTGCAACTGTTGTTCATTGCTCCTTTTGCTTTCCAGTTCATGCCAGACAAATCTGGTCAGAGCTGGGCTGTTACAGTCAAATTCTCATTTGTTTGGGAGGTGGTGTTGGTGCACTTCACCCCATGGTGCTTGCCAGGAACCTTTTTCAGCAGTAGGATCCTGTAGTGTTAACACTTCTTTTTGTTTTGTTTTATTTTAAAAACATCTTAAGCAGAACTGCAGAATTTAAGATTTTTCCTGCTATAGCACAATTTTATATCAGATATATTTTTTAAGTGGGTTGAAAGTCTTTTGTTTCACTTTAATAGATAGATTAAAGGAGAAAAAGACAAAATCAGCTATCTCAGAAATACATGCTGAGAGAAGCCTGTGGAACACTGTTCTGCAGTCACTGTCAATACTGAGACTTAAGGAGTCTGCACTGTCATTGTTCTAGCTTTCACTGGTTTGAGGGTTGTGGTCCTATTCCTTCGTGTTAAAATAATCTGAATTCCAACATTTGCACCAAACTCCAGTTTACATGTATTTTGGTACAGTAGTTAGCATTCTTCTGGTTTCTATTCAATGTATATTGAATGAAGAATTAGATGTGTTTTATTATGATTAATACTGACACATACACTGTAAAGGTTTTCGTTTTAGTTATCCTCTCTATTCAATAGAAGGATTAGTTTAATCTTAAAGTTCAAGTTCTCTTCTAGGATATTAGGCTCTACAAAAACATTACGTTAGTCAGCCATCCTTGTATCTTTTTGTATCTTAAGGAAGAAGAAAAAAAAGAGTAGTTTGTTAATCAGATTATGCCTTTCAGTTGCATCCCTAGGTGCAACTAAACTGGGATTTGATTTCCATTCTCAAAGCTTTTTGTGTGTGGTTTTTAAAGCTATTAAGTTGTTTCCATGGTTACTTTGACCACTGAATAAGAACTCTGGTGTTGATTGATGCTTATGAAACTTTTTTGTCTGGAGGCTACTTGGCAGTGGAAAATGTACAACTCAGAGGTTTTAAGAATAAGAAAGTGGGATTTCACAGGACCTTTCCTTATGACATTATTCAAAAACTTGTGAGAGGTCATCTTCCTCCTGTTCTAGAACTGATGTTTGTCTGTCTCACACTGGGATGGAGACCAAGAAATGTAATGTAAATTTAAAGTATTGTGCTGGTAGCTAAAATATTTGAAATTACTAACCGTTAAGTTAGTAACAAATAATTTTGGGTTTCTGTGTGCATCAGTGTGAGGCATCTGGTTATATTCGGGCATTGTAACAAGTCGTATTTTGACAGCTATTACTCATGCATTTTTCTAGTATTGTTTCCCTAATATCAAGTTGTTGTGTGGAAAGCATAATGTATTACCTTATGGATCCCACAAGCTTGTAATTTGGGGTCTGTCTTGTCATATATGTAGATCCAAGTATCTTACGGGGATTTTGCTGTAAGTTGGATGAAATGTGTGGATTTGGTCTTCAGCCCGATTTATATACAATAGAAAATGCAGGATTAGGATAAATTAAATATACAGGATAGATTCAGAGACTGAAGAAAGGATGATATAAGCATATAAAATCAAGTTTGCCATCCCACATTATCACATGTGTAATTTAACTATAGCCAGCCATAAATAACATCACTTGTGTGGGTATAGAACCTCCCTTCATGCTGTACTGCAAGAATAGGTTAAATTTTGTGGGTCAGTTTAGAGAGCCCGTAGGACCAAGAGGCAGAGGTCATCTGCCTCTGATTTTGTCCTGTAACCCTCACTGTGATACAGACCCATGATCCTATTATAAAATTGCGTATGTCTGAGGCAAGTGCTTTAATACTCAGTTGAACTGGGTTGTCTCTGTGGGAGCTTGGTACCTCGCAGTCTTAACTTGGCATGAAGCAGCTCTTCCTCCTGCTGTGACACCATTGAATGTGGTGCAGAAAGGTGAGCCTCACCCCAGCATCAGAGGCAGGCTGTATTTCCAAATCTTCTACCCAGTTCTGCCCTCCTACGCACTTACTTCTTTGTGTCCCCGCATCCCCTTTCTTTACCTCTTGCTCCCTTTCGGGGGTGAGAGTATGTTTGCTTCTGTTAGGGAGAAAGCCAGTGGGAAGGATAACCCTGAGGAGGTGCGTAGGGAGCAAGCAGCTGTCCTGCTCACCCTGTCACCGGCCTCTGACTGTTAATGGACTGGGGACTTCCTCCGCTGAAAGGAGGTTTTAGTTGCCATCAACAGATTCTTTCTCTGTGAACAGCCCCTTGAGGCCGCGTAAGGTTCTGGCATTCAAACGCCACAGGTTTCCATTTACTGTTTATTGCTAGGAGAGTTCTGGGACCATGGGGGTCTCTGGGGAGTTGTCCTCCTGGTAGAAGGTCTGGTTTGTGCCTACGGCTGGGACAGTATGCGGAGGGTTGTGGTGTATGAGTTCTGCTGGTTCCCTTCTGTTCCTGTTGTTTTTGGCTTTTGAGGTCACAAACGTGGGATTGGTCCGTTAGCTAGTGTTGCATTTAGTTAACAGTTCTCTAGAAAGGTCCTGGAGGAGCAACTGTGCAGTTTCTGCTTTCTTGGAATGAGTTGTGTCTAATAGCTGTCTGCTATTCCACAGTATCCTAGCCATTTTTCATTTACAACATGCTCTCTTCTGCTCCAGTACAATACATCGGTGTTTAAACGCGTTCCAGCCTCGCTGAGGGTATGACGTCCTCGTAGGCTGAAGCCACTGTGCTTGGGTTTTCTCAAGGTGTGATTTTTTGCTCTAAAGAGCTGTTGTATCTTAACAGCATGGGTACGTGAGTGACAATAAGCAAAAGCTTATTGTTGTAGAATTAGGAAAATAAGTGACCGAAAAGGAGAATTTCTGTGGTACGCATTTTGGATATGCGTTTTTTAAGTCATACTGCTCTTAGAATCTGAGTCATGAAAGCCTGACCTTTGTGCCTCTCCCCGCAGTATCTGCAGTGCTGTCAGGAAAATACAGTAATAAGAAAAATCGGAGTACTGCTGTAACAAAAATTGCTAAGATACAGTGGTGTATACGTAGAGACTGTAAAACATCTTTCAAGTTACTGTCATGATCAAATAATCTAAACGTATTGATTAGAGTTACACCAGCAGTGTATTTAGCCCCATCTAGCTCTCTTCCATGGTGTAACATTTCATATACAATGGAGAAGGATAAATTAAAATTAATTCAAAATTCGCAAGTCTACTAAGAAGACAATGAATTAAACACTGATTGTTTGTGTCATAGTAAAAGGGAAAATATAAATTAGGGCATTGTAGGTGGACTTATTAACCCTGATGGGGGAGTAACTAACTTCTGTTTGTTGTTCTCTCGTCTCTTGCACTCCCTCACTAGCATTCCATCTGGAATACTTACACAAATTCCAACCTTGGCAATGTACCTAGTAAAAAAACGCTAAAAAGAATGCCTGTATTTTCTAATTGTAGTTAGCTGCATTACCGTGCTACTTCCTTGCTTTTAGCTTACGTTCAAAGGAAAAAATGGAATATCACAAGTTTCTCTGTGCGTTCTTCTACAATTTATGAAGCAAACTCAGATGTACTGCATTGAATTATAAATAATAATATACCTAATGTTAAATCTGGGTTTAAAAACAGCTATTGTGAAGGTTTAATTTCTAAAAGAACAGAGGAAGAAAACCCGTAGCCTCTTGATTTCCACTGAAAGTGAGTGGGAACTCAGCAATTCAGGTATCTTGGTGTTTCAAAAAAACCTCATATATGCGATTATAGTGTCTAAAATATTTAGTCTTTTTATTTTAAATATACACTTAGGCTGTACTTTTTTTTTTTAAGAACGGTGTGTTAGAGCTAGCTTGCTAAAACATTGAAGCTGCTTTTCTAGTTCCCAGGATTTTAAACCAATAGTTACACTCCTATAATAGTTGCAATGGACTTAAAAAAAGAATATAAAGTTCCAGTTACTTAGTTTTTAATTTCCATCTTGACTTAAGGAAACCAGAGTTGCTTCCTTAAAATCATTACCTGTTACTATGAATTTTGTTTGAACAGAGAGGGCAACTTTTGGAAGGTGGTAGTTTAGTTGGTTTCAGAGGAATAAGAGAGTAAGTTTTGCAGTTTACAAAATGTTAAGAAAAGTTTGAATCTAGCATAGCATTCTTCAAGGACCTGTGTCATACATAGCCCTCGTGTGGTTCTTGTGAGGACAAAAGTATGGCTAGAAAAAAACCCCAAATAATCTTGGACATGCACCTTTGGCAATAGACTTTAACATTCAGGCATGTTTGATTTTCTTATCTTCCGTGCATACGTCTAAAAAAAGGGAGCAGTAGTTAAATTGACAAAAATATTTTTACTTTTCTCAAAGGGTTAAGTTTGTTTTTTTCCTTCTGACACAGCGTGGAAGTTCGTTGTATGCAGTTAATGCTGCCTGCAGTGGAATGGGGTCGGAGAACAGCTGTTAAAAATTGAAGGCAACAATTGAATGACAACAGAATGAACAAGAAATGCGGATCTTGTAGAGCCACATTTATCTGAAGTGTTTTCCTTGCTGTAGGAAAATAAGCCTGGTATGAGGGATTCACATTTGACAAGATATTACTTCTCATTTGTCTTGTCTTCTAGCTGTATTTGGGTTCCAGTACTTCAAGCATGCTGCTTGTTGCACAGGGACTTGTCTAAAAAATGTTCTGGCATTCTCCTTCCTCTTTGCACCAGTTTTGTTTTGCTATTTTTTATCTTTGGTCATACCAATTCAATTTCAACAGTAGTTCATGTAAATTATTGAGCAATACCCTAATTTGGATATTAAAAAAAGCTGTAGTTAGTTGCTAACCTTTGTTTTTCAGCTCTGTTTCTGTCATTTGACTAGGAAAACCCTAGCGCTTTCAACGTGTATTTCTGCTGTCTTTGAATCATTACTGTGTGCAATCTATTTTTCTGTTGTTTTGAAAACATATTCTTGATTTAGCTGAAATTGCATTTCCTGCACCAGCAAGGCATTTCTCTGTTTTGAGTGTATTTCCCCGTTTCGGTGTGCCACTTAGTGTGTTGTGAACCAATAGCTTGTTTTTCCTTAGGTAAAAAAAATCACTGTTGCTGTCAAATTGCACGTAACTGCACCTCTCAGTTTTAAAACAGAAAAATAAAGTTTAGACTGGCCATCTATGAGTGTACCTTTTAGTGATCCACCTTTTCATTGACCGTAAGGGGTAACCCAAGTAAATTCCTCCTTTAACTAGTTCAGTAAACAG